>NC_071992.2:22510000-23135000 GCF_028885655.2 Pongo abelii
CAGATGAGCTGGGACTTATTTATAAACACGGTGTCAAAATTATGCCTGATGTTGTGACGGGATGGGAGAGTGACAGGGCATCACGGAACATACACCTTCCATGTGAAGTCCCACCATATGTCAAGGCGTGCATTCATGTATGGAGTCTCTGGTTTTCTGGTGGGGCGCTTGAGATTTATGTAGGATATGAGGCATTTCCTTGTTTTGCAGGACTGTCCCGGCACTGTTGGACTTCTGTTCTCTTTCCAGCACATGCTAATAGTGCTCTATAATTATAGTGGTAACCAAGAATACCCCCATGTGTTTTCAAAATACCTCGCCCATGAAGAAGTTATCAGGTTTGAAGCTCCGTCAGTCTACTATTCTGATATTTCAGAGCCAGATGAGTGGGATGGATAATAAACTCAATGGCAAGTCATGATGGAGATGTTCAGTGAGAATAGAACCAACCTGATGGAAGAAGCAGGACTCAGACTGGTCTAGAAGGATGAGCAGAATTTGGCTAGCAAGAGTGGAAGAAAATTTTGACAAATGGCTGGGCATGTTAGCTCACACCTGTAATCCTAGCAGTTGGGAGGACAAGGCAGGAGGATTGTTTAAGCCCAGGAGTTTGAGACTAGCCTGGGCTTAAATGATGGCTAGTTTCTACAAAAGAAGAAAGAAAAGTAGCCAGGTGTGGTGGTGTGTACCTGTGGTTTCAGACACTTGGGAGGCTGAGGTCAGGGGATTGCTTGTGCCCAGAAGGTTGAGGCTGCAGTAAGCCGTGATCACACCACTGCACTCCAGCCTGGGTGACAGAGCGAGACCCTGTCTCAAAATAAATAAATATATAGAAAAACTAAAAATGTTGATAAAGATTGCAGGGGAGGCTCCTAAATAAGATAAATATTAATATGTTGACAACCCCTGAGCTTTGTCTTCCCATAACTCCAATATCCAGATTCTACATTATACCCACATGTTCAGTGCAGCTGATCACAAATTGAGAGGGGCTCTAAGTACTTTAAATGGAATATATTGCATTCATTAACACTCCCCAATTTTAGACTTTTCATGAGTTTAAATTTACTTTAAAATGGCAATGATTCTGAATTACAGAGATTTCAAGTCAACCAAAGAAAAAATTTCAAAACACAATCACATGGAGCAAAGTAAAGGAGAGGGGTTCCAAACCCAGGGCTCCTGGGACCCCTCAACTCTTCTTGATTTGCGGAGTACCAATGAGAGTTTCCATTCTGAAAATACACAGCTACCCTCTAACTGACACTCCATTGAATGTCTCTGCAGATGATGCTGAGATTTAGGCTTTTAAGAGCAACTTGGGAACCTTTTTGTTATAAACAGAATTTTGATGATAGCTCTTAAGACTCTGAGGAAATATGGCATCATGCTCAAGTGCCTTAATAGCTGAAGGAGCAACAGAATCAAGCACACCTGAGATGACCCTCACTGTTGGTACTTCAGAGGAGCTGTTGTGGGTGGCGGGCACAGTTAGAAAAACAAAAGAGAGCTTCGGGAAGAAGTTTTGGCTGCCTTGGCAGTGAGGCCAGTTCCTGGGGATGTGAAGGAGTTGTGCACCTCAACATCCCAGGAGAAGGGAAATGAATCAGCCAGATGTCATGGTGTTGTGGACTTCATAACCACATCTCCTGCACCTCTCCCTAAGATACTGCAAGAGGGATTCAAAGCTTCAGAACCCTCTCTCCTGGCCATGTGACAAATCAGGGTAGTAGCAATGTTGGGGAAATCTGGGTCCTATGTTCATTTTTTCCAGGTGGCTCTTTAAACCCACTCATCGCTATGGGATTTCTGGGAAACGTACAAAGGAAGAAAAAGGGAGGATGCTATAGAAAGAAGGAGGCATGCAAAGAGAACAGGAACCAGAAGTTATGATGGGATAGAATTGGAATGAACGTTACGTGCCGAGTTGGATGCCTGGCTCCTGGCTTGGCTGGTCATCACTGTCTATGTGGTCTCCCAAGTCCTCCAGCATCACATCAGACCCTCCCAATCGCATCTGCTGTTGCTCACCCCTTGCTGTCTGTACCCTAGTATCTCCTTTCTTTCTCAGTTCCTCAAAACCCCTTCACTCCTTTGAACCAATTCACTGTACCTGCACTAACTTCTCAGGGGGCAGACTCCCCAGACCCCTTGGTGGTCGGTCCATATCTTTTCTCTGACTAACACTTACTCAAGGAGTAGACAGTGTACCTAGAGAGTAATTGAGGAGTGTTTTTGTTTGTTTTTTTGAGACGGAATTTTGCTGGTGTTTCCCAGGCTGGAGTGCAATGGCTCAATCTTGGCTCACTGCAACCTCCACCTGCCAGGTTCAAGTGATTGTCCTGCCTCAGTCTCCAGAGTAGCTGGGATTACAGGCATGCACCACCATGCCTGGCTAATTTTTGTATTTTTAGTAGAGGAGGTTTCTCCATGTTGGTTAGCCTGGTATCGAACTCCTGACCTCAGGTGATCCATCTGCCTTGGCCTCCCAGAGTGTTGGGATTAGAAGCATGAGCCACCAGGCCCAGTTTGAAGGGACTTTATTCAAGAAAATATGGGCAGATTTAGGGGAACCAAAAAGGCGTGGTGAGCCACAGGAACTGGCCTGGTGGGAAGTCTTCATTCCCCATAAGCCTGTAGGGGCAACCAGAGGAGCAGGCAGTGGTTCTCTTTGAGCTTTGGCTGTGGGAAGGAGCTGCATGAGAGGCAGCAGCTGCTGCCAAAGCAACCTCTGGACCCTGAGAGGTTGCAGGACAGACAGCCACTACAGAACCAGAACCTCCCTGAGCAGAGCAGCCATCAGAAACACTGGAAGAAGTGGCTCTGAATATTTGCAAGGCTGGGTAATTGGCAAATCTCGTGCAAGTGTAGATAACTGACAATATCGTTTATACCCAGTCCCTAACTGCAATGGATCCTGGGAAGTAAAGTTGTATGTAAGCTTTCCAACCACTCTAAAAGGAGAATTCAGAGGATGAAAAAGCCATTCTAAGTATCTACCCCACCTCTAGGCCTTTACTAATAAGTTCTGTCTGCCTGAACTCCACTTTGCAGATATTGCAAAGTTCTCACCCTCACTTCCTCTCAGTCTTTGCTCAAATGCTGCCTTTCCAGGGTGGCTCTCTTTCCTGTCCCTATGAAGTGGTGTCCACTTACTCTCTATTCTCTCTTCACTCGTTCTGAAATGAAAGCCGCTATTTATTCATTTATTTCTTTCTCCCCCGACCAGGATGTAAGCCCATCTGAGCAGGTGTTTTTTGTTGTTGTTGTTGTTGTTGTTGTCAGTTATCTCAATCACCCTATCTTCACTGTCTGTGTCTCAGTAAATATTTGTTGAAAGAAGGTTGAATCAATAAACCTGGAGAAGAGAAGGCTCAGGCCAGACTTTGAAGGGCTATTATAAGATGCACTGGAGAGTTAGATGTATTCTTTTCACAGAGGTAATGTTAAAAAGGAATTGAGGCAGAGAAGGAAGGTGAGACTCCCTGTAATTATGAAGGTGGTCACTCTGGCAGCAGCTGAGAAGGCAGCCTGGGGAGGGGAGCAGTGGGAGGCAGCTGTTCATGAAGGGAGTGGGTCAGCCAGTCATTTGAGCGGGACCTGCTGGATGCAGATCCCTCTGCCAGGCCCCGAGGAGTGTGTAAGTGGCCTGGGGGAGGGTGCTGAGCTCTGACAGCATAAAAGGCACAATCTGAGTCCCCTGAGGAGCCAGCAGTTCTATTCGGAGAAATTAGAATCAATTACATGCATAAAATGTGTAGAGCACAGTAAGAAGTACAAATTAACACAGCAGGAGTACACAGGGTCCCATGGGCATCCTCTAGAAAGGAAGAGCTGTCTTTGGCCATGCTTGACCTAGCAGACTTCCTGGGAGCCACGAGGATGCGTGGTGCACCAGCAGAAAATTCTGGATAGCAGGACATGCAAGAATCTGCCTAGGAGCTTGTGGCCAGTTGACGAGACACTGTCTAGACACTGCCTGGCATGTGGGAGGAGCTCATATTCACTCTCTTTCAAACTTGTTGAATCAGCAACTGAAAAATGCAAACCCTATGTAATTTTCTCAGTGCTCTTGTCCCCCTCTGTTTAGCACACAACTCTGTGACTGTGTCTTCCTGCTTGAAAGCCTCTTTCCTTGGCATTAGTTTTCCTCTCCGGCTCCTCTTCCTTCTTGGATAAGGATGACATCGTTTGTCTTAATTTTTTCTCCTTATCTCACTGCTGCCCACAAAGGCATAGTTCCCTCTGATAGCTGCTTCTAGGAACAAGACCCCTCCAAATCAATGACTTGCTTTGTGAACTTGAATCAGCCTTGCCAACAGCTCCCTAGGATGCTCCACTGTGAGGGATGATCTAAAACTAAATTGTCTTTCCCCCATGATAAGTTTACATGCCCATTTATTTAGGCTATGGTGCCCAGTTGTTTGGCCAAACACCAGTCTAGGTGTTTCTGTGAAGGTATTTTTTTAGATGTGATTAACATTTGCAGCAGAGGACTTTGAGTAAAGCAGTTTACCCTTCATAATGGGGGTGGGTCTCATCTTACCAGCTGTCGGTGTTAAAAAACCGCGAGGCGCTCTGAGATGGGAGGAATTCTGCCTCTCATGATCTTTGGACTTAAGACTGCAAAATTGACCCTTCCTGCTTGTAGATTTCAGACTCGCCAGCCTCTGTAATCTTGTGAGCCAATTTCTTAAATATCTCTCTTAAATAAATACATCCCCTTAGCTCTGTTTCTCTGGAGAATGGAATGCTAATGGCTCCTATTGTTCCTGCCTGGACTCACTGTCTCTGATGGGGCAGGACCATCTGCCCAGTGACTTAACTCACCCTTTCTCCTCCTGCTCACCCCTGACATCCAGTCATCACCAGATCATGTCAGTTTTACCTTCTAAACTTACTTTAAATCCTATCCTTTTTTTCCTATTTTCATCACTCTGTCCCTATAAAAGTTACTATCTTCTCTAATAAGACCTACTACTCTACCCCACTGCTGAGTCTCCCTGCAATCTCTCTTGCCTCCTCCAATCTGCACAGTGGTAGTCTTTCTAAATAATAAACCTGATCTTATGGAACTATTCAATGGCTCCCCTTGATCTCTGTGATAAACTGGAAATTCATTAATGCTGATTAAAAGGTCCTAGAAGATCTAGCTCTTGCTACATCTCTTATCCCATCGCCAGCTCTATCCAATCCCCACTACCTTACTCTGCTTCTTGAAGAAGCCATGACTTATTATGCCTCAGGGCCTTTGCACATGCTATCCCCTTAGCCTGGAAGACACCCTGCCCATTTTCCCTCTGGCTAATTCCTCCTCATCACTCAGATGTCATTTCCTCCAGGAAGTATTTTCTGACCCCTCCAATCTAGGTCAGATTTGGCTTCCATATGGCTCCATCACACTTATCACATATTATTATTACCTATTTGATTTTCTACCTCCCTGCAGACTGGGATTGCATCTTGCTCACCACATATTGCATCCCTGGTGCCCAGTGTTTAATAGATGCTTAATACATTTATATTGAATTAATAATATCTAAATAAATTCCAATCTGTTTTTTACTGCCCCTGTCTACAAAAATGTTATTAAAAATGGAGTCTATTCAGTGTCTTACTAACTTCTAAATAAGTTAATATATAAGACAGTCTAATCTCTCTGGCTATAGTGACCTCTCACACTGCTGCTGATTCTGATACTGTTTCTTTGTTCAGGGCCTTCAATAATTTGCCATGTCTGGTGTCATTCTAGGTCTTCCTGCTTGCGCATTTCAGGTGTGCCATGTCTGATGTTATCCTAGCCATGAGATGACTGTCCATTCCTAGGGCCCCATATTGTAGCCCAATGAATCTCCTGGCCATTGGCTATCTTGGCATTCCTCCTCTATGGTGATTTCCTCGTGTTGTCTCTTCTTGGAAAAAAAGCCTTTCCAGACTCTGAACTGCCTTTGTCCTCTTCCTTGGATTGTAGTTAATTATGCTCTTTTCTAAATACCACATGATTTACATAAGGGAAAGAGTTAGCAGATAAAAGACCTTAGATAAGCTAGCTCATTTTTAGAGGGTCAGTATCCTCACTTGTAAAATGGGACTCATAATATCCACAGCGTTGTAATAACAGCTTTCACTCATCCAGTTACAGTATGTGCTGAGTAACCTTCTAAGCATGCTGCACGTGTTAACTTACTGAACCATAGCAACAAAACCCTCTTTAGTGCCAGAACTGAGGCAGAGAGAAGTGAAGCAACTTTCCCAACATCACAGAACTAGAAGTTGCAGAATGGGGATTCAACCCTGGCAGCCTACTTCCAGGTTTGAACTCTCACAGCATAGCTACACTGCCTATTAGTAAAAGTGAGATAATGAATAAAGGTGCTTAGTCCAAAATGCTGCTCTAGCAGGCAGAGTGGGTGCCTTGGGGTCAGGTGGATTTGAGTGTGATTCTGCCATTTAGGAGCTGACTGACCTTGAACTGGTTATTCATCTAATAGATACCTCATCTGAAAAATTGGCATATTATTAATATTTCATAGAATTTGTTCTGCATGTTGTAAAACAACCCATAAACAATGTTCTTAGAATAGTGCCTGGCACATGGTAAGATCTTCATTGATGCACATTTTGTAATTATGTCTAATAATAATCTTTGTTATCACAGTCTGCTCTGTGCTATAGTTGCTTGTGTGTTTAATTTTAATCCATCCTGTGAGGTCATAGTCTTTTTGTTCATGGCATATGTTTTCGGTCCTTGTGCACGGTAGAAGCTCAATGTTTGTTAAATGAGTAAATAGATGATCTTTTCATTGTGATTCATTTAAGAGGCTGTAGAAAGTTTGGTGAGCTGAAAAAAGATTTTGGTCTAATTCCATCTTAGGGGATGGAAAGGGTTCCCTAAGATGGAAGTGGTGATGTCAATGGACAATGCCAATTACAAGTTTTTCTCCTGCTATGTCTACTATTCCCACTGGAAGAGTTCATGGCTAGAGGGCTGGGACTGTCTCTCTTTTCATCCTTTTGAGGCAAGGCAGGTAATATGCATCCCACAGCTGGGTCTGAAGGACTCAGATTCTTCCCTGAACTGAAGAAATTACATTGACTTTTTCAGACACAAAAGAGGCTTTTGGTATTGCCATTGTTGTATGTAGCCAGAAATAGTGGGGGCTATTGAAACAGGAAGGGATTCTGGAGAGAATTGGGGCTTTGGAGAAACTCAGCTGGAGCCCTGATTCACCATCAACAGTGTGATTCTGGGAAAATCATGTAAATGCAGGTGGGGTGGGTCCATTTTCCTTATCTGCCAAATGTGAGATCAAATGGGAGATCCTACATGAGTGTACTGGGGAAGCATCTTAAGGCCCTCCTTGGTTTAGCACTGCTGCCTTTGTGCTAAATGTGGGTCTCCTGGGAGTCTAAATCATTGTTGTCTGACTGACTGCCAAGACAGAGACAAGCCCTGTAGGAAACTGAGCTCATATGAGGAGGTGAAGTGAAAGTATCAGGTGACGCTAATGCTTGAAGGAATCTTAAGGATCAGCTGGCCCAGCAATTCTCCAATTCCTGCGGCCTCCACAATTTCTGCTACATCTGCACACCATCTGCAGTTATTGATGCAGTATTTTCCTTTAATACCAGTCGCCTTTTTACTTAAACATGCATAGAAAAAAAAACTTTGTACTATTACTGTAAATGTAAAACCAATATCACTTCCTATAAATAGAAGGCAAAAAAAGAAATACGATGAAAACTCAGCAATGTCATTAAATTCTAGTGAGGTACTGCTGCTTGTCAAGGTTCTAATTCTGAGGCCTGCCTTCTCCTCCTTGAAAAGGTAAATTAGTAGACATTAGAGAGGTGCTAACTGAGAACTTAGAACCAAGCTGGGACTTGAAGGATTGAATGATAATTGAAAAGGAGATCAATTGCTCACTCAGGATTAAATGTAACTTACTACTGTATTTATGCTCCCTCTAAAATGATCTCCACTGCTCTACATTTTAGAGAAAAGGTGACTTTGGTCCAACCTTCTCATTTCACCGATGATGAAATTGAGATCCAAGTGGATCACATCTCTATTCACACCACCGAGGAGCTTTTCAGCCCAGACTTGTGACCATGATGTGTTGGTCACCTAAGGGTCACGTCGCAACCACCACTGCCAAGAGACATGTGGGGATTCCATAAGTCAAAAACTATTTTCAGTCACCTCAGGGCATTTGAATCTATTATTTTACTCAGTCTTGGAAGCGGCTCCATGAGATAAACAGGCCTTGTTTTATTCTGGCCATGGTATTAGATGTGGAAGTGAGATTACCTGATATTTCAAGGCCCCTTGGCTGGCAGGTGGCACACCAGGCCCCAACACCAACCCCTAGTTTACTTCCTTTCTGCTACATCACCCAGCTTCTCAGAGAAGCTAGCATGGCATGATGTCACTTCATCTCCATCTGCTTTGTGATTGAAATTTATATAACCACACTGATTGTATTCTCCGTGAACAAGATACTATAGGCCTTTACAAGGTTTGAGTTCTCAAGTTCACGTCCTCATTATTCTATCCAAGGCATCTGGGAAAGGAAAATAAACTTTTCAAGTAAAACCTCATCTCTTCAATCTAACCTCAAGCATGAAGCAGGAAGATGCCATAACAACAGCCAGGTAGTCAGCAAATCTTGCTGCAAGCAGGCTGAGTGGCTGAGTTATTGTGCCACTGCACCAGGGCTGGCAAATGATGTCAGCAGAGAAGCAGGATCCAACTTGCATAGTTTGAGGGGATCACATCCTCATGTGGCCACATCAGGACTCCCCTTCTCCCCTCCACCCTGCCCAGTGCACAGTATTCCCATTACTGTCTTTCAGTCTTTCAGTGACATTCACTTTTTATAAATTGAATTACATATGTGCTGGACTTTTTAGTATGTACGTAAGTAAGTGCAATCTGTCTTCAATGCTTTTCCGAAAACTACCAGATAAAGTTGAAACTAATTAGCCTGGCATCCAAGTCTTTTCATATCGTGGCTAAGTGATTGTTCTGGTCTGCATGGGCCAACCTTCCAAGATCATCTCTCTGTCTCCTCAGGCCTTACTCAGCCTTCTGGAGCACACTCTTGCTCTACTCCTGTATTAGCCAATTTTCATGCTGCTATAAAGAACTGCCCAAGATTGGGTGATTTATAAAGGAAAGAGGTTTAATTGACTCATGGTTCAGCATGGCTGGGGAGGCCTCAGGAAACTTACAATCATGGCAGAAGGCCAAGGGGAAGCAAGGCACCTTCTTCACAAGGTGGCAGGAAGGAGAAGTGCCATCAGAGTAAGTGCCAGACGCTTATAAAACCATCAGATCTCGTGAGAACTCACTGACTATCACAAGAACAGCATGGGAGAAACCCACCCGCATGATTCATATACCTCCACCTGGTCTCTCCCTTGGCACAAGGGGATTATGGGGATTACAATTCGAGGTGAGGTTTGGGACACAGAGCCAAACCATATAAACTCTCTTGAGTCCCAAGAGCCGGGTGAGCAAGGGATAGTGCTGTCTGTCAACTTATTTCCTATTTTGTGAAGAAGTTAGTTGTGTTGTGTCTCTTTGCATCTCTTTATTTTGATCTGCTACTCATATAGTTGCGTCTTAAGTGTTTAGTACTAGGTATTCAGTTACCTGTATTTTGTTTTTTGGTCACGATGTGTTGTGTTCTGTGCATTCTGCTGCTGCCTGCTCTGTATTGCATACAAAGTAGATGTTCCACACACATGTGGCCAGGAGCTACCTTCCTAGCCAAGGTATAATTACCAAGTGTTAAGAGTTTTAGGAACCGTGCAAAGCAGTTTGGGAGTTGTGTTGATTCCACTCCCAGGTGGTGAAACAGAAAGTTGCAGCACCCATCACACTATGCTATTGCATCCCTTTTCTTTTCTGACCTGAAGGAAACAACTCCTTTCTGCAGAGGCCTCAGGATGGGAGAAGGGATACAGTTTAGCAAACCCAGCCCCATCTCCCCAGCCTTTGCAATCCCCCTTCTCACTTGCTGGAGTCGTTTCTGTTCCATCAGAGAAGAGGAAGGTGAGAGCTTCAGTTCCCTCTCTCCTCTTTCATTCTCTCCCATGCTTCATTCTTCCTTCTTTGCTTTCTCCCATCTTCGGGGCTGTGGTTGGATACCAAGTCTATTCCCTGTGGCCTTGTGAAAACCTGGTGAGTGAGGCAAATTCACTGCCTGGGTCAAGAAATCAGTGAGCAAATTCCAAGTGAGTATTGGAGTCCCTCATGGGAAGAGGCACTGCTGCCTGGGCTGTAATTGTCATGGAGGCCGTTGTCATGGTGACTCCACTAGCAGGCAGAGAGAAAGGGTGCAAAAGACTAGGGAATGAGAGAGAGAGGGAGGAGGGGAAAGGAGGTGAGAGGGGAAGATGGCAGAAAGCAAAAGGAGGGAGGAAGAGAGGAAGGGAGAGAGAGGTGGAGGGGAGGGAGTTTCCGGGAGGATGTGGAAGTCTTTGACTTGGGGGAGACAGCAGGAGCTAGGGGGGTAATGGTGGTTGTTGCAGGAGGGGATGAAATGTGAAAGGCCAGTGAAGGGAGAGGTGAAAAGTTGGGAAGGAGGAGAGGGGATGTGTAGAGGTAAGGAGAGTGGAGGAGCCTGAGGAAAGGATAAAAGAAGGGGCTTCGGAATGAGCAGGGGCTGGTGTGGGGATGGGAAAGGAGGGGAGCCAGCCAGGCTCTCAGAGTAATTCTTAATTATTGCCCATTGTTTCCCATCTCTATCTGCCCTTCGATCTCCTGTGTTACACATTAAATATGAGCAACCAAACGGCTGCATCTCATGTTTAAAAACTCGATGAGGCGAGACTTCAAAGCGAGCAGTGGAGCAAAACGGGCGTCTTGCCTGGCTTTTTGTAGCGTGGTTTCGCTGGCCCAATTAGGTTAAAGGGAGCCCTGAAATTCCCTCTCGATTGCAGCCGGGCTCCTGTACTTGTTCCCACCACCGGCTGCCAGACTTAACGAGATTAATGACCCAGGCTGGTCAGCCACCGACTGACCCCTCTCTGGTCACTGCAGACCCACAGAGGGGCTGCCCAGAAGCTGGTACCTGGAACCAAGCCCTCATAGGCTCTGCCTCTGTATTCCCGGGGAGGCCTGGGGCTGGATGGGATCCGTCCTCCATGTGGCTGGGAAGCAGCTGGCTGTATAGCCACTGTGACAGGTGCCTGGAGTAGCAGGAGGAGTCCTTGAGCCCTGATCTTAGCCTCCCTCTCCAGACTTCCATTCTAGGTGCCTGAGGTCCCAAAGGCAGCCATATCCACTCATCCAGGAAGTCAGACTTAGGGTCTCGTCTGCCAAGAGCAGTGATCTAGCTGCTCTCCCTGCACCTTAGTTTTCTCCTCTTTCAATGCAGGGACCAGACTAGATACTACATTGTTCTCTCCAACACTATTGGGCTTACCGGGCTTACTCTAGGCACCTTACAGGGTGCCTCTGCCAGGAAGTTTCCAGAACATCCTTGTGTCCCTGGAAGGAATGCTTTTTCCCATCCTAAACCGCACCTGTTCAGCCTGCTCGGAGCCTTTTGCTACTCCAGGGCCACTTCTCTTCCCTTTCCCCAAAATTCCTCCAGAACTCTCATATTACCTGAACCATGCCCATGTGATGGAAGGGGAGACAACTGATAGCTTATTTGCACCGGGTTGGGAGAAGTTAAATGAGAGTATTTGTATTTTGAAAAAGCACATCTGGAGAGAAGACAATGATTCACTCAAAGGAAGGTCTCTGAGGATCCACTTGTTGAATTTTATGTGTAGGAGGAGGTAGAACTGCTGGTGGCCCTCAAATCTTGCCAAATAGGGGAATTCTTTCCCTTTCTATGATCTTTTTTTCTATGTGGGTATTGGCGGCAGGGAGGTTACTCTGGGCGTTATGGGCTGAGACTGTGAAGTTTGGCTTATGCTTTTAGGCATACATATCTTCTCTCCTTCATCATTGCCCATTTTCTAGAAATGGGACTTGTGCTCAGCAGTAATTGATCTAGGCACAGTGGGGCTGGCAGGAGTAGGGAAGGTGAAGATCTGCGTCAGAGGAGCTCACAGCCAGGGCGGACACAGCACAAAGCTGCCGATGAGAACAATTCCACCTTTTGGAGCATCTTGAGAACAAGGCTGGCCTCATTTCCTGCTTGGGTTCATCGTCCACACCCTTGAGGCTCTGGCCTCTAAGAGACTTTCCCAGGCATCTTTTCCAGCGCCCTCCCTTCTGGAGCCATGTCTGAGTGGCAGAGTGAGCCACCGCGTGCCAGCCCCACTGATGGCTGCCAGCAATGACAGATGTTATTTTATAGAATGTAGCCCCAGAGATGTGACATGTATAGTTCCTAAGTGCCAACTGGGAAAGCTGGGGAAGGAGGGAGCAAGGAATGAGGCTCTACCCTTGGCTGTTTTTCTCCAGCTGATGGGGTGCAGGGAATACGGAAGCGGAAAGTTGCTTTTTCTTTTCTTGGCATCTGGGAGCTTTCAGTGCTCAGGCAGCCCTGTGTTGGCCTCTGAGCTCATGAACAGATTGATGAGATCTGACCAGGGCTAGTGGACCTCCAGATAGTTGTTTCTCAGTGCAGGGAACTGGGAAAAAGTGATGATGCTTCCTTGTCTTCCTGGAGGCCTCTGACAAGTCAAGCAAAGCCAGAAAGAGAAGGGGTGAGTGCATCTGTCCTGGTCCAGACTCAGAAAACACGGGGTCTGGAAGCTCCACATTGTAAAGCTTCCCGGCATATAGTTTCCTTCACAGCACAGCACTTAAGAACAGGCTGCCTGGGTCAAATTCTGGGTCTTCCTGGCTGCGCATGGTAGCTCACACCTGTAATCCTAGCACTTTGGGAGGCCACGGTGAGCGGATCACCTGAGGTCAGGAGTTCGAGACGAGCCTGGTCAACATGGCGAAACTCCATCTCTACTAAAAATACAAAAATTAGCTGGGGGTGGTGGCTCATGCCTGTAATCCCAGCTATTCGGGAGGCTGAGGCAGGAGAATCACTTGAACCCAGGAGGTGGAGGTTGCAGTGAGCCAAGGTTGTGCCATTGCACTCCAGCCTGGGTGACAGAGCAAGACTCCATCTGAAAAAAAAAAAAAGTCTTGGTCTTCCAGAGTGATCTGGGACTAGTTACATAATGCTCTGTGCCTCAGTTTCCACATTTGTGAAAAGCAAGGCTAATTGTTGACCCCTGCCATACCCCTGTTGTGAGGATTACAGCACTACAACAATGCCTGGCACTTATTATTCAATAAGAGTTATCTTTTATTTTTGCATCTATTATTTCATTTGGTTCGCACTTAATCTCTGACAGTGCTAGGGAACTTTAAGCTCTTTTTATAGAAAGAGGAGAAAGGGAAGACTTTGCTTAGCTCACACGTGGTGGAATTTTGTCCTTTTCCTTTTCCTATGATGCCAGGTACAGTAGGGAAGTGGAATCTTCAGTCTTGACACATGTGGTACCATTGGTTTAGACACCAATTATTTCTAGTTCTATCTCCTTCTGGACACATGTTAGGATTGCAATAAAAGTTACAGCCATGTGACTTGCTTTGACCAATAACATGTGAGCAGACATTGCATATGTTACACCTGAGTGAAAGTTCTAGGATCTGGAGTACACCTTGCCTGGTCCCCTTCCACTGCTGCAGTGATTATGTGAGCCCCTGCCAAGACCTGAGAAACTCGAATGAGAAGAGTGCCCTAGCAGCCCTCACTGGACACAGGTGAAGGAGAACATACCTTGGTTGGTTAATCACTGAGATATGGGAGCCAGTTGTTACTGTTGCACAGCCAAGCTTATCTTGCCTCATTTGCCAAAATTAAATGCATCTAGAACCCGGAGTCATCCTCTTGACAGAACCTGCTTCCCAGCTTTCAGAATAGCCCAGTCATATGGAAGGGTGTGAAGTAGTAAACCATGGTTCTCTGCCTTCCTCTTTCAATCTTGATCTGCTTTATTCCCTAGTAGATGCCATTCAGCTCAGGAGGTGAAGGGTTCTGAACAGAAGAGGGATTTTGAGTTTGCTTTTGTTTTTCGTTGTATTCCCCTGATAAAGACATTGGGATCCCTACCCACTCAGTTGTTCCCATCAACCTCCTGATATCTCAGAGGAAGTGGAGAGATGCAGGGATTATACAAGCACCTCCGGTAGGAGTGGGGTTTGAAACAGGCTTTGCTTGCCCTGTTCTTGGGCTGCCCCTTCTCAAGAACTTGATCTCTAAGTATAAGAGACTCAGCCTGGAGCTGACATTGAGAGACTGCATCCCAGGGTCTCAGGGCCAGAAGGAGACTTAACTAACAACACCCCATATTCTAGAGGAGGGGAGTGGGACTTTGAAAGGTAATGGATGGCCCTGAAGCCCAGGCTGTCTGCAGTCCTTGAAAGGCAGGACCAGCTGCATAATTTGCGTGGCCTAGTACAAAAGAAAAATGCTGGGCCCCTTGTCCAAAAGTATTAAACATTTCAAGATGGTGACTGCCAAACATTAAACCAAGTGAGGGCCCCAGCTAAGCACGAGGCCCAGGGCTTTAGTTGCTCATCAGTGTAATGGCTGATTACCTCTCAAGAAAGGAAAAGGAAATCCACTTTAGGCCTCATTCCATACCCACCCTTTGGAAATGGTTGACCAAATTTCAGGAGGAGCTCAATGAAACACCATCTATGCTATGAAATGACTCCAAACTCACATCTATGGTCTGGTCTTTCCAGGTGATGGCTCTGCCACGTGGCCGAGACCGGCTTCTTAACTCTCTCCTACACAGGGAAGGCAGACTTCCCCTGATCTGTAAAAGCCAGTTTAATGATAAACTCTAAGAAATCTTAGCCAGTTTGGTGATGAACCCTAGAAAGACAGATACCAGTCCTCCTTGTGTTGTTTTAACTGTTTATGGGGTCTGGGGAGAAAATCCAATCTGCAGAGAGGAAGACATGAGTTTGGGGGCTTATCAAGACTTGTCACTGTCCTGTTTATTTCCTTATTTTCTGACTTCCCCTTGCAAGTGTGAGTGTGGTAGGACACACCTGCACTTAGCTTGTTCTCTCTCCCCTATGTACAGGACAAGGCGGAGCAGAGATTGTGAGTCAACACCTATGGCCTGAATGCCTGATGAGGGACACAGAGCCATGTGGAACAAGCAGGCGGCAGGTGGAGCTGGTGATTTCTCTGGGTGCTCCACAGTGCAGAGTCATGTGCGTCGCACTTCCCTCCTGCACCCAAGTCAGGATATCTAGGTGTAAATAACTGCTGCAGCACATCAGGCGATTTCTTCTGGAGAATTTACGGGGATTAAAGTTCCCAGCTTGATCCAATCAATCATCAGTAGCCAAATATTTTCTAAACATCTAGCATTTATTCATTCAAATGAAATAAACATTTACCCTGGACCAGTAAGATTTACAAAGACTTAGAGACACAAAACTCTAATTGTGTGATTTCAGGCTCCAGCCTACCTCCTTAGGGTGCAGTGGTGGGATTGGGGTCAAGACTTGATGCCTTTACTATTCTCTGGAATCACAGAGAACTCCGAAATGATGCCTGGGAGTCTCTTTGCCTACGGGCAAGGCAGGAGCCCTAAAAGGGATGCAGGAAGGGACAGGGCAGATCTGAAGATGTCGCTCCTGCATGTCTGAAAACCCAGTTTGTCTCCACCCCTCCCTAGGGTGGACTCCCACTGGAGTCAATGATGCTCCCAAGTTAACAAACACAGCCAGCCTCTTTCCCCGCAATTCTGTCTCTCCTCTTTTGCTAGAATAGTAATTTTAAGTCTCTAATAGCTCCTCAGGGCACTGAGGTGAGGCAAGAGAGGGGATGTATTTATGTTCACATTTGCCAGCCTGTCTTGCCGGGTGACAGCAGGACTGATGGCACAGCTGATGAAAGCCGCTGCTCCATTCCACCCGGTGAAGAGCAGAGCAGAGTTGGTTGCATCTCCCCGGTGACCATTCTGCCTGCTGCTCTCAGCTTGGGCCAGCCCACCATGTCCTCTCACACACTCATGGCTTCAAGTCAGTCCCAGCAGTCCATGCATATTCATGTTGGGGCAGCAGCACCCTCCTCAGAAGGGTTGGCATACTGGGCATTTATTAATCACTGTCTCTAGCTCTCTGCATGGCCACCAGACAGGAGGCCCCTCCATAGGCTGGCTGCAATGTCACTGCCAACAATGGGGTTAGCAGAGTGGAAAAGAACAATAGCACATCATTAATGGGGAGGTGCTGTTCTGGTGGTGGGTACATTGGCGGGTAGTCAGCATCCTGAGTTCCACCCAGAGGTGCGTTATGAGATTCATGCCATTGTGATTGCTGTCACTTGGTCTAACAACAGCACCTGCATTGCACACTTACTGGGCAGTGGGTCTCTGCTGAGCACTCACTCATGTACTTCCAGGTATGCTCTCCCATTGAATGCTTCCAGCTTTGGGAGATGGGTATTCATTGGTATTTTGAGTCTACAGATGAAAAGCTGGCATTTGAAGAAATGAAGTAGCTGATCCAAGCTCATACCACTATGAAATAAGAGATACATCCAAGCCTTCTGACTCCTGGTCTGCCTTGTTACTGCTATCACAAGCTGCCTCTGCAGGTGGGGTTATCACTGGAAGCGCTTCCATTAAATCCACTTAGCCTCCCTCTTACCCATTTTGCACAGGCAAACATTTGCCAAAGCTGTGCTTCTGGAAGGACTTACACAGATTCCAAGTTGAGCATCTGAGAAAGACATGAGAGGTCCCCTAGTCCAAATTCTTGTTTTAATAAATTGGGAGACTAGAGTAATAGTCAGACATCAAAACCAGTTCTTCCAGCATCTTGCTCTGATGTTAGGTCTTTTACCCTCCCTGTAGGCCCTGGCTATTTGACCAAGTCCAGCCCATGGGCCTGGCTCTTTAGGCCTATAGTCATCTGCACCACCCAGCTAAGCCTGTTTTCTCTCACCTGGTGCCTAACCTGTTAACTCCATTCAGATTCCCAGGTGGGTCCCCTCATTGCCTGGAAGATGAGCTATGCTCAGTCTTACCTTTGCATCTTCATGTGGGCTGTTTTCTCATCTTCTTCTAAAATGTTACTTTTTCCTAGCCTCTATCTGAAAATTTAAAGTGTCATCTCCCTTGTGGATCTGTGTCCAGCTTACCCCTGTCTTTTCTTCTCAGAAATCCTACTGCATAAATTGTTGGACTTCATTCATCTCCACTTCTAAGTCCTTGGTTAGACCAAGGAGGGCAGGAGTGCTGTGCTTAGCTCATAGGTTTTCTTCATCATTTGATAAGAACAAGAAGGCACATAGAAGTTCCTTAAGACATTCTTAGGAATCAACAGATGCATAATAATGTTGTCCGCTTACAACCGTCTGTCTCTGATATCACTTCCCTCCCTGCTCCCAGCATAGTACACAGCAACCTTTCATTCACAAATGCAAGAAATGTTTAAGGAAGAGATGCTACTTGTTTGGCACCATAAGCACTGTGGAGGGGGCATGATGGATAAGCATATCAGCCCACTAGGAGCTTATAATCTAGTGGAGGAGAAAGAATTAACAGGCTGGAGAGTATCAAGGAAAGAAGAGAACCTGTCTGGCTGAAAGAGAAGCCATCTGGGCTGTGATAGCATTGAGCAGGTCTTGAAACATGACCCTTAAGTACCTCCAATCCTCCCCTGCCGACCGCAGCTGCATCTTCTCGCCTGCCATTCGCTAAGTGACCCTGAATTTCCAATCGTGCCCTACTTCAGCTTGAGACCCTCTAGCCTATTGTGATTGGTTCTTTCCTTTTTTTATATTAAGTATTCCTTGCGAGACGTCCCTCTGATAAAGCCCTGTACATTCCATTTGGAATTATGAATGATGGGTAACCAATGTTGACGCTGCCCTTGGAGACAATGACACACGAAGGATTCCAGGGAGGAACTCTAGATGTTGGAGACAAGTTATTTGGAGAGTTGTTTGGGGTCAGAGTTGGGGCTTCCTACATGCCCCTTAAAAAATAACATGGAGTTGGAAGCAACCACTGTTTTCAGTTTATCTCCTCTACAAACAATTAAGTTTCCACGGTGAACTAATGAATGATTTAGGATTGACACCCAGCTCTACACTGGAACCCCAAAAACATGCTGAGAAAGAAGAGTGAAAAGACACGCTGGGGGCTGGGCACAGTGGCTCACGCCTGTAATCCCAGCACTTTGGGAGGCCAAGGCAGGTGGATCACGAGATCAAGAGATCAAGACCATCCTGGCCAACATGGTGAAACCCCATCTCCACTAAAATATACAAAAATTAGCTGGGTGTGGTGGCGGGTGCCTGTAGGCCCAGCTAATCAGGAGGCAGAGCCAGGAGAATCACTTGAACCTGGGAGGCGGAGGTTGCAGTGAGCTGCCATTGTGCCACTGCACTCCAGGTGACAGAGCGAGACTCTGTCTCAAAAAAGAAAAAAGTACAGTGGAAATATTTTCACCTATATAAATTTCCAAAAATCAGGAAAAAGTGAAAATAAAAGGATGACAAAGGGACTTGCAATCACTTAAGCATTTTGCATATGTGAGCCGGACTGTAAAACCCATGGTGGTAGAACCATGTCTCATTCCCTGCTTTAGTCCTAGATAAGTGAGCGGCACAGTGTCCGGCACTGGCTCGATAAATATTTTTAGATCAGTTGCTTTTTTCCTTTCTTTTTCTTAATATTAGTAATAAAAGAGTAAGTCAACATTGCATGGTTTATTAGAGTGCCATTTGCCTATCTGCCTGAGAACTCTGTCATATTGTAGCATAAATTGTGCAAAGAACATAGGCTCCCTGGAGGAATGGTAAGAGGAAGTTGGTGTTCCTAATTAGGCCACCAAACCCAGGAGTGAGTTAGTCAGAAAAGCATGATAACACATGTACTACAGTGAGGTTGCCCTCAGGGAAGCATTTGTTCATTCATTCCTATCCAACACATACTTTTAAGCATGCATGTATACGATGCACGTGTTAGACCCAGCAATTTAAACAAAGTAACTTCATAGGATAAATAAGCAAATAAACCAATAAATGAGTTTTAAAAGGAGTACTGCTATGAAGAGAACAAACTGGATTCCCATAGGGAGACTAATTAGGGTTAATGATACTTATGTAGGTAAAGCGACCCAGAAGGGACGTTCTGAAGAGGTGACATGTAAGCTAAGACCTGAAAAAAGGCAGCCCATGGAGGGCCAGGAAAGCCATTTCTAGATAGAAGAAAGTGTAGGTGTAAAGGGCTTAAGAAAGGGTGGGTGTGTTAGAGAGATGGAAAGAAGGCAACACGGGCAGAGCCCATGAGCGAGAGGAAGGTGGGACAGAATGAGGGCAAAAGCGGGTCCCCAGGTTAGGTTTTTTCAGAAATACAATAGAAATATGATTGATATTTCCAAAAGAGTCTTCTAAGGTAAGGGATGGACTTCACAGCACCCATAGAGAATGTTGGAAGACCAGTTGGAAAGATATTGCAGTAGTCTTAGCAAATGGTAAGAGTGATGGGGAGACAGATTGGGTCCAGGAAATAAGGATTGAGACAATCTAGAGTGACACTCAGGCTTCTGGCCTGTGCAGCTTAATAGGAAATTGTCCAATTTACTGAGGTGGGTGGGGGGACCGGAAGAGGAGCTAGCTGAGGGGGGCTTCAAGAGTTTAGTTTTAGACATGTTAAGCCTAACGAGCCCTATATTCAACTATAGAGGTCAAGTAGAAAATCAAATATACAAAGCTGAGGTGTGGTTTGCCTTGGAGATACAAACTGGAAAGTTGTTGGCTTCCAGAAGGCACTTAAAGCCAGGATAATGGTTGAGGACACAGGGAGACGGAGGTGAGAAGTGACCACAGCAATTCTCCTCAGGGCACTTGAGTTAGAACTTGGGGAGCATGGCAGCAAAGGAGCCTGAGATTGAGCAGCAAAATGTAAAAGAAAAATCTAGGGGTGTGTGATGTGACATCCACAGAAGCCAAGAGAAGGGAGTTTAAAGGAGGAAGAGTGATTGATGATGCTAAATATTACAAAAACGTTAAGTAAAGCCAAGTGAGAAAAGCATCCTGTAGATTTGGCAACATGGAGGCCATGTGGATTCAAAGAGATAAAGTGAGGGTGATTGCAGAAAATCAACTAGAGTAGGCTGATGTGTAGAATGGAAAATGATCAATTAGAGGCAGCCTGTGAATCTATCCTTTTTTGAAAAAAATTTTATAAAGTTCCAGGATACATGTGCAGGATTTGCAGGTTTGTTACATAGGTAAACATGTGCCATGGTGGTATGCTGCACCACTAACCCATCACGTATGTATTCAGCCCTACATGCATTAGCTGTTTATCCTGATGCTCTCCCTCTTCCCGCCCCCCCAACAGGCCCCAGTGTGTGTTGTTCCCCTCCCTGTGTCCATGTGTTCTCATTGTTCAGCTCCCACTTACAAGTGAGAACATGCAGTGTTTGTTTTGTTACTGTGTTAGTTTGCTGAGGATAATGACTTCCAACTCCATCCTTGTCCCTGCAAAGGACATGATCTCATTCCCTTTCATGGTTGCATAGTATTCCATGGTCAACTATGAAAAAGTGAATCTACTCTTTACCAAAGTTTGGCATCTGAGTGGAGGAAAAGAATGGAGTTGGGGAGTAAGTGGGGTCAATAAAGGAAATTTACCATGTGTAAATGGCTCAATCCTTGCCTTGGGGAAGGCAAGGAGGAGAGTTAAGTTCAAGGTCAGCAAGGGTCACACTGGCAACTTCCCTAGCACAGCTCCTGAAGATTTGCTTTGTGTTGCACAAGAGTGTGAGCTGTAGATGTAACAGACCCAAGAAATCTGTGTGTGCAGTAGGGCAGTAATTTATGAGGAAATACTGTCTGGGCCCAAGTTAGAGCTGCAGCACTGAAGTCCTCATCGGGCTGGACAGAAGGGATTGGAGTGAGACGTATACTGAGGCAAGGAAGTGGATCAGATGAGGAAAGCAATAGTAGAGGGCCCCAGCATTTTTATGTTTTCCAGTGGACAGGAACCAGGACGAGGCAGTTGTGGTAGCATTGATATCAGCTAGGGGTGGGGGTGGCAGCTGGTCTGAAACTATAATCCTTCACTAATTCACAAATGGGTTTCCCCAAAAATGAAGGAGAGGTCAGGAGACCATGTTTGACCTTGTTTTTTGGTGGTTGTGCTGCTGCTGTTTTCTCATTTTCAGTATGAGGACATCCAGTCTTCAGGGGGACTCTGGAATACTTGCAACACCAAGGCAAAGCAAGCACTCTGAGTGGGGTCCGGAGCTTACTTGATATTTGCCATGACCGAACTGTACAACTTCCCAAAAGGCCAAGGGTGTATCAGAAAACCAGAGCTATGAAAACGAGCCCAGATGCTTGCACTGTGGCTGCAAGAAGCCACTAGGCAGGGAAAGGAGTTGTCTCACTGTCAGAAGTTTTGTCAGCCTCTGTCCTTCTGCCACTCTGTCTGGGGATAGGCACCTGTGGTCAGGGGAACTCAAGGGAGCACCAACCCAGGTTACAAAAATCCCCATCACACCTGGCCTCGAATTCTCTGAAGGAGATCAGACAGGATGAACTTCCCAAAGTGTCCCCATCTCCACCTGCCTTCCCCACAATGCTGCTTCCAAAGCCTCAGTGCCACCCAGTCTGAAATCTGAATCCAAGCGACAAATGGCAGCAGAAGCTCTTTTCTTTAGTATCTACTGTGTGCCAGGCACCATTCTAAGAGCTTTTCATTTTGCTAGTCATTTATTTCTCACAAAAACTATTTCAGGGAGGTGCTCTTAGTAATTCCATTTTAGAAATGGGGAAACTGAGGCACAGAAAATGTTGTAAGTGGGCATATGGTGACGTGAATGGGAAGAGGCAGAGGTGGGGGATGGACCCAGGCAGGCTGCCTGAGTACCATGGCAAGTGCTGTAACTGAAGCTCTTTCCTCCTAGGGAAGCCTGCTTCATCATCAATGTCTCACCTGCTCCTTCTGACGGTCTCAGACTGACTTACTCTAGAAAGTTAACAGGACATGCCCTGTGTCTGAACACCGAATTGTTAACCAGGCATCCCCTAAAAGGTTGGATTTCGAGGCTCCCAATAGTTTTTCCAGGGCACGGGCACAGTGGCTCATGCCTGTAATCCCAACACTTTGGGAGGCCAAGACCGGCAGATCACCTGAGGTCAGGAGTTCGATAATAGCCTTGTCAATATGGCACAACCCTGTCTCTACTAAAAATACAAAAATTAGTTGGGTGTGGTGTCACATGCCTGTAATCCCAGCTACTCGGGTGGCTGAGGCAGGAGAATCGCTTCAACCCGGGAGGCAGAGATTTCAATGAGCGGAGATTGCACCATGCACTCCAGCCTGGGTAACAGAGGAGACTCTGTGTCACAGACACAAAATAGTTTCTCCAGCCTCCTGGAGGCAGAGGAGGGCTTCTCAAGGCTATTCTAGGCCATCCCCACTCCCTCAACCCCTCTGTTTGAAGGGTTTCCAAGGGTTGCCAGTCATGGTGACCAAGCCCTGCTGGCTTGGTTCTCAGGAGTCATTTCACTGGAAATGCAGATCTTTGTTGACCTTAGTTCAAATCATTCCAGATAGGTCTACAGAATGTAGCCCAAATATCAGCTGGGCTTTTGAGACCCTTTGCCTAGACAGAATATGACCTCATGCTTTCTGTGAGTTTTTTTTTTTTTTTAAGATGGAGTCTTGCTCTGTCTCCAGGCTGGAGTGCAGTGGTGGTGTGATCTTGGCTCACTGCAACCTCCGCCTCCCAGGTCCAACTGATTCTCCTGCTTCAGCCTCTCGAGTAGCTGGGACTACAGGCATAAGCCACCAAGCCCAGCTAATTTTTGTATTTTTGGTAGAGACGAGGTTTCACTATGTTGGCCAGGATGGTCTCAATCTCTTGACCTCGTGATCCGCCCACCTTGTCCTCCCAAAGTGCTGGAATTACAGGTGTGAGCCGCTGCGCCTGGCTGCTTTCTGTGACTTTTATGCACTGACTTCTATTTCCATCACCCATGCCTGCTGGGAGCCAGCGTGACTCACCCTTGCCAGTTCAGTCTGTAATCTGATTCTCTTCTCCCTAGGTACAAAGGATCCTATCTGGGGCTTGGGGCAGGTATGGGGAGGCCTCTCTTCCAAGTGGCCCACACCCTAGAAGGTGATTGGGTGGCAGGTGGTACTGTATACGGGTAAGCTGGAGTTGTTCTGCAGAGCTGGGGCTGAGGATCAGTAAAAAGGAATGAGGCAAGAGAAAAAAACAGGTGAGCAGATAAATGCTCTTCCAGAAGAAATGCTTAGACTGATGGCTTGCATTCTCCCGGTCAGCCAGACCCAGTGTCCCTGTCACTGTTCCTAACAGAGCCTGTCATCACTACATGATACGTATTTACTTTATTTGGAGTCAAGTTAATTGAGGTTAAACTTACATGCAGTAAAATTTACACTCTTTTTGTGTATAGTTCTGTGAGTTTAGAAAAACACATACTGTCATGTAACTACCACCGCAATCAAGATCTAGAACATTTCTGCCACCCTTTGCTTATCAACCCCTTCCTCTAACCCTAGCCCCCAGCAAACACTGTGTGTTTTTTGTTTTGTCTCTATAATTTTGCCTTTTCCAGTATGCCATATGAATGGACTTACATAGTATTCAGGCTGTTGAGTCTAGCTTCTTTCATTTAGCAAAATGTGTTTCCATTTCATCCATGTCATTGCTTGTATCAATAATTTGTTCGTCTTTATTGCTGAGTGCTATTCAGTTGTGTGGATGTGTCAGTTTATCCATTCACTGGCTGATGGACATAAGAGTTGCTTCCTGTTTGAGACATATGTAAGTAAAGCTAATTATTTGTGTACAAATATTTGTGTAAGCATAGGTTTCCATTTGTCTTGGATAGATAGGTAATGTATTGGCTGTGTCACATGGTAAGCATATGTTTAGCTTTATGAGAAACTGCCAAACTATTGTCCAGAGTGGCTGTACCCATTTGCTATCCCATCATAAATACATGAGAGCTTCAGCTGTCTGCATCTTCCACAACATTTGGTATTGTTAGCTTTTTGCACCTGTTTTGTTTTTAATTTTAGCTATTCTGATAGGTGTGTAGCAATATCTCATTGACATTTCAATTTGCATTTTCGTAATGTTAGGACACGGAACGCTTTTTCAAGTGCTTCCTTGTCATCTGTATAGCGTATTCGGTGATGTGTCGGTTCAAATCTTTTGCTTATTTTAAACATTGGGCTATTTGTATTTATATTATTGAATTTGGAGAGTTCTTTATATATTCTAGGTACAAATCTGTCAGATAAGCAATTTATAAATACTTTCTCAACAGATAGTTACTTTAATACAATTTGTCCTCCTCTTTGGATTTCAAATACCATTGCCACTTCTCACCATTAGGCTGGCAGAGTTAGAGGAACATGAAGATCACTTTAGTCTTGATTTTCTAGAAGAGAGAAACTGAGACACAGATATACTTTTAAAAACCTGCTGCTTCTCGTATCACAGATAATTGGAGTGAGGTATGGGACTTGATCACTGAGAAGGGAGTCTTAGAATGTGTTTGAAATTATCCCTCCCTTTATAGGGCTGCCATTAGTTTAAGTGAGGTCCAGCAAACCAGTGTCATCAGCTTACTTCCGGGAAAGGGTATTTGTCAAACATCTCTCGTGTGCCAGAAATTAATTAAGATCAGGGACCAACAAGCTAGGCCTGAGGGCCATATATAACCCTTTACCTGATTTTGTACAGCCTGTGAACATTAAGATGAACATTTGCAACTGACATGATGACAGGAAAAACTCACTTTGAAACCCCAATTAAAGGACATGCAATCCCCCCTGCGAAGAAGTCAATTTTTTTATTATAGACATGTATTTTTTAAAATGATACACAATTACTATTTTAATATATATTATTTGATATTATATTTTGAATTTTGTGAACAACAAACTTGTTTTCTCTCTTGTTATGTTAATAATACTTACATAGTACCTTCAATTTTACCGCTTGATCTGCAGAACCTCCAATTTACTCTTTGGACCTTTGCAGGAAAAGTTATATCTTTAACCATTAAAACTATAACAACCTATTTTACAGAGAAAAGTGAAGCTCTTTGCAAAAGATAAGTAAGCTGTGTAAGGTCATCCAGTTAATGTCACTGGAACAGGAATTTTGGGGGATGTTTCTGACTTCAAAACCTGGTCCCTTTCCAAAAGTAAATTCACAGCAGCAATTTAGCAAAAAATAGAAAAGAACAAAAAACAATTTTGGTGGGTGGGGTGTGGGGTTCTTGGCTCAGGGCATGGCTTCTCCAGGTTCCTGAACCTGTTTTTGTCCAATTCACAGGCCTGTTCATGGAGACCAGGAATTCATCAGAGGAACCTCATAATCCTATGGGATTCTCAAACCATGCCAGCGACATTCTGTTCTCCTCATCCTACTTCACTAGCTGAAGTGTATATAGAAATGTTTAAAACTTTCCAATAACAAGATTTTTTACTAAAACAAATCATGTTAGCTACAGCCCTGTGAATGGTGTTAAGCACATGGGCCATGGACCCAGGACACTGGGTTCAACTCCCAGCTCCACTCTTAGGAGCCATGTGACCTCTGGTTAAGAAGCTAAACAGAGGTAGCTGGATTTACCTTTTTTGAAGTAGGATATAATAGGACCTATTCATAGGTCTTCTATGAGACTTAAATGCATTAATATTTGCAATGTGATTAGCACAGCACCTGACATAGCACAGGTACTTTATCAGCATATATTAAATAATAAATGCTTGATTAATCAGAATATTAAATTTCCAGAAAACACATCTCTTCTCCTTCTAGCTCATCAAAATGTTTCTGTGTTAAATGGGTCTTGAAAGACCAAAACGAAGAGAAACTTGAAAGCAACAGCATTGCCTCAACTTCCTCAGTGTGATCATTCTCTGGTGGGGGACAGAGAAGCAAGAGGCGAATGTGTTTTGCTACTTTCAGCCCTGGTACACAATCCCCAACTCTCCAATCCAGGAGAATGACCTGGGTTTCACCAAATTACAATTATTGTTATTTGAGCAATACATAAAGCTTTTGATTCTGAAATGATGATCCTTGTAGTCAAAAGCAGCATTTCTACATCAAATTACAATTATTTAAAACATCATCAGGCTAGGAAAATGCAGCACTTTGGTGACATCTTGCCCTTCCACGTCAGGAGATCATGTTTATGTCTACATTTCCCCTCTCTGGCTTCAGGAAACCACACCCAGGTGTATCCCCTGCTGGTACCCTAATTAAGATTCTTCACCTCCCACTCCGTTTCCCCGACACACACAAATGGCACTCAGTGCTGGTGAGGGTGTGAGACAGATAAACACTATCATACACTGATGGTTAGGCTAAGCAATTGAGATATTTCCATCAAGAGCCTTAAACGTATTCTTAAATCCAAGATTCCACTTCTGAAAAGACATCGAGACAAAAAGGGTGTGTGTGACAGGGTTGAGGGTGGGAGTTGTAGAATTTAAAGGAGAAGAACTGAATCTGACACAAGATGGGAGTTCCCTAGTGAGTGTGTGGGCATCTGAAGCCAGAGGGCAGTGGGTGGTGTGTTCCAGGTTCCTTCTGTGAGCACACCTGCTGCACTGTGGCTGCTGGTGCCCAGAGATGGGCAGCGCTGCAGACCCACATGCTATAGGACACTGCAGTGCCCAAACAAGGGCATTGCAGTCCATCCACCCACCATGAGCATTGTCTATTGGAGTCAGAATGGATCTGGGAGACAGACTTGGCTCTGCCCTGGCTCAGACACCCTGGGACAGATTCTGCAGCCTGTTGGGGGCACTGCCTGGGTGGAGTCAGTTGTTCAGCTTGGCTGCCTAAACCTTTCCCTCCTCACTGTGGGTCTGAGGACCTAAGGCATGAGCAAGTGTCTTAAAAGTAAAGTTTCTGTACAAGTATTAGGAATTATTATCTAGATCCATATGTTTTCAGAGTCTTTTAATCTTCTTAGGTTAGATTTTCAGATGCCCTAGGGTATCTTTAGTTTTTTGTCATAATTCAAGAGAACTCATCTTTAATTGCTTTAATTTGAGCAAACAACCAAAATGCCACAATTTTAAGGATAACTGAAACACTGCAATTTTAAGGAGAACTATTGAAATCAAGTAGAGGACCCCAGGTTAATAACATTAATAGTCAGAGGCACAGGGAAAGGATTAGAAGGTTCGTTTATTTAGCATACAGGAGATTTGCACTGACGAAGATGGCCTCATTGAATCCTCAGGAGGCAAGATCTTACTCCCATTTTCTACCCCCAGGGAACAGAGGCCAAGTGCCTTATCTAAGGTTAGGGAAGGTGGAAATGGCAGAGACAGGATTTGAACCCAGGCATCTGACCACACGCCCATGTGCTTTCTCAACACTGCAGCTGGCCACTTTGCAGAGCTGGCATTTTGGTGCGCTGTTAGTCCTCATCTGTGCAAATGTTCCAAATCACAGAGAAGGACATTTAATCTGTTCAGTGATCTATGGAACCACTTAGGAACTGGAAAAGGAATTACAGGGATGAGTCATTCTCTGTCAGCAGGTGAACTATAATGGAGTTTTTATTACTATTTTATTTATGTGTCTGTCCAAAAAAATGGAAATAATGCACCAGAGTCCCCTGATGGCTGTTTCTTCACTGGGCTCTGCCTGTGGGTGGGTGTGAGATGTGTGTGTGTGCATTGGTCTCGCAGATCTCACACGGGTCTCATGCTCTGTGAGATTTGGAGTTGAGGATAGTTTGTGCAGAATTATATTGGGGAATCTAGTGGCTGCATTTGTGTGTGAAGGAGGGTGTGTGGGTATGAGAGAGAGTAAAGACATTGTGTGAATTATTGAGAAAGTGCCTACTGAAATGTTCTGTAACTTCTGATACCCTGAGCTGTGTGATCCTTTACTTTAACTAGAAAAGGAAATATACAGTGACTTAGAGCTCTTGTTAGTCTTCAGATTCCATTAGTCACAGGTGCCTAATTTTTATGTTGTCCTTTAGTGAGGTGGAATCTGTTCTTACCAGGGACCTCCCTTGCAGCCATTGATTATGTGCTCTGAAGCCCCTCTCCTTTTCTTCTCTCAAGGCAGAGGAGGGTGTTAGATCCTCCCCAGCCCAGCTTGGTTGTTGACAAAGCTCATGAGTATCTCTCAGGGAGACGCTCCGAGGTGCAGGTCATGCATGGTCTGAGAGAACTCGAAGGCTCTTAAACCCATGCAGCTCAAGTCCCTTCTGAAATGGTGGACCCTAACTTCTAAAACCTAGACTTTGACCTCAGTCTTGACCTCGTGTGAGAGAAAATGAGCATTCTGAACTTGGATTGACCTCCATGTCATCTTCTTTGGAGATAGCAGGACTGGTTCTGGGCTTCTGTGGGTTGACTTCATGGAAATGAACCTGGTCAAAATGGGAGAAGCCATCTTCCACAGAGTTTTTCATGGGGGATCTTTTTATTTTAGAGATGGCATTTCATTTTGTTACCAAGGCTGGAGTGCAATGGGTGTGATCATAGCTCACCGCAGCCTCAAACTCCTGGGTTCAAGTGATCCTCCCACCTCAGCCTCCCCAGTAGCTGGGTCTACAGGCACTTCGTGAGGGATTTTGAGTCATTTGGGTTCCTTAGCCAGCTCTGTCTCTATTTGGGGGCTGGAGTTAGTAGAAGGGAGTCTGTCCATTTTTATCGAGGGTATATTATGTATTACATGAAGATCAGAGGCTCAAGGTGGTGACATAACGGGGTGTGAGATATACTCTGTAGCCTATGGGGTAAAAAAAAAAATACCTGGAAAGATAGCAATTAAGTAAAGCCTAATAACAATAAAACATAAAAAGTCCTTTTTATGAGATTATCCTGGGTTAGTACTCAACACTCTCTGGCATATAAGGGCATCTTAGGATCTATGATTTTGTGGCTTATGCTATATCAGTTACTGCTTTACCTGGAACATGGTAGATACTAAACAAATGTTTATGTAAAGAAAGAGTGAATGAACCTAGATGCCCACACCTCAGACATACAGATCCCATTAAAATTCAGCTAACATATGTTGAGAACTTATTACAAGCTAAGTTTTTTTTTTTCTTCACTTTCATGAGTGCCTGCCTTTCTAGCAACAATTTGAGGTAAGTATTTAATGGAGGATGCAACTAAAACTCAGTGATTGGCCAACGACACCCACAGCACATACAGGGTGGAAGTGGAATTTGAACCCAGGCTCCTTCTACCACATTGCTTTTCTTTCCCTTCTATTTCACCAATGGGGTTTTACCTTTTTCTCTTTTGTGTTGCTTTCTCCCCTCCATCCTTCCTTTCCTTAGGAGACAGTCCTCTCCTGAACCTGTGGGTTCCACTCTCGGTTTCTGGACCATCTAGAAGGGCACTGCCCCTTAGCTCCAGATTCTAAACAGACAATGCTGCATCCAATGCCGCTTGATGATAAGGGCCGACAAATATGAACAGAACCCAGTTTCATTGCTTTTCCTTCGCCAAAACACGTTAATAAAGTTAATTAGCATTGACCTGAAAAAAATCAGAACTGTAACCTCCTGGCATTAGGATCAAATGCAATGAAGCACAAGCAATAAAAACTCCATTACTGCTCCCCTCTGAGAAGCTGTCACTGATTCTCGAGGACTAGAGGGAGTTGGGGCTGACACTTCCCCAGAACCTTCCCTGACTGCTGCATGCCTCACTGCTGGACCCTGAAGGTGAGCTGGGGCTGGGCCCCAGGTAGGATTATGTATAGTTAAATGCACGACTCCTAGTGACCTTGGCTTGACTTGGGCTGTCATCAGTATCCATAAGGACCAAAACAGAGCCTGCAGGAGGTAGCTGGCCATTGGAATGGGAAGCTAGTCCTCTGTCACATGAGCCTGGTGGTTTGCTTTGGTGGCTCAGATGATGATAGACAGGGTCAAGTCTATTTTTTTATTTAGAAAAAGATTTATGGTCTCAGCAAGAATGCTAGGGTTTAGAGCAAGGCCTCCCGGCCCACTGGGGACCCAAATAGCCAGACTGCAAACAAAATAGGCTGCCAGTCATGGGGACTAGGTAAGCCCAGAAAGGAAAGACAGCAAGAGACTCAGGGGGTTTGAACAACCCACTGCTCAGTACTCTCCCCAGATGGATCAGAAACCTGGCTTAGGTCGATAAGAATATTCTAGATCTCATCCCCTGGTAGTCCCAGGTGACTAATTTATTGCTGCTTCTGGTCAGAATTGGCTTAGACTCTGGGTGAGAGCATGAAAGTTGTAAATGACCCTGCAAGACACTGGGGATGTAAGTTGCTGACATTTTCCCACCCCACCCCTACTTTCCAATGATCTCATTTTATTGTTGAATTCCTATCCTGTTCAAGGCATTGAGGAACTAGGATGTGGAGACAGAAATATGCACAAGCTCCAGCATTTGCCCTTGAGTGGTCCTTACTCTGGTGGGATGGTATCAGCAACCCACTGGATTTCTGCCCCTCCTTAATACTTCCCTCTGCCCTTCTTTTCCATGATATTGTGAGATATTTGAGGAGTGTTCTGTGCTTAAATGCAGGCTTCCTCATCTCAGTCTCCACTTGGATCTCTCCAACCCATCATCTTGCTCATGAGAGCAGCACTGGGAAGGGGATGGGGGAACACTGCTGTCCCAAATTCTATTGGTTCCCTTGCTGCTATATATACCTCATGGGCTGCCTCAAGCCCCTCCACTGGTTCCTGAGGCCCTGCAAGGTCCCAAGAACTCAGAAAAGCATGGCAGGAGCTGATGGGCCCATCTTTTGGTAATAACAGTGGCAGATGCTCTTTGTAGAGTTGCCTTCAACTCCAGGGGAAGGTTAGTTGAGGTGGAAGAAGTATGCTGAGAGGGGCTAAGGAACACATACAAGTATATTTTCCAGGTTGCTCTTGAAAAATACATACTTTGGCCCAAAAGTTATTTCAGGGAGATGCTTGCAAACAATGGGAAAGATCAAGAATGAGGAAAAGGGAAAACCCAATACAAACCAGGCTGCATGAGTGGAGGGAATGGAAACTTCCTGAGAACACAAGGAAGCCCTTTTAAAATGTTTTCAATGGAGACAGCTCCCTCACACATTAGCACTCAGTTCCACACAGTCCTGAGGTCAAGCTGCCTGGGTTCCCTGCAGGTTCTGCTCCTTATGGCTGTATGACCCTCCCACAAGATCCTTCTCTGTAAAATAAGGGTAATGACATTACTTATCTTTAAAGATTAAATAAGCTCCTATGTGCAAAGTTATATAATCATTGCCTGGTAAATGTTGGATATTATCATAATATTAGTATTTGTAGATTCCAAGAGCCCATAGCTCAGAAGCAGAGACAGACGTGCAAAGAACTCCAAGGCAAGCAGAAATTTCTTCTTCTTCTTCCAGGCTATCCAGAGAGCAAAGCCACGCTGCTGGAGTACTCAACAGAACAAAAGCAGAAAGCAGGCTGGAAGTAGATTTCACAGGACCTTGAATTCCAAGGAGCATTCAAGGTTTCCTTAAATAGGTACCACATCTATATACTTTAAATGTGGTCTTCAAATAGGAATGCATTTTGGGGACACAAAATTTCAAATAGTATGAGAGAGAGAGCTGCAGGCTCACAAGAAAAGTCCTGCTTTGCTCGTCCACCCACATTTCCATCCCTGCATCCATCAAGTGGCCCATGTCTGACCCTACATCATTTGCAGACAGCCACCTCATCATTCTCTTATTCATGCGTTCATCTCCCACATTGCCAGAATTGTTTTCTCTAAGCACAGATGTGGTACCTGTTTAAGAAGACCTTAAATGCTCCCTGGAATTCAAGGTCCTGTGAAATCTATCTCCATCCTGCTTTCTGCTTTTGCTCTGCTGACGCTAGACTTGCTGTTCCTTGGACATTTCCTACTGCTGCCCCTCATCAGAATAAACTAGTCTAGCAGCATGTCTTTGCTATTTGGTTAGCCTGGAAGACAGAGAGGAAATTCTTATGTGCCTTGGAGTTCTTTGCGTACCCGTCTCTGCTTCTGGGCAGTGGGCTTTTGGAATCTACAGATACTAATGTTATGATAATAATATCCTACATTTTACCAAGCAATGGTTATATAACTTTTTTCACAGAATCTTTTTCTTTTTTTTAAGGTAAGTAATGTTATTGCTCTTATTTTACAGAGAAGGATCCTGTGGGAGGGCCAAAGCTACAAGGAGTAGAACCAGCCAGGAGCCCTGGCAGCTTGACTTCACGGCTGTGCTCTTGACCCCTATGTTAGGCTGTTTTTGCATTGCCATAGAAAATACTGGAGGCAGGTAATTTAGGAAGGAGAAGAGGTTTAATTGGCTCATGATTCTGCAGTCTATACATGAAGTATGGGACCAGCATCAGCTCGGCTTTTGGGGAGGCCTCAGGGAGCTTTTACTGATGGCAGAAGGTGAGATGGTAGCAGGGGCATCACATGGCGAGAACAGGAGTGAGAGAGAGAGAAAGCAGAAAGCGGGAGGTGCCACACATTTTCTAGCAACCAGATCTCGCAAGTACTCACTATCACGAGGATAGCACCAAGTCAGAAGGGATCCCCTGGGATCCACCCCCATGATCCAGTCACCTCCCACTAGGCCCCCCTTCCAACACTGGGGATTACAATTCAACATGAGATATGAGGGGGACAAATAGTCAAGCTATATCAATCCCTGGGTCTCTGGAACTTTCAATGCACGTAGACAGTCTCCAGTCGCATAGTAGGGCCTGGTCAATGTTTGCAGACTGAAACAAAAGGTAAATGAGAGAATAAGGGGATGGAAGGAGCACACCACCCTGGGAAGGTGAGCCTATGGGAGTGGGCTGAGAATGAAGTGGTAGGATGGGCCTAGGGCACAGCTGTGCTTGCTCTGTCTTCCTTTTGACCAGCTCGCTGACCTTGGAGGAGGCAGCCTCCAGCAGGGCTGCCCCAGAAGTCCTGGAGAGGTCCTCCTGCCTGCCAAAAAATGCCTCTTTCAGCTGCTTGGTGGTGCCTGAAACTGTACCATTACAGCCTAATTCCTATAGCTTAGGCTGCTATTCCCCTGTTAAAATGCAAATCCTCCTGGGAGAGGCAAGTTATTAAACTTTATTAGTCTTTTATATCTTATGGTGAATTTATTCATGAGAGCCTTCTCAGAAATGGCCGGGATAAGGGAGAAATATGGAGATGGCATAAATGTCCTGGGCTCCAGGGAATGTGGTCACCTGAAAGGCCAGAAGTGAAGGAGCAGGGGTTGAAGGAGGAATAATGAGAGCTTGGGAACCTAAAAAGCTGACATTTCATGTGTTCTCTTGCATAGGGCCATAGGTGACTTGTAGCATGTGGTTTTGAGTGGACTGGCTGAGGAAAGGGTCACAGGCACATCCCCAGCATTGGAAGGACCAACTTCCTGGGTCAAGATAGAGCTCTAAGTCACTAGAACGGCCTTCCCGGTCTTTGCCTTATGCAAGAGAGCAGCATTGCAGACAGCACCATGCCCACTGTGAGCAGAGTTTTTGCAATGTGCCCATGCACACAGTACCCTCTTCCAACACAGTGGTCCTGGATATCCCCGTCACTCACTCCAACCCAATGGGAGACCCTCAGAGTGTCCTCTGTGTGCGCTGCTGCTTATTTCTTGCACTTCTCTCACTCCTTGGGCCTGAAGACGACAGCTCAGTTTCATTCTCTACCCCATCGCAAACGTTTTTCTGAAACCCTCCTTTGCCATCCGCTCACTGCCTGGACTGTGGTAAGCAATGGATACTGAGAGGGATCCGGATACTGAGAGGGATCCTTTTTTTTAAGGATACATCAGGGTTTCAAGAACAATATTATTTTATGTGTTTTCAAGATACCTTTTACTGCCTTCAGATTTATGAGACGGCCTTTATTACTTCAATAAAATATTTAAAACAAAAATAAGAATGGAAACCTGAGGTATTTGGCCTCCATTTCTCTGGAGCTTGCCCATGCAGAAATATTCCCTAACCTTCACACACATCCTCCCTTCAGAGATCCTGGCGGCCTTGGTTGCTATGTGATTCTGATGTTCAAGAACTAGGCAGGGCTGCACTTGGGATCGTATCTTTACTCAACAAATGATGTTTGTCTACCTGATGGGAAATAAATGGAGATTCCAGCACATGGAGTATTTTTTGTTGTTGTTGCTTAATGATGCGTTGCAGTGTGTATGCACCTTACTTTTGAAATTGTAATAGCACACAGTAGCACCTTGAATGGAAAATAACGTGCTTGCTATATGTAGTAGTTGCAATGAGACAGTTTGCACTGAGGGTCAGATAGTATGTTAGTAAAAGGACAACTTAACTGAGGGACAAGAGACCTGGGTTCCAAGCCAGCTTTGTCTCTAATCAGCTGCAGAGTCTCAGAGGAATTACTCTCCCCTCCGGACCAGGAGCTTCTTGCATTTTTTCAGTCATTCATTCAACAATTATTTCCTGAGTGTATCCTATGTACTGGATACTATGTTCATCTGAAAAGGCAGGCAGGTGGATTAAATGGCTTCTTCCCAATCTAAAATTCTTTGGAATAGTTGATTTTAGGAGGCCTTGAGAACCTTGAATGTTCACTAAGACAAAGAACGATGGACAAGGATTCTCCCCTCACTTTTAAAGATCTCCCCTCACTTTTTAAAGATCTAAATGTGAAGGTCATAAAAACCTAAAGCAGGACGCAGGTGGTAAATCTCACCCTCCTCATTTCCCAGCACGGGCGTGCCAGAGATTCTGGCTCCTTTATAATTCACTTGATAGAATCATATAAATTTTACTTCCTTCCCAGTGGATTTTCTTGCTCTTAAGGCAAATTTCTCTCTCATGGGAATTGGTCCCAGGAAGACTGAGAAAAACCCAGGTGGCACCAGCCCAAATCCACTCTTACAGACCTTTTTCTCTCCTCCTCACTGCTTCTTCCTTGGAAAGGTTTGGAGTCTGTTCCTTTGCAGGCAATTTGCTAGGTGACAGCTATATGGTCTCTGTCTTTGAGGAGCTCACAGCCTAAGGGGAGAAGGAGGTGCCGGAGAATGATAGTGAGGTCTGGATGGTGGGTTGAGAAGGAGCACCCCAAACCTTCACTGGATCCAAGAAGGTTCCTCACTGGAGGCAGAACTTAAGTTTAATCCTGAAAAAATCAGTGAGTTATGCAGGCAAAGAAGCTGTGGATTGGTACTCTAGACAGATGGAATAGCATGGACAAAGGCCCTGAGGTAGGAGGAGGTGGTGTGTTTGGAGAAGCAGTTTAGAATGAGGCAGGTGCATGGGATAGGGTATCACATGATTCAGCTGGAAGCCTGGCTAGGGTAAGCTCCAGGAAGCTTGCAGTTGCCATTGAGAAACATTAAGCAAAGCTGTGGCATGATCTCCCTTCTCCCCAAATTGTCTGCTCTCACCAAGCAGCCTCCCACATACCAAATCCATCCCTTATCTGCTCCCTGTCAAGTCTTCAGCATCCTCTGCCTCATTATCTCATGGAAATCCCATCCTCTTGCTTCCTTGTTTATCTTTCAAGAGGAGAACTCATTAATTCAACCTGATAATAGTTTATTGAGAATGACAAAACATCTGTCTTTTTAACTCATGTAAACATGTCAGGCCGGGCACGGTGGCTCACGCCTGTAATCCCAACACTTGGGGAGGCTGAGGCGGGCAGATCACCTGAGGTCAGGAGTTCAATACTAGCCTGGCCAACATGGTGAAACCCCATTTCTACTAAAAATACAAAAATTAGCTGAGCATGGTGGTGGATGCCTGTAGTCCCAGCTACTCAGGAGGCTGAGGCAGGAGAATCTCTTGAACCCGGGAGGCGGAGGTTGCAGTGAAGCGAGATCATGCCACTGCACTCTAGTCTGAGCAACAGAGCAAGACTGTCTCAAAAAAAAAAAAAAAAAAAAAAAAAGATGTTAAAGAGGTTGTATATAAAAAGTAACATCCAAGGTCTGACACCTCTTCTAAACATGTGGGGTTCTGTCTCTATTGCTCCAGCCCACCTACTAGAATAGGCACAAATCTGGGTGGGTTTGCAGAAAGCCTGGGTCCTGAGTTGTGGATCCACTTACCAAGTTAGCCACTGCCAGAGCCCACAGGCTTTTCTGGGACCTGGTTCTGTTTGTCTCTCTGTGTTTATCCTCTCCACAGCCACCAGGGCCCCTCTGCTGCTGATGCTGTGAAGACCTCATTCTCTGCCCTGTTCCTCAGAGATCATCAATGGTAGCATCAATATCCATGTGACCAAATACAGCTACAGCTCTGGCCTACACTCCTCTTTTTAGAGGCTAAGCCTTCAGACGTAGAATCCCCATATTTCCAGGTGTCCATAGACTGTAGTTTCTGCAAAACACTGACAATATCTGCTTTCATCATTCTCATTGCATGAACTGAAGCTAACTTACTGAAAAGTTACTTGCCAAGTACAAGTACATCATCTCTGTTATTCATCACCAAAACCGTTTGAGGGAAGGGTCATTAACCCCACTTTTGTGAATGAAAAATGGCTACTCTGAAAGATTAAGTGACTCTCTGAAGTTCATGTTGAAAGAAGCAGAAGCAAAAGGCTCGCTCTCTGATGTGCAAATGTTACAACCATTATTGGGTTAATGATGTGTCTGATTTGTAGTTCCAGAAGTATATTCACAGCCAGTCCTTCTAAGAGGCATATTCTAAACAAGCACGTAGATAAACAAATGGATAACTATTTTATGGTCACTGTACATGTATAATCCCTTACCTATGCATCATTCTAACTGGTCACATCCCACTGTAGCCAACCTCAGAAGTGTGTTAGGAAGAATGCACCATTAATAAGGTAGAAACTGTCCCCTCGAGACACTGAGCTGTGCTCAGTGTTTTTGGGTAGGAGTAGGTGTGAGGTGAGATTCTACCATTTAAGATTGCACCAAACTGCATTTCCCTTGAAAGCAGCTGTTCCAGAAGCTCTTTCAGACTCCTGGCTGCCCTTTGGCTCTGCCTTGGGCTGCCCACTTAAGAAATCACTTTATCATGCCACTTTGTGATTGTATTTGCCCAAGGACTGAGCTCAAAGGTCCTTTTAAAAGAAAGGGTGTTTTTTAATACCTTTCTGAGCAACCGGACACTGGGGAGTAGAGTCGGGGACACCTAAAGGCATCTGAGTTGCAGGTTACTAGTTCTCTGTAGCTGGAGATGTGGGTCACGGCCAGTGCTTGGGATGGGCCCAGATAATTCTGTAGAGAACATGAGGAACTAGTATTACTTTAGACTCCAGATGGATTATATACACAGCATGGGTAGAGAACTTCTCTGAGATAGGATGCTAGGGACACTAACTCTTGGGTTTCTCTAGGATTTATCTCATTTTGAACCTCAACTATGCCACAACACCCTGAGATTAATTTCTAGACTCAGGAGATACCCTCTTTTTTTTTTTTTTTTTTTGAGACAGAGTCTCTCTCAGTTGCCAAGGCTGGAGTGCAGTGGCACAATTTCGGCTCACTGCAACCTCCACCTCCCAAGTTCAAGCAATTCCCCTGCCTCAGCCTCCCAAGTTGCTGGGATTACAGGTGCCTGCCACCATGCCCAGCTCATTTTTGTATTTTTAGTAGAGACATGTTTTCACCCTGTTGGCCAGGCTGGTCTCAAACTCCTGACCTCAGGTGATCTGCCCGCCTCAGCTTCCCAATGTGCTAAGATTACAGGCGTGAGCCACCGCGCCTGGCCTGGAGATACCCTTTTGATGAATCATCCTCAAAAAGATGACAAGTGCTGATATTCTTCCACAATTTCTGTGAATGGAGAATTCCTGATGAAACAAAATGGCAGAGTCTTAAAAATAGCTGGGAAGTCAGAAGAGAAATTTTGACAGATTGGGTTGTTTGCCCGAATTCTTCATGCTTCCCAGGAGCTACATCCTTGGCGTGGCCTTGTCATGAACAAAGTGTACTTCCATACTGTTTGCCTGAAGGCCTCAGTCATGGGAGTTACTTTGGTCAAAGAGATGTTAGTAGATGTGATGCCACTGGGATCTTGAGATGTACTTGAGCAGTGGGGCCTGCATTCTGCTACCCCCATTTGAAAACCATGCCCTAGCTAGCTCACTACCTGCAGAAGAGTAAGAAACATTAAGTAGAGTCACCACCAAACAAGAGCTGCCCAGCGATCCTGAAAGCTCTTGAGTGAGACATCCACTCTTACTATATTCACTATTGATATTTTTGGTTGGTAGTTATATAGCATAATTGTGGAAATGACTAATACAAAGACCTATTTCTGTGGCTATGAAATCCTCCCTCCACAGGCTTCTCCCCAATGCACAAAGCATTTATAGGTACTTACTACCTGGCAGAACAATGCTAGGCCCTGTGAAGATGCAGGAGAAGTGAAAGATACAACCTCTGCCCTAGAGATATCTCTGTCTAGATAGGAGTATTTATCTAGAAAGATACATATCTATCTAGACCACCACAATTCAAGATGGCATCTCATGATAGCTGAACCATGGTAATGACACACTGGAGGGATCAAGCCAGCTCCCAATGGATCTTGTTGGGGATTCAGACCTCATGCCCTACCTTGTGTCTTTGCATGTGTAGGAATATATATACATGTACATGCTGACATTCAAAAGTTGTATTAGAAGTTCGAGACCACCCTGGCCAACATGATGAGACCCCGTCTCTACTACAAATACAAAAATTACCTAGGCATGGTGGCATGTGCCTGTAATCCCAGCTACTCGGGAGGCTGAAGCAGGAGAATCGCTTGAACCCGGGAGGTGGAGGTTGCAGTGAGCCGAGATCGTGCCACTGCACTGCAGCCTGGGTGACAAGAGTGAAACACCATCTCAGAAAAAAAAAAAAAAGTTATATTAAACAATCATAGCAATAGGTATTTTTCTTAGACTCTCACCTCCCACTCATACACATATATGTGTACCATACAAAGTGATTGATAAGGAGGGAATTGTATTATTGTTCTTTGCCAACCATGACTTTTTATTGCAGATCTTACAAATGTTTTAGAGATGAGCTATCTAAAATAGAAAGGGATGTCTAGCATGTCCTGAAGATGGTATTGCAGGGAAAGAAGGAGCTGGAGTTGGTATGGATCCAGAGACCGCACTTTTTCTCAGCCACTCACTGGCCATCCTTCCTCTACCCAGAGGCATGGCCATAGTGGCTGAACTTGAGAGAAAGCCAGACCTGGTGCTCATTCTATCTCTGTTGCTTACTAACTGAAAAACTTTGGGCATGCTGTCTAATTTTTCTTATTTTTAATTGATTAAATTATTATTTATTCATTTAGTTCTTAGAGACAGAAATAAATGAATCAGTCTTGATCTGTTGCCCAAGCCGGAGTGCAGTGGCATGATCATAGCTCACTGTAGCCTCGAACTCCTGGGCTCAAGCACTCCTCCCACCTTAGCCTCTCAAGTAGCTAGGAATACAGGTGTAAGCCACCGTGTCCAATCTCTCCTGTTTCCCATTTTCCCTGTCTTTAAAATGAGGATGGTAGTTTATACCCCTGAGAGGTATCATAAGGATTAGAAACAATATGTCTATTATGGGATAAATTGTGTTCCCCTCCAAAAAATGTATATGTTGATGTTCTAAACCTCCAAAAATGTGTATGCTGATGTTCTAAGCCCTCCTTGGGTTGTGATCATTATTTGGACATAAGTCTTTAGAGAGGTGATTGAATTAGAATAAGGTAATTAGAGTGGGCCCTGAGCCAAAAGAACTGGTGTCCTTAGTAGAAGAGGAAACACACAGAAGAAGACCATGGGAAGAAGAGAGAAGATGCTGCCTGCAAGCCACAAAGAAAGGCCTCAGTAGAAACCAACCCTGCTCACACCTTAGTCTCCGAATTCCAGCCCCCAGAATTGTGAAAGAATAAATTTCTGTTAAGTCACCCAGTTTGTTGTACTTGGTGCAGTCCTAGCAAACAAATGCAGTGTCTAAAACTCCTGGCGTAGGATCAAGCATGATCCCTGCAAATACACAGTCTCCACCTCCCTTCCCTCCCACTTCCTCTCTACCTACTTCTCACTGGAGGCCTTTTCCTCTTCCTCCCTCCCTCCCTCTTCTGCTGCCTTTTCTGCCAACCTCCTCTCTCTCCCCTCTCCTCTTTCTTCTATTTCTCTTCCTCCTCATTCCTTTGCTTTTTAAGAAAATTTTTTTTATTTCCGTAGGTTTCTGGGGGAACTGGTGGTGTTTGCTCATATGAATAAGTTATTTAGTGGTAATTTCTGAGATTTTGGTGTACCCATCACCTGAGCAGTATACACCGTACCCAATTTGTAGTCTTATCCCTCGCCCCCCTCCCATCCTTTCCCCTGAGTCCCCAAAGCCCTTTGTATCATTCTTATGCCTTTGCATCCTCATAACTTAGCTCTCACTTATGAGTGCGAACATATGAGGTTCGCTTCACTCAAAATACATAGACCTGTAGCCTCTCAGCATGAGGTGGGAGGGCTGGCCATAGGGAAGCAATCTAAGGGGTATTTATGCTCCTATAAAAGGAACAGAAAGACTCTAGCTTTGCCCCTGGGAGGCCAGAGTAACAAGAGAATAAGAATCCGGGGAGACACTGAGCTGCTCATGAGAGGGAAGACCTCTCTCAGGATTATGGAGTTTAGCTGAATTGAATCTTGTGAGACTAGGGCTTTGGAGTTTCTAATAGCTCGTAAGTATCTTTTGCTTAACTACAAAAATAACTACAATGTAGGGAGATGCCATTTCCTACCTCATCCTATGATTTCAGGGCTGAGATCCTGGCTTTGGAAGAGTCTTTTGTCCTATAGTCCCCATTATCTGAATCCATACCTGCAAAGGTAGCACAAAGCCAGCAGGAGACCCAGGATGACAATGGGAACAGTCCCTGGGTCCGCCCTGCAGCTCTTCCAGGGGCAGTTAGAACAGCCTTTGGCAATTGACTTCACTTCCAGAAAAGGCACTCTCCTCCACCAGAAAAATGAGTGTAATCAGATTGGCTGGCAACAGTGTTTTGAGATTTCCTGGATGAGAGGTTCTGTGTAAACCGAGGGCACTGTTGTTTTCATACCTGCTGGCTGGGCCAGGAGAGAAGGGAAATGGGAACTCAAGGCAAGAATGCCTCCCTGGCAGCTGGTCCCCAAGCCTCTCAAGCACACTTGACGTTTGCAAAAACACTGGCAAACTGAGCAGTCATGGAAATAGGTGGGAGAGCGAGGACCAGGCAGGCTAAGGATGCATGCAGGCTAAGGAAGACGCGGAATGGCAGGTCAGATGGGAAAACATCTGGCAGAGTGGACCTTTCCTGCTCTGAGCTCATGTCTTTGCCTTGGAGATGTGAAATTGGGCCCTTCTGTCATTTCTGGAGCTCAGAGTATAGAATTCTCAGAATTCCTTATTAGCAAGTGTAGAGGGAGTCCTGGTCAGAGACCAGGAGAAGAGATACTAAGGAGAGAAAGTGAGAATCAAATGGAGTGCAGATAAGGGAGGAGATGAGAACAGGAAAGAAGGAGGAATGGGAAACAGAGAAAGATGAGGAAAGGAATTCTATTTTCCCAGAATCAGTTCCCAGTCTGGGATGGGCCAAGAACAGCTTTCCTGATGGAGGCTTTGTTACCTTTCATATATGCTGGTGCTGTCACGTCTAACAGCAGGATGAGAATTGCTTTGAAAAGCATCCCTGAGCTTCCTAGGTAATATGCAGTTCAGGGTCTTATTAAGAGAATAAGCAAAGATAGCAGCTGAGCCACTGGTTGTCCCACTGTGTGGGGGTGGCAAGAAGTCTGGGTCCTGATCCTTTCTTTTTTGTCCCTCCCAACCCCCCAACAAAAGAGCAGCTTTTAGGTGGGAGGACTCCTAATGAGGTCTAAGGGACTCTCTGGCATGACGTGAAAGACCCTTTCTGTCTCTTATTCCTCAAGATGGAACATTAAATAATGCTGCAGGCTTGTACAGACCGCTATCTGGGGAAGGCTGCCTGTGTCAGCTGCTTAATATGCAGAATGAAGAAGTCATAAAGTCAAGTGCTTGTAACGTTTAATGTGAATGATAAAGGAGGAAAAACACCCTGAGCAGAAGGCAGGCCTGTGTGCCTCATTATTTGTGCATGGCAGGGGCTGCACCTGGCATCACAGCCGGGAGCACCTGCCATGTGGGCACAGGTGCATGAGTGTTACAGAGGCATGTGCTTGGGCATTCATATGCACACATACACCATTAAAGGTGATGGCTGACAGCAGAGGGACCGCCCTACCTATGACTGGTGATTCACAGGGCTTCCTCAGCTCAAGAACTTCCCTCCCCTGGGACAGCCACCTTCTCAGGACCAAGGAGAATCATGGAAAAGAATCAGAATTACCAGTTCGCTTTACTGCCAGAGTACATGGAAAACTATGGAAGGGTCAAAGTTATAGTATTGCTAATCAGCAATCCCAAACCACCAAATCCTATCTTTCTTCTGACAGTGACCATTCCAATGATCCTGAGACATTGATCCTGAGCTGCATCAGCTTCTGGCTGTTGTTTTCTGGCCCTGGTGTGGGTTTGAGCATACCTGGTCCATGTCACAGCCATCCTTATTGCCCTCACTTGGGGAAGAAAGCCAGTGTTCTAACTACTATTTTTCTTCTCATTAGAGAGATTCATCTCTGTTTCTGAAAGGTCTCTCTTCCCTTAAGAAATCTGGAACATGTTGTCTTGGGCAGATGGTAGGATGTCTCAGTGTGGATTTCAGGGCTCTCCAGACTGTGGCCTAGGAACAGCACAGGTGTGTTGGCCTCAGGTAAGTTACCTGCTTGTCTGGATTATGCTCCATGAAAGGTTCAATCCTGGTGACTCAGGCTGCATCTATCAACTCCAAGACCTTCTTCTCTACTCTTTGAAGGTCACATTCCATGTCCTGACATGCCAGTGTCTCTTCAGTAGGCAGAAGAGCTCAGATTCTCTTTGCCTCCTTTTTCTGAGATTTTCTAGAAGGAGAGGCCACTATTTTACATCTTATTAATGAAAATATACTTCATGACCTCTAAGGCAAACAATGGGAGAATAATCTCTATGGGGAGAGGACAACTAGATATTCAACTTTGCCTCTTACTGCACAATCTGACCATCTTGGAGTGTTTCATTGATTATGACCTCATCATTCTGACCTCTGCTGGGGGTGGGGGAGGGTAGGGGGGCAGTACTTCTCCCTAGCTACCCAGCAGTTGTCTGACTCAACCCATAATACTTTATAGTACAGTTGCGACCAGGCTGAAACATTCATACAAGACATTGCCAAAGGGTATGGGAAAACAAAACGGAAATGAACACAAAAAGCAATATGGGTCCAGGCAATTCAGTATACAAGGGATAGCCCAGTGCTGGGAAGTAATACTATCTCATTAAGCAGGTCCAGGCAATTCAGTATACAAGGGATGGCCCAGTGCTGGGAATTAATACTATCTCATTAAGCATGAAATTTAAAAAGAAACAAACAGTGCCCCAGAGCATTTTTACCTTTAAATCTACTGTTTTGTTGTTCTCTTACTACTGTTTTGGATGAGGACACCCAGAGAACAGAAACCTCTTAGTTTTTAGGACTATCCTCATGTTCTGCCTGCATGTGATGTGTTAGAATGGAAGGAAGTTCAGGGATCATCAAGCATCGTGGTTTGCACACGCGGAAGCTCATCAGAATTACTTAAGAAGCTTGGTATAGAGATTCCTGGGCATAGCCCCAGATATTTTGATACCAGGAGGGTGTTGGTAATATTTTTAACATGTCTCTTAGGGGATGTACCCTTCAGACCTCCCAAAGATAGGGAAACTACCTCTGGTTCGGAATTGTTCAAGGTTACATAAAAGTTTAGCAAGAAAATTGTTGTTGTTTTTTTTTTTTGACATGGAGTCTTGCTCTGTCGCCCAGGCTAGAGGGCAGTGGCGTGATTCCAGATCACTGCAACCTTCGTCTCCTGGGTTCAAGCAATTCTCCTGCCTCAGCCTCCCGAGTAGCTGGGATTACGACATGTACCACCACACCCGGCTAATTTTTGTATTTTTAGTAGAGACAGGGTTTCATCATGTTTGCCAGGCTGGTCTCAAACTCCTAACCTCAAATGATCCACCCATCTCGGCCTCCCAAAGTGCTGAGATTACAGGTGTGAGCCACCACAACCGGCCGAAAGATTTTTGTTAATATCTCTCCCCCTGTGCCTCAATAACAGACCTTGGTAGAATCCAAGGGGGAAAAAGGCAGTTTCCATGGAAAAATTTCCCTGTTTGACTCCATAATAAAGAACTCATCTCCAGGGTCAGAGAAGAGGTCCTCAAACATGAGGTAAGCAGCTAGAGCACCCATCTAGAAGGCATGTGCCCATATTCCATTAACCCTTATCATTCGGACCTGCTGAAATCTGAACTATTTATAAGTATTTCAGTGTCTCCACCTACTTCCAAGGGTCTTGGAACTCAGACTGTGCACAGAATACAGGTTTGGTATTAAAGAACATAAGTTCTGAATCCAGCTCTCCAAGTCCTCGAAATAGCTGAGTGACTTGGACAAATCATTTCCCCTTTTTAAGCGCAGCCCTTCATTGACCATTAATAGGGCTGTGATTTGATACAAAGAAACATGCATCAGTGGTTTTTTCAGACAGCATCTGGTCAGAAGCATGGAGCAAGGAAGGGGCCGTGTACAACAGAGAAGAAAGCTGAGATGGCTTTTACCATTGTTGGCAGGGGTTCTAGGCACGGCCCCTTCCTTGCTGTAATTCCCTCCTTGGGAATCAATCTCCACGCTTAGGTGGTGCAGGTGCAAAGAATGGGCACAGGAGGGTAGGCACCACGGGTCATGCTATGAAATCCATGGGCTGACTTTCTGATTGAGAAACGTGCTGAGCATGGTACTATCTTAGAGCCATAGGATGTGAAGTCTGGTGGGGGCGATTGAGGTCATCTAGTGACTCCACCTTCCCTTCCCTTTTCTGAAGCCCAGAAAAATGAGTCCTACTCAATGCCACATCATTAAAACTCATTCTCTCTTCTCCCAACATCAATCCCAGTTCTCTTCCTCTCTTCCTTGTGTACTCCATCTCTTTCCTCTGTGAACTCTTGCAACATTCTTGTAATGCACACAGCACCAGGATGTTCTTTACAAGCAGCTTTTTCATTACTGCACATCTTGTCCCTCTGACGAGGCTGTCAACAAGGCAGGGACTATGCCTTTTGTGTGTCTGCTGTATGAAAGGCTTCACACACAGTGGATGCTGAATAAAGACATACTAGCTTGAAAAACACAGTGATGAATATTGCTTTTGGCAAAGAAAGAAAAATGCTGTAGCAAACATGTGGAGCATTAGGAGAGGTGTGCATGCGTATTAAACTCTTTAAGTGACCTCAGCATGCTTCTCCCCTACCATGCTTACCCCTGCCAGTCCCCTTGGAATGTCATCCTCCACCCTACATTCCACCTTGCAGCTCGTTAACCACTTTTCCATCCCCTCTCTCACTCCATCTTGGCCCCATGTCTTGCTTTTCACCACTCTCGCAGGGCTTCCCTTCTCCAGAATATGATTTGTAGAGTTGTTTACGCTTTGTTGGCTGAGTCTCCTGCATACTCTGATCTTACTCTCACCTTTGCAGACCATTCCAGTCATAGCCATCTCTCCCTTGTCCTTCTGATCCCCGACTACAGTCTCTCCAACACAATGAAACACTGAGGTTGCATGAAGGATTCTAGGCACAAGTGAAGTCTGGACATAACTAAGAATGGGGTGGTGGAAGAAGTCATTGCCAAACAGATCCAGAAGGGGATGTCTGGGAAGTCCATGGAACAAAGGCTTCTCCAAACTCTAAGCACCATCTCTATCTCCCTGGTGTCTTTATGCACAGAGATTCTAGTTCTTTACTTTGCCTTGGCTTTCATCAAAATGTCCTATGTTGATTCTCCCTTTCCTCTCTTCTCACCTCCCTTCATACACACCCCTCATCCTCAAACACAACACTCTCCAACACTTTTTCTCTTAATTCAAATCACAGGTACAGTTGAAAATTCACAGGGCAGAAGAACAGAAATTATTTTCCCCTGAAGATTCTGACTATATTTCCCTTGACTCGTTTATATATTGGTATGAAGCCAGTTCTGGAGCTGTGGTCAACAGGAAATTTTATTCAGTTTATCACTCTGTAGTGTTTTCTTTATCACTGCGAAATCTTACCTGTAGCGCAGTGTAAAAATTTAGGTCTCTTTTCCTTTAAAGCTAGCTCCCCCTCCCACCACCACTCAGGCACTTCAAAAGGAGATTGTGGAAGCTGGTTCTGGCCCAGTGCCCCTCTGAACAGAGATGCTCACTGTATGGTTTATGTGCATAAGCAGTCAGAGCCAAAGGCCTGTTGTCACCAGGAGATGTATCCAGGCAACCTTGGTACTAAGCAACAGATTGAAACTTAGAGTGTCCTGGTCCACGCCAGTTACAGCAGGCTGTTGAGAACTTGGCCTTGACTGGAGGAAAGGCTTGATTTGGGTGGGGTAGAGGATAAAGGAGAAGAGGAGAAAAGAAGAGGAGACAGAGATATGAGATGGGAAAATAGAAGTGGAGAGGGGAGGGAATGAGAACGAATAGAAGATGGTTGATCTCAAACAACATTTCTCATGTCATGAAGGCCAGTAGTTAAAGAATGATTTGAGGTTTTAAAAAAGCAACAATTAAGCTTTTAAAAGTGTTTTTGAACATGTTATTTTCTAGGTGAATGCATTTCCCAGGCATCAAAACATTCTGTCTCCAGGACCTACATGACCTCGATCATCCCTGGTCCCAAAATTAGTCTCGCCTCACTTTCTGGCCTGCTTCTGCAGATCAGAAGCCCTGCACTGGCCTGGGAGATTTATTCCTGAGGGCAGGGCCCTGGCATGGAAATGTGGGTGGATCGATATGGCACAGAATGGAAAGGGAGAGAGAAGAGGTGGAAGAGGGAGGCCAGATGAACGAGTTCAACCTAGTGATGGGGCAGAATTGGGGTCAGCCCTTATGGTCAGTATGAACCCCCTCCCTACTTTCTGCTCTCCTGCATATGTTCTTAGGAAACAGGCCAGACGCTGTCCACAAATTCCCTCTCTATGGATAAGACAGCTCAGTGCTCAGATGATCCAGCCAAGTCTATCACACAGACCAGGGAAAACAGCTTGACAGCCATATTATCATTAGGCTGGAAATGTTTTGGTGATAGGACAGAAAGACTTGAGGTATTAGAAAGCAAGGCAGTACCTGGCATATGAGCCTCCACCCCAGGGCCCACTGGACTCCTGACCCACCCCACCCACTTCTCCACAGCATGCTTTTCTCATGCACCTCTCATGCACAGCCTGTTCTAAACAAGCCTCTGCCTCTACCACCACCTCCTCCCATTGGCTCCAAGCAGTTGCCACATGGCAGATATCACATATTGCCACTCATCAAGTCTGTTCTCACACTAGCAGGATGATTAGATGCCATTTCAACAAGGCCCTGGAATAGCGTCATTAAGAGCTGTCATTCCTTTTTTCTAATCCAATTTATCTGTATCAGTTGTTGTCAATCATTAGAGCCTCGCAAACTCACAAAGAGGTGTCTGAGTCGGAAATCATTTGGCATATGGTGAGCACGTGTGTACTTACGCGCTGCACCTCATCCCTCATTGAGATCTGTCATCCCCAGCCAAGGCCCTGGACTCAGCAATTTGCAAATCTCAAACTTTCACAGTTTGTCTCCTCCCCAGGGTGATTCCTAAAACCAGCTTTGCCTGGAAAGTACCAGGTGCATTTGGTCTGGAGTCGATGAGATGTTTCTTTTTGTCTGGCTTTTAAAAGCCAGACAAGAAGAACGCTAGGGACAACAAGCCCATGGTAGTGCCAGATGAAGATAGTCTGAAAAAACTAGGGTATGTGTGTGTGTGTGTGTGTGTGTGCGTGTGTGTGCATGCGTGTGATAGAAACTAGAAACTATTCAAACGTAGGTTTCCAGGGATTTTATAACACATACACACACATGCTGGCCAAGAACCAGACTTTCAGAAAAAAAATTATCTGAAACTCACACAAGCCACCAGATGAAATGTTTATTTTCTTTAGTAGAACCCTATGTTTCCATTTCATGGGCATTTGTTTATTACCACACACTAACTGAATCCCCTTCATCTATTGGGGGAATTCTCCTATAGTGAGCTGAGAATTCTGATACTTTCTCTCCTTCCGTAGTCAGTCTAAATTTAAGCAGCACCTAAAGTGAAGTGATGGACACTTAAGCAAAGAGTTATTACAGACTGGGACCTCACTAGATGACTGAGGAAGCTCAGCTAATTAGGAGAATAAGACCATAGAGACTTTGTGTATCCACAGGCAGAGAGTTTTCCAGAAGATGGGCAGATCTCTTCTTCTTCAAGTCACATATGCCTCCAGCATGGCCCAATTATTCTAGTTTTTAAGGAATCCAGGCTGGGCGCAGTGGCTCATTCCTGTAATCCCAGCACTTTGGGAGACGAGGGTGAGAGGATCGCTTAAGCCCAGGTGTTCAAGACCAGCCAGGGCAGCATAGTAAGATCCTGTCTCTACAAAAAAAAAAATTTAAAAAATAGCCGGGCATAGTGTTGTGTACCTGTGGTCCTAGCTACTGGGGTGGCTAAGGTTGGAGAGTCGCTTGAACTCAGGAGGTCAAGGCTGCAGAGAGGCGTGATCATGGCACTGCACTCCAGCCTGGGTGACAGAACTAGAACCTGACTCCAAAAACAAAAAAGAAATCAAAGAATTCTGGGCACTCCAACTTCTATTAACACTTTGAACCAGTAGGAAGAGGTGGGTCTTCCAATTATAGATAGTGATCTGTGACATAAGGTTGACGTTCTAAACAAAATAAACGAGACTAGTTAAGATCATTCACCATTTCCTGATTGAACCTGTTGCTTCATGTTTGTTATCCCCAGTGTCTGCCTTCAGCAACTCCTGACTGAGACGTTGGGCCTCCCAGCTACTAGGTCCAAATCCTACTCCTTGAAGGACCTCGAAGCTCCACCTATGCTGACCAAATTCCCACAATAGGAATAGGACAAAGGCCAACTCGCTGAAAAGAGAAATGCTGAATGAAAAATCAAGCAAGAAGTTAATCTCTTTGGCACCTTGTTACCTCTCTTCTGAGTGTAATCTGGGAGGCCGTTAATTGCTTGATTTACTGTATAGTCACTGCCAACAACAATAAATACAGTTAATTAATATCAGGTAACTCACTGCCAGTGAGGCTAGTAATTACCAGGAAATTGAAGAGAAAGATTCTTCGTAATACTGTCGGATAGAACTCATTATCCTCCTCGTTTAGTAACTATTATTTTTAAAATTTGCTTGCCTTAAGCTTTCTGCAGAAATACCTTGGGTTCTACCAATGGTTTTCTTTTCTTCCCTCCATTAACAGCTACACACTTATCAAGAAGGAGTAACTAGAACAGAATCTCTCTTCACTTATTCCTACCACCCTGGGAAGCTGAAATGATTTTAGAGCATGTGACCAGCCTGATGGGGTTTCTGAGAATACCCAGTCTTTGCTATAAGAAGGGATCCACCAAGAGAAATAGGGTGAGAGGGGGAGAGTATCCTGCTCTAACCACATAACACGTTTTTGCTTAATTTTCCTAAATCAAGGCTTTCTTAGACAGGACTTAGAAGTAGGGTGCTATAATAGAAACAGAATGATCTTTGGTGTTAGAGACTTAGGTTTATACATAATAGTTGAGAAAATGTTTAAAATATTTCTTAAACACCTTAGATATTCAGTTTCCTCATCTTCAGAATAGAAGCCAACACCTTTTGCATAGAATTTACTTTGTGATTAAGTGGAAGAGTTGCTGAATAAATACTTTCTGTTCCTCCAGCCTATTCTTATATCTTTCCTTAAAAATTATACCAACTTTTCTTTTTTTTCTTCCTGGCTTGGATGCTGAATAGTTTAGTGCCAAATTTGTTTATGTCGTTACTAAATATACAGTGTGTATCATGTGTGCTAACCACTTACAATATCTTATCTGCTATTTTGACATTTCCTTTTCCCCACTGTCCTCATTTGAATGTTTTAAGTTTTATTTCATCTTTTTTTGATGTGTATATTTATAGAGTCACCTTAAATCTGTATAATTAGCATTAAAAGATTCTCATATTTTCTGTGTTCCTACTCCTGGCAAACTGTCATCTTTCTCTAAACCCAAACCTATAGTTTCACAATAACTGAAGAGGGAAAAATTCTCATTAGTGCAGACATACTTTCAAAAAATAGTCTGCCATGGTCTCAGAGCCCTAATCAGAGTTGGCCTTTGATGGGCAATGGAGAAGTGACATTCCCCAAGTGCTTCACTTCACAGCTAGGGGAAAAGAAAGGTGCTAATGGGAGACAGCCTGAAGTGCATTGTGCCAGAGTTTGAAGAGTTCTTGGCCCTGAGTTGAAATTTTGAGTAACATAGTGGGTCTTTATTGAGTATCTATTATGTGATTTGACAGATTCATACAGGTATAGAGACAAGATGTCCTACGTGTTCTTCAAAAATGCTCATTGTCCCCACACTACAGCTGAAGTTTTAGCAAATGATTCATGCATCACAGATTGCCTTACCAAAAGTAGCATCAGTTTTGGTTGTATGTGAAAAAATGATTTCTATTCTTTTGGAGTGGATGGGGTAAGAATATATGGTTATAGTAGTTACCACACAGAGGGAAAAAAAAAGTTTCCACTCGTTGGGAAGAGCCTCAACTCTGAAAGCCATGTATCTTATATTCTGTGGGTAGGCTTATCTTAATTTAGAGATTACACCATGTAATTATTGTAAATAAAGGAAATAACCAAGCTATGCAATTTAATTTGGTCATATCTGCAGAGGATTTAGAATTCTGGCTAGGACAGAAGATGACAATTAGTGAACAAAGCGGTGTTGTGTATGATTAAGAGAAAGAACAGTGCAGAAATAACAAATACACCACACACACTTATGTATGTTTAAATCTTGCCTACGTGTACCCATGATGTTTTGAAACATGTATGCATCTTAATGGCTGAATCAAGCAAATTTTCATATGCATTACCTTACATACTTAGCATTTATTTTGGTGAGAACACTTAAAATCTACTCTCTTAGCAAGTTTTAAATATACAATACATTGTTATTAACAATGGCTATCATGTTGTACAACAGACCTCTTGAATGTATTCCTCCTAAATGAAATTTCATATCCTTTGAGCAACATTACCCTAGTCCCTTCTTTCCAGTCCCTGGTAACCACTATTCTACTCTCTACTATGAGTTCAACTTTTTAATATTCCACACATGAGTAAGATCATGTGGTGTTTGTCTTTCTGTGCCTGGCTTAGTTTGCTTAATATAATGCTCTCCAGGTTGATTGATGTTTTTGCAAAAGATAGGATCTCCTTCCTTTTTAAGGCTTAATAGTATTTCATTGTGTATATATACTATATTTCTTTATCCATTTATCCATTAGGGAACACTTAGGTTGACTCCATATCTTGACTATTGTGAAAAATGCTGCATCGAACATGGGAGGGTAGCTATCTCTTCAACATACTGAGCTCATTTCCTTTGGCTAAATACCCATAAGTAGTATGGCTGCATCGTATTGTAATTCTATTTTTAATTTTATGAGAAATTGTCGTACCGTTTTCCATAATGGCTGTATTAATTTACGTTTCCATCAACACTGTACAATAGTTCCCTTTTCTTCATGTCCTCAGCACTTGTCATTTTTCATCCTTTTAATACTAGCCAACAAACCTCATTCTTGACTGCCTTGCCTTTGATTGTTTTCCTTGCTCTGCCTTTTCTTGGGGAGCAATTGATTATCTAGAGCAATTGACTATCTAGAGCTTGCATCCTTATCTTTGGAGAGTTTTATTCTGACTTGAAATTTCCATCCTCCCACATGGACCCATTTCCTCTGGTGTCTTGCAGCCCATACCCAAATCTTTCACAGGACTTTTGTGTCTGTGGAACTCTGCATCACTCTTCTTTTTAATAAAGGGTGGCATAGAGTTCTTTCTCTTCTTTGTCTTGTCTTTCTTTTCTTTCGCCTGGTGTATCCTGAGCAAACCACCTCTGTGCAACCATCATCTTGTCATCCTGCCAAGTCCCCACCTGCTAAGGTTTTTTATTTTTGAGGGGAAGGGATTCTGTTCCTAAACATCTGTGTATTAACACTTCCACCTGATAATTTGCATCTTGTAAAGTACAGGGTGGCTTTTGAGCTAACTCAAGGCATGGCATTAATTTTGTGAGCTGCCCTATCCTTGACTAGTCATTTGTTCTTGGATCCTTTGCTGCTCCTTGCCAAACATATATCTAGTCACTTTCATGTACCCCAAAGAGGGGAAGCTACTGGCTACCTGATCCTTAAGAATGTGGAGATCACCTTTGTGTTGGTGAGGCATACTTTGCCTCCCAAATTAATGAAGCAAAATCCTTCAGTTTTCATCTTGGTCCAGTACTGGGAACTGCCTTGGCACTGTGGATACCAGCCCTACCTCTTCTGTGCCTACTCCGTTCCAAAGTCCAGGCAGCGTGGCTCACTGGCTGTCAGAGGTCTAATACCAGGAATGTCTTCAAGGATGAGATATCTCACAAAAGAGAATTCTATCGAAAAGAGACAGGTAAAATGCTGAGCGGGTGTCTCTGGCTTGAAACCTCTGTAGTCTACACAGAATACCTCCATTGTATCTTAGCTGCCTTGAACAACAGCTCTGAGGACCTACAGTGATAGAGACTTCTCTACATTGATGGTGTGAAGCACTACAACCATTTCAGTTGGTTGCTACAACAGTTTTAAGTTGTTGTTGCTACAATCATTTTTTAAAAACTGTTTAGCATTATACACTAAATTTGAAAATAAGCATGGCCATACTTGGACAGTTCTACTTTTAGGTATTGTATTATTTCCTATGTCTGCTGTCAAAAGTTACCTCTAACTTGATGGTTTTCAAACAACAGAAATTTATTTTCTCACAGTTCAAGAGGCCAGAAGTCAGAAATTAGTACTACAGGGCTAAAATCAAAGAGACAGAGGGTTGGGGGCTGGTTCCAAGATGGCCAAATAGGAATAGCTCCAGTCTACAGCTCCTAGTGTGAGCAACGCAAAAGACGGGTGATTTCTGCATTTCCAGCTGAGGTACTGGGTTCAACTCACTGGGGCTTGTCAGACAGTGGGGGCAGGACAGTGGGTGCAGCCCACTGAGTGTGAGCCGAAGCAGGGTGAGGCATCGCCTCACCCGGGAAGTGCAAGGGGTCAGGGAATTCCCTTTCTTAGCCAAGGTAAATGGTGATGGACAGCACCTGAAAAATCGGGTCACTCCCACCCCAATACTGCACTTTTCCAATGGTCTTAGCAAACAACACACCAGGAGATTATATCCTGCTCCTGGCTCGGAGGGTCCCATGCTCACGGAGCCTTGCTCATTGCTAGCACAGCAGTCTGAAATTGAACTGCAAGGCAGCAGCGAGGCTGGGGGAGGGGCCCTTGCCATTGCTGAGGCTTGAGTAGGTAAACAAAGTGGCCTGGAAGCTCGAACTGGGTGGAGCCCACTGCAGCTCAAGGAAGCCTGCCTGCCTCTGTAGACTCCACCTCTGGGGGCAGGGCATAGCCGAACAAAAGGCAACAGAAACTTCTACAGACTTAAATGTCCCTGTCTGACAGCTTTGAAGAGGGTAATGGTTCTCTCAGCATGGAGTTTGAGATCGGAGAAAGGACAGACTGCCTCCTCAAGTGGGTCTCTGACCCCCAAGTAGCCTAACTGGGAGGCACCCTCCAGTAGGGGCAGACTGACACCTCACACGGCCCGGTGCCCCTCTGAGACAAAGCTTCCAGAGGAACAATCAGGCAGCAACATTTGCTGTTCAGCAATATTCGCTGTTCTGCAGCCTCCGCTGCTGATACCCAGGCAAACAGCATCTGGAGTGGACCTCCAGCAAACTCCAACAGACCTGCAGCTGAGGGTCCTGACTGTTAGAAGGAAAACTAACAAACAGAAAGGACATCCACACCAAAACCCAATCTGTACGTCACCATCATCAAAGACCAAAGGTAGAAAAAACCACAAAGATGGGGAAAAAACAGCAGGAAAGCTGAAAATTCTAAAAATCAGAGCACCTCTCCCCCTCCAAAGGAACACAGCTCCTCACCAGCAAAGAAACAAAGCTGGATGGAGAATGACTTTGACGAGTTGAGAGAAGAAGGTTTCAGATGATTAAACTTCTCTGAGCTAAAGGAGGAAGTTCAGAGAAACTAAAAACCTTGAAAAAACATTAGACAAATGGCTAACTAGAAAAACCAGTGTAGAGAAGTCCTTAAATGACCTGATGGAGCTGAAAACCATGGCATGAGAACTACATGACGAATGCACAAGCTTCAGCAGCCAATTTGATCAACTGGAAGAAAGGGTATCAGTGATTGAAGATCAAATGAATGAAATGAAGTGAGAAGAGAAGTTTAGAGAAAAAAGTAAAAACAAATGAACAAGGCCTCCAAGAAATATGGGACTATGTGGAAAGACCAAATCTATGTCTGATTGGTGTACCTGAAAGTGATGGGGAGAATGGAACCAAGTTGGAAAACACTCTGCAGGATATTATCCAGGAGAACTTCCCCAACCTAGCAAGGCAGGCCAATATTCAAATTCAGGAAATACAGAGAACACCACAAAGATACTCCTCGAGAAGAGCAACTCCAAGGCACATAACTGTCAGATTCACCAAAGTTGAAATGAAGGAAAAAATGTTAAGGGCAGCCAGAGAGAAAGGTCGGGTTACCCAAAAAGGGAAGCCCATCAGACTAACAGCGATCTCTCGGCAGAAACTCTACAAGCCAGTAGAGAGTGGGGGCCATATTCAACATTCTTAAAGAAAGAATTTTCAACCCAGAATTTCATATCCAGCCAAACGAAGCTTCATAAGTGAAGGAGAAATAAAATCCTTTACAGACAAGCACATGCTGAGAGATTTTGTCACCACCAGGCCTGCCCTACAAGAGCTCCTGAAGGAAGCACTAAACATGGAAAGGAAAAACTGGTACCAGCCACTGCAAAAACATGCCAAATTGTAAAGACCATCAAGGCTAGGAAGAAACTGCATCAACTAACGAGCAAAATAACCAGGTAACATCATAATGACAGGATCAAGTTCACATATAACAATATTAACCTAAATGTAAATGGGCTAAATGCTCCAATTAAAAGACACAGACTGGCAAATTGGATAAAGAGTCAAGACCCATCAGTGTGCTGTATTCAGAAGAGCCATTTCACGTGCAGAGACACACATAGGCTCAAAATAAAGGGATGGAGGAAGATCTACCAAGAAAATAGAAAACAAAAAAGGCAGGGTTGGAATCCTAGTCTCTGATAAAACAGACTTTAAACCAACAAAGATCAAAAGAGACTTCAAAGAAGGCCATTACCTAATGGTAAAGGGATCAGCTCAACAAGAAGAGCTAACTGTCCTAAATATATACGCACCCAATACAGGAGCACCCAGATTCATAAAGCAAGTCCTTAGAGACCTACAAAGAGACTTAGACTCCCATACAATAATAATGGGAGACTTTAACACCCCACTGTCAACATTAGACAGATCAACGAGACAGAAAGTTAACAAGGATGTCCAGAAATTGAACTCAGCTCTGCACCAAGCAGACCTAATAGACATCTACAGGACTCTCCACCCCAAATCAACAGAATCTACATTCTTCTCAGCATCACATCACACTTATTCCAAAATTGACCATGTAGTTGGAAGTAAAGCACTCCTCAGCAAATGTAAAAGAACAGAAATTATAACAAACTGTCTCTCAGACCACAGTGCAATCAAACTAGAACTCAGGATTAAGAAACTCACTCAAAACTCCTCAACTACATGGAAACTGAACAACCTGCTTCTGAATGACTACTGGGTACATAATGAAATGAAGGCAGAAATCTTTGAAACCAATGAGAACAAAGACACAACATACCAGAATCTCTGGGACACATTTAAAGCAGTGTGTAGAGGGAAATTTATAGCACTAAATGCCCACAACAGAAAGCAGGAAAGATCTAAAATTGACACCCTAACATCACAATTAAAAGAACTAGGGAAGCAAGAGCAAACACATTCAAAAGCTAGCAGAAGGCAAGAAATAACTAAGATCAGAGCAGAACTGAAGGAGATAGAGACACAAAAAACCCTTCAAAAAATCAATCCAGGAGCTGGTTTTTTGAAAAGATCAATGAAATTGATAGACTGCTAGCAAGACTAATAAAGAAAGAAGGAGAGAAGAATCAAATAGACGCAATAAAAAATGATGAACGGGATGCCATTACAGATCCCACAGAAATACAAACTACCTTCAGAGAATAAACACCTGTATGCAAATAAACTAGAAAATCTAGAAGAAATGGATAAATTCCTGGATGCATACACCCTCTCAAGACTAAACCAGGAAGAAGTTGAATCCCTGAATAGACCAACAACAGGCTCTGAAATTGAGGCAATAATTAATAGCCTACCAACCAAAAAAAGTGCAGGACCAGATGGATTCACAGTTGAATTCTACCAGAGGTACAAGGAGGAACTGGTACCATTCCTTCTGAAACTATTCCAATCAATAGAAAAAGAGGGAATCCTCCCTAACTCAGTTTATGAGGCCAGCATCATCCTGATACCAAAGCATGGCAGAAACACAACAATAAAAGACAATTTTAGGCCAACATCCCTGAGGAACATTGATGCAAAAATCCTCAATAAAATACTGGCAAACCAAATCCAGCAGCACATCAAAAAGCTTATCCACCATGATCAAGAGAGCTTCATCCTTGGGTTGCAAGGCTGGTTCAACATATGCAAATCAATAAACATAATCCAGCATATAAACAGAACCAAAGACAAAAACCACATGATTATCTCAATAGATGCAGAAAAGGCCTTTGACAAAATTCAACAACCCTTCACACTAAAAACTCTCAATAAATTAGGTATTGATGGGACGTATCTCAAAATAAGTTATTTATAACAAACCTTCAGCCAATATCATACTGAATGGGCAAAAACTGGAAGCATTCCCTTTGAAAACTGGCACAAGACAGGGATGCCCTCTCTCATCACTCCTATTCAACATAGTGTTGGAAGTTCTAGCCAGGGCAATCAGGCAGGAGAAAGAAATAAAGGGTATTCAATTAGGAAAAGAGGAAGTCAAATTGTCCCTGTTTGCAGATGACATGATTGTATATTTAGAAAACCCCATCGTCTCAGCCCAAAATCTCCTTAAGCTGATAAGCAACTTCAGCAAAGTCTCAGGATACAAAATCAATGTGCAAAAATCACAAGAATTCTTATACCCCAATAACAGACAAACAGAGAGCCAAATCATGAGTGAAGTCCCATTCACAATTGCTTCAAAGAGAATAAAATACCTAGGAATCCAACTTACAAGGGACGTGAAGGACCTCTTCAAGGAGAACTACAAACCACTGCTCAATGAAATAGAAGAGGACACAAACAAATGGAAGAATATTCCATGCTCATGGGTAGGAAGAATCAATATCGTGAAAATGGCCATACTGCCCAAGGTAATTTATAGATTCAATGCCATCCCCATCAAGCTAGCAATGACTTTCTTCACAGAATTGGAAAAAACTACTTTAAAGTTCATATGGAACCAAAAAAGAGCCCACATTGCCAAGACAGTCCTAAGTCAAAAGAACAAAGCTGGAGGCATCATTCTACCTGACTTCAAACTGTACTACAAGGCTGCAGTAACCAAAACAGCATGGTTCTGGTACCAAAACAGAGATACAGACCAATGGAACAGAACAGAGCCCTCAGAAATAATGCCGCATATCTACAACCATCTGATCTTTGACAAACCTGACAAAAACAAGAAATGGGGACAGGATTCCCTATTTAATAAATGGTGCTGGGAAAACTGGCTAGCCATATGTAGAAAGCTGAAACTGGATCCGTTCCTTACACCTTATACAAAAATTAATTCAAGATGGATTAAAGACTTAAATGTTAGACCTAAAACCATAAAAACCCTAGAAGAAAACCTAGGCAATACCATTCAGGACATAGGCATGGACAAGGACTTCATGTCTAAAACACCAAAAACAATGGCAACAAAAGCCAAAATTGACAAATGGGATCTAATTAAAGTAAAGAGCTTCTGCACAGCAAAAGAAACTACCATCAGAGTGAACAGGCAACCTACAGGATGGGAGAAAATTTTTGCAATCTACTCATCTGACAAAGGGCTAATATCCAGAATCTACAAAGAACTCAAACAAATTTACAAGAAAAAAAGAAACCACCCCATCAACAAGTGGGCAAAGGATATGAACAGATACTTCTCAAAAGAAGACATTTATGCAGCCAACAGACACACGAAAAAAATGCTCATCATCACTGGCCATCAGAGAAATGCAAATAAAAACCACAATGAGATACCATTTCACACCAGTTAGAACGGCAATCATTAAAAAGTCAGGAAAGAACAGATGCTGGAGAGGATGTGGAGAAATAGGAACACTTTTACACTGTTGGTGCGGGTGTAAATTAGTTCAACCATTGTGGAAGACAATGCGTCGATTCCTCAAGGATCTAGAACTAGAAATACCACTTGACCCAACGATCCCATTACTGAGTATATAGCCAAAGGATTATAAATCATGCTGCCATAAAGACACATGCACACGTATGTTTATTGCGGCACTATTCACAATAGCAAAGACTTGGAATCAACCAAATGCCCATCAATGATAGATTGGATTAAGAAAATGTGGCGCATATACACCATGGAATACTATGCATCCATAAAACAGGATGAGTTCATGTCCTTTGCAGGGACGTGGATGAAGCTGGAAACCATCATTTTCAGCAAACCATCACAAGGACAGAAAACTAAACACTGTGTGTTCTTATTCATAGGTGGAAATTGAAGAATGAGAACACTTGGACACAGGGCAGGGAGCATCACACACTGGGGCCTGTCAGGGGGTGGGGGGCAGGGGTATAGCATTAGGAGAAATACCTAATGTAAATGTCGAGTTAATGGGTGCAGCAAACCAACGTGGCACATGTAGACCTATGTATCAAACCTGCACATTGTGCACATGTACCCTAGAACTTAAAGTATAATAAAAAAAAAATACAATGAATACATTAAAAAAAAAAAAAAAAGACAGAGGGTCATGTTCCCTCCAGGGACTCTAGGGAAAAATCAGTTACTCGACTTTTCCAGTTCCTGCTGGCTGCTACATTCCTTGACTGAAGGCCACATCACTCCAATCTCTGCTTTCGTAGTCACATCACCTCTTCCTCTTTTCCCTCTGTCTCTTTCTTATAAGGATACTTGTGATTGATTGGATTTCAAGCCTATCTAGCTAATCCAGAACAATCTCATTTTAAAATCCTTAATCACATCAGCAAAAACCCTTTTCTCAAGTAGGATAACATTTGCAGGTTTCACTATTTAGTCTTTTGCACGTATGTGTTCAAAAATATGCAGACATATGCACATAAGAAGACATGCTGAAGAAGGTACAGAGCACATATTCATAATAAACCTGAACTTGGTATATATTGGTATATACTCAAAATATCTATCAGGAGTATTAGATAAACAAAGTATATTCATATAATAGAATATCATGAAGCAATGAAAATAAACATATCTCAACTACATGTAGTATCATGGCCGAATATCACACACATAAGTTTGAGTGAAAGAAGCAAGATAAAAATACATATTGTAGGATTCCATTTTATAAAGTTCAAAAACAGGGAAAATGAAGCTAGAATATTTAGGAATGACTATACACTGAAGTTTTAAGAGTATGTACTGATTTGACTAGTAACCTCCCAAAATTCATGTTTACCTGGAACCTGTAAATGTCAGCTTTTTATTTTTTTATTTATTTTATTTTTGGAAATAGGGTCTTTGCAGATGCAATTGTGTTACAATGTAGTTATCTTACATTAAGATGGGCACTAAATCAGACAACTAATGTCCTTATAAGAAGGCCCTGTGGCCGGGCATGGTGGCTTACACCTGTAATCCCAGCAGTTTGGGAGGCTGAGGCAAGTGGATCACCTGAGGCCAGGAGTTCGAGACCAGCCTGGCCAACATGGTGAAACCCCGTTTCTACTAAAAATGCAAAAATTAGCCTGGTGTGGTGCTGCATGCCTGTAATCCCAGCTACTTGGGAGGTTGAGGCAGGAGAATCGTTTGAACCCGGGTGGTGGAGGTTGCAGTGAGCCAAGATTGCACCATTACACTCCAGCTTAGGCGACAAGAGTTAAACTCCATCTCAAAAAACAAAACAAAAAGAAGACTCTGTGGACACACACAGGGAGAATACCATGTGAAGACAGAGGCAGAGACTGCAGTCATGTGTCCACAGCTTGGGAATGGCAAGGTTGTTGGGAGCCACTAAAAGCTTGGAAGAGGCAAGAAAGGAGTCTTCTGGAGCCTTCGGAGAGAGTATGACCCTGCAAACATTTTGATTTCACTTGTAGCCTCCAGAACAATGAGAAAATAAATTTCTATTGTTGTAAACCACTTGGTTTGTGGTCATTTTTTATGGCAGCCCTGGGAAACTAATACAGAATATAAAACAAATAAGTGATTATCAAAAAAGTTGGAATAATGGGTACCTTTAATGGGAATGGTGTGAGTTGTAACTAGGAAAATGTAGAGAGAATTCTGGGGGTCACAATTTTATTTTTCTTGACGTGGCTAGCAGGTATCAATAATGTTGTTAAACTTCCTACTTATCCTTACGTTCTTTATTCCTTCTTTTTCCATTTTTTAGTATAAAGTTTTAAGTTATTTTCCTAGGGGCTCTGAGACTTCTTGTGGAGTGACCTGTCCATTGAGGTTTGGAGCTTGCAGAGCAAGTCAGCAGCAGAGTAGGTTTGTGGTGTCAGTGAGCAGAAGAGGAGGGGTTTGGCTGCATGTATCATGGAGATTCAGATATGCAAGAGCCTATCAGAAATCTATTTCTTCTCCAGGGAGAAAACTCATCCTTATAGAAAAAGGGCCATGCCTGCAAGCTTGGTCCAGGAAGGAAAATGCTAATTAAATCCTTGAATTTGTCAGTCAGCTCTGTCTTTTTTTTTTTTTTTTTTTTTAAATTTTTGGAGACATGGTCTGTTTCTGTCACCAGGCTGGAGTGTAGTGGTAATATCTTGGCTCACTATAACCTCCGTCTCTCAAGCCAACCACCCACTTCAGCCTCCCAAGTAGCTAGGATCACAGGTGTGCACCACCACACCTATTTATTATTATTATTATTATTTTTTTGTATTTTTAGTAGAAACAAGATTTCGCTAGGTCACTGGGTTGCCCAGGCTGGTCTAGAAATCCTGAGCTCAAGCTCAGCCCACCCACCTCACCCTCCCAAAGTGCTGGGATTACAGGCGTGAGCCACTGTGCCTGGCCAGCTCTGTCCTCTTTCTAATAACCACCTTCTATATATTTCTGAAGCTCTGGACATATTGAGAGAGTGGAAAGTAGAAAATGAATTATCTTACTAAAATGTCCTGTAAGGCTTTTTTTTGCAGGAACGATCTTTGAGGTGCGTATATATATATATATATATATATATACACACACACACACACACACACACACAGACATACACACACATTATATATCTACACACGTATCTATACATATATATACATGCACATATATATGTATAATTTTTTTTTTGAGATGGAGTCTCGCACTGTCACCCAGACTGGTGTGCATTGGCACTATCTTGGCTCACTGCAACCCCCTCCTCCCAGGTGCAAGCAATTCTCCTGCCTCAGCCTCCCAGGTAGCTAGGATTACAGGCGCCTGCCACCATGTCCAGCTGATTTTTTGTGTTTTTAGTAGAGACAGAGTTTCACTATGTTGACCAGGCTGGTCTCATATTCCTGACCTCGTGATCTGCCCACCTCGGCCTCCCAAAGTGCGGGGATTACAGGCGTGAGCCACCGTGCCCGGCCAACATATTTTTAATAGTCAGGGATTTTTTAAAAAGCAGAAAGCATTCTAATTTTGAAAAACACTGAACGGCTTTAGAGACCTGAGGGCTCTGTATCTGGGGAGAGGCAATGGTGCTTCACAGATAGTAGACATGGTAATTGACCGAAGTTGCTTACGAAGTTGTAGGAGCTCCTGAGAGAGATGTAGGAGGCAGTGGACTGACTAAGCAGTAAGCAGAAGCTTTATATCATTGGCTGCAGGTAAGAGGCAGAAGCCAAGGGATATGCCAGAAATTGCCCCTGTCAGTGGAGGCTTTTGGGATTCCAGGTCTTTATTCTCACTAGAACTTGCCAAGAATCAATCCTCAGCTTGCTCATTAGAGTTGAAGGCAACAGGAAGTTGAGGGAAAAGATGGGGTGAGAAACCATTGTTCTTAGTTTCATTGGGAGTATCAGAGAGGGTTTAAAATGTCATACCTTTGGGAGCATGTTCTTTATCTTCCTCTATAAAATGAGCATTCCTCTATAAAGCGAGCATGGTAACACCTAGAGCACCGAAGACTGGAATGAGCAGCAGAAAGGATGTGGACATGCACCAAGTTCCTGCTCTGTACCAAACACTTTATATTATCTCATTTACTTTTCACCAGACTAGGAAGTAGTTTACCTTGTTTTCATTTTACAGTTGAGAATATCAGCCAACTTTATTTTATCAAGAAGAAACATCAACAGATTCATAAAACTTGAAATTGGTGGAGCTGGGACTTGCAGCCAGAGCTCTGTGGCTCCAGAGATCACAGTCTTCCCACTACTAGCCCTGCTGAGATAATGTTTGTGAAACAGCCAGTTAGAACAATGAGATGTCCTAGAAACTGAGACTGCATTCTCACTTATGTAATTAAATGAAGCCAACGTTGAACTGTAAAATAAGTGTAAGGAAGCCCAGCAAAAATCTAATGAGTATTTTAATAACTTTCTAAAATACGAGATGACCAGTTCTTCACCAACAAATGATTTTGGGGGCCCTTCCTTTACTGTTGCTCTGGATATATTCTCAATCTGCTCAGACAGTCCAGTATTGGATATAACAGCAAGTGTAAGATACAACATTGCAAAAGTGAGGCATAATTATTATTTTATAACAATTATACAATAAATAATTACTTATTACAGCATTATTTGTATTCGAAAAACTTAGTTGATAAGACCAAGTAACACAGAGATGGGATTGAGAGGTAACAACATGTACATGAGATACGGAGATCCCAGACTGGTATTCCATTGTACTACCTAGAATCCAGGGGATTCTGAGATACTTTTGGTCACACTTTTCTTCATTTCCTTGTAGAAGCTTCCCTTTCCCACTCCACTGCTGCCCAGCAACCAACACTCTATAAATATCCAGTTGACAGTTTGCTCCCAGAACATATTCTCAGATCATTTTGAAAATGCGAACATTACAAAACTGAAAACTAGAATTCATAACCAGCCTATTTCCATAATATAAAAGGTAGTACGATATAAGGAAAAGAGCATATATAGACTAAATATATTAAATTCCTTTTCTGTTTTTGATATGATTTGGCTGTGTCCCCACCCAATCTCATCTTGAATTGTAGCTCCCATAATCCCCATGTTTTGTGGGAGGGACCTGGTGGGAGGTAATTGAATCATGGGGGTGGGTCTTTCCTGTGCTGTTCTCTTGACGGTGAATAAGTCTCACAAGATCTGATTGTTTTATAAAGGGGAGCTCCCCTCCACAAGCTCTCTTGCCCGCTGCTGTGTAAGATGTGCCTTTGCTCCTCCTTCACCTTCCACGATGATTGTGTGGCCTCCCCAGCCATGTGGAACTGTGAGTGCATTAAGCCTCCTTTTCTTTGTACATTATCCAGTCTCAGGTATTTCTTCATAGCAGGATGAAAGTGGACTTACAGTTTTTAAAATTAGCAGTTTAAAAAAATCTTTATGAATTCTTTCTTCCTAATTTTCATATGAAAATGTCCCTCCCCCAACTTCTCTAGTCGAATGTTCAATTAATTCATTTTCATCATTTCAAAACTGCAAAAATAATTACTTAAAGCTAAGAATTTAAAATTTCAATACAATTTGGCCATATCACATAAATTTGATATCAAAGATTTGCTTTGTTATTCACTCTAATTCACATTTTGTTTTTTCTTTGATCTGAGAGATATTTAGGAGTTCTTAGTTTTTAATGGTGAGTATTTGGGATTTTTAAATATGAACTTTAAAAATTATTTTATAGAATGGTATCATTACTGGGTAATATCACCTGTAGTAGTTGTTTGTTGAATTTTTTTCTCATTATATGATAAAATTTTATAATGTTACATAAGCACTGCAAAAGATGTTTTACATTAATAGGAAGAATTTGGTATTGATATATAGGAATTCCATTTTTTTGCCTTGACATTTTCTTAGTCTAGTATTAAAGCTTTGACTCTACTGCTTAACATTTTTTCTTCAATATGCTATTTTCCCTTAATTTTTCTTGTTTCATTTAGTCTTGTTTAGTTTTGTCTTAATGATGTCTTTATAATATTCCATATAACTTACTTTACTGCTCAGGCCAATCCGCACGTCTCTGACTGAATTGAGGAGATTAGTACATTTTACCTTTATTTTATTTATTTATTTATTGAGATGGAGTCTCACTCTGTCACCCAGGCTGGAGTGCAGTGACACAATCTCGACTCACTGCAACCTCTGCCTCCCAGGTTCAAGCAATTCTCCTGCCTCAGCCTCCCGAGTAGCTGGGACTACAGGTGCCTGCCACCACGTCCTGCTAATTTTTTTGCATTTTTAGTAGAGATGGAGTTTCACCATGTTAGCCAGGAGGGTCTTGATCTCCTGACCTTGTGATCCACCTGCCTCAGCCTCCCAAAGTGCTAGGATTACAGGCATGAGCCACCTCACCCGACCCGTTTTACCTTTATAGCTGTAGTTAAAACTTCAGTCTTACTTTTATAATCCTATTATATGAAGTTTCTCTGCTGTCTCTTCTCTTTCCTTATTGTCTTTTGTTAAATGAACTATATTTAGCTTGTTCATTTTCATGCCCACTATTTCTGAAGATAAATGTCGTTACTATGAGGATGTCTTTGAAGTTTTTCAAAAACATTTTCTAAATCTATGTTTGGAAATGAATAGGACTTATGTTGATGTACCTCTGAGACAAGAGTTTGGCAACATTTTAACGTACTTTACTTTTCCCCTTTCACCTTTGTGGTTTTTGCTAATATAATTTTGTTACTATAATGTGATGTAATCTATTAATAAAACTACAGCTATTTTAACAGTTTCAAATTAACAAATTCTACAATATATATTCACTGTTTCAAGAAACACTTCAATGCCTGCGTTCCTTTTGAGCCAGACTTGTAATTTTAAGACAATTCTATTTTACTAATTGTAGGACTATCATTCCTTCTACATTACAGTTTTCTCATTCTTGAGCGCTAATTTTGTTCAGCATAATAAAGTTGTCTTCAAGTAATTCTTCTGTTAGGTGTATACTGGGGTGTTATATTTTCTTTTTCTTTTTTAATTTTTAATTTTTATGGATATATAATAGTTGTACATTGTTGTGGCGTACATGTAATATTTGGATACAATTATACAATGTGTGATAATTCAATATGAGCAATTGAGATATTCATTACTTGAAAGATTTATCATTTGTTTGTGTTGGGAACATTCCAAATCTACTCTTCTAGTTAGTTTGAAATATGTAGTAAATTATTGTTAACTCTATTGTTTTATGGTGCTACTGGACACTAAATTTTATTCCTTCTATCACACTACATGGTTGTACCTATTGACCAACCCGTCTTTTCTGGGTACTTGCATATCTGCCAAGAACATTTTAACGGCTATAAAATTGTTGCAAAATACATGTTTTCCATTACTGTAAATTTGCTCTGTTATATTGTGGATTTCAGTGTTACAGAGGAGACTCCTGAGGCCAGTGCAATTTGGACCTTCTGGAAGTGTACAAATTAAAGTTATTTTGATTGTAAGAGAAGGAGAATGAGTGTGACTAACCTAAGAAAACAAGGCATTTGTTGAAGGGATCACTTTATAAATTGGAGGAATAGCTAAAATTCAAACATTGGGAAAGTGAGAAAGGTCAAAGTAATTACTATAAATGTTGTATGGTTTCTATCCAATGTTTCTATCCAGGTTTCTCATTCCTGAAAAAGATAATCAGCCTTTTCCAGCTTGAGCCAAGTATCTACCACAATATAAAAGAGCTTTGGCTAGAATGTTGAACTCCAACAGGCAGGAAACCCACCTATGTGTACTGAAGACCACCTAAGCCAGTTTGAGTGATGCCCCATTAAAACAACCTGATTTTTTTTCTGGATGAAATTTTACAGGATTTTTATTCCTGTTATTTTTTTTAAATGCCAAAATGGGTTTAGAAGCCCAGGTTTTTCCTTAGTTCAGAAAGAATTTCTTCTAGCACAATAGGTTTATTGTTTCTATTTATTTTGTTCTGATCTCTTCTTCCAAAATCCCAGTTATGCAGACATTATATACTTGTCCTTTGCCTTCCATGTTGGTGACCATTTTTATGTCTTTTTCTTTTGTATTCTGAGAGAGACTTTCACTTGTTTTCTACATTAATTGATTTTCTGCAGTATCAGTTTCTGTTTTTAAGGCCCCAGAGCGTTTTTAAATAAACTATTCTTTTGGAATAGTTTTACATTTTCAGAAAAGTTGCAAAGACAGTACATACTGTTCCCTCCACCCTCACTCAGTTTCCCATAGGTCAACATTTTATATTACCTTGGCTTATTTGTCACTGTATGAGACCAACATTGGGGCATGTTTTAGTTTCTTATTGCTGCTGTAAAAAATACAACAGAGGTCAAAGTTCTAATGTCCAGGTGTGACCCTTCAGAGGCTTTAGGGGAGAGGGAGCTTCTTTGTCTTTTCTGGTTTCCGTGGGCTACCTGTGCTCCTTGTCTTGAGGCCTCTTTTTCAGAACACATCAGTCCAACCTCTGTTTCCAGAGGTTGTCTTATCTCCTTCTTCTATTGACCTTCTCGCCTTCCTCTTAAAAGGACGTTTTATGATTTTACAGGGCCCATCCAGATAATCCAGGTTAGCTCTTTATCTCAAGCTCCTTAATTTAGCCACATCTACAAAGTTATTTTTGCCAAAACAGGTCACAGATTCCAGGAATTTTGAGATAGGTATGTTGTAGCTAGGAGGACTTTATTCTGCCTGCCACTGTATATGACATTATTATCAACCGAACTCCAGTTATTCGAATTTATGTTTCCTACAGATTTCTTTATTTTTTTCTGTTCCAGGATCCCATCCAGGATTCCACAATGCATTTCGCCACCATGTATCTCCTTCAGTTTCCTCTGTTCTGTGACAGTTTTGAAATCCCAAAGAAAAATTTTAATTTTGGTTTCTTATTTTTAACTTATAATTCTTCTCTATATTATCCATTTCTGTTTTCAATTCATCCCACTATACATTGTCCCATTTTGATTCTTCTGCCTCTATTTCTTTTACTTCTTTTATTATTTGTCTTGGCTTTTTTGGAAACCAGTTCTTCTGTATTCTTTTGAAAATGTCAAACAGTTTTTTCATCTCACAGTAGATGTTTATGGAGTACTGCTCTTCCTCTGAGTCATCAAGACACGTTGCTTTGACTTTGTTCTCAGTGTAACTTCCAAGTGTGCTGCACACTATCTATATTCGGAGTTTGCCAACACCCAGGATATGTGGATCACACTCCTCCCCAGTGCACAGCCATGCTGCTGACGGAAGAATCACTTTCCCAATCAAGAGTTAGAAGACACAGGTCTTTGAGATATGAGAAAGATGACAAGGAAATAAGAAAATGTTTTCCTATCCAATTCCAGGTGTTTTAATGAAATAAAGTCTGGGCAGGTTTTTCTTGTTATAAACTCATCTGCTTTATTATTAGAGAAGGATTCCCCATGTTTCTGTCAATACATTTGTTTTAGCCTGTTTTTATTGTTGTTGGGAGTAGACTTTTTTTTTTTTTTTTTGCTCATAGGGTACACAAACCTGGGACTCAGGGATGAATGTACACATTTGAAAGTCATCACATATGAAGACGAGGTTTCAAGCTACAAGACTGGCTGATATTACTCAGGGATAAAATATAGTTAGAGGGTTTACGAAAGCTCACATTGAGCTCCACGTTCCTCCATATGTTCACAGCTACATTAGCTCTGTTTGGGAGAGTTCATACCTGAAAGCAGTGCATCTGAGAAAGTCTTCAGTTATCTGGCCAAGTATTAGCTCAGTACGGCCCTCACGAATGCTGAGGCAACATTCTACAGTGAAAATAAATAGTTTAGAGAAGAATTTTATAGTCAGATAGAATTGAGTTCAAATATGGCCCCAGCCACATGTAGATGTAAAACCTGGGAGATGACACTTACTTACCTGGGGCTGTGATTCTGCATCTGTAGGACGGCTTTACTGAAAGAACCTATTCATATTTCACTGACGTATAATTGAAAATCAATAAACTGCACTTTTTAAAAGTGTTCGTTTGATACGTTTTAAAGTACATAGGCACCCATGAAACTATCACTGTAATTAAGATAATGAGTATATCAATTATCCCCTCCTTTGTCATCCCTTCCTCACACCCCTCCCCACCTCCACCTTTTCCCCAGGCAGCTCTTAATCTGTTTTCTGTAGATTCATTTGCATTTTCTACAGTTTTATATAAGTGGAGTTACATAATATGTGCTCTTTTTTTTCTGGCTTTTTCACTCAACAAAATTATTTTGAGATTTATCCATATTGCATATATCAATAGTTCTTTCCTTTTAACCACTGAAGTCCAATTTATGTATTTTTTTCTTTTATGGATAGTGCTTTTGCTGTCATATCTAAAAAATATTTGACTAATCCAGGATTATAAAGATTTTCTCTTATATTTTCTTCTGGAAGTTTTATGATTTTTATATTTTACATTTAGGTCTTGTCTTAGTCCATTTGTGTTGCTATAACAAAATACCTTAGACTGGGCAATTTATAAAGAATAAAATTTATTTCTTACAGTTGTGGGGATTGGCAAGTCCAAGATCAAGGCAATGGAATTGGTGACTTGTTTCAAACATGGTGCTCTCTGTTTCCAACATGGTGCCTTGTTGCTGTATGCTTACATGGTGGAAGGTGGAGGGGCGGGAGAGATGCTCCCTTCAACCTTGAGCCCTTTTACAGGGTGTTAATCTCATTCATGAGTGGTCCACATTAGTCACCTCTCAAAAGCTACACTTCTAATACTGTTGCATTGAAATAAAATTTTAACATGAATTTTGGAGGAACATCATTCAAACCATAGCATGTCTCATCCCACAAATTATATACTGTGCTTTTGTTTTCATTCAATTAAAAATAATTTCTAATTTGCCTTTTGATTTCTTCTTTTATCCAAGGATTATTTGGAAGTGTGTAAGTTAGCAAACAAGTATTTTACTAAATTTTTTTCCAGATACTTTTCCATAAATGACTTTAAATTTAATTTTATTGTGGTCAGAAATCCTAGTTTGTATGACTTAAATCTTTTCAGGTTTATTGAGATGTCTTTTATGGCACAGAATGTGGTCTATGTTCCATGTGCACTTGAGGAGAATTTGTGCATTGCTGTTGAATGTTGTTGGCTGGAACGTTCTGTGAATGGAAATTAGATCAAGTTGGTTAATGGTATTATTTATTATTCAAGCCATTTGTATCCTTAGTGATTTTCTTTCTACTTGTTTGGTCAATTATTAAGAGAAGTATATTGAAATCTCCATCTATAATTTGCATTTATTTCTCAGTTTTTGCTTCATGTATCTTGAAGCTTTGTTATTAGATGTACAAACATTTAGAGTTGTTGCATCCACTTGATGAATTGACCCCTTTAGCAGGTTGAAATAATCTTGCTTTGAAATCTATGTTGTCTGATAATAATATAGTCAATTCAGTTTCTTTCTCTCCTTTTTCCAATTAGTATTAGGTTGCTATATTTTTCCATCATTACACTTGTAATAAATTTGTGTATTTATGTATCAAATTGCCTTCTTGTAGGCAACATATAGTTGTGTTTTGCTTTTTCTAAATCAAACTTCTGCCTCTTAATTGGGGTGTATAGAAGATTTAGATTTAATGTGGTTGTTGATATGATTGGGTTCTAATCTGTCAAAACACTAATTGCTTTCTGTTTGTTCTTTGTTTCCAATTTCCTTTCATCCTGTCTTCCGCTGGACTATTTTTTTATAATTTCATTTGATCTCCTCCATTGGCTTGTTATCACTCTTTTTAATGTTATTTGATTACTCTAGGGTTTGTAATGTAAATCATTAACTATCACAATCTTCAAGTAGTAGTATTATACCACTTCATATATAGTATAAGAACCATTCAACAGCATCCTTCCATTTCCCCTTTTTAGTCTTTGTAGCCATTGTTGTCATACGTTTTACTTTTACATATGTTATAAACCCTATAATATATTGTTATTATTTTTGAACGATTGATTATCTCTTAAGGAGATTTAAATTAGAAAAAAATATACTAGCTATTTCTAATGTTTTTAATTCCTTTGTATGGATATATTTTTCTATCTGAAATTGTTTCCTTCTGCTGGAAGGACTTTCTTCAACATTTCTTGTAATGCAGGTCTGTTGTTAATGAATTCTTTCAGCTTTTGTATGTTTGAAAAATACTTTATTTTACCTTCACCATATAAAAGGTATTTTTGTTGGCTACAGATTTTTAGGTTGCTAGCTTTTTTGTGCCCCCAGCCTCCTACTCCCTTACCCCCAATTCCCCCTACCCCGCCCACCTCTGAACTCGAAAGATTTTGCTTCATTGTCTTCTGGTTTGCATTGTTTCCACTGATAAATCTGCTGTCATCTTTCTATTTGTTCTTTTGTATGTCTCAAGTTGTTTTACTCTGGCTCATTTAAGACTTTTTCTTTATCAATGGTTCTAAGCCATTTGATTCTGATACATCTTGGTGTAACTTTCTTCATGTTTAATATGCTTGGATTTTGTTGAGCTTCTTTTCATCAAATTCAGGACATTTTTGGCCGTTATTTTTTCAAATATTTTTTTCATTCCCTCTTTTCCTTTCTGGAACCTCTTGGCTACTTAAAGTTTCGTCTTGCCTCACTGATGCTCTGTTCATTCTTTATTTTATCTCTTTTCCCCTCTGTGTGTTAAATTTGGCATAGTTTTGTTGCTATGCATTAAAGTTCATTAGTCTCTTCTTCTACAATGTCTAATCTGCCATAAAGCCCATCCACTGTTTTTTCGTTTGCTTGGTTTTGTTTTTTTGTGTTTTGTTTTTGGAGGCATTGTAGTTTTTAATCTCTAGAATTTCTATTTAGTCCTATCTTGTATCTTTCATGTCTCTACTTAATATGTTCAATTTTTCCTCTAGATTCCTGAACATGTTAATACAGTTACAATACCTGTTTTGATGCAGTTGGCTACTAATTATATCATTTATATAATTTGTGTCTTTTCTGGTTTTGTTTCAATTGCTTGCTTTTTATCCCCATTATAGGTTGTACTTTTTTGCTTTTTACATACTTGATATAATTTTGTATGTGTGTATATGTACATGTATCTTTTTTTGTTTTGTTTTTTAGCCAAGGTCTCATTCTATCACCCAGGCTTGAGTGCAGTGGTGTGATTTCAGCTCACTGCAGCTTTGCAACCTCCACCTCCCAGGTTCAAGCCATTCCCATGCCTCAGCCTCCTGAGTAGCTGGGACTAGCAGTGTGTGCCACCAAGCCTGGCTAATTTTTGTAATTTTAGTACAGATGAGGTTTCACCATGTTGGACAGGCTGGTCTCGAACTCCTGGCCTCAACTCCCTGGGTCTCCCAAACTGCTGGGATTACAGGCGTAAGCTACCATGCCTGGGCTGTCTGAATATATTTTTTATTCCTAAAAATATTCTTAAGTTTTGTTCTGAGACACAGTTAAGTTACAACAGAAACCATTTGATCTTTTCAAAACATGAATACATTTAGTCTAGGGCTAGTTTTTTAACACTACTGAGGTAATCCCTTCTTAGTACTCTACTCAGTACTTGGTGAATTTTGAATTTTTCCATTCTCAGACACTTTCTGGCCCTGTGTGATGGCTGAGAATTGTTCCTTCTGATTTTCTCAGGTGGTTGTTTTCCCAACCTAGAGTATCTTCTTTAAATGCCTGTGCAAATGAGACTTTAGTTGAAGGCTAAACAGGAGTCTTCTACAGGTCTGAAGTTCTAAGTATAGCTCTCTCTTCTCCTGATCTGTGCCTTGTAAACTTTAGCCACCTGATCCTTGCCTGATTCCCAGTTCTGCTTCCTCAACGCAATTAAACCATTAGGCTTTGCCTGGGCTCCACCGCCCCATGCCTTGCCTTGAGAACTCTCTAGGCAGTAAGTCAGAACAATCATATGGCTCTGTTTGTTTGCTTCCTGCCTCTAAGGGAGCACTGCCTTTTATTGCTTGGTGTCCAATATTTAGTCCTATTGTCTTTTCACATATTTAGTCCAGCTTTTTAGTTATTTTAGGTGGGATAATCTGTTTGTGTTATCCTATCTTAGCCAAAAGAGAATGTCTTCAAAATAATTTTTATAAGAACTGAATGATACAGGACAAGAGAAGACCTTAGTTTAATATCTGACACAAAGTAAGAAATCTGCAAATATTAATTTTTAGCCAACTTAATCAGAATTTGTATGCAAGTATGGCTTTCAGGTCAAGGCCAAAAATATTTTTCCTCTATTTTGTTCTGGCAAGGTCCCTCCAGGAATACTAGATTCACTCCCTGTTACCATAATTTTAAACAGGTCCTGACAAATTGGAGAATATCTAAAGGAAAACCTCAATAACCATGAGATTTCTAGAAATGATGGCCTAAGTGAACAGTTAAAAAAAATGGCAGATATCCAGCTGAAAGAAGATAAATCAGCCATCTTCTGGTAACCAAAGGGCCCTTGCATGAAAGATGATGTAGATGATATCTTTAGTGGGAAGGATCAGGATCAGTTGATGGAAACTAGAGAGAGTCTGATTTGGGCTCAGTATTAATGCAGCCAGTTTCCTGAATAGTCAGAATAAGATACAAATACTGAACAATACTTTTTCTCTTTTTTGCTGATGAATGCCTTCAGTCATGGTTTAACAAATCAATTTCTTTTCCAAATCTCAGTAACATACGCTGTTGTTTTCACTCAATAAAATTCACGTGAAATGTAAACCTCATTATGTTTCAGGTTTGGCTCAAGTGATCTTCATTGGCCAGGGGATAGTTTGTTCTTTTATTCCTCTCTCTTCTTCTCCAGGTTGTTTTTTTGTTGTTGGAGCCTGGCAGAAGGGGACAGGATATATTGGAAGGGGTGATCTTAACTACATGCCCCTCCCTAGCTTGTCTGGTTCTTCTGCTGCTTGTGGCATACATGATGTGGTGGTCTCTGTGTAAATCACGTGCCTAGATATCTTCGGTTCTACCTTGCCCTCCTCAGTAACTGTGGATCCCTTAGAGAGGAGCAATCAAGTTTCCTGGGAGCATCAGATCATGCCCCAAATCTCCCTCTTGTTAAAGTGCATCTGCTTCCTTTTCTACCTAGTGCTATTTCATATGGAGGCTCTGAAACTGCTGAGTTGCTCTTGGGGTAGCTGTTGTCTTACCTTTTTCTTTAGAGATTCCACTGGTGGTCCCTACTCAGCCTCTTGTGTTAGACTACTTCAGTAAGCTATTTGCCTTCAAAAATGCTCAGGAAATAATCTGACACCATCCTTATATTCACATACATCTGAAACTTTAAAGTACTCATGTCCAATTTTCATAAAAGCTTAAGTTTCTCTTAAACATGACACGAAAAGCACAGACAAAAAAAGCAAATATAAACAAATGAGACTATATCAAACCAAAAAGCTTCTGAACAGCAAAGGTAATTATCAATAGACTGAAAAGGCAATCTACAGAATGAGAGGAAATATTTGCAAACTATCTCATAAGGGATTAATATCCAAAATATATAAGGAATTCCTACAGGTGAATAGCAAAAAAAAAAAAAAAAAGTCCCAAATAATCAGATTTTAAAAATGGGCAAAGGACTTGAACAGACATTTCTCCAAAGAAGAGACAGATAGCCAACAAGTATATAAAAGGATGCTCAATAACACTAATTGTTAAGGAAATGTAAATCAAAACCATGAGATAGCACTTTGGACCAGCTAGGATGGCTATTATTAAAAAGAAAAAAAAAAAACAGGGCTGGGCGGGGTGGCTCATGCCTGTAATCCCAGCACTTTGGGAGGCTAAGGTGGGCAGATCACAAGATCAGGAGTTCAAGACCACCCTGGCCAACATGGTGAAACCCCGTCTCCATTAAAAACACAAAAATATGCTGGGCGTGGTGTGGTGCATGTCTGTAATCTCAGCTACTTGGGAGGCTGAGGCAGGAGAATCACTTGAACCCAGGAGGCAGAGGTTGCAATGAGGTGAGATCACATCACTACACTCCAGTCTGGGCAACAAAGCAAGACTCCTCTCAAAAAACAAACAAACAACAACAACAATAAAACAGAAAATAACTAAAGTATTGGTGACAATGTGAATAAATTGGAATCCTTGTGCACTGTTGGTGGCAATGGAAAATGGTGCAGCTACTATGGAAACAGTATGGAAGTTTCTCAAAAAATTCTCAAAAAAAAAAGTAGTGCTACCATATGATGCAGCAACCCTTCTTGTGGGTATCTAGCAAAAAGAGTTAAAATTAGGATCTTGAAGAGATATTTACATTCCTATGTTTATTGCAGCATTATTCACAATGGCCAAGAGGTAGACACAATGTAAAAGTCCACTGGTAGATGCATGGAAAAAAGAAATGTGACATGCATACAATGAAATATTATTCAGTCTTAAAAAATAAAATTTTGTCCTATGCTACAACATGGATTAATCTTGAGGATATTTTGCAAAGTGAAATAAGCCAGTCACAGAAAGACAAATACCAAATCATTCCACTTACATGAGTTGTTATCTAAAGTAGTGAAACTCAGGGAAACAGAAAGTAGACTGGTGACTGTGGGTAGGGGCTGAAGCAGAAGAAAATGGGGAGTTGCTTTTCAGTGAATATAGAGTTTCAGTCATGCAAGATTAAAAAGTTACAGAGATACGCTGTACATCAATGTGCATATTGTTGACAATACTGTACTATAGACGTAAAAGGTCAATTTTTATGTTACATTTTTTAACCACAAGAGTAAAAAAAAAGATGCTGAGGGAGGGGAAATGGGGAGTTAGTATTTAATAGGAACAGTTTCAGTTGGGAAAAATGGAAAATTTCTGGATCTGGATGGTGATGCTAGTTGCACAACAATGTGAATGTACTTAATGCCACAGACCTGTGCACTTACATATAGTTAAAATGGCAAATATTGTATGTATATAAGAATTACAATAAGAAAAATTTTAAAAAGGCCAGGCTCAGTGGCTCATGTCTGTAATCCTAGCACTTTGGGAGGCCAAGGAAGGCGATCATCTGAGGTCAGTTGTTCAAGACCAGCCTGGCCAACATGGTGAAATCCTGTTTCTACTAAAAATACAAAAATTAGCCAGGTGTGGTGATGCACCCCTGTAATCCCAGCTACTCAGGAGGCTGAGGTATGAGAACTGCTTGAACCTGGAAGTCGGAGGTTGCAGTGAGCCCCTTGTGCCATTGCACTCCAGCCTGGGTGACAGAGTGAAACTCTTTAAAAACAAAAAAAACAAAAAAAAATCTTTCATCACCCTTGATATGCATTCAGTTTGGGAATAAGAGCTTGGTGTCCATTATTGCAGGCATCCCAATGGCTACACTGAATCTCTTGGAGACTCCTTACTTTGGTAGATAGCTGAAAATGAGTTCAAGAGCACACAATTTAGATAATGCTATCTTCAACTTCCTTCTCTGGCCTCTGCTTCTATAGATTGGGAAGGGGTTGTGGGGAGGAATGTGGAATTTGTGACCATGGAGGGCAGGTGTGAGGCTGCTTCTGCCACTGCTTCATGACTAACTCAGAGGGTAGTCACTGGCCCCATTGTTGGAGGTTCCTTTCAGTACATTCAAAGCAGACTCCTCTTTTCTTTCTTTAGTTTTGGGCTCTGGTCAGCAATTCTCAGGTGACATCCTATTACACAGGAATAGAATGTACATAGGAAGATGTTTGTAATAGTTAGGGAGTCTCTAGATAGATAGAGCTGCTCTGAAAAGTAATGAGCATCCGATTATTGATTTTAGGGTATGGTGAAGAGTATTCCTGCTTGTGAAGAATACGAAAAGTAGCACCTTCAGAATCTTTCCCTAGTCTATGAATTCTAGAGGCAAATTGATTTTTGTTTTACTTTTGTCTGAGGGTGAAGTTAGGAAAAAAACAATCATTTAATTCTGAGTCCTCTCCTATATTTAGTGACCTCCTGAGTACTTATTGGTCACCCACTCTGTGCCAGGCACTATGTTAAAACAGTGGGATACAGTAATGGAATACAAAGGTGAAAGTCAGATTCAATGAAAAGATAGAGATGTGCTTCCAACCCAACTGGACAGACATCTGCCTGTATTCGACAGTGGGATACAGTAATGGAACACAAAGGTGAAAGTCAGATTCAATGAAAAGATAGACATGTGCTTCCAATGCAACTGGACAGACATCTGCCTGTATTCTTATTTTTGCCTAAATATTTATTAAGCAAAATGTTATGTGATATATGCAGCTATGTTGTATTTAAAGATTTACATACACAGTTCCTGGTCTCAAAGATTTATGAAACAATTAGAGGCAAGGCTAACCAATGAAAAAGTTATATTTCATAATAAAAACTAAGTAAGACTACACCATTATGTGCAAATCCTCAAAGCGGTTCATGGTTGTCATCTGTATTCTGCAGAAAATTAATTTTACGAAGCTAAACATCAATGGAACTAGAGTGGTCAGAGAAAGCTCAGTGGAGAAGATAAGACTTGAGCTTATGGAAAATCTCAGAATCCCTTCCCTAGACAACAGCCATAATTTTGAGAGTTCTTGAGTCTTTGGTAGAAACATCCTATTCTCTAGATAATGAGCTGTTGGAAAGGGATGGCATTTTCCTTTGTGTTTGGGTAGGATGTGCCAAAGAGTTTAAAATAGGAATCTCCAAGATGGTCTGTGGGTGATGTGAACAGCAACTCAACCAGCTCTGTTATTATTAGATGCAGATCGTTTTAGGTAAGTGGAAATGGCTGTTCTATAAAAATGTAAACTCTGAGTCATTCTCTGAGCATGGTGAGCCCTGGGTGCTGAGCTTTCAAGTGGATGACCCTACCCAATATTGAAAGTCTAGCAGTTCTCTTACTATGCTGAGGACTTTCCCCCTTCTCACATCTGTCTTGTGAGCAAAAGGGGAAAGTGATCTTTCATTTCTGAACAGGGAAAGTGTCTGTGTAGGTTATTTCCAGGATTAGTGAAGGCAAATAAGAATCAAATCTACATGACTGGTGACATTAAATGGACGCCCCTCCACAAAGGCACAATTATATATGTTCTCCCCCTAGTGTTATCTGAGTGGCTGAGAGAAGCACCTCTATTCCACAATAAGAACCTACTGTACCAATCAGATTCCACCATGTCTGATTTCTAACATCGTTGAGTCATTCCTTTGGTTTTCTCTCTCCCTGGGTAATCTTTGATATACAAGCAAATAATTTATCTGAACTCATAGTGAGAAGTCAGACCCACTTGTACTGGTTGCCTTGGGAAGGAAAGTATAGAAAGTACAGTGAAAGCAACATGGTACAGCCTGATAAAAACATTGATTCACTTAGAATACATCTATTTGTGGAACTTCATACCAACTTTGCCAAAGAATGGGAAAATTCAATGACCAATGCAGCTCAAGGTCCCAAGACCTACTGAGACCTCCAAAGGGCACACATTGTACTTCTTTGGAACTACAGAGAAGAGTGTATGCTGGTCTTCATCCAGGAATCCTTTTCTTACCTGGGTCTTCTGAACACAGAACGGTTTCTTCTTCTTCTAGGATCTTGGGTTCTTTACTTGTGCCTTCACTTAGCATTTACTTATCTTTAACATGCAGTCTTATGGAGCATGTTCATGTCCATGTCTCTGCTTGACCATTGTATCCGTGACTATAAACCCCTAAGGACATATCTTTGCCATATCACATGTTCCCATTGACCAACAGTCACCAGGGCAGGCAGTCATTCAGTCTAATACAGTCATCCATTGTTTGCTAAGTGCTATGAACACAATTTGGTGCTGCCCTCACAGAGATTATGGAAGAGAAAGATATGTAAAAAATAAAGTTAGTACGTTTCTGGAGGTTGGTAAAGCAAAACAGCAGATTTATTTTAGTTGAAGGGGATCATGCAAGTCTTCATAGAAATGTCTTAAAAGTCTTTGACTATGAAATAGGAAACTACTCTAGGGCTCCCTGTCATGAATAAGGGATGAGGGCTAGGGTCAAACATCACAACTGGGAGAAGGTGAGACTCTAGACCTGGATGTGCCCCTTTGTAAGTGGTGATCCTAAGGGTCAGCTGAGTGGGCAAGAAGTGATAAAGGCAGTCATAAGACAGGCAGAAAGTGGCTTCCAGTTAGGTAAGAAAGTATAGCTTCAAGTGGCTAGGCATCAGTTTATACCTGGAAGACTGGAAGATTGACAGGCAGTCAGCCACCAAGAAATGTTTACTCACAGAAAATAGACTGATAAGTGGGAGACAAGGGTTATACTGAATTCCATTCCTAGAAGGATAACCTAGACTACCAAGCAAGATGACTAAGCAGGATGGAGTGACCCACAGAATAGATTCTCATACATAATGAATCAATGAGTAAGGGTAAAGATCAAAGCGTAAGACTTGCCCCATTGACTCAGATAACACAGTAGATGAAGAGGGAGAATAAAAAGAAAGTTGTGTCACTTAGACAATCTAGTTCCCAAGGGTTGATACTGAAGACGTATGTCTGGCTGTTCAGCAAAAGAATTTAAGGAGCAAGGCAGAGGTTTAATCCTAAATCTCACCAGTGGGTACAGACAAGGTTCCCATTATACTGCAGCATTAGCCAGAATTAGGCTAGGACTGAGCCCAGCCAGACTTGGGGAGTTGAGCCTTGGTGGGATATTCATTGTAGGATCCAGAATGAAGAGCAGGCATAAGGCATTAATTGACAGTGTACCATGCCCCAAGCAAATGATTGAAGAGTGAAAATCGAATCAGTTGGCTGTCCAAAAATTGACAGATTGCTGCTGAGGCTTCTTACCTCATGGAATTGACCAACTGTCTGGAGATTTTACCAACACAAGTCCCCAGGAGAAAAGTACAGAGATGTGTTTTTGGAGACACTGCCAATTTGAGTGGATTGAGCACCTAACAAGAGGCCATTGGGGTTTCACTGCTAGGGGTCCAATTTGTTAACTTAGTTTCCAATGTGTGAGCTTTAGAAGAAATGGCAGAGAAATAACCGATCCATTCACTGAGGCACATGAGAGGCTGGAGAATTTCAATCAGTTGCCTTGCATTGGGTGATGTTTATGGAAACCCATTGGCTTTCCATTGTGTGTGTAGTGAGTTAACACAGTCAACTAGTATACAGGGTGCCTTCTGCAGGCATCTCCTGATCCACTCTCCACTTTTTACCTTCTTTGTGCCCAGGGATAGAGACCTTCATTAGTGGCTTCCTTGTTTCAGGGTGATTTCAAGCTAAAGAAGGTGAGAAGAGAGAAAGAGGAAGGTGTATTTCCTACTCCAGCTCCCTTCCTGTGGGTTGGCAGTGGGTGACTCCATCCCTCCCCCAAAGGTCTCATGTCCTGCTGGACACAGCATTTTCCAGGTTCCAGGAACGGCTTCCTTCCCTGACTGCTTCAGGCTTGGTGGGGCTGTCAGAACTCTCACTTTGAGGGGCTGGCTATCTGTAGTGATTTCCCTAAATTCTGCCCACATCTTTGTAAATAGTCTTTATATTAAACACTCTTTGAGTTATTTTAATGGGACACTGATTTCCTTCTCAGGTCCTGACTGGTGAGCTTATGCCATAGGCTCAGCCACCCTGTGGGCTGGTTCATCCGACTCACTGGGTAGACACCAGCTCCACACTGTCCACACAAGAGCCTGTCCCATCTGGTGAGCATGGCCTTTCACAAGGAGTGAGTGTAGAAGGGGAAGGGCTTAGTGGAAGTCCATTCCCACTACTCAAAAATGACCTTCATGCACACCTTTCTGAGACTCAATGGCAAAATCTTCATGGCTTAATAACAGAAGCTATCATTGCTCAGTGTTTTTCACTCTAAGACTTTCTGCATCTGAATTTCCTCAACTATAAAATCTGGGTAATACCATGTATCTCACAAGCACAATTTTGATGCAACACCAAGGAGATAGCAGGTGCTATATTAGATAGATCCGTGTGAGGAGTATGGAAGAAATAGAAAGGATTCCAGAAATTCATGCTTTTCTGGAATTAAAAGTGTTTGTTTCTTCCACTGGGTGGTAAGGACAGCCAGATACTCACAAAAAGTCTTTATGAATTTTCTGTGCTGCCAATAAAGAATATTAACAAAGAGAGTAAAAATGAACAACAGTAATCTTCACCATTATACTGACTGCTGCTTATGTGAGGACTCTTTTTTACATACTAATTCTAAACACAATCCAGTGAGGTACACATTGTCATCGCCATTATGTTGATGTGGACATAGAGGCCATACCAGCCGCAGGTCATTCAGCTCCTAAACAGAGTCAAAAACCCACCCCAATCTTTCCAGTTCCAAAGCTGGGGCCTGGGGCCTTCCCCACTTTCTGGTAACGCACAGGACTTAATCCAGGGAATGTGGTTCCTTTTTTTCTTTAATAGGAAATCGAATACTCAAAGAATTTTTTTTAGTTTTATTTATTTTTTGGAGACGGAGTCTTGCTCTCTTGCCCAGGCTGGAGTGCAGTGGCACAATCTCGGCTCACTGTAACCTCCGCCTCCTGGGTTCAAGTGATTCTCCCGAGTAGCTGAGATTACAGGCAAGTGCCACTGTGCCCAGCTAACTTTCATATTTTTAGTAGAGACAGGGTTTCACCATGTTGGCCAGGCTGGTCTTGAACTCCTGTCCTTCAGTGATCCGCCCACGTTGGCCTCCCAAAGTGCTGGGATTACAGGCGTGAGCCACTGCACCCGGCCCAAAGGATCTTGAAGCAATGGTAGAATGACCACTTCCATGTTACAAGCCCAAATGCATGGTGAGATTTCCATTGAAACCCAGCTGGCTTTTCCTGGCAGTAGACTCAGAGGCCCTGGGTGAGTTTGGAAAGAGGGACACCTGGTGCCTTTGTGTTGTCCTGTCTTCAGCAAATTCTGGGGTCTCCCACACTGGGGAAGACCCTGCTAACTGCTCGTGCTTGGGTTTCCATGCACTCCTGGCCTTTCCTGCTGGTGAATAATTGAAAAGAGATGAATAGCAAATGTCCTCCCAGTGATAATTACTAAATTCCTATGTGAGGAGGGGGATCCCACCCAGGGTTTTACAAATATTGAATTGAGCTCCTGTCATCGTTGTGGGATGTGACTCGAGTCCTCTGTAGCTTCTGGTCACATCTTAGGAAGCCACTCCTGGTCCCCTGTAGCCTGGTGGCTTTGTAGCCCCTGGCAGCCTGAGTCATACTCCCCAATCAGCAAAGAGGAGTGGGAGAGCAGCCACCCAGCCCAGGTGGCCTTCCTTTGGCACATTAGGCCACCTCCAGAGCCCCTTTCTCTGCCAGTCTCCTCTTCCCCTCAGAGGTACAGAGGTCAACAAGGAAGGGTTGAATACTTGAGCACGCTCTCTCTTTTTATACTTTTGAGTCTTCTTTTACTGGCTAGGGTCACCCACTCCCATTCAACATGGTGTTTGGACTTGGAACCCAAGGTAAATTACTCAGAGCAGCTGACTCCTCAGTGTAAATAATTTAGCTTAATAAATAAGTCAAAGTCTCCCGTCTCTCCACTGTCTCTGATAGATCATTCATCTCCTGTCTCCTTTGCTCCTCAAGCTGTACCGCTGCCTGCTGGGCTTCTCTGGCCTGATAGCCTTTTCCTGTCTTGTCACTATCAACGGCATTTGGCAAGAGAGAGATGGTTCAAGTGCTTGCTCTGTGTCTTTGCAGTCATTCTGGAATCATTGAAACCAGCAGCCCATTTGCGTGTGCCCTGGAGTGCAGTGGGTAGGTGGGGAGGGCTGGGCCAGCTCTGACTTCCTCCTCTGAGACTGGGGCAAGTCCCTAGGAGAGAATCGGGTGGGAGTGGGGGAGGGAAGGAAGGACCTGTGGAAAACAGATCTGGGGAGAATGTAGGAGATGCTGAGAGACAGGGCTCTGCCTCTGCAACTTGACCTGGGAAATTAGGAGAGAAAGGAAAGTCATGAAGCTGCCTGGAGACCAGTGTCAAAACTGCATAACATGTGACATTGCATCTGGAGTCACCAATCCAAGTGCAGTGCTGATGCTGGGACGAGTCTTCTCTGAATCATTTTCCTGCTCTCTGCAATAAGAGACAGGGAAGCGACCTCTTTAGTGAGGACCTACTGTGTGCAGGTATCAGGGGAGCTGCTGGCACACCTTACTTGTAGGATTGCCTCCACACCAGAGTCTGGTGGAATGGGTGCACAGACTCTTCTCTGAGATTGTCTGGGCTTTAGCATGCTGCGATCCAACTCCTCTAGGCTTGGCAGAGATAGGAGACCCAAGAGTACACACATATCCATTGCAAAAGAAAATAAATATTCCTATCTGAAGAATTTACTGCGGCAGCACTATCCATCCCCTAATAAAATGGCCACGTGCTCATATCCTAGAGAGGAAAGAACTACAGTTTCCCACATCGCACTGTGAGAACTATGGAAAGGAGGAGCAGGCAGAGGCCAGTTCTGGCTGGAAAATTCACCCCTCCACCCAAGAGGACTGTTTTCATCAGTGCAAATCCCAGCCTCGAACTGCAATCCAATTAAAGTAATTGTTGCCTAAACAGCCCTTGCAGAAGGGAGCAGCAGCTAAGAGGGGCGGAGGGTGCGGTTCAGTGTCTTTCAAGGAAACTGGATGGCTCAAAAATGGAAGAAACAATTTCTTTAGATGGAAAATAAATGCAATGAATCTGAGTGTGGCAGGAAATCTTATGAGAAAATAAGACTTTGGGAGGATTTATTGAAAGACATAATTGCAACAAGTATATTGATTTTACATAGATAAGAAAACAAATTTTTTCAGGGATTGAATTTGGTTTATTACATTTATTTCCCCACAGAGTTAATGCATTTAAAGACACAGTTTATTTTTCAAATGGAGGAACATTGTTTTCAGAGACCTTTATTAGGTTCCCAACATTTCCCTTGACTTTTCTTTCCAAGAAAATTGGTTTATATGTGAGGATAGGGGGAGGAAAGACGTCGGGGTTGTCGTCTTTCTGGGAGGTTCTGGAACGAAAGGCTGTTGGTGCCTCTTAGGTAGGGAAGTCATTTCCTGCTCTGTGTCCTGCCTCCTGCCATAAGAAGAGCCACTGACACTGGAATGTAGAGCAAGAAGTCAGAACTGTTAACAGCTTGTAACTCTCCCCTTCTACACCCCTGGGTCTAGGTTCAGACCCAAGGGACTGTAGGCTCATGGCCACTTCAACAGTCAAAAACCTTCTGGGAAGCAGAAACCAGGGGCGCTGGCCTTTGGCTTCCATTTTGAAATCCTTGAACAAATCCTAAAGTTTTGTTGATGAGTTGAGGGTTGCAGTGATTGCTACAATTTGTGAGAGCTTGCAGCTTGTTAGGTACTGGGTTTATCCTTCTACAGCACCATGAGGTACCTCTCATCCCTATTTTCCAGATGCAAATATTGGGCCTACGAGATTAAGAAATTTAACAAATAGATCTGCCTAATTCCAAAGCCTGTGAGTTTCGTTTCCCTTCTGTTCAATGGACTTGAGTTTTGTGCCAGTTCTGTGACAAGATTCTCTATGCCTAATTCCCAATTCTATGCAATGAAAGAATCCAAGGCTAGCCCCTCGAGCCTGTGTCCATGTGCACAGCTGGACCTGGGCAGGGAGGGGGAGAAAAGGACACAGGCAGGAAGAGTGGTGACCACCCTTGGCTAGGACTCTAACCCTGATACCTAATGACTCCTTAATGAGACACATTGTCTTGGGCTTGCTCCCCTGAGGGCCACACCAGTGCCATCCTCTTTCCACCCGAATGGTGCTTAGCTGATCCACCTCTGGACCAAGGTCATCCCTGTTGTGTAGCCAACATTTGATCACAATTGAAGTTAGCACTCAAGAGCATTTTAGAGTTTTACAAGGAGCTTTTACATGTTTGTAATTAAAAGATAATTTGTTCTAAAATTTCTAGGGCAGAAATTTTACAGAGGGAGATACTGAGACTCAAAGAAGTTGAGTGCCTTCCCTACACTTAGCCAGTAACCGCAAGATCTAAGACCAGATCCTAGGTCGCCTAATGAAGTCCAAGCCTTGAAGCAAGGCAGCTGATTCCTACCTGAGCTCGAAGCAGCAGCCCTGCCCTGCTCTGGGCTTGCTGAGGCACCTATAAAACATTTCTATACCTTGTCTGATAGCTTTGGCCATGCACATTATTCAGAATTAATCCTGTCTGCTCCTAAATCTCCCTGCAGATTTTCACAAGTAACTAATGCTTGTCTTAATCACATCCGAGGAACACCTTTATATGCCACTTGCAACAACATGTTCAATTATGATTGATTGGAATTTAAGTTTTGATTTCTCTTAGAACATAATCAGTCCTGAATGGGAAATTTTTACAGTGACAATTAAAATAATGAAAGTGAACTTTAAATGACATTCAAGCAGTGTCACCTGGGAATAACTCCACAGTGCTGGCCTCCCCGCTGCATTCTGGGAGCCTGGTGATTCCACAGGCCTCTGTCTGGCATGGCTGTTAATGCATTTGGTGTCGTACAAGGACGGAGGTTAACCCCTCACTGGTGGCCCTTTTAAAACCCACTGCACGTTGCTACTACTTAATTATGTGTTTGCCTGGGCTGATTTCTATTTACACCTAAATGGCATGTTAATTGTGCAAATGTGTAAACAGTCACCAAATAACTCCATCGAGGGAACCTCCCTGCTTTGGAAATCCTCTTCTAGGAAACAGGTAGAGATGAGTAGGGTCTTTCTAAATGATAGACCCAGGCCCTTTGAAGGTCACAGATTTGAAAAATCACCTTAATATTGAAGTCTCCCTTCAAGGAATGGCGCCCCAAACTGGGTCTGATAAAAATAACACACCCATCTGGGAGCCTCATCTTCTGTAGATCTTCTCTGCTTCCATGGGAACATATGAGCTGTGACCTATTATTTTTATCTGAATTCACCAAATACACACAATGAAAGAAAATTCCACTTAAGAAGGGAGAAGATTATGTTAACATTTTATACTCTTAGAATGGCTTGTTTTTCCTGCTTGACCTAGGACAACAGGACACCTATGCCTCTAAAACTGTCCTGGCATTGGAGGCTCCTGAAATCCAGTCCAATGATATTCTATCCTGAACAAATCACATTAGCCTCTCCATTGACTCTTTGCCTTCCACAAGGCTTTCTTTCATGTCTTGCTTTAATTCTTAGTCTTGCCTTAAACCTGGAATGTCCTCATCCCTATGGCTTCTCTGTATTGCAGACTACCCATCCTTAAAGTCACTGACACCATCCATGAAAATGTCAAGCCAGCCCTGCATGCTACTCTCCTTGGCTAGCCCTGTACATTGTATTTAACCTAGCACTTTATTAAGAAGTCAGCAGTCTTAATGTGTTGGAGCCAGAAACTACCTTGAATTTTTTTTTATGTTTAATAAAATATGAGTGAGACAGTGATAAAGATGATTAGTGAGATAAACATTTTGGAAGGCAATATTTTCTTGCTTTGTGGAATATCCGAAAGCATGTTTTGAGTTCAGTCCCCTTATTTCACAGCTGAAGAGAACTGAGGCTTGGATGTTGTTCTATTGCTTTCTAACGACTTTATTACAAATTATTTCCTCCCACTGGGTTGTCAATAGGAACCATATTGTAGAACTTTCTTGTATCTGTCACAGTATCAAGCACAGGTCTCAGGAGGCTGCACCAGTGTCAATCAGATCTCATCCGAAAACGAGTAGCATTTTTTGCAAATTTTAGGTGAATTTAATAAAGGGAGAGGTACAAAGATCTGCAGGTGATTTGAGGAAGCAAATGGGAAAGTGAAGCATCCCAGGTCTAGTAGCTCAGAGGAGCCATTGTCACCTCTGGGCCTGAAGGAACAGGTGGTGGCTGGCAGAACCTTGGAAGGGTAGCTATTTGGAGAAGGCCACTCAAAAAAACCGTGGCTTTGGTAAAAAGTAAGGGTCAACCAGCAGTGACTCAGCAGGGAGGGAGCCCAGGTTAAAAAAAAAAAAAAAAAATTAATCTGCTCCCAACCTCTCCAATCTCCTGCTGGTGGCTTCTAATGGCCAAGCCCAACAAGGAGGGAGCAGGCAAGAATAAGGTGACCAATAGTCCCAGTATGTCAGAAACTCAGAAATTTCTTGAGATGCAGAACTTTCAGTGCTCCAACTGGTCAAACTGGTACAGTTGGCCACCTTAGCTAGACAATAGCCCATCAAGGCTGGTCTCCTAGGAATGCCAGACAAGGTGGAAGGTGAATTTAGAGGTGCAGCCAAAATATATATACTACAGGACCCCAATAAGTATTTATAAATTTTTAGTCAGAACTATATTGATTAGTGATATTTATGAGTCTGTATTTTTTAGGTTGGTGCAAAAGTAATCATGGTTTTTGCTATTGAAAGTAATGGCAAACACTGCAATTGTTTTTGCACCAACCTAATATTTCTTCCCAACCTCAAAGTCAGCTTAGCGAATGTGATAGATAAATAAGACTTTCTGGGGTATTTTAATTTTTACCAGGCCCATGAATAACCTCTATCCCACTGACTGATTGGTGGTCTGCAAAATCACGAGTTAAAAAAAAGGCTGTTATTTTAAGCCTCTAAGTTTTCAGATGCTTTGGATGCAATAAAAACTAACAGATTCACTTTATAACTTTAAAATAGTCATCATTCCATTATTCTAAAGTGATAACCTGGACTAACTCACCTAGACCAGATGCTGTCTGTGAAATTCCCCAGAATCTCACTTTTAAAGGCCATTATTTTCATTACATTAACAGTATTTTTAGATAGACACATGCATTCCCTTCTCCTCTATCTAGTTGGTGAACCTCCACTTGGACTGACAACCAGGCTTTCTGAGCATCAAGATAGCTAGCTACTTTGATACACAACATGGATTTGACAGCAGCCAAGAACGTTCACACATTAAACAACGCAGAAGTAAAATATAATAGATTTAGAATTGATCCTGGAAGATAATTGATCTTGGAAGATAATTTCTAGTAGATTTCCTTATTGAGGTGGAATCTCCATCTATCTCAAATTGTCTATGTCTAATATTTAGAAATATAACCTCAGAAATATAACCTCAGTTTACTAAAGTGTATATTTTTAAACTTTAAATGTATTTTTCTCTTCAAAATTAACCCAGCTAAACATAAACTTCTAAAATGTTTAATCAATGATTCTGTTACATAATAAAATTTTCTAGCCATGGAAAGAAGCGGAGAAAAGGAACTGAAAATCAGGTTATGAAACATTAAATAGAAGCAGATCTCCAAATAATCTAGGTATCTGTGTTAGTAGCTAAGTTTTTCAAAATAACATACTTCTAATAGAGCCACAAGGGAAATTAGGAAGTATTTTGAACTCACAAGAGAAAAAAGGAGTATGGCATCAAATAGAGTACAGGTAGAATAATGGCCTGGCAAAGAGGTCTATGTTCTAATTCTTGAAACCCAGAATACATTGTCCTATGTGGTAAAAATAACTTTATGGATTAAGTGTATTGTGCTAAGGAGATGATCCTATGTCAACCAGCTGGGCCCAATGTAACAACAAAGGACCTTTAAAAGGGAGGCAGAAGGATCAGAGTCAGAAAGAGAAGATGTAGGAACAGAAGCAAATATCAGAAGAGAAGAGAAGATGGTAGACTGTTGGCTTCAAAAATGGAGGAAGGGGCTACAGGCCAAGGAATGCAGGCATCTTGTCAAAGCTGGAAAAGGCAAGGGGATGAATTATTTACTAGAGTCTCTAGAATGAATGCTGGCCTGCCTACACTTTGATTTTTAGATCAATGACACTGATTTCAGATTCTGACCTCCAGAACTGTAAGAAAATAAATTTGTATTGTCTTAAGCCACTAAATTTGTGACAGTTACAGCAGCAATAGAAAATTAACATACATGAAAAAGTAAAAAATACTTGAACTGAACAATAATAAAATGTAACATTGAAATATGTAGAATCCAGCTAATGTGCTGCTAAGAGGCAAATTTTTATTTTAAATTATTTCTATTAGAAAATAACAGAAGTCTCAAATCACTGATACAAGTTTTCACCTTAATAAAACGGAATAAAAAGAGTGAATTGAACCAAAGTATGTAGAAGGAAGAAAATTATAAAGATTAAAAATTATGGAGTGGAAATCAATGAAATAGAAGAGAGACAAAACATAGGGAAAAAAACTTGAGAAATTAAACTCAGTTATTTGAATTACATTAAGAAAGTTAACCCTAAGAAGACAGATCAAGGAAAAAAAAGAAATAACAAAATCAGAAATTTAAAAAAGAAATATCACCAAAAAACTACACATATTGATAGAATATGGGGAAATTATGTACAACTGTGTGCTAAAAAAAACTTAATAAATATGAAATGAAAAGCCTTTTAAAACAAAACTTACCAAAACTGACAAAAAGAGAGCAACCTGGATAAGCCTAGATCTATAGAGAAATTGAAGTAATAATTTGAAATCCCACAATGAAAATTTCTGGCCCTACTGGCTATTCTATAAATTCAATTAAATGTTTTACAAAGAAATACCTGTATTACACAAACTGTTTCACAAAAGCTAGAGGAGGAGTAATTTTCTAATTCATTTTATGAGGCCACTGTAATAACAAAACCTGATAAGGACCTTACAAGAAAACAAAATTAAACCCTAATATCTCTTGGGTTTACAGATGAACATATAGATGAAATAAAAATTCTTAATTGTTAGCAAATCAACTTGTAGCATTATATAAGAAGTCTAATACATCAAACAAAGAGAAGGTTATTCCAGGAATGTCAGGTTAGTTTAATAGTTGAAAACCAATGAATGTAATTGATCATACCAACAACAACAAAAGAAGAAGGAAGCACATAAGATCATTTCAATAGATGCATAAATGTACACAAAAAGTTCAACACTCATTTATAATAAATAAAAGAATAAAAGGGAATTTCCTCAATTTTATAAAGGATATTTATGAAAAACCTGCAACTATCATCATTTTAATAGAAAAATATTAAAAATGTTTAAGATTAGAAACAAGGCATGATGTTTACTCTTACCAGTTCTATTCAACATATTACTAGAGATCCTATCCAATGAAATTAGACAAGAAAAAGTAAAAAGGTACAACCATTGTTAAGAAGTAAAATATGCCTTTTGCAGATGACATAATTGTATATATAGAAAATCCAAAAGAATCTCCCAAGAAAACAAAATGAAAATAAAAACTACTAGATCTAATAAGCAAATTCAGCAACATCTAAGAATACAAGACCAATATACAAAAACCAATTATGTTTTATATACTAGCAACCAGCAGTAGAAAAAATCAAGAATTAACACTGTAATAGCATCAAAACCATAAAATTCTTGAAAACAAATTTAAGAAAAGATGTGAAAGACCTCTGTAAAGCAACAAAATGTTACTGACATAAATTAAATACTACTTAAATAAGAGAAAGATATACCATGCTCATGAGTTGAATGACACAACATTATGAAAATGTCAGTCCTCTGCAAATTGACCTATAGATTCCAAACAGTGCCAAGCAAAATCCTAGAAAATATTTTTATAGAATAAATATTCTGATACTAAAGTTTATACAGAATTTCAAAATAATATTCAAGATATTCATAAAAATGAAACAGCTGGAGGATAAATACTACCTGATTTTAAGAATGACTAATAAGCTGTAATAACCATGACAATGAGATAATCACATTTGTGTAGGCAAATTGATCAGTAAAACTGAAATAGATCCATGCATAAGAGGTCAAATTATTTTTAACAAAAGAGATGATTCAATTCAATGGGGAAAAATGTCTTTTTAATGAACAGTTCTAGGTCAACTTGATATCTATATAAGAAAAAAATGAGTTTGACCTAGATCTCACATTATACAAAAAAATTAACTGGAGTTGGATTATAGACAGATTATATAAAGACATAAACTATCTCCAGACAAAAACACAGGGTAATTTTGTAACCTAGGGGTAGCCAAAGATTCCTTAGAATAATAAAAGCTCTTAAAAGAAAAATAAAACAATTAACTAAATTTTGTCAAAATTAACTTTTTCCCAACAAAAATGACAATTAAAAAATGAAAGGAAAAACAACAACAAAAAAAAGGGAAGTCATAGACTAGGAGGAAAAAAAATAGTAATATATACCTTGTATTTAGAATATATAAAACAATCCTACAAATCAATAATAAAAAAACCTACTAAAAACAGAGAAAAGATACAAAAAAACTTGTATACACAAATAGAATATAGAAAAATCTTGTTTATACTATTAGTACATACAAATATATATACTATTAATAAGCACATAAAAAGATGCTCAACACTTTTAATCACCAGTGAAATGAAAATTAAAAGTCAAAATGAGATTCTACTACACACCTGCTAACATGAGAGACTTTAATACCCCACTGACGATATTAGATAGATCATTGAGACAGAAAATTAACAAAGATGTTCAGGACCTGAACTCAGTACTAGATCAAATGCACTTGGTAGACATCCACAGAACTTTCCACCCCCAAACAACAGAATATGCATTCTTTTCATTGCCACAGGGCACATACTGTAAAATTGATTACATCATGGGAAGTAAAATGCCCTTTGGCAAATACAAAAGGACTGGAATAATAATAACCTGTCGGAACACAGAGCAATCAAATTGGAAATCAAGACTAAGAAATGTATTCAAAACCATATAATTACATGGAAATTGAATATCCTGCTCCTGAATAACTTTTAGGTAAATAATGAAATTAAGGTAGAAATCAAGAAGTTATTTGAAACTAATAGGAACAAAGATACAACACACCAGAATCTTTGGGACACAGCTAAGGCAGTATTAAGGGGGAAATTTATAGAACTAAATGCCCACATCAAAAAGTTAGATCTCAAGTTAATAATCTAACATCACAACTAAAAGAACTAGATAACTAAGAGCAAACAAATCCCAATGCTAGCAGAACACAAAATAACCAAAATCAGAGCGGAGCTGAAGGAGATTGAGACATGAAAAGACATTTAAAAGATCAACGAATCCAGAAGCTTGGTTTTGTTTTTTGTTTTTTTTTTGTTTTTGTTTTTGATAATAGTTGAAGAAGATGCTGCACAACTGGAAGTTTCATACATAGTTGGTAGAGGTATAAAATAGTACAATCACTGTGGAAAACCATTTGGGAATTTATTGTGATTCAGGAATTCTCCTAGATGTTTACCAAAACAAGTAACACCATATATCCACAAAAGGACTTGCGTGAGAGCATTTATTGCAGTGTTATTCATAATAGTAAAATATTGGAAATCACCCAAATGTCCGCAACAGGTGAGTGGATAATTAAATTGTATCATAGTGATATAATAGGATATATCTCAGCAACTAAGAATGGACTAATAATACACAACACAACATATATAAGTCTCAAAAACATCATAAATTTTAAAGCCAGATACAAAAATTGTACTTATGTGTGATAACATTTACAAAACTAGTCTATGAAAATAGAAATTAGAACAATGATAGCCTTTTGGGTGTAGAGAGGAGCGGTAGGGAGTAGAAAGGAAAGGATGGGAAATTTTGAATGATGTCAATACTGTATATCCTGATTGACGTCTTGGTTACGTGGGGTCTTGAGGTATTAGTTACATAGACCAAAATTCACTGAACTGTGCACTTGAGATCTGTGCCTTTTCCTGCATGTAATTAAAGCTCTGTAACAAACATGCTAACAAAATGACACAAAAAAAGCAAAAGTCCAATCTCACCCCTGAGCTTTCTCCCATGATAAAACAAATTCTCTTTAACCAAATCTATATCTTCCTTTAAGCTTTCCAGGAATATAAGAAAATGAAACTTCCCTAAATCTAATTCCAATATGATAATACATTGATAAAGCCAGGTCTTTGGCTACACTGGGATAGGAAGCCAGGAAAAGCTACAGGGTTTTGTGGAGCTGGAGTAGAAATAGTGGATTGTCCAGAAATTGGTTATTGTAGGCTTGCAACCAGGGACTAGAATCTAATGTCAGTCCAAGGATCAACTCAGGAAGGCTGTCAACATTGTTTACAGAAGATCCGCATAGAAAAATCACGTTTCAGTGATCTCTCCAAGCAGAGATGAATTAGCCCATGTTTAAGAGCAGGGACATAGGCACTAGGAACGTCTAAAAGCAAGGATCAGAACCCAAACTTCGGGATACTGAATAAAAGGCCCAAATTAGGTCCCTGGGTCATAATGGAACTGGAATATGAGCCTGGAAGAAAGCCAAGCTTTGATGTGGTAGAAGAAAATCTCCAAGTCACTGGGAGATGAAAGTGTTCAACCATCATAAGTCTAACTAGATGCCGGTTTGGTCTATCATTGGATTAGTTTATTCTCTATGTAGACCAGGCTAAGTCTGAAGATTGAAAATAATCAGCCACTGCTATCAGGGTTAGGAGGAAGGCAGGGTCAGCCCTGCCATCACCAGTGGCCTGCTGGTTCTCCAGACAGTTGGAAACCATAGATATAAAATATGTGTGTGTGTGTGTGTGTGTGTGTGTGTGTGTGTGTGTGTGTGTGTGTTAAAGAGAGAGACAGAGGCAGAGAGAGAGAGACATTTATGAAGGCGGAAAAGTCTAAGATCTGCAGCCAGCAAACTGAACACACAGGATTGCTGGTGGTATAAATTTGAGTCTGAGTTCAAAGGCCTGCGAACCAGGAAAGCTGGTGGTGTAAGTTCCAGTCCTAGTCCTAGTCCAAAGGCAGAAGAAGACTCATGTCCCAGCTCAAAGACAGGCAGAGAGACAGAATTCCTTCTCACTCAGCCTTTGATTCTGTTCAGGTTTCCAAAAGATTGGCTGAAGTCCACCCATATTGGAGAAGGAACTCTGCTTTGCTCAGTCTAACAATTCAAGTGTGACTCTCATCCAGAAACCCTTACAGGACTCAGAAATCATATTTAACCAAATATCTGGGCAACCTATAGCCCAATCACGTTGACACTTAAAATTTACCATCCCATCCCGTGTACAAGAGATGATAAGGGAGACACGTTGGGAAGGCAGGACTAATTATGGAGCACTTGGAAGCACTAGATGATTTTCTGTGGGCTGTGAGGTTGAGGCACTAAGGGGAGTGGAGAGAGGAAGCTGGAAGGGAAGATGAGATGCTCAAGTTAAAATGCTTTCTATTTCCTACTGCAGTAAAGATTTAAGGAAGGAGATTCATGGAGATAAATTCATTGTTCTTAGCAAAGGGCTATGATTTGAAATCTGGTTGATCGTGCTCTGTGTGAGCCAACATTGCAAAATAGGCTCTAATTCCTACCTTAGACTGAGCCTGTGCAGATGGCGAGGGGAAGGCCCTGCTTGGTGCTGTGTGTCTCCACCTCCGCTTCTTCTTTCCCAGCCCTAGGTATTTAGAAACTGGCCATTCGAATCAAGGAGGCCCAGCTCCTACCCACTGCACCTACCTACCCTCTGCTTTTATCCTGCCAGCTCCGTAGCTGTCTTTCCTGTTCCTTTGCCTCAGGGTCCTGGTCTTTGATTAGTAATTCACACCAAGGTGATAATGGGTGATAAAAAGTTAATGGCAATCTAAAGCGTTAATGGTTATTCAAATCAACTAACCACCTGCAATATACTAGCTAATTCACTTGCAATCCATCACACTGTCGCCCAAAGGAATACAGTGAGGAACATTCCAGGATGGCTGGGTAGATATTATGTGCCAATAGCTCAGTTCCATTGGCCAAGCACCAGCTATGCACCTGCCTCCTCTGTGACCACGGCCTGCAGTGTGTGCAAGGAGAATACTTCACACTCGTCAATACACTTTCGCTGAAAACCTGCCTCCTGGCTTTTATTTTTCCGGATTTCAATGACAATAGTGTTGACCTAAAGAAAGAAACAGAGGTGAAATTAATATGGGAGTTTAGGCCAAGATTGAGGCCTGCAGCCTGGGAATACTTCCAGACTACATTGGAAACCACTCTAGAGAACAAAGGAGTGGCTTGATTTTTTTTTTTTTTTTTCTTGCAACGGAGTTTTGCTCTGTCGCCCGGGCTGGAGTACAGTGGCGCGATCTCGGCTCACTGCAATCTCCGCCTCCCAGGTTCACACCATTCTCCTGCCTCAGCCTCCTGAGTAGCTGGCACTACAGAAGCCTGCCACCACGCCTGGCTAATTTCTTTTTGTATTTTTAGTAGAGACGGGGTTTCACCATGTTAGCCAGGATGGCTATGATTTCCGGACCTTGTGATCTGCCCACCTCGGCCTCCTAAAGTGCTGGGATTACAGACGTGAGCCACCGTGCCCGGCCGAGGCTCGAGTTTTTAAAGGAAAAAAGGGAAGAATCAGAAGAGGAGTTGACTGCAAAAGTTGTTTGTCAGGAATCCTCATAGCTTTACAGTAATAACATTGATTAGTGATTGGCGATACATTGTTGAACTCTAGGATATGAGTTATGGTGTCCAGCACATGGCATTGTTAGGTTAATTTATAGCTATTGGTGGCGACATTTATGCTAGAAAGAGGACTGCTGCTTCATTTTAATGCCTCTCTGGGCCTAGTAGTTTAGAGCGGACTCACTCACCTCAGATAAAGTTTATTTTCTTCCTCAACAGTAAACATATGTTTAATGAGCCCCTAAGAGTGACAGACATTGTTAAGTGCGCTGGGGATGCTGAGGTGAATCAGAAATTTCCACCCCCCCACCCCGCCCCGCTTCTATTAGTTTGGTGCAAAAGTAATTGCATCAACCTAATACCAGCTCATGGCTTAGTGGTGTTCACAATCATCTGATTTCTATTGTCCCTGCTGTGTGCATCCTCAGTTAAATAGAAGTGTGGCATGGTACTTAACCAACAGTACTTAAACACCTTGTGCATGTTTAGGAAACAGGATCAGAGTAACTGCCAGTATCTCTGTCCATAGGCCTTCTTGTCACACAAAGGTAAACATACATACATGACCCCATCCCTGCATCCATGCAGATTACATACTAGCTAGAGGAGAAGGAAGACTTTCCTGTCACATCCAAATATACAAATATAAACCCTGATAAGATCCATGGAGGAGAAGTACAAATGCCTATGAGAGAGCCTGATTCAGTCTGGGAATTTGAAAAGGCTTCCCTGAGGCGGTGACATTTGGTGTGAGATGAGAAGGGAGAGGTAAGAATCTACCAGGGGAAGGGGCAGGGGATGAGAACTATGGAGAAGGAATGGGAAGAACAAAGTTCCTGAGGTAAGAGGATGACGCACATATGACAAATCAAAAGAAGGCCATTGTGCCCAGGTTAGAGAGCAAGAAGGTGAATAGGAAGGGATGAGGCTGGAGGGGCAGGCAGGGGTCAACCCTGTTGGGTGATCATGGGTTATATGTTCCTTATCCCAAGAGTGATGGAGAACATTGAAGCGTTTTGAGCAAGGGAGCAATAACATAGATAACTGCAAATTTGAGTAAATTATATCCTTTCTGAACCTTGGTCTTCAATAAATTAAGACAGATTTGTTGAATGATCTCTTAGCTTCTTTCATCTCTAATATTCTATGATTCTGTAGCCCAGAAATACACCCTCTTTTGATAGTTTTCAGTACTAGTCACAGACACATCTGATTCTTCCTCTGGGTGTGTTATAGGACTGCACCTGCCTGGCTTTTTGGAGTTAGGTACGGCCAATGGCATGTGAGCTAAGTGACCTGCGAAAATTCTACGTGGAAAGGTTAACAGCCAACTTGCAATTTCCCAAGCTCTCTGTCCACCACAGTGGCCAGCAACATTTCAAATAGTGCAATATCTGGGTCCTAAAATGAGAATAATGGGGTGCACAACTCTCAGACAACCTGCAATGGGCAAATAAAGCAACAAAATGAGTAAACAAATAAAACTTTGCTGGTTGAAGCTACTGAGATCTAGGGGTTGTTGGTCAGCACACCACACTGCCCAGTACAACTCCTGTACTCCAAGACCAACGCATGTCATAAAGGACATTTGGGACCGTTGTTTGGACCATGGTGTATAGTTGGTACTCAAAAAATGTTTTAAAATAGTGCAACCTTCGAGCCAATGTTTTCCAAGTCATTCAGTCTGTGCCTTTGTTTATCTCACCCCTGAAATGGAACTGACCTCACTCCTGGAGTTGCCAGAGCTCGAGGCTAATCAGAAGATAATGAAGCCCTTGACGTTCCTGAAAAGCTCTCCAGATGATAAATAATAGAGTAGGCTGGCACGGGCTCTTGGCTCTGGCAAGAGCACAGAGGGATGCCATTGCCAATCTCTCTCCCTCTGGTCTTTCTCCATCATCAGTGAACAATCCAGGCTCCGGAGGAAACTGTTAGGTCTTTCAGGCTGCAGTGATGACAGCAACTGTAATTAAGTCCTTACAGATTCCACCTTGTTTCGTCAGCTTCTCAGGACATTTCGGTCCTGACATTTCTGCAGTCTTTTTGAGTCAAGAAAGAAGGAGAAGCATCAGTAATTTCTCTCTTTATCTTTTCCCCTACCTCTCATCCATCCTTGACACTGGGCCTTGAGCCAACTGCCACCATCATCCCAGTTGCTACACACACACCCATGTGCACAGCGACACAAAACATTGTCATCACAGGACAAAAAAAAAAAGTCCAGTGATGACACACTTTTGTTTGGAAAGAAGCAGAGTCAGACTAGGGGGAAGATGACTGAGCTTCCTGATGTGGTTGGGGGAAGGTTCTGTACTGCTGCAAGCTGGTTCCTTAAACACAAACTCATACTCACACCCAGCACCCATCAACATAACCACCTCCCTCTACGCCATGGGATGGAATGGACCTGGGACTGAGACTTGCAAGTCCTGAGTCTGAGACTTGCTCCTACCAGAACTGTCTATGTGATCTTGGACAAGTTCCTTGATAGTTTAAAGCCTCGGTTTCCTCATGTGTGAAACAGATCTGAGGACTGAATGAGATTGGCTTTTAAAAGGCCCATTCTCAAGCTCAGGAAGCTCCATCCAATTGCATTTCCCCTTGTGGATATCACCATTACCACTAAAGCAAAACATCATCTGTCCTTGGTCTCCTCTTGTCCTCCCACTCCCCTTTCTTCTTCACTTCCTGTCCCTTTGTGTTTACTATTCATTTTAGCCTAATTCTCCCCAAGAAAAAAATGATCCTGAGCTGTGTGTGAAGCCTCCCTTTCCCCACCTTGGTTGAGGGAGGTCCACTGTTGACCTTGATTAAGGCCAGATGTCCGTCAGTGAGACCAGAGAGGGAGAAGGGGTCCTGGTTTTGAATAGCATTCAGTGACCAGGTGGAAGGCCTGGTGTCTCTAGAGAGAGGCTGGATGATGGCCAATGGGTGTGTAGGGAGGATAGCAGTGAGGCATCTCCTTGGAAACAGGCCTGTCACCTCCTCCTCATCCTAGTTATTCTCCATTGTTCCCCACGAATACCTCATCTTCTTGGTTAAGGGGTCCTCTGTGGTCCCATCCCCTCCCCATCCTCCAGGGGCACCTGCACATCCCCTCTCCATACTTCCCTCTAGGCAGCAGTAATCAGCTCACACTCTCAGGACAACTTCAAGAAAGAAATATCATTAGCAGGCCTCAAAAAAAGAGAAGGAAAGAGGGTCAGTAGTCCTCATGCATATTTGAATTACTAAACGCTCACCAGGGTCATACAGAACCACTTTCTATAGGCCTGTTCTACACATGGTATGCTTGATGATACAGCGGGTAGTGGGAGTCGGGCAAAGGCCCAATGTTTTGGACTCCTCTGCCTGCAAACCTTGTCTTTCAATCCTAGGATGGATGTCCTCATTACTCCTGCCAAGAGCAAAAGCATTCCGCTTTTGAACAAATTTCTTAAGTAGTGTGGGCTTCACCCACAAGATGAGGCAGGTGGGCTAGGTGATGGTCTCTCATGCAGACCATCATTACCTAGTGTCTCTCTGCTGAGCCGTGAGCCCTCAGAAATACAGTGAAATATTTTGTGTGTCTGTTTAGGCATTTAAAGATGGGGAAGGGGGGACCTATGACCTCATCAAGTCAATTTCCTGGGAAGCCTCAGTATTGGAAGAAGACCCATAGCAAAGAAATGGGATGGGTGTGGGAGGCAGGTTAGAAATTAAGGCAACTGGAGTGCTAATGTATGTCTGACTTGTGACCTGGAAGCTCAGCAAAGTCAGACTCTAAGTGGGTCTGCTTCAGGGACAACTGGCAGGAGCTAAGCTGGAAGTGCAGGCCCAGCTGCCTGCTGGGACAGTAGCATTTCCACTGGGCAGCAGAGACCCAGGCAGACAGAGGAGCTCCGGAGGCCCTGAGCATCTGCAAAGCTGATGCCTGGGATCTCTTTGGCAGAGACAATGCCACAGGTGGTATGTCATTTTCCCTTCCTGGGCACACGAGAAGACTACATTTTCCAGCCTTCCTTGAAGTTAGATTGGGTCTACTTTATGGCCAGTGGGATGTGGACAAATGGATGTAAGGCACTCCCAGCCCTGTCTCCTACACATGTCTTCTTGTGCTTTCTCAGGGATTATCACGGATGGCCACCTGGTCTGCATCAACATGTGATATCAAGTGGAAATAAACCTTTGTTGTATCAAGCCGCTGAGATTTGAGTGTTTATTGCCAAGGGCAGGCCTAGATTATCTTGATTAATGCAATGCTTCAACCTTCAAGTGTAAGACAGTACAACTCTATTTCTAAATATAGAAAATATAAAGTGGTAAATTAAAACAGCAAATATAAAGTAGTAAATATTCACTAGTAAATACAAAGTGCTTAATATCCAGCCAGGCTGAGACCTTGACAGTCTCTTGACTGGACTGCGTGATCACAGCAAGGACTGATAAGTTACCCCAAACTCCCATCTGACTGCCTCAGAATGAGAAATCTTCTGAGAAGTGGTTGCATCCTTGCTTAAACAATGTTTTGGAAATGAGGGGATCGTTCATGTGTTTCTGCAGCAGAGGAGGAAACTGGCATCTCTAAGGGATTGCTGTAGCACACTGATTCAGAGGGCATGTTCTGGAGCTAAGTATCCTGAGTTTGTGCCCTAGTTCCAACAGTTACTAACTGGGTGATTTGTGTAAGTTGCTTAACCTTCTTTTGCTCAACTTCATAAACTTATTGTATCACTTGTGATTGCTGTATAACAAACTGTCTCAAAGCTTCATAGCTTGAAACATACATCTTTATTATTTCTTATAACTTTCCGGGTCAGCTGGGTCAATCTTCTGGTCTCATTTACGCGTCTGTGGTCAGGGAGGTGGCTCTGCTGATCTTGTCTGAGCCCCTCTCACATGCTTGCAGGTTAACTGGCTATAGGCTTGTCTAGTGGTGTCAGCTAGAACGACTGGGCTCAAGGCTTGTTCCAGATGGTCTCAGCCTGTTTACACAGCAATGGCAGGTTTCCAAAAGACAGAATACATGGATGGTTTGGAATTCACACATCAGCTCTACCTCTTTATTCTGGTGAAAACAAGCCATAAGTTTAGGTCAGGTTAAAAGGGTAGAGAAATAGACTACATCTTTTTTGGGACAGAAAACCATGTTACAAAATATAATGATGGAGGGAGTCCATCAACGATGGTCATCAGTGCAATCAACCTCTCGTGGTTATTGTAAGGATTAAATGTGTAACACATGTAAAATATTTGAATAATGTTGTTTTGCAAATTTCAGAACTTCATATTTTCCTGCTGCCTTAATATCTCCATGAGCTGGCTGTGAGCACTCTGCCCGGGTGGCCAGCTATACCAGGGTGCTGATCTCTGCCACAAGTCCTTCCTGCACACCCCTGATTGTGACCTAGTGACATTCATATGCACCAGTGAACTTCCCTTGCACCTTTTGCTCTCCAACATGACCCTCAATAAAGGCACTTGCCTGCAGGTTCTCCCTCCTTCTTGAATCCCCACATGCTCTATTAAGTACGCTCCCTTGGTGCCGTTTCCATGTGGCCCCCTTGTTGAGTGTGGTGACCCTGTCTCTAGGATCTGTGAGTATATAGTAAATGCTCCATACACATGCACATCTGTCATCTCCACTACCTTCTTCTCTGTACAGTGTTCACTGATGGAAATACTTAAACACTATGTGTACTGTTAAGTCTTTAGTATAATTATCTCATGTAAGGTTCACAACCACCCTAAGACAAGTTTTTTAGAATTGTTTATTTTTATAAGTGACAAAAGTGAGGCTTAGAGGGGGTAAGTAACTTACTCAAGTTACCAGGTACCAGGATCAAACTGAATCCATGTTCTGAATCACTGACTGGCTTCTACTGGCTTAGAAAGAACTTCACTTCTCACTTCTGTATGGCAAAGGCTGCCCCAAATTTCAGAGCCACCTCAGCTAGTTCCACTGTAACTGTCTGCTATCCCCACAGTGAGGCATGCCAACAACTAGGCTGAGCCCTCCAGTCTCCTATTGCTAGAGAGTTGGTTCTGTGGCTGACCTGGGAATAGGCTTAGACCTCTGGGCATGGTTATGTCTCCATGGTACCAACATCAGCTCACGGTGCATCTTCTCCACCTTGTCTACCCTAGATACTCATTGTGAGGTTGGCTGATACCTCCAGCTGCCAGATGAGGCTTCTCCAGGACAGGTGCAAGTGTACATCAGGGATGTTAGCCCAGCCCTCTGGAAGGTATTTGAAGGTAGGTCTTGCTGTCTAAGCACATCAGTATGGATTAGGTGAGTCTCAGCCCTATTTGTCTAAGTTGCCTCCTTCATATTATTTCTCCCTAGCATCTTGTCCTCAAACCTATGCTGGTCTTCTTTCTAGTTCCCTAGGAGAATGGGAGCTCTGCCCTAGAGTTTCCAGCCTTGCTTAAGCTCATTGTCAAGCTATACTCTTGCAATCAGGCTCGCTTCTGCTACTCGCAAACATTCAGGACAAAAATAACAGATATGATTCTCCTCAAGGGCCAGAACCAGGTAGGTGGGAACAATATTGAGGCCATATCTAGACCCAGTAGAAAATGGTGCTGTGATCAGCTAATAAGGTCTGTAAGACAGGGAGTTAGAATGACAGCAGGAGTTATTGTTATTGGCATCCCAGGCCTAGACCAAGGATGCCATCACCTGCTGGGCTTCTGAAGTTGCATTGCCAAATTGCATGTTTGGTTTGATGACCTTTGGACACCAGGCATTGAATGATTCAGCTGGCCCAGATGCCATAGGGCAGCTCAGCCCCACATATTAGGTTAATTTCTCTAACTGCTAGATCACTCATTCACAGCTTGTTTTTCTTCCTCAGTGGTGTACATTACCCCCAAAGGACAGCTCCAGCTGAAGCCTGTTGAGTTATGACCAAACCCAAGGTCTTTGATAACTTAATTATAGTGTTTGGCCTTAGGGATTGTCCTTGTTCTAATTCTAACTCTTCTCATTGACGATGATGAGGATTCAACCCAAAGATAAGATGAAAAGAGAAGAAGCAAAAAGCAGCAGGGAGAATTATTTAGGATCCTTACTCCCAGGTTCGCCTCTTCCTAGGATAATCATGACTGCCTGGATATAGTCAGTACAAGAGAGCATACCAATGCGAGGTGTTTCCTCAGACAGCCTGAGTTGAAATTTTGCCATTTCCAACTACCAGCTGTGTGACCTTAGGTGAGCTACCTACCTACCTAGCTACCTAACTACTCCATGCTTTTTCAGGTTTCTTGTCTGTAAAAATGGGGATAGTGACAGTTCCTACCATAAGAGATTGTTAGGATTAAATGAAATAATTGATGTAAAATACTCAGAGTATTGCTTGGTAATTACCTTAGATCTCAGTTACTGTGCTGAGTTCATGCATTGTCTCCTATTATATAACTTTTTGAGATCAGGTTTGATAGCCCCATTTTGCTAATGAGAAAGGAGAGGCACGGAGAACTTAAGTCTATTGTCCAAGGTGACACAGCTGATAAGCGTCAGAGCTACGATTTGAGCCAAGGCCTGTTTGACTCCTAAACAAATGCTTTTTTTCAGAAGGAGTGTTTGGACCTAACAGCTCTAATCACCCAAATCAGAAGAAGTGGCCTGGTGAAAGTAAAATGAAACTGTTTTTTTTTAAAGGCAGGCCTGAGATATAATCCAATTGGCTGTGCAACCTTGGGCAAATCACTTTACCTCTCTGGGCCTTAGAGTCTTTGGATGAGCCTTTAAAGGCCAGTCTCATTCAGTCCTCAGATCCAATTCATGCATGAGGAAACCGAGGCTTTAAACTATCAAGGAACTTGTCCAAGATCACACAGACAGTTCTGGTAGGAGCAAGTCTCAGACTCAGGACTTGGATGTCTCTGGCCCAGGTCCACCCCATTCCATGGTGTAGAGGGAGGTGGTTGTGTTGACTGAGTGCTGGCCTCCCATCTCCTGAGCCTCTGCCGTCAGTGTCTCTCCTCCAGGCTGCAGCCATGATTTCATAAATGGCGTGTGTACTTCCTAAATTTCTCCTGCCCAGGAGAAATGCCCATAGAAAGCATTTCCTCCTAGAGAGAAAAAGTAGTAGCAGCTAGGAGTCACCACCTCTCAGCCCCATCCTTTACTGATCCCTCATTTTCATTTCTGCTTTTCAGTGTCACGTCCCATATTAACCCCATGATCTGAAATGTTTAGCAAGTGAGGAAGGACCTCACAATGTTTAGAGGATTTAGTTGGAATAAATAATGTATGGAAAGGCAATGGTAAGGTACAAAATGCCTACTAATTAGCAGAAGCTTAGAGTCAAGTAGAGAAGTTTCCTCTGGCAAAAGTTCTTTCAAACACCATCAGAGTCCCAGGGTCAGCCGGAGCCCAGCCCCTCCTTCCCCATCCTCTGTTGGAAATCTGTCGGCTGCCTTCCCTCTGCAGCCAGCTTTCAGAAACCTGGGATCTCTATCTTCCCAGCAGGAAAGGAATTTATTAAAACGTTCACTGCATCCCAAATTGAGAAATCAGCTGCCTGGAATCCGTGATCAACATGTTGTCTCTCAGTGATAAAGTGTTTCCTTGGAATATGTTCCTCATGTTCCCTTCATGGTTCAGAGCTCCCAGAGATTTGGGGTGGGTTCAGCTATTAGGTGCTCTGATTGCTATGAGATTCTTCATCCTCTCTCAGCCTCCCGGCTCTCCAGGATTCACAGAGCCTGGCATGAGGTTCCTACCCACCTGTGACTCAGGCTGTTAGCAGGGGAAGATGAAACAACAGAAAGGTTTCACCAGGAAGCATGGCTATAGACATGGAGGTGGTGGGATATTGCAGTGTTTATGGAGTTCGTTTCAAGCCCGTATCTAACAGACATGTGAGCTGTAGGTTAGTTCTCTGTGACATTAAAATGCATCCTCCAGACGCCTCACTCAGCTCAAGACCAGGAGTGCGTGCGCCACTGAGATGACACACTGGTTTGTTCATTTGTCTCCTCACTATCTTCACCAACATGGGCCTGTCTTCTGGTTGGCTTGCTCCCCTCTCCCACACTCTGGGCCTCCTCCCCACGATGTGATGTCAATCTCTGTGGCATGTCCATGTTGATATTTGCCTCGACCTCTCAGGACCCACTTATCTAGAAACCTCTAGGAATACTGAGAAGCACTTGGCATTTTCTAGCAGCCACCCAACCTCAGTGACCAAATTGTAGGCTATTGACATATAGGTGACAGGAGATCTTTGGTCACATTAAGATTTTAGACACCTGCCGTTCTCCTCACCTTCTTTCTATGGCTGAGAGTAGAGTCTTTCCCGGCCCTGGACCTACAGTCAATGAAATGTGCAAGAGAGATGGTAAGAGGGTTCGAAGTAGAGAGAGAAAGCTAGGAAGCCAAATACAGAGTGGTTTTTGTATGTCATAGGAGCTCCTCCAACTCTAGGTAGAATAGGAACTGCAAACTCAAGGTTTCTCCTGGCTGTGCTTTGCGTGCATGTGTGTATACATGGGTGTGAATAAAAGTGTGTGCATGTACGTGTGTGTACGTATGCATGTGTTGGGATAGGGTTGATTTCCAGGCTGCTGGATTGTAAACAATAAGTCAGGTGTTTTAAAAAGAATCTAAGGTTTATCAGCCAGGCGCAGTGGCTCACGCTTTTAATCCTAGCACTTTGGGAGGCCGAGGCAGGTGGATTGCCTGAGCTCTGGAGTTCGAGACCAGCCTGGGGAACACGGTAGAACCCCGTCTCTATTAAAAATACAAAAATTAGCCAGGCATGGCAGCGGGCACCTGTAATCCCAGCTACTCGGGAGGCTGAGGCAGGAGAATTGCTTGAATCCGGGAAGTGGAGGTTGCAGTGAGCCGAGATTGCGCCATTGCACTCCAGTCTGGGCGAGACAGCGAGACTCCATCTCAAACAAAAAGAAAAGCAAACAAAAAAAGAATCTAAGGTTTATTGTACTGGTCAGTAATTAATCCATTACAAACCAGTCATAAAACTCAGTGGCTTAAAAGAGTTATGGCTTATTTTTGGTTGCCCAACTGCAGATTGGCCAGTGGTTGGCTGATCTGGCTGGGTTCTACTGGAAAAGCTGTGCTCCACCTGTCTGTTAGTCTGCTTGAGCTAGTTTGCTAGGTGGGGCATGTTCTCATGGTGATAGCTGAGGCACAAGAGATATAAGTAGAAATACGCAAGCAGAAATATGCAAGATTCAAGATGAGGCCCTGGGAAAGGTATGGATACACAGAAAGGTGAAGAACTGGGAAGAGTAATTCAATTCAGCACATCCATATGCATTACATGGGCTCATTATTCTCTTGCTAAAACCAGCCTAAGCTGGGCATGGTGGTATGTCCCTGTCATCCCAGCTACTTAGGAGGCTGAGGTGAGAGGATTACACTGAGCCAGGGAGGTCGAGGCTGCATTAAGCTGAGATCACACCACTGCACTGCAACCTGGGTGACAGAGTAAAAAAAAAAAAAAAAAAAAAAAAAAACCAGCATAGATGAAACTGCTCAGTTCTCTTGTAGACTGAACCTTGGATGAAAGCAACACACTCAGGGAGAAGTGAAGTCTGTACACTCTCAGTGTGGATGCTCAGGGCTTGTGTCTCTCAGGACTGGGTCGTGTTTACTGACAAAGCTGTCAGGGCACCTGGTGAACTGTGCTGGGGGCATGGTGGTGGGTGGTAGATTCTAGTCTCTGCTTGTTCCTAATTGGCAATGTCACTGTAGGCAAGTGATTTTAGTTAATTTAAGTCCTCTTGGAATCTGTAAGGGAAGGATAAGAAAATCTTAATTTGCTCAATTGTCTCAGCCTGAGGGCCCAGAATTTAGTATTTTATCTTGTGTCCGTATTTTCCTGTCTTCATCATCGATACCAGTGACTTTACTTCTTGACTGGTCTGAATGCATTTCTTATAATAACCATCTCTGTAGCCACTTCCATTATGGGTTTTTGGCGGCAGTAGATATTTGCCCATTTTTGGCAGCCTAGCATCTGAATATCTTTCCAATGTTTGGGATACCTCCTATCATATGTACTGCCATAGAAGACAGAATCTGCCTCTATTACAGAAGCTAAAAAGACCAAGCACATTTCCAGCCTCACTTGCGATACAGTGTAGGGATTTGACCCATGCTTGGCCAATCACATGCATCCATCCAACTTGTGAGCTGCTGCACAAACAAGCAAGGGCCACAGGGAGGCTGCCTTGGAAGTGGTGATGGCAACAGCATGAGGTCTCTCTAGGGACTGGGATGATGCTGGAGACTGTGGTATACCCAGTGTCCAGTGTGGCAGAGCGGCCTGCAGCCTCGCTGGGTGGCTGTGGCAGTGGAGGTCTGATTTTGGCTATGGTGTGGTCTGATTTGGGCTATGGCTTCCCAGTTTCTCTTTGTTCTATACTATTTTCTGAACCTGGTCTTCACTGCATTTTGACAAATCGCTTAAGTACCCAATACCTTGTAGATAAATTCCTTTCTTGGCTAGTATGAGTTTCAGTTGCTCGAAACCAAGGACCCTGAGTACTATGTCTTCTGTTCTGCTGTCTCATCCATCACCTGTAGAGGAGTGGGTTTGAGCCCACACCCCACCTATCTGGAAAGGCCCCTGGGGCAGAAGAGGCGTGGGCCAGCTGCCTCCCTCCAGAATGATAGCTTTAGCATGCATACTTGAAATGTCGGTTAGGAGTTGCTCTCTCTGCCTTCCCTTGGAAAGTAAAACATCTCCAGATGTAATTTTTTTTTCAAAATGACTGAGGGCTCCCTGGGGAGGAGTCAACATACAGCTGCTGTGTGCCCCCTTTGGTCAAGTGAGCCATTAAAACATCTATGACTGGTCTGAAGGGGACCCTTGGGCTACATCTAGCAACTGCAGTCGCCCACCCTGTTATCCTGACATGAGACTGCCCTCCCTGTGGGAGCCTTGCTCAGGCCACGAACAGAGTTAGGTGAGAAGGAACATGAGCTTATTGAGTCTCTTTTCCCAGTTCTGTCCTTAGCTGGAGAGACCATGCACCAGTGGAGATTGGTCCTACCAATCTTCAGACCTACACCTGGCATTACTCAGGACCAGGGCCCTGGAATAGAGGAGGGCAGGGTCAGGGGAGACTACAGAAGGCTGTGAGGCAGGTTTGGGTACATGAAGGCTAAGCAGCCACTTCTCAGGAGGCTCCTTGTTCCCCAAAATGAGCACCTCCCCTCTCTATCTCAGGACTCTGCTGCAGTTGGTATTTTTCACCCCAACTTTCACTGCAGTATCTCTAAACAAGTGCTATTGGCAGTTTGGGTGGGACAGTTCATTGTGCAGGACTGCCCTCTGCAATGCAAAACATTGAACGTCCTTGCTCTTAGCCCATTAATGATAGTGACTCACTCAGTCATTGCGAAAATCCAGAACTCCTGAACCATTTCTATATGAAGCACAGGGGCGGTACCACCCTCAGGTGAAAGCCAGGGAGTTAAGGAGTTTGAAGGCGCTTTTGTTCAAGTGCAAAGAATGCAATGAGCATCCTGGGGTTTTGTTAACTATTAATGCTAAATCTTCATGGAGACTGCTAGACTCTCTGTAACAGAAAACAGGATCCTTTGCCATATAGGGCATTGAGGGGTTAGTTTTGGTAGAAAAGCTTGAGGACAGAATCCTCAGCATGAGAACCTACTCTGTGAATGGGGTTCACTGGGAGAAAGGGTGAGAGGACACAGATGAAAGGCTTGGGAACCCAGGGAGCCTACAGCATCAGGAAGCTGGAAAGCCTTGTGGGTGTTCAGGAGGGAGGTGGAGAGCCTAGATGGGGAGATGGGAGGGGGGGAAGAACACCTCACACAGGACAGCCCTTTTCCACCATTTCAACCATCTCCTTGCCAAGACTTCCCTGGTGATTGATGCCCAAAGACTGCAGAGCTATGAAAGGTTGTTGGCCATCAAAATCCTTTCTAGAGTCACATCCAGGAGTGGCTGTGCTGGCCATAACAGTATCGTCGAAACTTCAATGAGGAAAATCCAGGCTGGTCAAGCCTGCTGTGTGATTGAATATCCAATTTTCCAAATACCTACAGCAAAGCAGAAAGTTCCATCCTAAGTATCTTCCATATGCTGAGGCCATGCTGGACACAGATGGAGAAGAAAAAGCTGACAGGCTCACATATTTCCCTCTGTATGGGGTAGTGGGCCTGTCTGCAGACATCACACTACAGTGTGCTACACGAGACAGGACCCTAGTAAGGGAGAGAGGTAGAAGAAAGAACAGCAGCATCAGAACAGTTTTCAGAGAAGAGCTTTGAATGAGAGATATCTTTTTAATACTTATTTTATTGATTGGTTTTATTGATAAAAACTTAAGGGGTACAAGTGCAGGTTTTTTCATGGATATATTGCTTAGTGGTGAAGTCTGGGCTTTTACTGTGACCATCACTCAAATAGTGTACATTGTACCAATTAAGCAATTTCTCATCCCTCACCCTCTTCCCGCCTGCTCACCCTTCTGAGCCTCCAATATCTATTGTTCCACACTCTCTGTCCACGTATGTACATTATTTACCTTCCACTTGTGAGAACATGCAGTATTTAACTTTCTGTTTCTAAGTTATTTCACTTAAGATAATCTCCTCCAATTCCATCCATGTTGCAGCAAAAGACATGATTTCATAGAAGCTACTTTAATAGTGAGGCAGAGGTAGAGGAAATGGCATGAGCAAAAGTATAACGTATTAAAAAAAAAGTGTTGAGTGGAGGGGAATGAAGTGTTTGGAAACCATAGCTGCTTTTTTGTTTGTTGGTTGGTTGATTGGTTTATCATTAATATGCTTTTGTTTACCATTTCATCTGGGTTGGTTTGGCCTGTCTCACTAGGCATCTGCTGATGTTTACTGCCTACAGGAAACCTTTGGAAGGCTGTGGGGCAGGCTTTTCCTCTCCTTTCTCTTTGGCCTGATGACAGACTTTGTCGTATAATTCCCTCTCTAACACAAAGTGGTCATGGCAGATGAAACACCCTATGTTGTCAGTTTCACTAGGGGTGCTGCTATTTGTGGCCTAGGTGAGTGAGTGCAGCTAGGCAGGTGGAAAGGAGACTGCCCCTTCCATGCATGCTCTTCCATGTCCCTGTGTGAACCAGCTGAAAGATGGTTTCTAGAAATCTTGGGAATAATGAGTATTTCAGTCTTGGTAGTTGTGCCATCGGGCAGCCAACTGGATGTGTTGAATTCTGTTTTATCTGTACCTAAAACTCAAATGCACTCAACCTTGAATTAAAATCTGCTATACATTGAACACCTGTGTCCTCTCAAAATTCACATCTAATCATCAATATTAGGAAATGAGGCCTATGGGAGGTAATTAGGTCATGAGGGTAGAGTCCTCACAAATGGAATTAGCAATCTTATAAATCAAGAGAGACCTCACGTCCCTTCCACCATACCCGGAACCAATGAGAAGTAGCCTTCTGTGAAGCAGAAAGTGGTCCCTAATCAGACCCCAAATCTGCCAAGCATCTTGACCTTGGACTTCTAGTAGGCTCCATAACTGTGAGAAAAAAATTTCTGTTGTTTATAATCCACCCAGTCTACATACTCTGCTACAGCAGCCCGAATGGATAAAGACATACTAAAAAGAAGAATTTTGAGTTGAGAGGCCCTGAAGTGCACAGGCCAAGAAGGAGTTTTGGGGCCAAACCCAGACCCCAGTGAGCAACACCACCTCTGCCTGCCCTGTGTCCTTGGACAAATTACTGGACGCCCTTCCTCCCAGTCAAAGGCCCCTTCTGCCTCCTAGATAATAAAATAGGAAAACTGAAACCTACTTCATAGCTTCATTTACAATCAAAGAAGATATGCCATGGGAAAGTACTTTGGCAAGTGCAAAGTTCTGTCCCAGGTGGGTGGAGGAGAGCAAGGAGAAGGGGAGGCTGTCCTGGAGGCGCCTGATGTGGGAAACAAGACAATCCCAGTTAGTGTAGCCTTGTTTGTGCCACAGGAGAGGCCCCACAAGCCCTTCATTCCTAATTACCCTTAGATAATGAATGAATACAATGGTAAATGTTATTAGAATAATTTACTGTTCATCAAGAACAAGGGACAATTAGAATAATTCCCTATTAGTATTCACATGTTCCCTCGCTGAAGGCAGCTCCCTCCACCTTGGGCTCCCAGGGCTCCCATTACAGGTGCAGGATCCCCCTTGTGCAGCACCAGCCTGCATCCAGCAGGGTTATTAGGAAAGGGGAGTTATTGGCTGTGTAATTAACTATGTAATTAACTCAGAGTGCCGAATGCAATCAGCATCTAATCTAATAGAAATGTGTAATTAAATTGCGTCTTTAATCCCTGAGAAAATCTCTGGATTTGGGTATGGGAATCAACCTGGCAGGGTGCCCCCAGGTCTCCATTATCTTCAATTAGACAATTAATTGATATTCAAGTTACCTTTCTCATTCAAACCTAATTGAATTTCTCCCTACTCCCCATGAGGTGTAATGTGTTTATAAAGATGCTCCTCTCCACTCACTGACTAAAGAACCCACAGTAAAGCGGTCATCATCTGTCTCCCACTGCCACTTATCCAGATATTAGATGCCAGCAAGTGGCCCCTTTAAGAGATTGATTGGCGCTTTGCTTTCTCCTTGGTACCTTTGTATCCAAACAGTGCAGTGGTGACTGGCTGGAGAGCAGCTCAATGTGTGACTAATGAAATTTTTTCTCCTTATTGCTCCTACGTCAGGCAATTGTTGCCAACATCTCCATTTTGTTTTCTAGCTCCATTTTGCTTCTCCCTGACTCAGCTGTCTTCTCCCTAAATCCCCCTTTTATCCCCCTAGTCCAACTTCCAGCAACCTACTGAGCTCTTCTCTGCCCTGCACCACCTGCCTTCCTCCTCAGATTTAGCTCTTGGTGAGCAAATCATGCAACCTATGTGATTTTGCCATGTTTTCTTGCTCTGCAAAAACAATGCTTACAGTCCTAGCACCCTAACAGCCTCCCCAAGGCTAGCTTTCCCAGGGGGTTCAGAGAAGTAATTGCACTAGGATGGGGGAGGAGAGAGATGGAGGTGAGACAGGCATAGAGAGTCAGAAAGACTGGGAAATGGAAAGACAGCAGGAGAAGGGGAGAGATGAGAAGAGATGAGGGGAGAAGGGGGACACAGGCTGGAGAAAAATGTGAGAGAGAAAAGAGAGAGGATGTGAAGAAGAAAATAGGAAGAGAAAGAGAGAAGGGAAAGGGGAGGAGTTAAGAGGAGAGAGAGGCCTGAGTTTAATAGAGCTGTCCTCAAGGACACAGAGCCAGCCAGCTAGCAAGGGAGGAGTGTCAGCCATTCAGGGAGGATCTGATGGAAGGCCTGACTATCAAACAGAGGCTCCAGTGGAAGCTGAAGCTTCCAATTGCACTATATACCTGATAGCCTAATCTGAAATGAGAATCTCGGGGGAGGTGTAGCCATTCTCAAAAAGGCTGCAATTTTTTTTTTTAAACAGAAAATATAATAAAACTTTCCTTATCCCCTCTGCCTTCAGAAGCTTAACAAAAGTGCATTCTTTCAGAGGGATCACTTATCTCCAGTGGCAATCAGCTTAAATACGTCCCATTATCAAGCTGCCTGCTACTGTACATCAGCGGGTGTTGTACCAACACAGTCGAGTGTGGATAACGTGCCAGTAATTGCTTGTCTGTTTAAAGAAACTCTGGTTCCCAGAGAGGAGAGAGGACAAGTGAAAGCCAGTGAGACAGAAGCATGTGTTGGAGCTGGGGTCAGGAGCAGAGGAGGCCTGAACACTGAATGGCAGAGGAGCTTTGCAGAGGAGTTCTGGGAACCTGGGCATGAAGACTAATCAGGGCTGGGTCAGTGAGGCATGCCAGAAAGAGTCCTTCCTTGACATTGCTAAGAACTGGGAACAAAAGGGCAGGTGGAAGAGGTGCAGATAGGAACCTGTTCTCACTTATCTACAGGGCCAGACTCAGTGATTTGGGGATAGAGGTTGGGGTGTCAGGGTCTAGTGACCCCAAATAACTTCTCTACTTTCGTCTTGTAATGCTGAGAATGGTGACATTACTTACTTATATTTTGATCACATGATGACCTTTTCTTTACAATTCTTTAAAATACAGTGGTAGCCTTGCCGGGTATTTTTAAGTCTTGAATCATCAATGTGTGTATCCAGACTTCAGTGAGGAGATTGTGTTTCTGCTTTCTTCCTATATCGCCTAACCCAGGGTGGGGGATGCAGGAAATCCCATATACACATCGGATAAATGGATGATGAACCCACAAAGATCAATGAGCCCATATTTATGGGCTTCCGCTTCTTGCCAGACCCAGAGCTAGGCTTCCAGGGTGGCTTATCTCCTTTGATCATCATAAAAATGCCAGCAGATAAGTAAGTATTGCAAGCCCTGTTTTACCCATGAGGAAGCCGAGGTTCAGAGTGGGGAGTGACTGGCCTAAGACCACATGCCCAGTAGGAGCTCAGCTCCCATCCAAGCCTGCAGAGCTCAGTGACCAAGCACAATGCCCCAGGCAAGCACTGAAGGCAGCAGTGCCAGAACAGAGCTCAGCCTCACCTTATACTTCCAACTCACCTCCACAGTACTGGATGATCCTGAAGGGTCTCTTCTCTGTTCCTTCCTGTTCTGTAAAATGGAAACCATTTCCTGTTTTGAGCTCAAGTCTCAGGTCATTGGTGCTATCAGTGGGAGAGGGACAGTGAAATACTATGCAGTGTTCCTCCCCTATCCCTTTGTCAATAATGAAGAGCTGTACTGTAAGTGGCAGTGTGGTGCATGAGGATAAGTGCTCCCTCCCATTCTAGTGTTTTCCTTTGCTAATAAGCTGGGAGACCTTGGGCAGATCTTTGAACCCCCTGAGTGCTTTCAGCTCCCTTATGTTTAAAACAGAGATAATAATATCTGCTTTTCCAATCCTGCAGGATTATTCTAAGGATCAAATAGTGTAATGCACGTGATAATGCTCTTGAATACACAGAAGCTTTTCATTTTGTGTATCTAGGTATATTCATATTCATTAGGTTTAAAGACTAAAACTAGCTATGAAATGCCACTTTCAGCATAGAGAGAGGACTCTGTGTCTTGGCAGACTCTGTTTATAGTTTATCCTTAAGGATACACATTTGTTTGTTTTAAGAAGAAGATTTGGCTCTCAATAAAGATATTCATGGCTTTCAGGACATGAAAATGTTCTTTGGATGTCACAAGTTTGTTTGAATTTCATTCCAGGGAGCTGAGCTCAGTAAACACTTTCATGTGTAGGCAGCACCCTTAATCAAACCAATGAATCTTAACCTAACCTTCACAATAAAAGTTTAAATAGAACTCTGATTAAATAATTGTTATTTTCCTGCTGAGAATCTCAGTTGGGATGCCATCTTTAGTGTAATATGTTATGCAAATGTTATATACAGCATATATATGTCTCCTCTGCCGCAAACTGTGTCTTTGATCGTACTAACGAAGGGCTGGGAATCAAAGACTGGGTTCTAGTCCTTTTTCTGCCAGTGACTAGCTGTGTGACCTTGAGAAAGTCACTTAATCTCCCAGAGCCTCAAAGTCCCCATCTTGCATAAAGGATTGAAAGAGATCAATGGCTTGCCCTCATTTATTGCCCCTCCCCCAACCATGGAATCCATGTTTTCAAAAACATCTACCAATCTGCATGTGTTATATGATAATTAATTCATTTAGCCAAGTCTAAAAATCAAAGGCATTTGTAACTAGTAGACAAAGATTCTGATCAGGCTTATATAATTAGGGTTAACACACTGAGCTACGATAATTTCAAGTAGAAGCGAAGAAGTATGACACTTCAGGGTGTCCTGTAGCCTCATAATGGAGAGATGGGGGAGTGCATTTGACATTGTCAAATATTAGCAATAACTCACCAGTCCTTATCACTACCTATGCCCAACCCCAGAGTTGTATAAACAGGTTGGGAATCTCTCCAAAGTGCCCACTCACTCTAAGTTTCTGTCCACTCACTCAAAGCTCTTGTCTAGGTCTCATCATCTATGATGAAGTCGTTCTGGGTATTTAGGTAAGCATCAAATGAACATATGTTCCTGCCTTCATCATGCTCACATTCTAGTATGTGTGGAAGGAAAGGGAACATAAAACAAATATAATAAAATACTAGCTAAATTATAGGGTATCTTAGAAGGTGATAAGTGTTTCAGAAAGACAGAAAGCAGAGGAGGGTGAGGGCTCCTGAGGATAAGGTTGCAGTTGATAGGAGGGTAACATTTGAGCAAAGACTTGATTGAAGGAGTTGTCAAAGGAAAATATCTTGGGCCCCCAAAATCACTAAGCTGAAGGGAAATTTTGAGCTGGGAACTGCTTAGGGCAAGCCTGCTTCCCATTGTATTTAAAGTCACCCCTCTGCTCACTGAGATATATGCATATCTGATTCCCTCCTTTGGAAAGGCTAATCAGAAACTCAAAAGAATGCACTCATTTGTCTTTCACCTACCTGTGACCTGGAAACCCCCTCCCTGCTTCGAGTTTTCCTGCCTTTCCAGACAACCAGTGTTCATTTTTACATATATTTATTGATGTCTCCTGTCTCCCTAAAATGTATAAAACCAAGCTGTGCTCTGACCACATTGGGCACATGTGATCAGGACCTCCCGAGGTTGTTTCACAGGTTCGCATCCTCAAACTTGGCAAAATAAACTTTCTAAATTAACTGAGATCTGTCTCAAATTTTTGGGGTTCACAGAGGCAAGAAAGCAATAAATACACACTTAGTTGGGAATAAGCAGGTCAGGCTGAAGCTGTAGTGAATGCAAAGTTCCTGTGGCTGAAACATGCTTAGCATGCTCAGAAACCAGCAAGAAGGCCAAGCTGGCTGGGCGGGGGAATCTGGTGGGTTGTCAGAGATAAGTCTAGAGAGAGCCTTGTAGACCATCGTGATGACATTGGCTTTTACTCTGAGGCAGAAGTCATGGTAGGTTTGGTGCTTGGGTGCAACGGAGTTACATGGTCTATGTTAAGTTTTGAAAGAATCATCTGCTCATAGGAATTGACAATAGAATGCAGAAGAACAAGTGTGGAAGCAGGAGGACCAGTTAGGAAGCTGTTGCAGTGGTCATCAAGAGATGATAGAGGCCCTCTGCCTAGGAAAACCAGAGACCTTTGTTCATGTGTTTATCTCCTGACCTTCTCTCCACTATTATCCTATGACCCTGCCATGTCCCCCTCTCTAAGAAACACCCAAGAATGATCAATAAATACTTAATAAAAAAAAAAAGAAAAAAAAAAGAGATGATAGAGGCTTGACAAAGGCGGCAATGATGGATTGGTGAGAGCAGTCTATTTATGAACACATTTTAAAGACCGAGCTGTCAGGACTTGCTGTAGGATTCGCCATGAGTTGTGGGAGAGAAAGAGGAAGTCAAGGTTTTGGAATTCAAGGTATCCACTCTGTCTTCTGATGAAGTCACTGCATTGACATATATATCAATGTGTATTAGTTCGTTTTCACGCTGCTGATAAAGATACACGCAAAACTGGGAACAAAAAGGTTTAATTGGACTTACAGTTCCACAAGGTTAGGGAGGAATCATTGCAGGAAGTAAAAGGCACTTCTTACATGGTGGTAGCAAGAGAAAAATAAGGAAGAAGCAAAAGTGGAAACCCCTGATAAACCCGTCAGATCTCGTGAGACATTATCATTATTATTATTATTATTATTATTATTATTATTTATCTTCCCAAATTTAAAACTTTTAATTTAGCAGTAAACTTTAAAATGGAAAATGCAAACTTAGGGAGTTCAGAAAGATCACACACAAGGCTGCCACTTCCCACCTGGAGAGTTGCACAGTGGCCGGGCACAGGTGCTCCTCACTTCCCAGATGGTTGGGTGGCCGGGCATAGGCGCTACTCACTCCCCAGATGGTGTGGCCGCTGGGCGGAGGCGTTCCTAACTTCCCAGATGGTGTGGCGACAAGGCAGAGGCGCTCCTCACTTCCTAGATGGTGCAGCTGCCGGAGACTTATTCACTATCACAAGAATAGCATGGGAAAGACCGGCCCTCGTGAATCAACTACCTCCCCCTGGGTCCCTCCAACAACACATGGGAATTCTGGGAGATACAATTCAAGTTGAGATTTGGGTGGGGACATAGCCAAACCGTATCACAATGTATTACATACATATAACAGAAGACTTTGTAGAAAGTCCCATGACTGACGATTTTGTATAAATTTCCGTTGACCTCCAGGAAAATCACTTAAATAATTTGTGAGAGTCTATGAGCTTATGTGAATTCTGGAGAAGAATGACATGCTATGTTATATCTTACCTGGCAAAAATTGGTGGGAAAATCCCATCCCAGAGGCAGTGCTCAAGGGAGGCATAGAAGCCAGAGTTTACTCCTCCATTCCTAAATGGACCTTGTTTGTTTAACATGCAGGGGGCTTTTATGGCTTTAATTTCCCTTGAGATCAGTCTGATACCACAAATCCTAAATGTGTGTGGAGAGTGAAATGACCCTGAGAGCTTTCTGCTAATGAACCAAGGTTTGGGAAAACTAGTCCTCTTATTTATAAGGGAAGGAAATAAATGGTTCTCAGTTCCCTACTGATTATGGAGATGAAATGGATGTAAACTGAAGTGCAACTCAGCACCGTAAAGCCTTTTCAGAACACGATAGAATGTCAACCAATAAAAAATTAGGGCAGACCTAATCTTTGCAAAAGGGGTTCTACAGAACATTGGATACAAGGACTACTAATAGGTTTTATCTGAAAAAATTCTATGATATGCATACAAATTTGAGAACTACTAGGCTGAACAGGGCTAATTGGTTTTCTTTACTTCTTAGAGTCTTTAATAGGCTAAGGATAATATTTCCAATAGGATTAATTTGATATGCAGAATTTTCTAAATATTTGTGGACATGAAACCCTATTTCATCCCCTGAGTAATACCTCACTTTGAGAAATGCTCATCTTGGCCCCAAAACAGTCTTAGGACTAAAACACAGTCATAATCATTAAAAGCAGGAACATTTTTCATCTAGGATAGATTCTTTGTAATTCTTACCTGGAGGTAGGTAAGTAAATGAGAGTATCGCTTTGAGCTACCAGTTTTATGGTTCTATTCATTTAGACTAAATTCAGCAACTTTTTGAGCTATAAGTATGGGTCATACCTAGAGGTTTGGTTTCAACACCATTTATACCATCAAAAAGTTCACAGAATTTTATGAAGGAGACAACATGAGAATACTTACTTGCCATACAACTTGATAAAGCTGTCCCAGAACTATGTACTAAGATCTAGCAGACATAAGTTCAGAAAAAGAAAACAGCATAGTAGGTGAAAATATGGCAGAACTTGCAGTCAGCAGACAAGGGTTTGAATTTTGCCTTGTCCATGCCTGACATCTGGGTAGACTATATAATCACTCTAAATGTAAGAAAATTAAATATTGCTACCATGCAGGGTTGCCTGGGAGAATAAAAGTACATAAATTTATATGTAAGTTGGACTGTAGTATGTACTTAATAAATGTGGCTAACACAAATTTATTAATTGTAATAATAAATGAAGAAAACTACTCCAACAATATTTCTGCCTAGAATTTATGGTAAGGATGAGTTAGGAAAATTTATTTAAAGAAAAGAACATTGAAGTTGCTTAAACAATAAAGTATATGAAGATAAATTAGAAGACAAATTCAGAGGACAAGAGATGCAAACATAAGTGGGGTCACAGCATGAGCTATTGCCAGGGCCAGATTGTGAAGATGCTTGTGTAGTAAGATTCAGAGTTGAGACAAGCTGTTGCATGCATTGGGGGGCCACACTGATGGTTTTAAAGAAGTGGCATGATCAGGACCCATGGTGAATGCATCTTTGTACAATTTATCCTGTCTTGCTTGAGAGACAATTGCATTTGCTTCACATCTCTTGATCACTTGAGGGTCTATGGTGTCGTAGCCCACATTTGGTAACACTAAGCTCAGACCCATTTTGGCTGCCTCTCCATACCTTAGAAGCAGTGTTTTCATATTGTATTGTCCAGAATTTTAAGGTTCAGTGGAGACTATTAACTCGAAAGCTCCACTTCAGTTGGATTCCCGCTTCTTGAAATTTTTACTTTATTCTGTTTCAACCTGAAACACACATATGACCATGTACACACACACACACCACACACAATTCAAATGTCTTATGTACCAAATGATAATACATGAGAACCTAGTTGCATGTAAAGTTGGATTGCTAGGCTAACATGTTTTGGGGAATATTTCAGTATATAGCTTGTCACCCTGTATTCTGTAAAGCATTTGAAATTCCTACGGCTAAATCAGTGATTAGTATAATTGCAGCTCAACATCATTTTTATGCTTTTTATTTTATTTTATTTTAATTCAGAACTACACATACTCCTTATCCATTTTAGATTAGGGTTTTCTCAATATTGTGCATCCAAAAGAAAATATAGGAATTGGCTCTTGAGATGCATATGACTACACTCTTGTCATCCATAATCCTGACTTCAAGTTTTTGTGTTCATCAAAACTTAATCATTGGGTTGAATTTATAGTAAATGACTGATAAAAATGTAAATTCATACATATATACAACAAAATATTATGTTCTCTGTTTTATGTGCTAAGGTCCCACATTAGATATTATTTGAAAAGGAAGGATTTTTTTTTTTTGCTAAAAAACAAGAGTTAAGAAACTCACTGTCATAGGCCACACTTTCCTTTCCTGTATGTGTGAATGGTTTTGCCTGTGGAAAGATGAGAAGAAGCAAGTGGTGATGTGATATAGTTTGGATGTTTGTCCCCCCTAAATCTCATGTTGAAATGGGATTCTCAACATTGAAGGTGGGGCCTAGAGGGAGGTGTTCCATCATAGGAGTGGATCCTTCATGAATATGTTAGTGCCATCTCCTTGGTGATAAGTGAGTTCTCGCTATTAGTTCACATGAAAGCTAGTTGTTTAAAGAGCCTGGCATCTTTCTTGCTCCCCCTCTTTTGCTCCTCCTCTCTTGCAGTGTGTTACGATGGCTGTCTCTTCCATGATTGGAAATTTCCTGAAGCCCTCACCAGAAAGAGATGCTGGTGCCATGCTTGTACAGCCTACAAAACTGTGAGCTGAATAAACCCCTTTTCTTTATAAATTACCGGGTCTCAGGTATTTCTGTATGGTAATGCAAAACAGACTAACACATGATGGTAAAACCAGTGCATTAACAGCTTCGGCTCCACATTTGATATAGTTTGCCTCTGTGTTCCCACCCAAATCTCATCTTGATGTGTAATCCCCAGGTGTCAAGAGAGGGACCTGTAATCCCCAGGTATCAAGGGAGAGAGGTGATTGAATTATGGGGAAAGTTTCCCCCATGCTGTTCTCCTGATAGTGAGTGAATTCTCATGATATCTAATGGTTTTATAAGTGGTGGTTTTTCCTGCACTATCATTGACTCTTTCTCACTTGCTGCCATGAAAGATGTGCCTGCTTCCCCTTCCGCCATGACTGTAAGTTTCCTGGGGCTTTCCCAGCTTTGCAGAACTGTGAGTCAATTAAACTTCTTTTCTTTATAAATTACCCAGTCTTGGGTAGTGTCTTTACAGCAGTGTGAAAATGGACTAATACAACATGTGAAGGGAGAAGGAGCTAAAAAGGCAGAGTCTATTGCCGCTAGAATTCCTGAATATCCTTCTGATGGTTTGTTCTTTGTGTGTTGATGGGTAGAATTTGATTTCTCCTGTTGCTGGTGCACTAAGTCTTATGACTCCATATTTCACCAGTGACTCTAATTAAGAGAAAAATGTGCCTAGTTGCTTATTTAACACACACACGTGCACAGTTGTACATCAGATGCATCCTAAATACACTTTTATGTGTTAAGACTTCAAGATACATTTAAAGTACTGTACAATGGAGGGCGCAGTTGTCTCAGTTTGTGTGCCATCAAGTCAGAAGTAAGCAGTATTCCAACAAGCTGTTTACCATTTGAAAGAGATATTTACAGGTCTCAGTAGGTGAGGCTTCTTTTTGGCTTTGTGGTGATTTTTGCAGCTTGAATGAATGGGTCTGAATTTCAAGGCACCAACCAAGTGGTATTTATAACAAAGCTAATATACAATGCTTGAGAGATTTTCAAGCACAATCTCCATTTTAGAGAAAAACAGAAAATACAGAGTGATTCTTCCCATTGTACAGATGAAAAGGGGATGTATTGCATGAAGCAATGGCTGCCCATCTGCAGGAGCACGGAGAGTGGAAAGTGCAAATTTTGAGTCAGAGAGACGTGAATTCATTGTTCAGTTCTGCACTCACTAGTCACTGGTCATTGCGTTTGAGCAACTTGTTAGCCCCCATGAGCCTTAGTTTCTTTATCTGAAAAATAGGATCAAAATACATGGTTATTAATGATAGAATGGAAAGAGATCAAATGAGATAACTATGAAGCTTTGCATACTGAGCCAAGGACCAAGGTGGAATGAGATAAATATGTGCATCCTTCCTCCCCATTATCTCCCTCTTTTCTATATTTCCAGATTAGATATCACTAACATGCAGGGCTGCTTGGTGGTATTAAAGATATACATTCATATGTAAACTGACCTATAGTAAGTACTCAATAACTGGTGGCTAATGTAATTCTAATGGTAATAATAAATGAACAAAGCAACCACAATACTTCCTACCATTTTGTATAGAACTGTGAAGGACACAAGAGTCACATAAACTCAGCTCATTTCTTTGCCAGTTAGAAAATCTCCCTGATGAATGGTGTGCGTGAAGTACTGGAGCAGGGCATGGTTTAGTGTTAACCTCCCCTTCTCAGGGTGGGCTGGAGACTCCAAAGCTTATGAATAAGGTGGGATCTGAGCAGGCCCTGGAAGGACAGGAAAGAGAAGAATAAATGGAAAGAAAGGAGAAGGCATTGGAGGTGGATGACTCAGCAGGAGCAGAGACCTGGAGATGTGAATGAGGGTGGTGTGAGAGGAGAGGTAGGGAAGCTTCTGGCATGGTTAGGGAATTGGGAACGTACCCACGAGCAGGGAACATGGGATACAACCCAGGACCTATGGAGGGCCCTGAAACCCCAAATGAGGAATTAGGGCTTTATTTTATAAGCAGCAGAGGGGCCAGTACAGATTCTTGAAAAGAGAAGTGTCATGATGAAAAGATAGTTTAGTAGACAAATCGGGGAGAAATATTCAGGATGGATTAAAGAATAAAGATGCTAAGGCCAGGTGTGGTGGCTCGCACTTGTAATCCCAACACTTCGGGAGGCCGAGGCAGGTGAATCACTTGAGGCTAAGAGTTCAAGACCAGCCTGGGCAACATGGTGAAACCCCGTATCTACAAAACAAAACAAAACCCCAAAAATTAGCCGGGCATGGTGGCGACACCTATAGTCCCAGCTACTGGGGAGGCTGAGGTTTGCAGTGAGCTGAGATTGCACCACTGCACTCAAGCCTGAGCAACAGAGCGAGACTGTGTCTCAAAAAATAAAAATAAAAAAAGAAGAAAAAGAAGAAGCTAAAACCGAAGAGGCCAGTTAATAATTGCATTTCAGGAGAATGGTGATGAGGACATCGACCAGGGCATTGGCAGTTTCCTTCTTGTGGGAACAAGCAAGACAAATAGATGCTGGAGGGCAGACGTTCAAACACTATGCAGGGTAGCTGAGGAGAGGTCCAGTATAAAGAGGTAATGCCATTCTTAGGACCAGGAGAACTGGCCTCGAGGAAAGAGGACTTGGAAATCTCTGCCTTCAGAATTGCAATCAGCTGGTTGATGCAAACGTTTGATTTCCCCCATCTCATAAATAGGCAAGACTTATAATTTGCACAATGGTATTATTATTATCTAGGGCCTAGATAAACAAAAATGATGTTTAAACTTCAGGCTTTTAAATCTTCCAATTTGTACTGCTCTCTGCCTAGCTAAATTCACGACACTGGAGCCCATTTGATGTTGAGCAAGGCTCTCTCCACACTGTCTTCTTCTTGATGAAACCTTAAATCAATGGATTTCCCATCCCCATTCCTCCCTTTTCCTCTCTAAAGATAAGTTTTTCTGGTAAGTGAAATTCTGTTTAAATATGTAGAGTTCTGAAAGGAGCGACGGCTGTGGTAGTGATATTTTAAATCATTAGAGTTTGTGACTTTAGGCTATAAAATAGACGCCTATTAAAGTCCATAATTTAGGATGCTTCCATCATACACTGGAGGGGCAGAGACAGATGGAGGGTGGATGGACTGGAGGGTGAGGCCACGTGCAGACCTGACTCTGCCCTGTGATGCCCTGGCCACTCTGGCTTTACCTTAAAAGAAACATTTAAGAACAAGAGGAAGGCAGATCCATGTGTCATTAATGCCATCTTTACTGTGCTCAGCCTTGATCTGTGCTGTTGGAGCAGTGTGTGTGTGTGTGTGTGTGTGTGTGGAGGGGGTGAGAGTGTGCAAGTCACTTGTACAGGGGTGAATATAACACGGTACCTACCTTTGAGGGACACTATTCCAGTGCAGTGTTTCTCAAACTTTTTTTTTTCCATTATCAACTTAACATCCCCCATCTCCAGAGCCTTCTTAGACATATTTTCCTAACTGCCCTCCCTGTGACATTTTAATATCACAGGCATACTGTGTATTTGCTTATATACTGTGTATATAATCTTTTCCCTCTCATCAACCAATACTCTCCCCCTTAGAAAAGACTTTGCCCCTGTTGAGAATGCATGTTCTAGTTGGAATGGAAACAATGAGGTGTTTCTATTCCTTCCTATATTGGAGGTAGCTATAAAGACATAAATGAGCTCAGAGGACCTGTAGTGGGTGGAACAATGGCCCAAAAAGATACACCTGGGAATGTTACCTTATTTGGTATATTAATCAAATACCAAAATTTTACCAGTTGCATTTGCAAGTGTCTTTAAATTAAGGATCTCATTCTGGATTATCAAAGCAGGCTCTGAATCCAATGATCAGTGTCTTTATAAGAGACATGCACAGAAGAGACAGACACAGAGAAGGCAGTGTGAAGACAGGCAGAAATTGCAGTGATGCTGTCATAATCCAAGGAACACCCAATGCCTCTATAAACTGGGAAAGGAAAGGAGGGCTTCTCCCCTCGAGTGTTTAGAGGGAGCGTGGCCCTGCCAGCACCTTGATTTCAGACTTCTAGTCTTCAGAAGTGTGAGGGAATACATTTCTGTTTAAATTTCTTAAACTGTAGTTGAAGCCACCAGGTTTGTGATAATTTATTATAGCATCCCTAAGAAACAAATATAGGAGAGGGTGGCCAACCTAGCCTCAGAGAGTATGAAGAAAACTAGAGAGGAGATAGATGATTTTTGGAGTGGATCTAAATGAGCAGGAGGTGAGCAGGAAGAGGAAAGGAAGGGTATCTGGCAGAAAGAACAGCATGTGGATATAGGGAAGCAGCAAATCAAGAAATGGTCGTGTTTCTCAGGCTGCATTATTGCCTGGACGCTTCTCCCCACCTGTATACATGGGAGATCTTGAGAGTTCAGTGCTGGGGCCTTGATTCTTTTGTTTGTTCTCTCTCCCTAAGTGCCCTCATCCTTTTCCCATTACCGTATACATGCTGAGGACTCCCAAATGTCTATCTTCTGGCCAGACCTCTCCACAATGGAACCTCAGATTCAACTGTCATTTGATGTCCCCAGTTGCCTGGGCATCTCACCATCAACTCTATTCCCACCCCTCACACGGTTTCTTTTCCAGTTTCTCCTTTCTCTGTATCACCAATAATATACATCTTCATCTACCAGATTGGTCATTCAAGAAAGGTGGACAACCTTACAGAAGCCTGCCCCAACTTCCTCAGTCTCCACCAACAACCACCAGCAGCTCTCCGTCCTTCTTCCTCCAATAGATAAGACACATTCACAGGGGTGCTCTTGCCGGCCACAAAGGCAGTAGAACACCGAGAGCAGGACTCCAGACTACCTAAGTTCCAATCCCTACTCTGTTCCTATCTTTGCCTCAGTTTCTCATCTGGAAAACGTGATACAATTGTACCTTCCTCATAGGATCATTGTGAAGGTTAAGACAATTAACCCATGTAAAAGTTCTGGGAAGCTAACTCTAAGGATTAGCTAGTATTACAATCATTGCCAATGCTTTTGTTCAAGCCCTTATCATCTCCTCTCTCACTTAACGCTGTTACAACAGCCTTCTGCCTAAAGTCTCTGATTCCTTCCTTGCTCCTTCAGAAATCGTTGTCTGCATTGAAAGATTGAGTAGTTTCCACTACATTGAGACTGACCCTCCCACCTCCCTACCACATTCTACAGGGATCTGCAAGACCAGCTATGTCCATCTATCTCCTCAACCTCAGCTCCTGTGGTGCCCCATCACTTATTCTAGGGATATGCAAGATGGCAGCCGCTGGCCATATGTTGCCATCAAGCCCTTGAGGTGACCTGGAGCCACATGGCCAGTGGCTGCCATCCTCCATATTCCTGTCCTAGAGTAAGTGAGGGAGCATCACGTGATGTCTGCATTTGACTAAGTTTCAGGGAGAATGTGACCATATTTTTTCTGGTCACATTCTCCCTGAAACTTGGCCAGTTGCAACTGAGATTTGCTCAAAGTGTAAAACACACCCTGAAATTTGAAAACTTAGCATGAATAAAAATATTTTTAAAAGTGACTAATTGAAAATAGATTGCATGTTGAATGATAATATTTTGGATATATTAGGTGAAGTCAAATATATTAATTTTTTCTTTTTTTTGTGAAAATAAATTTTAGAATCACATACAGGGCTCACATTTGTTTCAGTTGAATAGAGTTATTTCATGGACTTCTGTCAATTGTTAGGACATGCTAAGCCATCTCCAACCTCAGTCTTTGCACTTGGGCTTCCCTTGGCCTGGAACACCCTCCTCTTGCTCTTTATGTGGCTAGATTTTCTTGTCTTCAGCTCCTATGTCACCTCTTGAAAGAGGCCTCCTCTGGCCATCCACGGCTCTTCTCAATCCCAGCGCTGTTTATTTCCTTCTTTGCACTATTTTTTTTTTTTTTGCATCTGATTTACTTCTCCCACTCAGAAGTAAGGCCCATGATTCAGGAGCCATCTGTCTTGTTCCCTGTTGCATCCCAGTGCCTGCAGGGTGCCTTAGGCACACAGTCCCTCTCCAATACACATTTGTTGAATAAATGAAGCAACAAAGAGATTGTTTTTAAAGAAGGCATTTCTCGCCATTTAGAAGATTCCCTGGGCTCTGTGGATGGCAAGGAAGTGTAAGAGGGGACATTTAAAAACTCTCCCCCACTGAAGACAGCAGTGGCAGACACCAACCTCTAAAGAGGCAGAAACACTGAAAGCACAACACAAACAGAGATCTAACTAAAAGTGATGCTTTTTAATATGCAGCAGCTGTCAGAGAAGGCAGGGCTAGGGGATGAACTTAACTGTAGTTAAAGTATCCAGCTCATCTGTAGGTATATAGTAAGATTTTTGTTTTGTTTTGTTTTATTTTATTTTTTGAGACAGGATCTCATTCTGTCACCCAGGCTAGAGTGCAGTGGTATGATCACAGTTCATCCACCTGGAAGTAGGTTGATTTGCTTCTCTTCCCCAGCCAGTCACCAAGACAGATTCATTGTTTCTGCTTATGAAATGCTCTGCAACCTGAACCCTTCTCTCTGCATCTTCTCTCATTGCCTTGAGTCAAGCTCCCATCATCTCCTGCCTCTAATCCCACAGGCTTCCAACTAGCCTCGTACCTCCAGTGTCTCCCACTGGAATCCTTTCTCCCCACTTCTGTAAGAGTGATCCTACCTAAAATGTCAATCTCTACTCCCCATCCCTGAAGTTCTTTTAGTAGCTTCTCATGCCTCTTAAAATAAAGCACACATTCCTTCATCAAGCATATAAATTCCTTTATGAGCTTCCCACCACCTACACATGGTGGACAGTTTTCCAAGGTGGCCCAGTGGTCCCCTTCTCCTGGTATTTACCCCCTGTGTCATCCCTTGCCCTGGAATGTGAGTTGGATCTAGGGACACTCCTCTAGCAAACAGAATACGGCAAACAGAGTGGGATGTCATGTCTAAGGTGAGAAAGGACCTTGACTTCCATCTTGCTGGCACCAGATACTTCTCTTGATCTCTTGTTTACTCACCCTGCTGGAAGCAGCTGTCCTGTTGGGTGCTGACCCATAGAGAGGCCTACAGGGCCAGGAGCTGAGGGAGGTCTCAGGCCAGCTGCTAGTGCAGAACCGAATCCTGCCAACAGCCACTTGAGTGAGCTTGGAGCAGATCATCCCCCTCACATCCATGGATGCTTGAGATGACTGTAGCCCTGGCTGACACCCCAATTGCAGCCTCCTTAGAGATAAGAGCTGGAACCAGAGGCACCAGCTGAAGTGGGCCTGAATTCTTGTTCTACAGAGGCTTTGAGATGATAAACATTTGTTGCTTTAAGCTAGGTTTTAGGCAGTTTATTAAGCAGTAATAGATAACTAATACACTGAGTTTTCAACCTCACCTTGTAGCCACTTCTATTATACCTGCACACCCAATACTCCTATCACACTGAACTTTTAGCAAGTCTCTAATACATCCTTCATCTTCAGACTTTTGTACATATCATTTATTTCTGCTCTTGATGCCATTTATTAATTTCCAGCCTGGTAACACATGTTCCTTTATCAAAACCCATCTGTAGTAACACGGCTGTTCAGATGGCACTTCCAGTCTACCAGGCAGCCACTCCTCCTCTACACTCCCAAATGCTTCAATGCATTTCACTTAGAGCACTTTGTGGTGCTGTGGTGGTTTATGGATGAAGCGTGCTCCTTTCATGCTCCTTCCCTACCCCCTTAATTCCCCTCCCTCACACTCCCTCTGCCTGGTCCCCTTTAGCCACTACACCCAGAATTCCTAGTCAGAAGGAACTCTGTGTTCGTCTTCTATCTCCAATACCTCACACAGGGCTTTGGGCATATCCACAATTTAGGACTTTCAGTAAACAGAATTCTAAAATTGACATTGGAGGAATGAAACTCTCAAATCAATTTCTTCATATGTAAAATAGTAATAATAATACAGTCACGTGTCACTTAATGATGGGGATACGTTCTAAGAAATTCAACATTAGACAATTTCAACATCCTTTGAACACCATAGAGTGTACTTACACAAACCTAGAGAGTATAGCCTACTGCACACCTAGGCTGTATGATATCCTCTATTGCTCCTCGGCTACATACCTGTACAGCAGGTTACTGGACTGAATAGGCAGTTGTAACACAGTGGTACCTATCGTTACGGGGGTCCTTGCTCCCAGAGCTCCCAAGACGGTGGTGGGCCGCTTCCAAAATGGTGGCAGGCTGCTTCCAAGATGGTGGCAGGCCTCTTGTTCTCTGACGTGGGGTTCTTGGCCTCATGGATTCCAAGGAATGGAATCTTGGGCCATGCGGTGCGTGTTATAGCTCTATTAGAAGCTGTGGGTCATGGAAGAGAACCGTGGAACCCAATGACTAGTGTTCAGCTCCATTAGGATGAATCTGGGCACTTAGCCCTGCAGGAACAATGGCAAGCCTTTAGCCGGATCCGGAGCGGCAATAGGCGCCCCACTGGATCAGGAGCACAGCGGACAACCTGCCGGATCCGGAGGGATGGAAGTCAGTGGCAGGTCTGCGACGTTGGCCAGCAGCAGTGGTGGATGGCAAGTGAAAGCTCAGTTCCAGCGGTAACAAACACTGACCAGTTGCAAGATTTAATAGAGTGAAAACAGAGCTCCCATACAAAGGGAGGGGACCGAAAGGGGGTTGCCGTTGCCAGCTCGAATGCCTGGGTTTATATCCTGATCATTGTCCCTCCTGCTGTGCTCTCAGACAATAGATGATTGGCTATTTCTTTACCTCCTGTTTTTGCCTAATTAGCATTTTAGTGAGCTCTCTGATTGGTCGAGTGTGAGCTAGCTTGCAAGCCCTGTGTTTAAAGGTGGACATGGTCACCTTCCCAGCTAAGTTGAGGGATTTTTAGTCGGTCAAGGAAATCCAGCTTGTCCTGTCTCTCAGTATCTGTGTATCTAAGCATAGAAAAGATTCGGTAAAAATAGGATATAAGATAAAAAGATACACCTGTATGGGGTCCTTACCATGGATGGAGCTTAGAGGACTGGAAGTTGCTCTGGGTGAGTCAGAGAGTGCATGGGGAGTGAATGTGAAGGCCTAGGACACTACTGTCCAGCACTGTAGACTTTATAAACATGGCACACTGAGGCTACACTAAATTTGCAGAAGGCAAAGAGGGAGCAGACACATAACCTAGTGAAAGCAGGAGCAAGGAAGTGAGCTCTTATAGGACCACTGTCACGTTTGTGATCCATCATTGACTAAATGTTGTTATGCGGCCCGTGACTGTCATAATAGTAAAATAAGAATATAACATAATCATAGTAATAACAAAACAATATGGTCATGATAATAGTAATGTTATAATGATACTCTTAATAAAATATTATTATTAACGTGTCCACGAGCCTGGCTCTGCACTAAATGCTTTTAGATACACTATCACTAAATCTCAAGATACCCTGTAGGGTAATTAAATTATATCCATGTCACCCAGGCTCAGGGAGGTTAAATAACTTGTCTGAAGCCTCAGAACTAATGGTGAAGCTGGGATTCAATCCCAGAGCTGCCTGATTATCCTATAAGTTCTCCTTCCTTTACAAACTTTAAATAAAGGGCATCCAAGAAGATATTGTTGAGGAACACCCGGAGAGCCAGAGAGCCCTTATGAATGTGAATGGCAGATTCCTGCGCCGGGTTCCAGGAACAAACAGTAGGTGAGGATCACCACGGTGCTGATGGAGGGAGTAAAAAACTAGAGAATGACTTGAGAAGATCAATAAATATGTAGGGGTGGCATGCAGAAGTGAAACAGTATATCCTGGTGAAGGCACAGTGGGACCTCAAAATCTGTTAGAAAAATGCTCCCCAAGGCCTGAAGTTGAGCTGCGGATGCAAGGGGCTTGACTGGTGCTTAGATAGATGCAGGTTACAGCCACACTTGAAAAGGTTGCACCCGGCCTTGGGAATTTTTATGAGCTTTTAAAATTCAGTGGACACCAGCACCAAAATCTTAATCTGAGTTTTGCTGCACACACTGGAAAGCAGGAAGCTCTCATCACGTGGAACCAGCCGCGTCATTACTGCCAGTAACGACGGTAATGACCCCTGCCACTCCGCGCGCTTTCTGCTCGTCAGTGGCTTCCCAGAGTTTCTCTTGGGAAAATCTTTCTACGTTACCCTCTGTCACCTGGTTCAGAAAGGTCTCAACCCAAGCACTAGAGCTGATCTAGGACAACGTTCAAGGGGAGGAATTTTCCTTCCAGCAAATTTGAACACTTGTGATGTCAGTCCCAGGTCAACCAATCAGAGCACTCAACCCAGACTGTCAAATCCGGAAACCCCTGGGCCCAAGGGCAGAGATACATTTTCCCTCCGGGTGGTATGGTATTTCACTTCTATTTTAAAATGCTATTTCAAATTAGTAAACAGGATTGAGCAAACAGTTGTTGCTGTTCCGCTTTAAGTCTGTTTTCTTTTTCAAAATTATCTGTTTCCCTTATCTCTCTCTCCTCCCCCGCTTAAACCGGGCTATTGAAAAGCAAATTTCTTGGAGAGCTCGGGGAGATGGGTGTTGAGAATTAGCATATCAAACATACCCGGTAAACCGAATGGAAATTAGCAGAATCCCGACTCAGACATCTAGTCACTGTACTAAATTGAGGTTAATGTGATCCTATCCTTTCTGGTTTAAACAAAGATAGGGAAATCTAGTAAATTCTATTCCATCTCCCTCTGAGCCCATAGGCATCCCTCCCCAGTGGTGAAAATAAAAACAACATAAAGAAAAGGAGAGGGGGAAAAAAGGAAAAGGAGAAAAAAGATCCCAAACATGTTAGTGGAATATATATGTATATTCCCTGATATATAACTTAATAAAAGTTTATGGACCCAGGATAAGGAAGCCACACTGAACAGATGCACTGGGACTGAAATATGGTCCAATTAAGTCTGTAACAGGGTGAGCTTTACTTTGAACATTCTCCAAGTTGAAATGAAAGCTTCCCAGAACAGATAAATCAGGCAACATAAAATAAAAACCCTGATCCGGCACTGCTCGCAAAAGGAGGGGAGGAGGAGGTAGTCAGATTGGGGGGGCTTGTTGGGCTGGATGGGGAGGTGAGGAGAAGAGGGTAGGGGCGGAGATTCAGGCAGTCCTTTCTACTGGGTGCTCAAAACAGTTGCCAGCTCTGTGATAGTAAATAAACAACAGCTATTTAAACCACTCCAATTAATGCCTTCTTTGGAAGCTATTTGTCTATTGAAGGGATGGCAGGGATTGCCTGGTGCAATTAAGCTGTTTGCTAGTAGTGCCTTCAGAAATACTTTGCCTGTAGCCATGGAGTCATCTGTGGTTCATGGCCAACCTTCTTGCTGAGGGGGGGGCTCGGGCATAGAAACTGGATGGCCTGCTCTCCCTTCTTGCACTGCCCACCTCAGCACCAGCTAAGCATCAACGCTAAGCTCAGCCTTACCTCCTCCAGGAAGACTTCACTATCTGGATCTTTAGACAATACATAGAATTCCTTCTGGTTTCCCTGCAGAAGGCACCAAGGGTGAATCTTAACAAGTCCTCATGTTACTGGAAAGGGGTCCCAATCCAGACCCCAAGAGACGGTTCTTGAATCTCATGCAAGAAAGAATTCAAGACAAGTCCATAGAGTAAAGTGAAAGTAAGTGTATGAAGAAAGTAAAGGAATAAAGAGAGGCTATTCCATAGGCAGAGCAGAAGCTTGAGCTGCTGGTTGGCCATTTTCATGGGTTTTTTGGATGATATGCCAAAGAAGGGGTGGATTATTAATGAGTTTTCCAGGAAAGGGGTGGGCAGTTCCCAGAACTTAAGGTTCTTCCCCCTTTTGGACCATATAGGGTAACTTCCTGTTGTTGTCATTGCATCTGTAAACTGTCAGGGTGCTGGTAGGGGTGTCTTTTAACATGCTAATGCATTATAATTAGCATATAATGAACAATGAGGATGACCAGAGGTCACTCATTGCCATCTCATTTTTGGTGAGTTTTGCCTGGCTTCTTTACCACAACCTGTTTTATCAGCAAGGTCTTTATGACCTGTATCTTGTGCTGAACTCCTATCTCATCCTGTGACTTAGAATGCCTTGACTTTCTGGGAATACAGCCTAGTATGTCTTAGCCTCATTTTACCGAGCCCCTACTCAAGATGGAGTCGCTCTGGTTCAGAGGCGTCTGACACTCGTATCAACCAACAGATCTAGGTTCGAATCTCTGCACTGTCTCTTTCTTCCTGTGGGATCATGGGTGAAGTCTTTAGTCAGATTCTGATTCCTGCCTGTAAAACACAATGCCTATTTCACATATTGCTGGGGTGAGGGTTCAATGAGATAATACACAGAAATGGCGTGTGTAGTGCCAGGCACATAGTTGGAGGTCAAGCCGTTTTAGTTCCTTGTCTCAATCTCCTTCCCTTGTTAAATGGGAATCAAATCCACTGTATTTATCACTGGGATTTAGCAAAGCTGTCTTGATTTTTATCTTTCAGAATGTACAATGGTTTGCTCATTGGAAATATTTTTGAGTCTCTGTGAGACAGTCCATCTAGGTGTGATGCTTACCCCTTTATCCATAAGTAGGCAATCTTAGGCTGCTCTCTAATCCCTTAAAGCATCCTTTTGCTCTTCTATAAAATGGCAGTAATAATAATAATAACAATAGCAATAATAGTAATATCTTCCACACCACATTTTTGTGACCATCCAGCATAATCTTGCATAGTAAGGAATGAGGCATGTTGGTGCTCCGTAATTGCTAGCTCAGGTTATTCTCTCTTTACTAGAACTATTCCTAAGCCTCATAGAAGTTGAATCAATTTCCCTAGGTACCAGAGAGCATGTTGTAGAGCAAGAGTGCCCCAGCTAATCTCTAGCTCTTCCCCAAATTCATGTTGTCCTCTGATGGACAGCTGAGCTCTTCAAGAGAATGGTCTGTGTCTGCTGTGTCTTTGTATCTCCCAGGGTTTGCTGAACTCTAGGGACATCTAGAGACTAAATGAACCTTTAGTGAATTAAAATATGCCATGTAGGGCATCTTCGAGGAGGTCAGTTTTCTTCCATAGTTAATAGGGGAAGCCTTTTTTCAGGATCCCAGTGCTAAGCAAATGGCCTGTCTTTGGAGTATCCGGTGTCTTCTCTCTTTGCTTTTTCCAGAGCATCTTTCCTCAGTAAGGAACACATCTCATGTTGTCCTCATACCTCCGTGGCCTCAGAGAAAAGACAAGGTCATTAGTCCTTGGTGCCCTCTGCCAGGGGCCTCTGTGTCTAAGTCTGAGCTCACCTTATGGAGTGAAAGGCTTCACTCCTTGAGAGTAGAATCCTGTGCCCATGTCCAGGCAGGAAACTTCCTGACACTTGGCAAGACTTTGGGCATTCACAGTTAATCCCAGGTGTGAAGAGAGCGTTCTGTATAATGACCTGCCTGCAGTCGTGGGAGCTGTGGTTCCAGTCTGCCATCTGTGCTCTGTGACTGTCTATCTACCAGCGATTGGGTTTTAGGGAGAATGTCAAGGTCCAGGCTGGAATAACCTGGCTGGGAAGCTAGAAAATCAGGGCCCCCACAGAATCATTGTGGAACTCTGATCTGCAAAATTGGTTGAAGTAGATTGAGGTAGAGAGTGGAGCCAACTCCAAGTTCTTTGGTATTTCCCCTCCCTGCCCATGAAAGATCCTTAGAAAGCCCCCAGCACTCCCAGAAGCTAACCTTGAAAACCAGTGACTATCCCAATGCTCCACTCAGCTCTTCCATCTATGATCATGACAGATCATAATGGGACACTTGCCCTTGGGCTCCAGATGCCCACCTTCATGGTGTGATTTGCAGATGAGGTTGGGGCATCAAATTAGATCCCCGGGGCCTGTCACATAACCTGAAAGTCCAAGGTTCCAGATATACTCCTCAAGTTTTCTAGGTTTACTTTGCTAGTGGCCCTGTTAACATGTAAGTGGGCTGACCTTATGCCCATGTCTGGGTCCTCTTGAAAAGGATTTGTGCACTTGCAAGTCCTGGGCAGGCCTCTGGGGAGGAGGGGGGAGTCCAGGAGAAAGGGAATGAGTGACGTGGAAAGTGAAGAGAACTTCCCTGTTCATAGCTCGTTTTATAACAGTCCTATGGGAGGAGACATTGCAGATCAAAGGGTTAACGCTTCCTTAGCATCTACTCTGTGCGAAGTTATCTGATTTAATCCCTAAAATAACCCTATAAGACAGATACCACCTATCTTCTCTAACCAATATATTATAGTATAAACTCCATGAGTGGAGAACATTTGTTTTATTCATTACTGGATTCCCAGCATCTAGGACAGCCTCTCTCTGCTCAATAAACATGTGTTGAATGAATGACTCATAGCTCCATTTTCCTGATGAGAAAACTGAGGCACAGAAGTATTTATTGATGGTCATAGGTCACAGAGCTGGCAAATGGGGGAGGCAGGATACAAACGACGTCTCCCTGACCCCAAAGCCCGTGTTTCTCCACATGCATTTGCTTGTGATTCTCTCTCTACATGTGCCCAACTTGAAGCAGGGCTGCAGGCCCATGTACTCACCCTGCAGCACCAGTGAGACCACCGTTGAGTTTTCGGTACTAGTTTGGTGAAGCAGAATGGGGCTCTGGACCGAGATTCAGGGGTACAGTGGTGTGGCCTCCCCCAGAATCCCCTGTGTAAACCCTGCATATGCTCACTTGTTCCTGGGCTGTAGTTCCTTGTCTGCCAAATGGGAGTCACCACAGCCTCCTCAACAACCTCTCAGATAGGGTCAGAGAAGCAAATGAGACTGAGGGGGGAATGGGAGTCAAAACACCATAAAGCCATAAACACACTTATTTAAAGGAAAATTGTTCAATATAAGAGCCTGCAGCTTCCCCAATAAAGAGAAATTTACAGAAAGGGAGAGAAAGGTGAATTGCTCTCATCATGTTCTGACTGTGGTAATCAGCCTAGTTATTTGCTGCTTCATTCTGAACCCCTTCCCTCCCGACTTCTCCAAGAAAAGGAGATTATTTTTAATTACAGTTTTACACTGGATTAATGAATCTCCACAATAAGTTAATGAGCAGGACACGGCACCGGGAGACAACACGTCTGATTGCTTTTGGAGACTTTCGTAAGCTTCATTATTTCCAGGCCGTCCCTGCAGAGCCACTGTGACCTGGGTGAAGGGAGCCAGAAGGACACCCAGGATCTCTGAGCCATTACATTTATGATACCTGGGCCATGGCCACATTAAAGCCTGCTGGAGAGTGGCCGGCTTGGCTGTTCTCCAAGGGAGAAATTCCCCTGATACAACCTAGTAGCCTAAGGTCTCCCTAATAAGTACTGTAGAATGAAAAGAAATATCCTTGCCTCTCTGTGCCCTCCGTTACTATTTTTGTTTAGATTCTTCTCATCAGACGTCTGGTCTTGCAAGGAGCTCCTGACAGGTGCTCCAGTGTAACTTCCCTTAAAATCCTCCAATGGTTCCCCATGGCCCAAAGGATAAAATCCAAACTCCTTAGTTCATTAGGATCTGAGTTTTGCTTCCCTCTCTGGAGAAACCACACGAGCCTCCTCTTTCGGGCCTCTGAGCGTTTAAGTGTCGTTCCTATCACCTACAGCATCTTTTCCTTTTCTACCTTCCTGACTAAATCTTACTTACCCCTTGGGACAAATTAACTGGGAAGCGTTGCCTGCTGCTCTGAAGCAGTTTGGGACCTCTACAACACTCTCACAGCACCACCCTCAGAGGCCTTTACAAGGCTGATTCTCCTGCCTGCTGTTCCCTTGTCTACACAGCTGCCTTCCCTGCCCAGCCAGATCATAAACTTGTGAGCACAGTTGCACAGTCTTCCATATTCACCTTTATACCCTCTTCCCTGGTATAGATACACAGCAGATTCTCAGCAAATGTGAGTTTAATTTGATTAAGGAGCAAGTGAACGACTGAATGAAGAAATTAGTGAAGGACCTCTCCTATCTGAGTGCCTTTGGTTTCTCTCCCATGTGACACCCCTGGAGTTGTGTTTCTTGAAAACCTGAATTCTGTCCTCCAGGCTGCTAGTCATTAGTTCACTGTAGCTGTCAAGAGAGACTAGATTTTGCTGCAATAACAAGTATTCCCTGCTTTTCAGTGGCTTAACACAAAAGAAATCTTTTTCTTGTCCTTCTGCGTGTCCATTGTGAGTAAGCTGGTAGGGCTCCATTCCAAGGAGTAACTCAGAGACCCAGGAGGCAGGGGCTCTGTCATATTGTAGCTGCACCATCTAGGAGCCCTCCTGGTTGCACTGGCAGGGGAAGAGAAACACTAGAGAATGGCATGAGGGCTTTTTGCTGCCTCAGTCTGGAAGCAATGGAGACTCACATTTCACTGGTGAGAGATAGTTATGAGGCACCACCAAATGCAGAAGGTTACGAAATGCAAGGTAGCCAGCAAAACATTTCATGAGTGTTACCATCTCTACCACTGTCTTAGTCTGTTCGGGATGCTTTAATAAAATATCAGAGACTGGGTAACTATAAACACCAGAAATTTATTTCTCACAGTTCTGGAGGCTGGGAAATCCCAGATCAAGGGACCAGTGGATTTAGTCTGGTGAGAGCCCATTTCCTGGTTTATAGATGGCACCTTCTAATTGTGTCCTCACAAGGTGGAAGAAGCAAACAAGTTCCCTGGGGCCTCTTTTATCGGGGCACAAATCCCATTCATGTGGGCTTTTCCCTCATTATCCAATCACCTCCAAAGTCCCCATCTATTGATACAATTACCTTGGGAAGAGGGTACGATTTTTACTTATGAATTTTGGGGGACCACAAACCTTAAGATTGTAATAGCCATATTCACCTTAATCAAGTCTCTTTCAATTCCTGGATTCAAAGAATACAATGTCCAAATTTAATCATTCTATAAATGGGGAAACAGAGACTGTCTTCGATCTGAGATCCATGGTTTAAATTAACTCTAAAAGTAGACAAATATCAGGGTATTTCTGGGCCTTTATAGACACAACCAAATGGCTTCCCCTGAGTCCCTGCATCTATCCCCTAGACCACCAAGGACAGCTTACTGCACCTGTGGCTTCTACCTCCAAGGGGTTATCTCATTTTCTGTCCCCTAATGGCTTCAGGGAAGGACAGTTCTTTACTCTTCTACATGTTCATCTCCCTGCATTCTTTCCTTTAGGATGTTACGTGCCCATCTTCCTTGAAGTCGGTCTTGCATAGCATCCTGTGCTTTTAAGCATATGATTGAGCGTCATGGAAGAAAGTCCCATGGTGAGAGCTGCACACAAAGGGCACTTTTAGGAGTATGGCTTGTCTTGATCTCCTGCTTCATGTCACTTTGTATGCATGCTGCCTTTCCAGACCCATAATACACAAACCATGTGACATCCCCCTTTCAAATTGGCTTAGGATTTTAGAGCTCAACTGCAGGCTTGTCCAACGGAGGGAAAAAAAAGGGGGAAGGAAACTGCCCATCTAGTGTTTTGCCCACAGCAGGATAAAATGTAGCACGAAGACAGAGTAAGTCACAGAAATAGCTGTAATTCAGCACCCACAACATTCTGGTTATCCTAGCAAATGAAAGCTCCAGAGCCTATGAGGCCCAAGGAGGACGCACGCCATATGTGGTTACCGAGGTTCGGAGGTTTATTTTTAGAAGAACAGCTTGGTGGGTTGCTATGTCAGTTTGGCCTGAGACAGAACCCTGGAAAAAATGCTGTCTCAATCAGCATTGAAGCTGTTTGTGTCTATAGGGATTTGTTGTGAGAATGATTAATAAGCCAACATGTTTTTATTGGGTTCATTGTCTGTTTTCTATTTTAAAGAGGCAAAACCACACACAACGTTTTCCGTGCCCTCCAGCGGCTTCCATTTGGGTTAAGGGAGGCCCAGCACATGCCATTAAGAGGCAACTTGAAATCCAGACCAAAATGTATTCCTCGCTGTGCTGAGAGGAGCTAGCGGGGACACTGTGGGCTGAGGAAATCAGGGAAGGCTAATGGGGTAGGCAGACCAAAGTAATGGCAGAAAGGCAAAAAGCTGCTTGAAAGGACCGTTCATACAGCATAGCAACTCCATGGTGGTGGAATTACACAAGGCCTTGGATGGCTATTGAATGATCAGCCAGCTGGCTCAGGCTCACATCAAGGAACAGCAGAAGATGGAAGAGAGAGATTCCCAGGCCAGTTAAAAGTAATATTTTCTCCTCTAAACCTGAAATACATCCCTGTTTAATGCTCATGACCTTCTTTACTTACATTCTTCAAGTTTGAGACTTACCTTTACTTACCGAATTGTAACACTGTGAGGAATATTGCATTCTCCCTCCCATTGGGCCAAGCATATTGCCTTATATTTAGTAAGCATGTGGTAAATATGCATTGCATTGAATGGAATGAAATTGCATTGCAGCTAGATTTTGAGATGCTTATGGCCAGCAGGAGTCTAAGGAGGGAAAGTATGGGCCCATAATTGTTTTTTCTGTTGTTGTTGTTTTTGTTTTTTGTTTTTTTTGTGTTGTTTTTTTTTTTTTTTTTGAGACGGAGTCTCGCCTCGCTCTGTCGCCCAGGCTGGAGTGCAGTGGCGCGATCTCGGCTCATTGCCAGCTCCGCCTCTCGGGTTCACGCCATTTTCCTGCCTCAGCCTCCAGAGTAGCTGGGACTACAGGCGCCCGCCACCACGCCTGGCTAATTTTTTGTATTTTTAGTAGAGATGGGGTTTCACTGTGTTAGCCAGGATGGTCTCGATCTCCTGACCTCGTGATCCGCCCGCCTCGGCCTCCCAAAGTGCTGGGATTACAGGCATGAGCCACCACGCCCGGCCTCCATAATTGTTAACACCAGGAATTTGGACTTGATCCTGAAAGCAATGGGGAGCCTTTGATAATTGTGAGTAAGGGTGTCCTATGAATCAAAGTTGATGTGTAACTGGCTGATGTGGAGTCAGGAAACCTAGTGGCTTGTTATGAACCTCTCGCAACTGCTCACGAACCAGAACCAGCCAGCCTGGAGTAGTGCGAAAACTGCAAGCTCAAATGCTCACAGGAACCAGGCAGCTTCCTGACAAATGAAAAGGTAACTGGATACATTGTTTCCACAGACACACTTAGTTTTCAGGTTAAACATGTGCAACTAGCCTTCCCTTACATAAAGAAATAGCTGTGTTCATTTTCCTAGAAGCGTGAAGTCCTCTATCTCACTGGTCATTTTCCTGATTTCAATAGAATCATGAATGCAAAAAAAAAATTATTTCTTATAATATTTCTTTTCCTATAAACTGAGAGAACATCATAATAAATAGCAGCTAACACTTGTTCTCAGTGTCACGGAGACCATAAGGAGTGGTGGGCGCAGTACCAGACTGGAGCCTATATTCTGGACTAAAGGCGAAAGCTGCTGTTTAGCTCCAGCCAAACGTTAATGAGCAGGAATATAAGCCTGACATCACCAAATCTTCTTTTTGAAAAGTAAGAAGAAATCCAGGGCTCTCCATGACTTCTTCAAATCTCAAAATGTTGACTCAAATGCATTTGAAACACTGTAGTTGCTAAGCAAAATGTAGGCGCTGATTCCTGCTTTTCGGCCTCTTTTTAGGTGTAAAAAAGGATGCATCTGGAGCCCAAAGCCCATTCATCAAGTTCTGACAATCACTGACCTTGAGCACTGACCTTGACCTTGACCTTAAGGTCTTTGAATCTTGAACCCCTAATTTTAAAAATGCAGATAACACTTCTCTCCTTGCAGGATGGTGAGGATAAAATGAGATGATAGTGGGAAAGCATGCTGCACGCTCTGAGTGCTATGAAAACCTTTGGGTCTCTTAGGTCTGAGATGGAAGGACACACGACCGAACCCCTGCTTACCTTATAGTGAAATTCCTTGGTGGGGATATTAGGAAGAATAATAGTTGTGCAACTGGGGCACTGATGACAGTGTTCCCAGAAATTACTTGGTCTCAGAAGCTTTCTGAAATCTGGGCATGGAGAATAACTTTGGCCACATTTATCTAAGGCATTGCTAGCTGCAATCAGTGGTCCAAGTAAGGAAAGGTATCGCTGAGTGAAATGCATATGATTTGTAGATCAGCATAAGTTCTCTGAGATGTTTATTGAGTTCAAAGCCCTAAAGAGAGGAGTGTTCCAAGTGTCGAGTTGAGCCAGTAGAAAACAACAGCAAAATAGGGAGGTAAAGATGATAAATACAGAGAGGATCTCGTCTCTTGCCGCTGGAGAGGCCTGAAGTCTGTCCTGTCTTTAAAGCTCAGCTTGTATTTGGTCTCAGTTTGATAAGCTGTCACTGAAAGCCCCTTTTCATGTTCTCAGCTTTCACCGTGGTTGGCTGGCTGAGCCACCGGAAATTATCTTACACAGAGACGGAGTCAACATTGAATGGCTTTGGCTGGGATGCCCTTTCCAGTGTTAACCCTCTTCCGGCATTTGCATCTGTAATGGTCTGCTTTGCAGACTCACAGACGGGCCAATCATAAAAATTAATGCAGTTAGGGGGTAAACTGTGTGTTTTAAACCATGTCACTGTGTGTGTTGGATATGTGGGATTTCCAATGGAGGCTTTACCGAAATTCAGGCAGGTATGGGTGTATCTCGTCTACAAAATGGCCCTCTGGTCCAGGAAAAGTCACCAGAGGGCCATTTTGACCTGGTAGCAAAGCATTCATCTTCAGGGAAGACAATTATGAAGAATATATGATTGTGTCTCCAGTGGGGCACGCAGACTCACTGTGCCTCGTGTCAGGGAGAGGGGATGATGAGACGCCTAGAAACTGCTGCTTTACTGAAAACCTGTGTGCCACTGAGACATGAGATTATGTGCCCCTAGACCCAAGGGTAGCACAGAAGAAGGCTGACTCCCATCCTTAGCACTAGCTTCTATAGCTATTGCACCACGAAGACGGGCTGCCCTGTAACAGACAGCATAAGCATATCCCTAAAACAATTCTTTGTGCGTTATCTAAAATTCAAATTTAACTTGGAATCCTATATTTTTATTTGCTAAATTTGGCAACTTTACTGTGAAGTCTTCACTGTTGGGGGAGGAGAGGGTGCACAAAAAGCCTCATAGAAGCAGTGTTTTCAAGAGGACCCTGGGGACTTTGCTGGGAGCTGAGTTATAAGGCAAGCAGCACAGGGTAAGAGCCAGTGAAATTTGTGATGTTACTGATGTGACACCATCACGTGAAGTTTGAGAAAACTTAGTTTCCCTTTTTCAAAGAAGTGAAAAAATATCCATGGTTGACCTTAAGAAATTTCTTGCACTCAACTATGTGCAGTAAAACTCACCTTTTATAATGTATAATGATGGGAGTTTTACAAACAAATACAGTCATTTAAACAGCAAGCAGGATATGGAACAGTTCATCATCCCATACTTGTGTCGTGCCCCTTTGTAGTCATTTGATCATCTTAGCATACACAGAAAAAGCATTTGACAAAGTTTAACATACATTCATCATAATCTCTTATTAAGCAAGGAATAGAAATGATGTTTCTTAATACCACACAGAATAGCCTACAACAAATGTATAAAATATACTTATGGTAAAAATTAAAAATACATGAAAATATAAGTAAATTATGCCAAATATTACTATTTCTACTCAATATGATTCTAACAATTTTTAGCAAATGCAATAAGAAAAGAAAAAATATGTAAAGACTAGAGGAAAGGCATGATTGTCATACTTCACAGATGATACAAAATAAATTTTAAAAATCAAAAAGAATTTATGAAAACACTTTGAATTAATGAATGAAGCCAGCACTTATGCAGATTGATAGATAAACTTGTTATGTAAAAATCAATTGTATTTTCATGTGGTCACAACAGTGAAATTTTCCAAAAATGTAAAACAAAAAATGAAAATTTTGTCCATCAGATATTCAACCAAGGACTTGTATCTAGTCTATATAAAGAACTCTTACAACTTAATAATAAAAAATTCACTGGTAAACCAGGCATTTTACTAAAGAAAATATGACAAGAAGAATGACAAGCAGGTAAAAAGTTACTCAAAACCTTTATCATCATGGATGTGAAAATTAAAATTATAAGATAATAACACACATACTAAAATGACTGAACTTTAAAATTAAAATCCAAGCACATGTGAGAATGTGAAGCAACAGTCCTCTGCTCCTAGCAGGAATATAATATGGTACAAACAGTCTGGATGGAGAATGATTTGGCAGATTCTTAAGACGTTAAACACACACCTATCATGAATCCTACTTATTCCACTCCTAGGTATTTAGCCAAAAGAAATGAAGACATATGTCCATACAAACATTTGCACATGAATATTTATAGCAGCTTTCCTTGTAATAGCCAAAAACTGGGAGCAACCCAAATGTCCATCAACAGGTAAATGGATAAACAAATTGTGGTATATCCATACGATAGAATACTACTCTGTAATAAAAAAGAATGAACTATCAATATATATGACAACCTAATACTGTAAATAACCCAAATATTGACGGTCAGATGGATTAATTTTGGTAAAAGTCATACAATGGAACACAATATGAGAATGAAAATGAACAAGATATTGCTATAGGCAGCAATGTGGATGAATTTACAAACATAATGTTGAGCCTCAAGCCAGACACAAAATTATACATATTCTAGATTTTTATGCATATATAGTTTAAAAACCCATAATCTCTATTGTGGTAAACATCAGGACAGTGATTACTTTTGGAGAAAGGTATTAGTGACAGGGAAGGGATCTGAAGGGGCTTCTGGGCTGCTGGAAATAGTCTATTTCTTGATAAGAGTGGTAGTTTTACGGGCCTTATTTTTCTGTCAAAATTTCTCAATCTATACTTATGATTTATTTTACTGTACATCTATAATATTTCACTAAAGTAGATTATTACAAAACAATATTTTAAAAGGTCTTAATGATCTTGTTTAACTGATCTTTACCACAGACACACTATTTCCCAATATATATATATTCAGGTTGTGGATTCTAATCTTCTAATGAAGATTGTCCGTGATTATTATGGGTTTGCACTTTACTTTCTCATCTTGACTCTAAGCTCATTGAGGGTGAAGACCACGTCTTAATACATCTCTGCATCTTACCTTATGGAGTAGTTTTGAATTTCTTTGGACACTTCTTGTTCCCATAAAGATATTGTCATTCCAGCCACACATTCTCAATTTTTATTTGGAAAATATGATCACACATATATATCTGTATCATGATGTCCTATATCTAAGAGATGTATCATAAGCCTTTGATTAATATCACTTGAGAATAATTTCTTAATTTTTTATATCACAGTGAGTAAATTGGTATTTTAAGCAAAACTTATCAAAATAATCATGTCCGTCCACAGACTTTGGAAATCTTATGGACTGTCTCTCTGAACCCATCAGTTAAAGACCCCACAGTTTGTAGATACCTTCTAGAACCTCCAGGGCCTCAGGGTCAGCCCTGGGGTCTAGATCCCTCGAGGCTAAGTGAACTTATAGCCAGTTTTCCTAGGATTAGGAACCAAGAAATGGAAAATACAGTACTTAAGACTCAGATTTCGTGGCCAGAACGACTTTGATTTAATCTTAGCCTCTCCACTTCCTAGCTACGTAACCTTGGGCAAGTTACTTCACTCTGTTAAGCCTCAATTTCAATCTTTGAAATTGAAATAATGATTGTTATTTCATAGGATTATTATGAGCATTAAGTAAGATCTTGCATCTAAAGTACTCAGGACAAAGCATACCAAGTATTAAGCACTGCAAAATAATAGCTATTATTATTCCAAATTGTTTATTTTGCAGAATAAGCTCTCAGGAATGCACTGACATTTATGCTTACATACAGTCAGTAATATTTGCACACACACATGAAGGCATGTGAAGGTTTCGCATCCTCTCACTCTAAGACCTATCTTTGTTATCTGGCTTAAACCACAGATGTGAATCAAGGGCACTTTGAGCCAAACCAAAAGTAGGTAAACCCCTGTAAATAGCTGTAAGATATTCCAGGGAGGGGAGCTGGGAGAGAAAAACTCCATGTGAACAAATTGAGTTATTTAAAGAAACAAATTCTGGAGTGAATATATGCCATAATGTGGGTCACTGGATTATTTACAATTCTGAGATACACAGGCAGTTGTAGCCTCAGATTAGAAAGCATTCCTCAGATTCCTGGTGACTGGAGTTCATTGGTCTCTTTACTTGCCTTTTCAGTAGGATAAACTAGGAATTTGGGCCAGGAATAGGGGCACTTGAAGAGAGAGTCTCATTTTAGTAAAATGTTGAGAAACTCGCTGTGGAAGTATTTGGAAATTTGGACTCTATTACAAAATTTTCCATTAAAAAGTAGTCACACCTTGAAGGTTTATCAGACAGTTGCAGAAGTAAATAAGAACATGTTGATCTTTATACACTTAGGTGATGGGGTCATTAGTTGCCTCAGTGAAAGATTTTGTGACCATGCTAACTGCCATGTGGATAAAGAAATGTTAACATTAGTAAATATTAATGGCTGAGACTTAAGCAATGTGTATGATATTCAACACATTACTGGGACACAGTCACTGAAATTCAAGAGTATGAGAAACAGAGCATCAGAGACAGAAATGCAAAATGGAACTGACGGCATATATATTATCTCTAAGTTATGAGAGAAGACTGAAGTAAATGCCATCTAGATTCACATTTACCTAGAAGATGGATGTTGTGTTAGTCTGTTTTGTGTTGCTATAAAAGAATACCTGAGGTTGGGTAATTTATAGAGAAAAGAGGTTTATGTGGCTCAAGCTTCTGCAGGCTATACAAGCACGGCAGCCATATCTGCTTGGCTTCTGGTGAGGCCTCAGGAAGCTTTTCTTCATGGCAGAAAGTGAAGGAGGAACAGGTGTGTAATGTGGTGGGAGAGTGAGTAAGAGAGAGGCCAGGCTTTTATAAACAACCAACTCTCTCATGAACTAATAGAGCAATAACCCACTCATTTTTAAAGGCACCAAGCCATTCATGAGGGATCCGCATATGTGACCCAAACACCTCCAACTTTGGGACCATATTTCAACATGAGATTTGGAGGTGACGAGCATCCAAACTATATCAGATGGAGAGAAAATGAACATATAACCATGATATGTTTGGACCACCAAGTATCTTCAGAAGTTGATAGAGCACATAGATCTTTGTTACTTTGAGTTATGCTTGTATGAGAACTCTCTAATCTCTTAATCAAAATGAATCATTCCTTTCTCGGAGTTCTGAAACATGTGTCTTATTCTATGCTTACATACATTCAGGAATATTTATACAATTTTCATCTTAACTTTTGTGATACATAGTCTTTTTTTTGAGACAGAGTCTCACTCTTGCCCAGGCTGGAGTGCAGTGGTGTGATCTCGGCTTGCTGCAACCTCTGCCACATGGGTTCAAGCGATTCTCCTGCCTCAGCCTCCTGAGTAGCTGGGATTACAGGTGCCTGCCACAGCACCCAGTTAATTTTTTCATATTTTTAGTAGAGATGGGGTTTCACCATCTTGGCCCGATTGGTCTTGAACTCCTGACCTTGTGATCCGCCTGCCTTGGCCTCCCAAAGTGCTGGAATTACAGGCGTGAGCCACCATGCTTGGCCCTATGATACATAGTCATTTTAACAGTTTGGCCACGTAAGGGACACAGATCTTGATAATAAATGAGAATGCTATTTGTTGTGCCCCTTGGCAAAGGTTGCATCAGATACTTCATACCAGGTGTTGCAGACTTAGAGCCTGCAGACAGTCAGCATGTGTGTTTTGTTTGGGGTGCATGACAGGAAAAAATTATTTCAAATGTCTTTGGATGGGGCATGCATTTTCCAGGGACATATGCTCTGTAGATTTCCATTCCCTATTGTCTTTACGTGACTTTCCTCATTCATTTACATTATTTGCATAGCCCTTGCAGGCTTTGGATTTGTGATTTTAATGGTAAACTAAAAAATAGCTGTTGAGCAAAACAAATACTTGCATCTTCATTTTAGAGAAAGAGGTAATAAGTGTAGTCTGGGGATTGAGAGGAAGTAGCTTTTAACTCTAGATAAAGAGAGGAGAAAGGAATGCAAGGAAGGACTAATCAAACATTGAGAAACAATTATCGAGAAGGAAAGCATATATCAAATCAAGCAAAAGTTACTCGTTGGTGAAGGAAAGGCTCTTGCCTGTGCAGGTCAAGAGAGTGAAAGACAATCTGAAGTTTAGGCTGCAGGTCCAGTTAGGGCAGAGGAAGCTTTCTTCACCAGAAAAAGGTATCTAAAGTGAAAAGGGCCAGAACACATAAATAAATGTCATTTACGTAATCCAGACTAGCTATTAATAGTTTGGGTGATTTTTAGACATCAGTTAGTGGTGCAGTTTAGGAAAATAAAAATCAAAGCAGGTTATTCCATTCAGGATTCCCTTTTCTGAGATCTTGCAAGCCCTCAGCTTCACTAGTGGCTCTGATGTTAGTCTCTGTGCCAATGAGAACTTGGTAATGACTGTTCACAGACCCACCTTTATCACCAGTACGAAGCTCTCAAGAATACCCAGCTTATTTATTTTTGCACAAATGACATTTACTGGTTTTGTTTCTTGTAGACTGCTATGTTAAAATATGAATGCCTTGGCGGTTATATGAGGATATAATCCATCCTAATCAAGAGTGAATAAGAGGCCAGGCATTGTTTCTCATACCTGTAATCTCAGCACTTTGGGAGGTTGAGGCAGGTGAATCACTTGAGGCCAGGACTTCAAGACCAGCCTGGCCAACATGGTGAAATGTTGTCTCTACTAAAAATATAAAAATTAGCCAGGCAGTGGCATGCGCCTGTGGTCCTAACTACTTGGGAGGCTGAGGCATGATAATTGCTTGAACCCGGGAGGTGGAGGTTGCAGGGAGCCAAGATTGTCCCACTGTACTCCAGCCTGGGCAACAGAGTGGGATTCTGTCTCAAAAAAAAAAGACAGAGTGTATAAGAATCCCCAGTAGCCCTTTGCTTAAGGGTAGGCATCTTTTCTAAGGAGAGAAGCCTTTGCTTAAGTCCAAAACTGAAGGACGTGTTGCAAAATATACTCCACCCAGATGTCTGTCCTTCCATTTGACAGCCACCTTCCTGGAACAGGCAGGAAGAGAGTAGATGAGCAAATTGAAATTGGCACCAGCATGGCTGACCCATCTGATGAGCTCCTTTGTGGACTTCAGTATGGAAAGCATTCCTTTGGGAACAGCAAAATGGTGGTAGGTAAAATGATTAGACAGAATAGGTGACTAACGCTCCCTAGAACCTGACCCTTTTTTTTTTGCTTTGCAACTTTAAGTTTTCTCTGTGGAGCTTCAGGGGACATCCTGCATCCATGAGGAGGTACAACAGGAAAGGTACCAACACGTATGTGATCAAATGATGAAGTGTTGGAAAACTTAAAAGCAAAGAGTTCCTGAGTACTGAATAGAGAATACCAGCAACTCTGGTCTGGAGTAGAAAAGCAATGGATATATTGGCAGATGATTGGTTGTTTCTCCGTTCAGCAATGTGGGAGTGGACACCTGCCAGTCTTGCGTGATTACTCAGTTGGCGGTAGGTGGGACCACAGCTACAGAAGCTGGTGCTTCCTTGGAGGAAATGAGGGTAACTCAGGCAGAAGGATTAGGAGCACACAGGGTAGAAATTTCCATGGTTGAAAATGAATAGAGTCCTATGCAAAAGATGTGCTCTCTAAGGTATTTTGTGTTCACTTAGGGAAAATCTTAGAGTATCATGGGGTCATGGGTTATAAGTAAGGTGATAGGATCTACAGACTAAGCCTCCGATATCTCTCTGTCTTTAGGTGGTCTTCTCTTTATATGTAATTGGGTTTAAGTGTAAAATAGTGTCATCTGTTAACCAATCTTTGTAAGTTTGCTTCTACTTTTTAAAATTAAAGAAAAATTTTTTTGGAGATGGAATCTCACTATGTTGCCCAGGCTGAACTCAAATTCCTGGGCTCAAGCATTGCTCCCAGCTCAGCCTCCCAACTAGTTGGGGCTGCAGGCACATACAGCCATGTCTGGAGAGTTTTAGGATTTGTTGTCTTATGTCTCAGAAGTTGCCATGAAAAGATTCCAGGAAATATTTTATGGAACTGTCTTCGGGTGTTCTAGAAAAGTTACCCTGATATAGGTACAACAATGATAGCAGCTGTCATTCCTTCTGAATCCTGTTAGCAACTGGGGCTCTTGCTGTACAAGGAAACAAGGACCCTCTCCTGGCATCCTTCCAACCCTCTTCTTTGCAGTCCCCTCCTGGAAAGAGGACAGGGACATCTTTCCTTGTCTTCCAGCCTGCTTCATTCAGTGTTTCACAAACATTTATTGGCCAGTGACGATATACTGAACACTGCTAAGTGCTTAGGAGAACAAAGGAGTTCCTTTTATGGCTGCCTTGATTTCCTCTTTTATGCATTCACCTTGGATCCCTTTCTGAAAACCAACCTTCCAGTTTGCCCTGCTTCCTTCTCTAATGTCACCATCACCAACTTATTTTAACCATTATGTGTTGTGAGAATTTGTGTATCCATAGCTACACAGATTGCAAAGTCAAGGGGCTCTTATAACTTCTTCATGTCCATTATAGTTCCATTTAAGCATATAAGAATGAAAGAAACCATTGATTATGAAGGGGATCTGAAAGTCACATATACCACAATCCTAACTCTTTTCTTTCTATATGTGATTATAATAATTACAGTAACTACTATATATTTTGTGGTTTTGTGCTGGTGGCAAAGCTTTTCACACACATTGCCTGGCCGAATTCTCTCAATGCGTTAAGGTGGAGGATTTTATCTCCATTTTGCAGATTAGGAAACTGAGAATGAAGATCATCCTATTGGTACAGGGTAGATTCAGGAATTGAACCCTTGCTTTTTTGACTGGAAAGTGTTGGCTCTCTTGATTTGCCACAGTCCAGAAAATGCAGAGTGGTTACTGCAATAACTCATCTGTAATTGTATATGTAACCTACAGTGGCACAGAAATAGAATTTTGCAAATGTTTTGAGATAACGTTGTGCTTGGAACTGCAAGTACTTCATAAAGAGATCACATTCCTTATGCGGGCCCAGTCATGCCAGGCTCCTTGCTCCCCTATGAACAGACAGTGTTTTTTTGTCTGGCTTGGGAACTGGTTTGACTGGCAGCAGAGACTCCATTTCCTCATCTGCTAAATCCAGAGGTGGATAAGCTGGTGAATCCTTTAAGTCTCCTCTAATAGCCTCTGATGGAGACTCTTTCTTTTGAGCCTCCTGAAGCTCAGAGCTTGAACCTTGCCTGACTGTGAAGATAGCATAGCCCAGGAGACAAACCGTGATCTGGGACTTGGAAGTCTGAATTTCCGTCCTGTGTGACCTTGGGCAGGTCACCTTCGACCCTAGGTTCCAGGTCCCTCCTGTGTCAAATGAGAGGAGGTGTGGTGATTAGATAACCTCCAATGACCTTTCTAACACTACATTTCTCAGTTCATTTCTACAGGTAGCAGAGAGAAGTTGCCACCTCCCATTCCCCAAGCAGTTTCAGCCTAGTCAGTGTCGCAAACCAAGAGCCAGGCGTCCACCGTGAGACTGTCTTGATTTTTCCTGCTTCATTTAAACCATTAACTTCATGATAACATTCTGGGGGGTATCAGGTTATAACAAGGACATAAAAATTATGAGCTGGGTTTGTCATTGACTTCATGGCCTTTAATGGCCCTGCTGTCTCCTTAAGCAGATGGGAGGTAATCTTATGGCTGAAGCTTGGGGAAAGGAAATGTCTGGAAGGCCTTCTGCACAGAAGAAAAGACCGGGCAAGACCTGCCCCAGCAGGCAATAGGCTGGCGCGATAATAAACTATGGTGGCAAAATGAAACATTAAAACACCCCATAAAAACCTAAGTGCTTCATCACCATCACTAATGAAAATATATGATTGCCTAATAAAATGCTCCAAGCCAGCCGCTGGCCATGGAGCTGCATTTATTAACACCTGTTACCACTGCAATCTCCTTACTGGGAAGGGTGACCTTCCACCCTAAATGGGCCATGGCCTGGGGAATTCGGTGTGGGCCAACTATTTGGTCAGTGGGTCTCATGGGAGGATCCAGTCCATGTGGGACCCAGCAACACCTGTGCTTCCTTGGGCAATAAAGAGACAAGGGCAGTGGCTGGTGAGCCAGCCAGAGCAATAAAACAGGAGGTTCAATCTGTCTGGAAAGTGCCTTGAGGACTGCGGATGTGCCAGGTGTGTTACAAACACAGAGAACGAAACCTGATGGCATTGAAATACACCTCAGGATACAAAATAAGCTTCTTAGTGGGCATGAAAGAAATCATTGAATTGTTTTGCTTCTTTCTATCTCTTCTTCTTTGACAAGTATTTCATTTATTGTTTAAAACAAGAGTCACCAAGACCATCTAAAGTTTGAAATTCTGGGCCATTTGATTTGCAGTTAGACACTGTGAATCAAGCTTCATGCTAAAATGTTTATCCTGATGGCATTTGCATAGTACTTTATCATTTACAAGACTTCTACAATTTGAAAAAAAATCATCTGTCACCTCTGATACGTGTATGATCTTATCTGATCCTAAAATAAACCTTGTGAGGTTGGTAATATAATTATTTCCAAATTTGCAGATGAGATTTAGAGCAGTCAGTTAAATTATTTGAGGTCTCATAGCTTGTAAGTTTCAAAGCTAGTTCCCAAACAATGGCTTCAGATCTCTTAATGTGGTGTCCCAGCACCATGAAGTGGAAATAACCCACCATATCTTGAGACCACCTTCGTCCCAAGGATGGCTATCACCATCCAAACTTAAAGTAGTGTGTGTGGTAGCCGCATCAAATGCATCTACAGAAACAATAGGATTTGTGTGCTGGGTGTGGGATCGTGAAGGAGCCTGAGAAAGAGGAAGGGACCTCTTGCCCCAGAATAGCCCCTTGGGTCTCCTACTATCTGAACTGTTACACATAAACACTCATCACTTTGGGTTTTGGGAAGTTTTCTACCATGTTATTAAACTGGACTTTTCTTTTTGCCTTTATACGATGAGAGGATTGAATTAGATGCCCTTCAGTTTTTCTTTAGCTCCAACTGTTCATCTCTCTACTTTGCAATTCTGTCTCACGTGGTGCTAAGGTGGGAAAACATTTATGCCTGGTTTCAAGAGGAAAATAAGGGCACATCTACTAAACAACTAATATTTAGCAGAAACTGTTCAGATATTAACTCATTTAATCATCAAGCCACCCTCCAAGGTAAATATTATTGTCGTTATTTTAGAGACCCAGAATTTGAGTCTGATACAAGTTAAGGAATTTGCTTAGTCCACCAAATGCGATGGGGTTGACTTTTATCCAGGGTCTATCCAAGGCCTGGGCTCTTTCCATTGCACCACACTGTCTCCCAGTGACAGTTCCCACCTTGAATTTCCTTGTCTCTGTCAGGAAGACCTTTGGACCTTAAACCCTATTATCTAACTCACAATGTCTCTCTTCTCATAACTTGCCTCCCAGTGAAGCCACTTTATTACTGACTATATTCTCAAATGCATTTTTCCTTTCCAGCCACTACAATTTTCGCAAGCAGAGGGGCATTGTTAACTCGAGTTTTCCTCGCTCGACTTGACGTTGGCTGATTGCATTCCGCCGACATGCACTCCTCCCGCTGTGTTGCTGAGATAGTACCCTATCATTTCTGCATCCCAAGCTGGCAGGGTGTGTGGCTGTGCAGCATCTTTTTTCTACTCCAGAACGAATAGGATAGAACTACTTTGTGCAGGAAAATAAGAGGCTCATATAATGAGAAATCCAAATTACTGTTTTCCTACAAGGAAGAAAAGGAAAACTTACCTGCATGAATTTCCCTTCCCATCCTTGTCCTCTTTCCTTCCCTCCCATCTTCCCACTTCTCTCTTTCTTTTGCTGTTTTTCAGTACATATGGTATGAAAATCGCAGTTTTAAACTTGAAGGAAAGATGTGTCAATATCAAAAGAATTGTTAATAGTGCATAAAAGGCCCAGTAGTAAAGAATTCATTTTATGGGTTTAGATATGGTATCACAAGCCAGAAGGGAGTGACTTCAGCTATGTATTAGAAAATTTTCAGCTACTTACTGGAAATTTTTGCAGTACATTGGCCAGTCTTCTAATGGGTTAGAATTGAGGGCCCAGGTAACTCAAGACTTCCTTGGAGGAAATGGCCTTTGGGCATGCGGCCCCAAGGGAAAGAGTGGGCTGGGAGTTGGAGAGCGGTACTCCGGAGCAGATAATTTTGGGGAGAAGACTTCAAGAATTCTGAGGAATGTTGAGCATGAAGGCTAACATGAGCAGTGACAGAAGAGCTGTGTGGTTTTGAAAGCAATAGCTTTCCATTTCTCAACTTAGCGGAAAACTAACTCAACCAAGAAGAGTACTGGTATCTGGAACTAGGAAATGATCAAGTATCATGACTCAGGATAGAGTTGAGGGCAATGTTTGCCAAGGGCAATTGCTATGCACAGGAGGCCACTATGAGGCTATTAAGCAAGCCTTATCTTTGCTTTTCATCACCTGCTTAACTGTTAGCAAAACATTGAGTGTTCTCATCTGCAAAAATCTTGTCTTTAAAAATTACTTTTCTCAACTGCAAAATGGGGAGAATGTCAACTACTTCAAGTGATTATTAAAAGTATGAAATGGGATGCTACATTTAAAACTCTATGCCTTGCTCATGATAAGAACCTAATAATTATTAAGAGCACTTTGTAGTTTGGTTTTGCTTATTTCAAGGTCATACTGTGGAATTGATGGAATATGCGAGGTCTTCTATTAGTTTTCCTGCAGGTTTCTCTGTTGCTATCTCCATATTAGAACTCACTCTTTTTCCTTGGGAGAAGATGAGGGAGGAGGTAGGTGAAAGAGGTTGTGATGAAAGCCTTTGAGAGTTAGTGACTGGCTGATATTCAAGGGTTAAGAGACACAAAGGCATAGGAAGCACTTCTTAGAGAAGTCACACAACCTGGGGGAGGCTTGCGGCCCTTTAATTTTTTGGGTATACCTGTGTGTCCAACTCTCCGAATCTGGACTTCATTCTAGTCCTACTAATAAGATGTTCCATGGATTACTAGGGTAGCTGAAGGTGCCTGATGGCCTAGGACACAGAGAAGCCACTCGGTCACCCTTATGAATCAGGTGGTCTTGGCACAGAAAAGGTATTTTTAAAGCTAGGCACATCAGCCTGCGGGTGTCTACCCATGGATTACTAAGTGGGCAATGGCAGGAGGCAGCATTAAGTTTAGGAAGGAAGTTAGATGTGACTGCTCTAGACAGGAGGGACCATAAAATCTCCTTCATTCATCAGCAAATCCATTTGTCAGGCATTCATTTCGTCAATGTGCATTTACTCAGTGGCCACTATATGAATCATCGATTTAAGCACTTTACTGCTTTTGTGCAAACTTATCCCTTCTGTTTCAACCCAGAACTAAAGCATAGGGGCTTAGGGAAACAAACAAACAAACAAACCCAGGAAGCCATCAGGAGTCCGCTGGAAGACTTACTGCGTACATGCTGGCAATTTTCAGAGGGACGTTCATTCAACCTGCATTTATTGAGACCTATTCTGGCCAGGCATCATAATAAGCACTGTAAGAAAAACAAAGATGAATAAAACATGTTCTCTGTCCTTGAGGATCTCACAGTCTACTGAGTAACGCAAACAAATCAGGAAATAAGAATAACATAAAGTGATACACTTTGAAATAGAGTGGTATGGAATGTGCTCTGGGAGACATCATAACTGCCAGGCAAGACATGTAGGAATGCAAGACTCTCCTGTCTGGTCCTTGGCAGCTGAGAAGCCAGGTCCAGACAGCAGTATGAAAGCTGGATGCAGACCTTGAGTCTGACCAAGAGGGTTGGGGAATGCAGGCAGTGGAGGTTGAGGGTGGACATTCACAGGTCATTGAGCAAAGTACTAGGTTTTTGCATATATTGGGGAGGGGGAGGTTCATTTTGTTTTCATATACATGCGTGATAGCTATTTAAACAAAGTGTTTAAAAATCACAAACTGGCCTGGCACATTGGCTCATGCCTGTAATCCCAGCACTTTGGGAGGCCGAGGCAGGCGGATCATTTGAGGTCAGGAGTTCGGGACCAGCCTGGTCAACATGATGAAACCCCATCTCTACCAAAAATACAAAAATTAGCTTGGTGTGGTGGTGCATGCCTGTAGTCCCAGCTACTCAGGAGGCTGAGGCAGGAGAATTGCCTGAACCCAGAAGCGGAGGTTGCAGTGAGCCAAGATGCCGCTGTACTGCAACCTGGGCAACAGAGTGAGACTCTGTCTCAATAAATAAATTAAATAAATAAATAAAGCCCAAATCACAAACCCCAGAGAGGTCAAGCAACTTAGAGCCATTCAACAAGAGACTGCCTGAACCAAAATGACAACTGTCAGCGGTCTTGGGACTGTATCTTGGGGGTCAGGCAGTTCTGCAGTGGCAGCTGTGCAGAAGCAGAACATAAGTTTTAAATTCACTGGGTATGGGGTTGAAACTGCCCTTATTTTTGTGATGTGTCTGTGTCAAAAAAGATTTTTTTGAGACAATTGTTTAAATGCAGTGACACGATTACGGATCACTGCAGCCTCAACCTCCTGGGCTGAGGTGATCCTCTCATGTCAGTCTTCTGAGTAGCTGGACTACAGGCTCATGCCACCACACCCCACTGATTTTTGAATTTTATGTAGAGGTGAGGTTTTCACCATGTTGCCCAGGCTGGTCTGGAACTCCTGGGCTCAAGTGATCTGCCTTGGCCTTTTAAAATGCTGAGATAACTGGCATGAGCTATTGCACCTGGTCTATGTCAAATATTCTCTTTGTGCTTAATCAATGTTTCCTCTAATTATTAATAATAGCATGTTAATTCCTGCACATACAAGTAGCTGCTCCATTAGTAATCTTCTGTGTCTTACCTAAACTTCAATCTATTCTGTGGCAACCAAGAAGTCAGTTGGAATGCAGAGCTTTGTGGGGAAAAAATCCCATATCCTGGTGCAGAGAGGACCCTCTGGAGGCAGAAAATGGGCCAGTATGAGAAGCAGTGTCAGAGCATTCTGGCAAGGCAGACAAAGTTCATATAGAACATGGTCCACTGAGATCCTCTGCTTTTTTTTCTCTCAGTTTTAGAATTGGCTCAGTTGGGTGGGACAACTGTGTATTCTTCCCAGGAAATGAAAGCATGGTTCCACAGGCAGAATAATTTCTTACTTTCATCTTTCTGATAGCCTCTGTTTAACCAACACTCATTAAATGAGGCTCTGATCATACGTCCCAGGCAACTGAATTTGACTTAAGGTTTCAATAGCAATGACGTTTCAAACAATTATCCAGAGTTAACAATTCAGAAAATATATAACCCTCCTCTGCTATAGAAAAAAATATTCAGTGATACTTAAGGCATGTTAAAGAAAACTTTATTCAGAGTCATTGTGATAGTTATGACCACTGTAATGGGGTCTTGTAGTGGGGGAAAGAGATTGAGCTTAACTCCACACATAGCGTTAGGGAAGTGGGAATTTATAGCCAAGCAGCAGTGTGGGGGTCAGTGGGTGAAAAACTATGAGGAAATACCAAGAGTGAGGAAGATTCTGGTTAAGTTTGACAAAATTCTTGCTGAAGGCAGGTGTATTAGTCTATTTTGTGTTGCTATAAATGAATATCTGAGGCTGGGTAATTTATAAAGAAAAGAGGTTTATTTGGCTCATGGTTCTGCAGGCTGTACAACGATGACCCCAGCATCTGCTTAGGTCCTGGTAAGGCCTCAGGAAGCTTTCACTCAGGGCGAGAGGCAAAGGGCAAGCTGATGGGTCGCATGTCCAGAGAGGGAGCAAGTGAGAGTGGACGATGTACCAGGCTGTTTTTAACAACCAGCTCTCCAGTGAGCTAAGAAAACAAGAACTCACTGATTACTGCAGAGAGGGCACCAAACCACCCTAACACCTCCCACTAGGCCCTACCTCCAATACTAGGAATCATGTTTCAACATGAGATTTGGAGGGGACACACATCCAAACCATATCAACAGGCCACCTGGAAGATGGTAAAGGAGGAGGAGCCTGATCAGATATTGAGGGTGATCCAACATTGAAGATTGGCAGTTCTGGCTAAACTGACTTGGGAGACTTATTTCGCTAAACGGAATCAATCTTTAGAAGGAAGTGTAGCCTTGGTCTAGGAGAAGGGCTAGAAGTCTCACTAATGTCTTGCCAAGCAAAGAATCTTTGTCATCTCCTACAGACATGTTTCTAAATTGTCCAGGTAATGCAACCATACTAGTTTGGGAAATTTGGGCACAGGAAAATACAAAGCCCTGGATGATCCATATCGTTGGTTCAACCTTTTTTTCACAGGAAGATAGGGTGGTTTAGCAAGTTCCCTCTTAGAGCCTGGGGCAGAAGTCGGCTAACACTAGGTGCTCAATAAATGCTGACTCACTAGGATGGCCCTGCTTTCCTACCAAAGGCTCAAAGAATGAGTTTTTCTTGCTTAAACCAGCCACCCCAAAACAGCTGCTTCATTTTCATGAGATCATCTTAGCAATAAATCTAATTGAGCTTTTAAGTTTGAGAATATATGATACATGGTAAAAGATTAATAGGAGACAGTTCTTATCTTTTAGAAGCTTACCAATTACTTAGAAAAACAGCATTTAAAAATAGGAAACATTAAATAATGAAAGTAAACATAATAAATGTGTTAATAATGTAATATAAGGTGATAAGGGGATGGACTGAACTTTTAAATATGGGGAGATGTCTTAATCGGCTTGGGTTGTTATAACAAGAATACCATTAACTGGATGGCTTAAATGACGAATATTTAGTTTTACAGTTTAGGAGTCTCGGAGGTCGAAGATCAAGGTGCCAGCAGATTGGGTGTTTGAAGACAGTCACCTTTTCATTGTATACTCACGTGGCCCAGAGAGGGCTCTAGTCTTTTTCTTTTCTTATAAGAGCACTAATTCCATTCATGAGAATTGCACCCTCACAACCAAATCACCTCCTAAGGGCCCCACCCCCACATACCATCATTGAGGATTAGGATTCAAAGTATTAAAGTATTAGGGAAGACACAACATTCAACCCATAGCAGGGGCCATCAGCGTAGGCCTCAATTAGAAGGAAGTAGGTGAGTGAAGACTTGAAAGAAGTGGGGATGATGACTGCACTGATCTAGAGGGAGCATCTCAGTTAGAAGGGGTGTCCAACCAGAGGTTTTAAGGAAAGCTTTGCAAGGAGGATGTTGAAACAGAGCAGAAGGTGAGCAAGTAGGAGAAAAGGCCCAAATGGTAACTGGAAGCCAGGTCCTGTAGGGTTCTGCAGGGAACCAGAACAATTTTGGCTTTCACTCCCAGGAAAATGTGAAACAGTTGCAGGATTTTGAGGAAAAAAAAGTGGCATGACCTTCTGAGTTCTAAAAGGATTATTCTGGTTGTCATGCCTGGCCCCAAGAGATAGAAGCAAAACAAGGGACTTGTTAGGAAGCATTGCAGTAATCTAGGAAAGAGATAATGATGGTGGTTGGGACCAGATGTAGCCGTGGGGGAGAAGAGCAAAGGACAGATGATGGGTTTATTTTGAAGATAGAAAGTCCTAGAATTTTTTCTGAGTCCATTCAGGCTTCTATAACAAAATACCTTAGACTAAGTAATTTATAAGCAACAGGAATTTATCGTTCACAGCTCTGGAGGCTGGAAAGTCCAATATCAAGGCACCAGCTGATTTGATGTCTAGTGAGGGCCCACTGTCTGCTTCAAAGATAGTGTTTTCTTGCTGGCACCTCATATGGTGGAAAGGGGAAGGGAGCTCACTCAAGCCTCTATTTTTTTTTTTTTTTTTTGAGATGACATTTCACTCTGTCACCCAGGTTGGAGTGCAGTGGTGTGATCTCAGCTCATTGCAACCTCTGCCTCCTGGGTTCAAGTGATTCCCTTGCCTCAGCCTCTCAAGCAGCTGGGACTACAGGTGTGTGCCACCATGCATGGCTTTTTTTTTTTTTTTTTTTTTTTTTTATGTATTTTCAGTAGAGACAAGGTTTCACCATATTGGCCAGGCTGCTCTCGTACTCCTGACTTCGTGATCCTCCCACCTCAGCCTCCCAAAGTGCTGAGATTACAGGCATAAGCCACCACGCCCAGCCTCAAGCCTCTTTTATGAAGACATTAATCCTGTTAATGAGGGTGAAACCCTCATGACTTAATCACTCCCCAAAGGCTCCACCTCTTAATACTATCACAATGGGTATGAGGTTCCACTATATAAGTTTTGGGGGGATATCAACATTCAGATTTCAAAGTGCAATGGGTGTGTAATTTCAGAAGACATCACCAAAGAGACTGAACTTTTAGTTGGGTCTTCAATAGAGTACAATGAAGATTGATGAAAAGAAACAGAGAAGGCGTGTCAGATAGTGGAAGAGGCACAGCATGTGAAAGTTCAATCAGTGGCCGGGCATGGTGGCCCACACCTGGAATCCTAGCACTTTGGGAAGCTGAGATGGCTGGATCACTTGAGGCCAGGAGTTTGAGACCAGCCTGGCCAACATGGTGAAACCCAGTCTCTACCAAAAATACAAAAATTAGCCAGGCATGGTGGTGTGCACATGTAGTCCCAGCTACTCGGGAGGCAGAGGCAGGAGAATTGTTTGAAACCCGAGAGGCAGAGGCTGCAGTGAGCCAAGATTGTGCCACTGCACTCCAGCCTGGGTGACAAAGTGAGACTGTCTCAAAAAAAAAAAAAGGACAATGGACAATCAGTTTTTATAAGACACTAGGCAGATTTATTTGGTTAAAATTAAAAGTTATGAAAGAGCAGTTACTTGAGATAGGTACATGCAAAAAGGTAACCAAACCAAACGTTGCTCCAGGGATTCTTGTTAGATGAGCCTTGGTCCCTGGATGATCCAGGCTTATTTTCCTGTCCAAATCCAAGAATCCTGGAAGCAGAATACCAGACCAATGCCACTTTTAAAACATGGTTGTCTGCTACAGTGTTGCTGACAAGTGCTTGGTTGACCTCTTCCTGAGGACCTCCAATGGGTGAATTCATTAGTTCAGAAGAGCCCCTTCCTCTGGGGGCAATTTTTGGTTTTGGAAGATCTCCCAGTATTGAACTGAATCTGCTTTCACGTGACTCCTAACCATTGGCTCTAGTTCATTTTCACTCAGTAGTCACCAGTTCATCTAAGCAAGAGACATATCTTAAGTGCCTATGAAGACAAAGTAAGGAAGAAAATTAACATGACTTAAATTTCTGCTTGCTACCACTGTGTTGTAAAGGCTACTTTACATTAATTATCTCATTTAATAATCGTAGTAATCTTATTATATTGACCCAAATCAAACTGTCCCTATTAACAATGCAGAGTACACACACACACACACACAGAGGAAGTTGATAAAGAACATAAAATTAGGCCTTGATATAGGGGAGTAGCTCTTTACCAAAGAAGAACAAATTATTCACTTCAATATTTTCTTCTTCCTTCTGCTTCATTCACCTTTTGTGTGGTTTGTGAGGGGCTAGGTGTTAAAGGTGAACCTAGGGACAGAGGGCATGAGTAATCTGCTCACAACTAACTCTGACATAGACGTTCAGAGTGAAGAATGGGTGTGCAGGTACACATTAGATTTATGCATACCTCTGCCCAGTTTACCAAGGCAGAGTCAAGAAATATTTGGATAGAGGCCTCAGCTAGGAGTAAAGAGTGAACTCAAGAACTAAACAGGGTGGCTTTGGGGGCCAAGGCAGGAATTCAGTTTCTAGAAGCAACGCCAAGTCCAAAAGTAGGTTCTATGACTCCCAGTTCATAGAGGAGGGCTAGGGGTATAGAGGTTTAGGAAACGTCTTCAAGTCAAAGTTTGTAACTGGAAAAACCAGTGGGAAATGCAGCTGTAACCAACTCCAAGAACTTCTGTGGTTTCCAGAGACTGTGTCAGACACTGCTGGGGAACCAGAGAGGAAGAGATTAGGGCTGGAGTCTGTCCTCACATTGCTCACAGACTGGTAAGGGATGCATTAACCAAAATAAGCTCACATATAAAGGCCCAGGCACCGCAGTAGCATGAATGAATGCTACGGGAGACCACAGGGTTGCAAAGTTATTTCGGGATATGGGTCAAGAGGTTTGGAGAGGAAATGAGACTTGATAAGTGGAAATAATCAGAGCAAAGCAACAACAAAATGGTTAAAGATGTGAAGAGGAGAAACCATAGGTTGGATGAGTAAATAGTTCCATTTGACACAGGCACAAAGTCCATGAAGGGAAATATTATGAACAGAGGTTGGAAACTGTTGCAAGGGCCAAATCACCAAGGATCATGGATGATTTACTGGATTTGATCCCACAGACAATCAAGAATTCTTGAAGGTTTTAATCATTGAGTAACCTGATCAAAGCTATGGGCATCGACTCTGTCCTCTGGAGCCAAGAGAATAACTTTAAGCCCTTTGAACAGAATAGTCCCTAAAATGTTTAATTAAGGTGGTCTCAGGCTGGGCACGGTGGCTTACGCCTGTAATCCCAGCACTTTGGGAGGCTGAGATAGGTGGATCACGAGGTCAGAAGTTTGAGACCAGCCTGACCAATATGGTGAAACCCCGCCTCCACTAAAAATACAAAAATTAGTCGGGTGTGGTGGTGCACGCCAGTAATCCCAGCTACTCAGGAGGCTGAAGCAAGAGAATCGCTTGACCCAGGAGGCAGAGGTTGCAGTGAGCTGAGATTGTGCCGCTGTACTCCAGCCTGAGCTACGGAGCGAGACTGTGTCTCAAACAAAAAAAAAAAAAAAAAGAAAAAAAGGTGATCTCTTCCCCTTTTACCTTGAAGCTAAGCATCTCCATTCTTAAAACAAACAAACAAAACCCCTCTTGTCTTTAAGGCTTGGTTTCAACCTACTTAGCATCCTGGTCACTCTCCCCTATACACATTACATGCTTTGCATAAGCAATTAATATTTATTAAAATCTTATAATTGGCCAGGTCTTATGGTAAAGATGTCAAATGAGTTATCTTATTTAAAGATCACAGTAGTCCTGTAAGAGAGATATCATTTTAGCCCCATTTTACAAATGGGAAATCTGCAGTTTAGAGAGGTTAAGTTGCCCAAGGCTAGTGAGTGTCAGAGGTAGAATTCAAACTTAAGCTTTCTACCTGCAAAGCCCAAGCTCCTAAAAACTACACTACCCTCTCCCACCAGCCCCCCACTGCCCAATAACAAAGGAGGCCCTGTGGAACCTCCAGACCACCAAGCAACTTTCTTTTTCTGAACCTCAGTTTCCATACCACTAAAGAGTTTGTTTGGACTAGAACCTCTCAAAGGTCCAGTTCTGATATGCCAGTAAAAGGGTTATGTTTGTTTAAGTGAATAATTGCAGTCTAATAGGATCAGGGTAGCTGTAACTGAATTCATTGAACTAATACTGCTCAAGAGTGGCTGAGGACTGAATTCTAAACACTATCTATTCTTAGGATAACCCTAGGAAAAATCTCATCTACCCTCCAGTAGCTTATTTTATACAAACAGATAGAAAATATATCTTGTGGGATAATATGTGCAGCGTATTTGAAGCATACCTTAAATTAGATATAATCTTGGACCTACATACAGTTTTCTTTTCATAATAATAGTAATAACAGTAATAATAATAATAATTTATTGATGGCTGAGAAGAAGGGAAAGGGAAATACGATTCTGATGGGTACAGAGGAAGAGAAATCCAATAACCTCTTTTACCTTTCGGCACTAAAAGCTTGAATTAAAATGATTGAGTGTGGTACTATAAATATAAATATAAAAGCATATGGAAATGTGAGAAAATAATCCCAGCCATGCTGAAAGCAATGGGTTGTGGGGACTGGTTGTGAGCATATAGGACAGACAGGTGCCTCTAGAGACGGTCTGGCTCACTCACATCGACCTCTGTCATCTGCCAGGGTGAAATGGCCAGTGTGGAAAAGTAAGGCAGGATGGCAAGGTCCTTGCGAAAATGTGGTCTCTCATAATCTTTACCCTTGCCCCTGCCTTGGCCAAACCAGTTCCCCTGTAGCCATACCAGCCTAACCCACTGGGTAATATGGTGGAACTCCCAGTCCTGTTTCATAGGTGCCATGCCTAGTCTCCTTCTAGTCTTCCAGAATCTGGATCCAGCCTCCTGACTTTTGGTTCTTGCCTGCACGAAAGTATGACAGATCATACTGCTCTTGTGGTATCTGCTGAATTGTATTATCTATCCTGGCTTCTCCCAAACAGCCCTACCCCATTGTTGCATGACCCAAAACCCTTTTGACCATACATAAAGGTTGTTGATTTAGCTGTCAATGTGCTAAATAGTCTGCGTAGAATCTGAGTTTGAGTTGAGCTTTTATCTCTGCTTAAGATCGCTCATCCCCTGAACTAGATGAATGAGAGAGGAGCCTGGCCAGGAGCAATTTTATAGGCAAGAAAGCTTCTTACCTAAGACCAAAGTGTGTTTGGACTAAAGAGGGAATACTAGAAGTTGCATCTCAGAGATGATGCTGAAACTGAACATGGAAAGTTATCTCAAATTGAGCTATCTGTGTTTCAGGGCTAGATGAAGAGTAAGAGTCCACGCATAGAACTAAACAAAGGCTTTCAGATAAATAAGAGGTAAAATAAGGAACTGTGAGTGACTTAGAGGTAGCATAGATAAATCGCGAGGCTGAGGGCCATAGCCTGAAGCCCTTGGCAGGCACTTGCAGCTGGGGACTTGGGCAGAGGTTCATTCATATTTGATGGGTTCTCTAATTCAGTGGCTGAGATACAGGGTTCTGAGTCAAAAAGATGGATTTGGATCCCAGCTGTACTGTTAGCTATGCTGTGGTTATTCCCGAATTTTTACAACAGAGTGCTTGAGGGAAGCCATCTGGTTGGAATAAGAACTTGGGAACTTGTCTTGAAGCGGCCACTGTAAGTAATATGGAAAAGAATTAAGTGTCTATATCTGAGAATGACTGAGGGTGGAGTGGTAGAGCAGTGTTAGTCAGCTATTGTCACAATAATGCTACATAACAAACAACCACAAAATGCCAATGGCATAAAACCATAAGCTTTTATCTCCATGCACACCAGTACGCAGGTCAGCTGGGGTATCTCTTGTTCAGGTTAAGGATCTGTGGGTCCCTGGAGACACTGCAGGTCACCGTGGGTCAACTCATCTGTGTTGTGCTTGGCCAACTCTGATTTCAAGTAGAGAACTGGGTCCAGGTTTGCTCTACTTGTCTTATAACTTCTTAGAACAAGTGGCTACCTAGATTATATTCTACTCATGGAGAAAGGCAGCACAAGTGAGTGTGCCAAACCACACAAGCACATTTCAGCCCTTTGCTCAAGTCACGTCCACTAACATCCCATTGGCCAACACAAGCCCCAGGACCAAGCCCAAAGCTGCATGATAGGGAAGCATGCACATGCCTTCTGTGGCCAAGTGCAAAGCTCATACTATGTGCTGCGTGACAGCCAATAAATCGAGAGACTGGGTACTGGGGCAAGGGAAGTGACTATTTCAGAGAGCCAGCAGACTGAGATGGTGGACTAGCATCCTAAAGAACCATAGCTAATTTGGGGCTCCTTTTATGTTAGGGGAAAGGGGAAGAGGGAGGGGGTTAATGTCAAAAGGTGACTGATGACCACACACACCTGAGCAGCAGTGAGGGTAAACTTCTTTATCCTTGGTCTGATCACAATGCTCCTGTGAAATTTTAACATAAAATTGTGATGTGTGTGTACACCCTTATTTCTCCAGGAGTTAGTTTTGGGAAAGGACTATTATTATCCTTGCTTTAAAGTTAAACTACAAACTAAATTCCTGCTATAGTTAGCTTGGCCTACGTGCAGAGATAAGCAAAAGCAGTTCACCTAAAAGATATGATGGGTGATGGTTAGAAGCAAAATGAAGTTAGTCAGGCTAGGTCTCCTTTTCACTGTTAAACTTCCACTCTGATGACATGGGAAGAAGGTTGTGGACAGAATACAACCACTGGCGGTGAAGAGTTGAGACCAAGTCACCCTTGGGTAGAGTTGCATAGTACTTGGCCTTGGATAAGTCTTAAAGTTTCTCATGTAAACTTCCATTTTCTCCTTTGTAAATTTAGACTGCTAAAACTCAGAGAAGCACAGAATGCAACCGAGTGGACACAGGAGCCATTCTTACTGGGTTCCATTCTTAGTCCCACTGCCAACTAGCTGTGTGTCCCTGTGCAGATCACTTAATTGTTTTATGCTTCAGTTTCCTCATTGGTAAAATAGGCATTATGATAGTGGTAATGATTTTTTCATAGGATTATTGAGATATTAAGGGAGTAAATGTCTGTAAAGTACCTAGAAAATCACCTGGCATAGAATCTGCTATACGTGGATGTTGTATCCGAAACTCTCAGCCATCCTCTGGGCCTTCCCATGGAACACATTTGCTATCCCTCTTGTCCTTTGCTCTTGCCTTTCCTTCTGCCCCACCCAGTAGAATCCTTGCTGTTTCGTCTCTGCTTACTCATTCCTGCCTGACTCTCCCCTTTCAGGGGAACACATTCCCTGTGAGCTCTATCCTTCTGAAATCTGACTTTCCTCATTGTTTCTCGACTTGGGGACTCCTTCAAGGCTTGCCAAATTATAAGGGCCTATATGATTTGGGAGCATATAGTACAGATGAGGAGAGAGCCTGGACTCCCAGAAAGAAGGGAAGGTAGAGGAGGTCTGGAAGTCCAGTGCTAAAGTGGGTATATTCAGAGTTCTATGACACTATGGGCCCAACAGTGACAAAGTTAATGGAGCCAGGGGCTGGGTGGCACCTGAAGCCCCATGAGCTATTGGGGCCTACATACTTCAATCTTGTACGTAGTGATCTTTGTCTTCCTGATCCTAGTCTCAGTCCTTTACAGTTTTACCAAAAATCTGTAAACTAGAGTCAGTATTTTGCATCTAATAACTACTGCTTCTCCAGGAGATCATAAACCCCAAAGGGCCAGGAATTCATCTTATATATGTTTGTAGCCACCATCCTTTCCTTTCCTTTCAAACCATCCCCTCCTCCATGCCTACCACAAAGGTTGGGGCATGGTAGGTGCTCTCTGTTTACTGAATAAAATACTGCACCAACCTGCAGGGAAATCACTGCTAGGGTTACTGACAGAGATGAGTTAGCCAAGTCCACTTCTATGCTTCCTAGAATGCCTTCAGTATCCAGAATTGCAGAACAAAACCACACACACATCCCCATGCTGAAACATACACACACAAACACACACACACACACTTCACCAAACACACACTTAAAGTTTAATCATTCTATTTATCCTCTGGGTTACCAGAATCTGGAAGAAGGAAAATGTGAAAAAGAAAGACTGACAAAAAAATTTCTCATTTTAAACATTGCAGCTAATTCCATTAATTATGTTGTGATGCAATTAAGCATTTCATTTCAGAGCTATTAAAGTTTCAATTATTTATTAATAATTACAGATCATTACCTGATAGTGTTCACTCTGCAGAACAGGTGATGAATAATTTAGCAGCTTTGACATGGTTTTCTCCTTACAGCCCTCTTTGGATGGTGTCTATATTTGTACATGTCAGCTTGCCGATATATGTGCCTGTTTGTGTGAACCTACCTGTTCCTTCTGTTTATGCAGGATCTTCCTGATTTCTGAATATAGCTTAAAACTTTTCACTCTTAAAGTTTTATGACATAGATTGCAGGTGAGATAGCAATAATGGAATGTTATATAGATAAAACGTGCATTTTCTTCTTATGGTTGAGATGGACTTCAATTCTAAGAGTAAATGAGAATTACGCTTACTCATTACAGAAGCCTTTTTCATATTCCTCTCTCCTTCCTTTCAGGATCTTTAATCATTGTTATCCTTGCATTGTTACTATATACAGGCATGAGCACAAATTAATTCTTTTGCTTCAGTACTGTTTAAAGATTGTTTTTAATAAAAATGAAAACAAAATTATTGAATTTTAAATATACAAAAGAATCTCATGATGGAATCAATGCAAGCTGTAATTGACAAGTGGATACTGATGTTGCACAGAGATAAAGACCAAAGTCCAGTTACTACTGAACCTAACCAATTAATTTTAACAGCATCTAGAGGGGTTCGCCCCCTAATATTCTATCTGGGAAGGATTCTAACTGGTGTCACCCATTTCCTACATTAGGAAATTATTCAAGACATATATACCAAGAGTACAGCTATACGTAAGTGACTTAATCAAATACTATCTATATAGGCATAAATATACTATTATCTATTTTAGGAGTTTAAAGTGGAAGCCGTTTCTTCATTCAAGAGATATTTTTTGAGTCTCTAAGTGGTGCCAACATTCTGCCAGATGCTGGAGATATGGCTGTAAACAGGCTAAGGTGGGAAGGTTTACTGGATTCAAAAACCAATTCTAACAGCTTGATAACACACTCTTTTCCAGCTGATCTTCCATCATTCCTCTATCTTTTGGTGACTTGTCCAGGAATGGGGACAAGCCTTTCCATTCCACAATAAAATTGACTTTTATATCAAAAATCGATTTATCATAGCGTGTTATCTACCGTTAACTTGTATATAGATTTGCTGTTAGCTCTTCGAAGCATAGTATCATCATCATTGTATGTTGTGGATGGATTCAGATTAAGATGTGTTTTTGTACACATGCTGCCAGGATCTGGACAGGGATGGTAAGGAGGACTTTTGTTTTCTAAGCAATTATAACATTTTCTCAAACTCCACCTGCCTCAGACCTTTCATTCCCCACATCAGGGTGATCTGCTTATGCTGTGAAGCTGTCTCTTCTGCTCCTGAGTTGTCTGCAGAGACACCTTTTTTTAAAAAAAAAAAAAAAGGTTGTAAAATATGTGCAACATACTATTTATTATTTTATATAACATAACATACTGTTTATCATTGTAACCATTCATAAGCATAAAATTTGGTAGCTTTAAGTATATTCATAATGTTGTGTAATCATCCCCACTATTTATGTTCAGAAATTTTTCATCATCCTCAACAAAAACTGTTTTTTTTTTTCCAAACTCCCCATTCTCTCTCCCCCCAGTCCCTGATAACCACTATTCTACCTTTTCCTAGTCTATGTACCTCATGTAAGTAGGATTGTACAATATTTGTCCTGTGCTGGCTAATTTTGCTAAGCACAGTGCTTTCAAGGTATATTCATGTTGTAGCATATATCAGAATTTCATGCCTTTTTAAAAGCTGAATAATATTCCAATGTGTGTGTGTATATATATATAAAAAACAAATTTTGTTTATTTATTCATTTATTAATGGACATTTGGGTCATTTCTACCTATTAACTATTATGAATAATGCTGTTATGAATATTAGTATATAAATATCTGTTTAAGTCCCTACTTTCAATTATTTTGGAGATATATCTATATATCTATATATAGATATATCGATATATACACACACACACACACCTAGGAGTAGAATTGCTGGTATTACTGGTGGAGGTTCTTGACTACGAATTGTCCAGATTCTTGGCATTTTGAACAAAGAATTGGACAAAATGCACAAACAAAGCAACAAAAGAATGAAGCAAAGAAAGCACAGATTTACTGAAATGAAAATACACTCCACAGAGTGGGAATAGGCATGAGCAAGTGGGTCAAGAGGGCTGGTTACCGAATTTTCTTGGGTTTAAATATCCTCTAGAGGTTTCCCATTGGTTGCTTTGTTTACACCCTTTGTAAGTAAAGACTTGGCCCATGACCAAGTCTGATTGGTTGTGGAAAGGGACTGATCAGAGTTACTTTCCATTTTTCATGTGTGATGCAGCGGAAAGGTGGGGGTTGCAAAGGAAGCAGCCTCCAATTCTTTCCTTACTTAGGTGGGGAGAGATGGGGTTTTCCTTTCCATTCAGTTCTAGGAAGTCAGTGCAAATCGGCTTTAGGTTCTGTGCCTTCAGACCCTATTCTCCTGCCTCATTAGGTCATGTGGTAGATCTGTGTTTAATCATTTGTAAAACTGCCAAACTGTTTTTCACAGTGGCTGTACCATTTTACATTCCCACCAGCAGTGCAAGAAGGTTCCGATTTCTTCACATCTTGTTATTAGTGCATAAATGTTTACAATTGTGATATCTTCTTGCTATATTGAATCTTTTGTTAATATATGATTTATTTGTATCTGTTGTTACCTCATTTGATTTAAAGTCTATCTTATTTAATTTTTTTTTTTTTTTTTTTTTTTTTGAGACAGAGTCTTGCTCTGTTGCCAGGCTGGAGTGCAGTGGCGCGATCTCAGCTCACTGCAACCACCTCCCGGGTTCAAGCAATTCTCCTGCCTCAGCCTCCTGAGTAGCTGGAACTATAGGCGTGCACCATCACGCCCAGCTAATTTTTGTATTTTTAGTAGAGACAGGGTTTCACCATGTTGGCCAGGATGGTCTTGATCTCTTGACCTCGTGATCTGCCTGCCTCAGTCTGCCAATATTTTATTTAATATTAGTGTCACTATCCCAATTCTCTTTCGGTCATAATTTGCATAGACTAGATTTTTGCATCTTATCAGTTTCAACCTATTTGTTCTACAGATGTAAAGTGAGCCTCTTATGGATAGCATAGAATGAGATCATGTTCTTTTTTACTCCATTCTGAAAATCTCTGGCTTTTGATTGGACAGTTTAATCCAATTACACTTAAAGTCGTTATTAATGAAGAGGGACTTCTGCCATTTTGCTGTTTTCTTCCATGTCTTAAAGCATTTTTGTCCCTTATTTCCTCTATACTGCCTTATTTTGTGTTTAGTTAATTTTTTAATGTTGCAACATTTTTATTCTCTTTTTTTTTTGAAAATAAACTATCATGATTTATTAATTCCAGCCAGTGATGCATTTTATCTTTTGTCTTTGTGTCCCTTGGCAAAGGAAATTTTTTATTTCTCACAGTCCTGAAAACCAAGATTTAAGTTATTCTGCCTAAGTTTAGAACCAGCTCCTCAAATTGTTTTAATCATAATGGGTTTAACAAATATATATATATATTTTTTATTATTATTATACTTTAAGTTTTAGGGTACATGTGCACAATGTGCAGGTTAGTTACATACGTATACATGTGCCATGCTGGTGCGCTGCACCCACTAATATTTTTATTCTCTTATTTCTTTTTGTGTATATAGACATTTTCTTTGCGATTACCATAGAGATTCCATTTAACATCCTAAAGTTATAACACTGGTTTGTTTGTACAACTTTAATAGTATACAAAAACTCTGCTCCTACACAGTTTTACTCTTCACCTCTTCCTGTTATTGGTGTTACAGATTGTGTCTTTACATATTGTGTGTTCTGTAACAGATTAACAATTGTTTTTATGAATTTATCTTTTAAATAATGTAGAATATAAAAAGTGGATTTGTAAACCAAAAATACAATAATACTAGCTTTTGTAATTGCTTGTACTTATTTTTTTTACCAGAGATCTTTATTTCATCACACAGTTTCTAGTTGCTGTCTAGCTTCCCTTCATTTCAACTTGATGGACTCCTTTTATAATTTTTTGAAGGGCAGGCCTAGTAGTAATGTACTCTCTCAGCCTTTTTATTAAAATCTGAGAATGTCTTGATTTCTTCTTTATTTTTGAATGACAGTTTTGTCATATATAACTTTCTTGGTTGATAGGTTTTTTTTTTTTCTTTTAAAGCTTTGAATGTATCAACCCACGATCTTCTGGCTTCCAAGGTTTCTTAGATGATAAATGAATAATTTTATTAAAAATTACTTAGATGTAATGAGTAGCTTTCCTCTTGCTTCCTTTAAGATTCTCTCTTAATTGCAGTTTACCAGCCAAGCTTTCCCCCAGATGCTGTAAGCATTCAAATAGACTCCATCTTTGCAACATAGTTCAAACAGTTTTTGTCAGTACAATTTTTGTTTATTGGAATGATAGATTCTCGGTGCTTCTTATTATGCCATCTTCCCTGACATCATTATTCTCTAGAGAGAGATTTTCAGAAGGACAAAGCACAGAAGGACACAAAATGGAGCCAAGCAACCCCAGGAAGCTTCCTATTTTTTTTTTTTTTTTTTTTTTTGAGACAGAGTCTAGCTTTGTCACCCAGGCTGGAGTGCAGTGGCACCATCTCCACTGACTGCAACCTCCGCCTCCTGGGTTCAAGCGATTCTCCTGCCTTAGCCTCCCAAGTAGCTCGGATTACGGGTGCCTGCCACCATGCCCAGCTAATTTTTGTATTTTTGTTAGAGACAGGGTTTCATTGTGTTGGCCAGGCTGGTCTCCAAATTTTGACCTCATGATCCACCCGCCTTGACCTCCCAAGTGCTGGGATTACAAGCGTGAGCCACCACGCCCGGCCAAGCTTCTTTTGCACGGGGACTGTTCCCTCAAGAGATCATCTCCTGAGGATGGTATGCAACAACTGAGCTTCTGTGAACATCTGCAGCCCCCGGAGCCTTGGCTGTACCAAACCCGTTGAACCAAGGGGAAAGGACCAAAGCCGTAATCTAATGAGATTTTAAATACTTTTAAAATATCTATTAAACTATCGTTCTCTGCTGAGGATCCAAAATCTAAGAGTCATTATGGGAGTTACAGACATGTGCAACATAGAGCCCATTCTTTTGAAGAGTTTATCATCTATAGCTTCTTTGCTAGGAGCCTAATGTTGCCTTAGAGAACAGGCATCATAGTTGCTCAAAAAAAAAAAAAACACAATTTTTGTGTGCTGGGAATGCCATGAAATATGTAAAACATTAGGGATAGGAAGAGGATAAGGGAAAAAGTTTGCAGATTGGGTAGCAGTGTTAGGAAAATTGCCAGAGAAGAAGTACTTGGAGTGGAAATAAGGAATAGTTTAAGCTTATAGGTTAGCATGGCTGAGGGAGAGGGTGCCGGCAAATGAGACTGGAAGAGTTTATAGATGGCCAGCAATGACTAAAGAGTTTACATTTTATACTTAAAAAAACTCATAGACACAATTAGTTTAAATGAAAAAATGAATGAATGAATGAAAAAAAATAAACATCTTGTATCTATTACCCATTAAAAAGTTATAAGTTATAGTTGAAGTTTCCCACGTACCCATTCCAGATCATATTCCCTTTCCTTCCCCAATCAGACATTCCTCTTTCTGAAATTCCATGCTTATCTTTCTCATGCAGTTTTGTATGCATGTCTACAAATGTGTAGTTCATATTTCAAATTTTACATAAATTTTATTATAATAGGGTTATTTCTATAACTATTTTTTCATAGCTTTTTTCTTATCCATATGATATCTCTAGCTCTAGATCACTGGACAGGAGAGATTTTTAATGCCTTGGGTGTGATATCGGTATGAGTAGGAAGATTCATCTGAAAGGGCAGTTTTGAGACAATTATTCCATTGCTATCAGTAATTTTTTTTAAAGAAGTCATTTTTTTTTCTTAACACACAACAGTAGTTATTTACAAAATGTATAATTTAGACTCTTCACATTCATAATTTTAGAGTGTGAAGTGATTCTTATGACCAACAAAATCTTAGAGAAAGTAAAATCATTTCCTTTTGAACTAGGTGGACACAGATCTTGTCCTTTTCCATCCTGCTGTTTCTGAGTTGTTCATTCAAGTTTCACAGTGTACAGATAATCTATCTCTACAGAGTCTAAGGGGAAGAAGGAAGAAAGGGAAAGTTACTATTTGATATTTTGTGATCAGAATTTTTTTTTTTTTGAGACGGAGTCTCGCTCTGTCGCCCAGGCTAGAGTGCAGTGGTGCAATCTCGGCTCACTGCAAGCTCCGCCTCCCGGGTTCATGCCATTCTCCTGCCTCAGCCTCCCGAATAGCTGAGACTACAGGTGCCCACCACCACGCCCAGCTAATTTTTTGTATTTTTAGTAGAGACGGGATTTCACCATGTTAGCCAGGATGGTCTCGATCTCCTGACCTTGTGATCTGCCCGCCTCGTCCTCCCAAAGTGCTGGGATTACAGGCTTGAGCCACTGCGCCTGGCCTGTGATCAGAATTTTAAGAAGGGCAGGAAGAAACAAAACTATTGGTGGCCTAGATTAGAGGTCACAAAATATTTTATGTAAAAGTCCAGATAGCAAATAATTTAGGTTTTGTGGGTCATACAGTCTCTATTGCAGCCAGTAGACTCTGACATAGTGTGAAAAGCAGCCAAAGATAATATGTAAACAACTGGGTGTAGCTGTGTTCTAATAAAACTTTATTTATAAAAATAGGCATGGAGGTAGATTTGGATTGCTGGTTGAAGTTTGCTGATCCTTGGCCTATAAAAATGTATTTCAGAGTGAGACTGAGACAGTAGAGTCAAGGATTTCTGAATGAACTTGAACTGATCCTTACCCTTTTTATGCTCCAGCTCCTTCTGTTCAATGGAATAACTAATACTGGCCTTCTTCACATGAGTTATGTGGAGATCCACTACCAGTGAATGACACCTAAAGTCCTTGACTACCATAACACCAACTATCTAATTCTCTTTCTTCTCAAATTGTTTATTTTTGTTCATCAGAATTTTGACTAAAATGCCAGCTGTGTGTAAACCAGAAATAAAATTCTAAGCTCTGCAGCTGACTGATTGGATTCCCCTCTTAGCTAAAGGGATTCCGAAGGAACCTGAAAAAGTAGTTCAGGCCATGACAGGAAACAATGAGGGGATGGGGTGATCAGACATGCTTCATTATAATCTCTTCTCTTTTGCAGTTAAGACACAACTGACTAGCTTTAACATTAAAACAGACATCCTAAGACTGACTAAACAGACGTTTTGTAGCAATAAGATGCCAACTCAAACCTGACTCTGGTAAAACATCACATGACAGATAACAGGCTCTAAAGGAAATCAAAGTATTTTACCCCAAAATATATTTATTTGACATATTTTGGAATAGCCTTGCAAAATCACTTCTTGAGGTGGGGAAAACTGCATTCTGTAGAGAATCCCCTTCCCTTTCCAGGTCCTTTCCTGATCCAAGATTGATTTAACGAAGTATCTGGCACCTTTTAAGATCTGATAAGAGACATGTGCCATCTATTCTCTCTCAAGCCTGTTATCTGGAGGCTTCATCTACATAACAAGAGCCTCCCTTTATCTTAAAGCGACTCATTTCTTTCTACTGACTTCAACTCTTGAGGCAAAACTTAACTCTCTCAGCTGTTTGCAAATCAGGAAATCTTTGAACCCACCTATGACCTGAAGCCCTTGCTTTGAGATGTCTCACCTTCGTGGGCCAAAGTAATGTATATCTTATATGTGTTGATTTGTGTGTCTAACTTCTGTCTTCCAAAAATTTATAGAATCAAGCTGCAATCCTTAGTTCTTGTTTTCATGACCTCCTGAGGCTGGGTCACCGGTCCTCACATTTGGCTCAGAATACACCTCTTCAAATATTTTTAGAGTTTGGCTTTTTTGGTCAACATATGTATAATACATTTTCCTTATCAGTATACCTAAAGGAGCTATTTTACTTCTGAACATTATACAAATTAACAATTACTTTCAACAGCATAAATACATATAATGTTAGTTTCCCCTGGTTCATATCAATTGAGATCGTAATCATGGGAAATTGGTCACAATGACAATATTCTCTGGTTTATAGTCCTTTCTAGCAAAAGAGCTGGAGAAACAGCTCTACAAATATTAATTTTTATATTTACAGAGTGCTGGGCTTGTCTGCAAGTTGCCCCCGAGTACCTATTACAATTGTCCAGTTGGCCGCCAGGTCACCTCTTGTTTTGTTTTCTTACTCACCTCTGATAATACACCTTTTCATATTGGAGCCCTATGTCCATCTCTCCAGGAGAGCTTGGTTGAAGACCCAGAGGGACAGAATGAGAAGATAATGTGGGTAACACTAAACAGTGCTACTTTTGAAATCTTCCTTCCTCTAAACCTCTAGGCAAGGTTCCTGGATGTGGTAGGTAAACCTTAAGACCTACCCGGTGTCACAGTGGAAGGCAGTTGACACATTCAAAGGGGAGAAGAGAGTTGAATAAAGGGATTGTAATAAAATGTACAGAGGGGCAGGGTTAGGGGACCCACAAAGGATAGTACAATACCATCAGAGCTAGCTCCCAAGCATGGGACTTAAAGACAGAGGTAGAGAGTGGTTACCAGGTCCTGGGGCAGGTAGCTCTATGACAGAGCTGCCAGGCAGGAGCACAGACCTTCTAGAGGGATGCAACCAATCCACAATGACCTAACAAAGGGGGAGTTGCAGGCCTCCCGTTGTTACCACTGTTGAAATTTGGGTGCCTTTCACTGGTAATAAATCCGTATACAGTTTCATTTGGCCTTGCGTTGGCCAAATCTAAACAGAAAGCCAGAGGACAAGAAAGTTGTTGCAGTTCATACATGTCAGCTCTCTGGTGGCCCTGGGGAAGCTAACATTATGTGTATTTGTGCTGTTGAAAGTAATTGTTAATTTGTATAATGTTCAGAAGTGAAATAGCTCCTTTGGGGAATGTGTACTGATAAGGAAAATGCGTTATACGTAGCTGGCATTTTAGTCAAAATTTTGATGAACCAGAATAAACAATTTGAGAAGAAAGGAAATTAGACATTTAGTGTTGTGGTAGTCAAGGAATCGAAGTGCCTTTCATTGGTGACAAATTCCCACATTGCTTCATTTGGTCTCCTGTTTACCAAATCCAACAAGAAGCCGAGACAGGAGAGAAAGTTGTTGCACTTCATATCATTCAGTTTTCCAGAGCACAGAGCTGGGTGGATAGGGGCAGAGAGTAGATCTGGAGAAGCAATAGAAGTCCAACCTATCCTCCCTCTAGGTTTCCCAAAGGGTGAGCTCTTCTCTTGTCTTTTACACTCTCTGGGAAGCTAAGCAGTGTCCTTCGTTTGAAGCCTTCAGCTCCTTTATTCACCATTCCACAAAGAGGTTTATCAGAAACGTATTTCAGCATAGTGTTAGCAGCACGAATTTCAAAGGCTGCACATGTATAAATCTTGGCCCTACCCTGGTCACCCTAGCTGGGTGCTTGGGCAAGTCATTTAAAGTTTCTGTGCTTCAGTTTCCTCATTTGCAATGTGAGGATAATAATTGGATCTGCCTCATGAGGTCGCTGATGATAGGTAAAGCCCTTGAAAGACTGTGTGGCACATAGTAGGCATTTATACACAGGTTAGCTCTTTTTTTATGTCATACCCAGGCTAATATAATAGATTGCTGTTTAGATACTCACATCATGGTAGAAAGACATTACAGTTTGGTTTTGGGATTCTTGCTATATGGACCACACACTTTAATTGATACTTAGACACAAGTACAGTGGTACTCTGGTTTTATTTCTAATTATTCTCACTTAAGATTTTCTGGAATTTTGTTTGAATCCTTTCCTTTTGCTTCATTTCTCAGACTTAGATCATGTCAATACATATTTAGCCTTGGATTGGGGCTGTTTAATTGCAGAAATTCAGTATTTCTGTTTTCTGTGACACATGGGCCAAACTCAGCAATGCCCATGATGCTAAATATATACATTTTCATAGCTCTATATATTTCCTTCTTTTTTGAGACAGAATCTCACTCTGTCATCCAGGCTGGAGTGCATTAGCACAATCTAGCTCTCTGAAGCCTCTACCTCCTGGGCTCAGGCGATCCTCCCACCTCAGCCTTCTAAGTAGCTGGGACCATAAGCATGTGCCACCATGCTTGGCTAATATTTTTAAATTATTTTTGTAGAGATGAGGTCTCTCTACGTTACTTAAAGGTGTGAATACCAGGAGGTGGGGATCACTTGAGGCCATTTTAGAGGCTGTCCACTAGAAGTAGTATAAAGTTTGATATGGATTTCCATGTCTTTTGCTGGAAGAGAACCCCTTCCAGGTTGAGTTCTACTAGGAAGAGACCTCTGATTATTGAAAGGTAATTTCTCCATGGCTACCTCTATTTTATATTGAACAATGTCTGGCTAAATGCAGTCACCTGGTGTTCTGTTGCTTAACCTTTTTATGGTCTCTTATATGTGGGCCACAAATATAGTTTGTAAGCTATAAGTTTATAGCTTACAATGTTGGTTTTGTCAGTATTGGCAAGTTCAACAGCTCCTACAACTTTAGTTATCACTTCTGTAAACAACTTGAAAGTCTTCCACAGTTTCCAAGCTCACTCTTACCTCAGGCCATAACTTTCAAAGGTTCAGTCAGAATCTGAAAGTGCCAAGTCCAGAATCACCTCTTCAACACCCTGTCCTTGTTCACCTCACTACCTCCACCAGTGGCATTACCATTTCCTGATTCACTCCACATGAAGATTCTGAAGTGACCATCAAACTGGTCTTTTCTCCCTCTACCTGTGACTAGTTGTCAAGTTATATTGATTTTGGGAGCTGGGTAGTATGGTAGAAACCATCTTAGCTTTAGAAACTGGCAGGATTGGGTTAAAATCCTGGATCCAGCAATTATTACTTATTACCATTTAAGTGTTTGTATGGGGGGTTGGGGAGCAGTGTGGGGGAATGTAATGGAAGAACAAGTTGGAAAACTTTGAATGCCATCTAAGTTATAAAATGTTTTGTAGTGGAGGACCAAGAGCGGTTGCTCATGCCTGTAATTCCAGCACTTTGGGAGGCCGAGATGGGTGGATCACCTGAGGTCAGGAGTTCAAGACCAGCCTGGCCAACATGATGAAACCCCATCTCTACTAAAAATGAAAAAATTAGCTGGGCATGGTGGCAGATGCCTCTAATCCCAGCTATTCTGGAGGCTGAGGCAGGAGAATCGCTTGAACCCAGGAGGTGGAGGTTGCAGTGAGCCAAGATCGCGCCATTGCACTCCAGCCTGGGCAACAAGAGCAAAACTCTGTCTCAAAAAAAAAAAAAAAAAAAAAAAAAAAAATATATATATATATATATATATATATATAGTAGTGAAGAATCACTAAATATTTTTATGAAAAAAGTATGAATGTAGAAAGCTAAAGTTGGCAGTTTTCTTTTGTCTCCCTTTCTCCTTGCCCTCCTCCCTCCCTTCCCCTTTTTCCTTCTTTCTATCTTTCCTTTCTTCCCTCCATCCTTTCTTCCTCTCTTCATGTTTGTGAAATGGAAAGAGTGAAGGAAGATTTCTTGGATTACACTCCTCCAAAGAATCCCTTCATTCCTTAGGGTCACTGGAGCACCGTGTGTTCCTCTGCTACTTTTGGGATGCTTGTGGACAGACTCATCCTATCTCACCCATAAACTTGGGCCCCGTAAGGGAAGTAAGGAGCTCTGTTATTAAGTGTTGAATTTCCCATGGTACTTATCACAAGGCATTTTGTGTGGTAGATGTTCCATAAATTACTGTTAAATTAGTTAATTAAGGAAAGAAAAAAATAGGAGGGCAAAATCCAGAGGCACATTGAGTTCTTGAAGGTCAGTATGGTGGGCAGCCTCTAAGGGGACTCCCAGTGGTGCCATCTCCGGATATTCACGTCCTTGTGCAAGCCCCTCCCTCTGAGTGTGGGCAGGAGCTGGTGACTGGCTTCTAACAAACAGACGATGGGAAAATTGATGGGGTATCACTTCTGAGGTTGGGTGACAAAGTGAATGTGGGTTCTTTCTTGGGCACCCTCTCTTGCTCTCTTCCTTATTGCTCAGCTTAGGAAAAGTCAGCTACCCTCTTGTGAGGCAGCCCAGAGAGAAGACCCTAGAATGAGGTACCAGGATTGGCCACATGCCCACCTCCGCATGAGTGAACTTAGAAGTAGGTGCCCTGAACTCAGTCAACCTTCCATGAGTCTGCAGCCTCTAAGAGCTTGACTTCAACCTCAGCCTCCTAAGTATTGAGCCAAAGACATCCAACCAAGTTACCATGTTTCCCTAACACATAGGAACAATGAGATAATACATATTTGTTGTTTTAAGAAGCTAAATATTGGAGTAATTTGTCACACAGAAATAGTGAATAGAGTCAGCAAAAAGAACCAACCCACTCTCACTACCATTTGTCTTTGTCTTCATTGCTAATTCTCATACTGTCAGCTTCTACATGTACCAAGCATTTTACTGGCTCTTTGGGAGTGAGGGCTGTGGGTGGTGGGGTAGAGAGAACAGATGACCTTGTGATTCAACCAGGCAGCTTCCCAGTGACTCACGAAGGCAGTGGGTGGGAGAAAAAGCGTTGGTTTTAGCCCTTGATACCAAATTAATAGTATCTCCCTCAGACCACAAATTCCTCTTAGCCCCATCACCAAGACAAGGAAATAGTTGCAGTTCTTATGGGTGTCACTGAAGAGTGCACTTTGTAACCCCTATCCTCTCCAGGGCTGTCTTCCAGGAACATCTGATATAATTGCACTTGAAAGCAAGTACTGTAGGTGAAAAGCTTGGTGAGAATTTCTTAATGCCACCCCTTCCCTTGCAAAACAGCCTGCCCCTGACTGTTTTCTGGTTGCATTAATGTTCTTCTGCAGCCCATGTCTGTGTCCCTAGTGATAGGAACCATGTCTATGGCATTCTTGGGCATGAATGCCACAAGCGATTAAGTGCGATTTTGATGTAGGGAAGCAGACCTTGGTGTAAGCAGAGAGAGCAGACTGAGAAAGCTGGCATGTGGAATGCTCACATCCACATCTTTCCTAGCTATTTAGTAGAAGCTGGCCTGCCAGGTGACCCAATTCCAGGGGTGGTGGATGTACATGCCAACTCCAAGCTCCCTGCTGGGGCCGTCACTCCCTTGGGAAACAGCTAACTGTATTAGCTAATGAGAGAGCCAATGGGAGATAAATACCCATTAGGCAGATTTCCTCTGGGCCCTGACCTTTCCTGCAGAAGCTGCTACAGACCAGCGGGCTGGGAGGAGGGGAAGAGGGAAGGAGATAGTGGCTGAAAATGCCTAATAAACGGGCCTGGCGTCTGCAAAGAGTACCCTGTGATGCCATGCCTTTCTAACTTGGCAAACAGAATTTGATGCTGTTTGAATTTGCAAACTAATGATAAGAAATAATTGCTAAATAGCTCAATAACTGACAGGAAATTACCCTTGTTTCTCCATAACAATGCGACAAGACAATTCAATTAGGGCTACTGTAAATTAAAAAAAAAAAAAAAGTTTGTTTATAGGATTCACTTCCAACAATGACAATAGATGAGAAAGATAGGAAGACTGGGGAGAGGAGGGGCTAGAAGGGTTTCAAACCCTCCCTGGATGCAGATGTCTGTTGATGCAGGAGGGGCAGGCACCGTGAAAGCTGTTGGATGGAATTCTCCTTTCAGGCTGTTGAGCTGGGAGCGTCCCTCAGGATAATGTCCCATTGGAATGCTTGATAATAACAAGCAGAAGTCAGCTGGAAACCAAAGAGAGGAGTCATCCGATTTCACCCTGCCCCACCTGCACCCAGTTGCTCTAGATGGGTGGCCCAGGGCTGCCGGGAAGAGGCCACTGGCCCTGGGACACCAACAGGTAACTGGAGCTGAGTGGCATTCCCTTTCGGCATTTGCCCAGACCCTTCTTATTAGTGCGTTGTTTCCAGATTCAAGTGTCCAGCTCCCCAGAACCACGTCTCGATCCTGGGTTTCATTTCTCAGGGACCTAGAATTAACCAAGGAAGGTTTACAGTTTTTGCTTTTTCTAGAGATGTTTGCCGTCTGAAAAACAATTCTTCCAAACCAAAAATTATTTTAAACTCCGGGGAATGGAGCTCTTATGATAGAATTATTCATAGTGGTGGGGACATAATTTTGTGCAAGAGGTTCTGCAAGACCCCTTAAAGGCTCATCCTCGCTCTCCAGCTGCTCTGCCCCACTGCGATGAAGAAGAGCAGTGAATCCAGGACTGGGGGAGAAGAGAGAATTCTAGAGCTCACTGCAAAAGCTGTGGGTCTGAATCTCCTCAATATCTCTGAGTCTGACTCTCCCTCCTGGTATATACCCAATTCAGCAACGACGACGACAAAGTACCCTTCTAAGTTAGGCAATTCTCTTTGGGCAAAATTATCTGCAGAAATCAGAATTTATTCTTCAGTCTCTCCTGATGAATTACCCCAGTATTTAAAAGGCAGGAGAAAAATGGGTAGGCAGTACTGCTTGGGTAGGGAGATTAGCTTTTTAAGGCAAATATCTGCTCAGAATCACCCTCTGGCCCCTTAGTGCTTTGGACGTCAGATGCCAGGGGCCCTCCTCAGCCCCATGGTTCAGGGGTATCCCCCCTACCAGTAAGACCTAGAGGTTCCAAGGAAATGAGAGGCAGGCAAGAAGCTGCACAAATGTTGTCATATTTAATATGGTCACGTTCCCTGGGTGATCCAGTGCACAATTTTCTTCCCCTTATAAATAAACCCTGCTGAGCCTGCGTTTGCAGCTCATCATCACTTACAGAAGCGAATGAGCGTAGCAATTTATTGTTTCTTATTGCAGGAGTTTTCGGAGCAGAAAGTTAAACTTTTATCTGCACATTCAAGTGAGGTTCCATCCATTCTCCCTTCCCACCTCCCTCCACTCCCTCCCTGCTATGTCCCCTCCTCCCCACACCAGAAAGGCAAAATCTGTAGACGAGAGGGCTCCGTTTTTCTTTCCGCCTGGGAACCCAATTACAGTTGGCTGTTGTGAAATTAACGTTCACAGCCATGAAATTATGCTATAGACGCTTTATAGAAATCACTCAATCAAACAGAGTGAAACCTTTTTTATATGGTAATCATTTCCCACCATCAAATTTCATACGAAAGAACAGTTTGATTGAACCACCTAGTTAAACTGTGTATGAAATTAGTCATTCTCACCATAAACAGTGTTCTGCTGCCTTCCCAGACAAAAGCTAACAGAATCAAGGTAGTAATTGGCTAGGAAACGACAGGTCCTAATTCTGCCTGAATGGTATTCCTGCTCTTTTTATCATTCAACTGGAAATCCTGAAGTCATGTGCTTCATCTTTTTCCAGAGTGGCCCAACCAAGTGGGCATAAAACCTAGTTGTTGCACCCTTTTCCTATTAACTAGCAATGTGACCATGGGCAAGTTACTAGACCTCTTTGAACCTATGAAATCAGGAATCAGACTTGGTCTCACTTTGGTCTAAAGTAATGTTAGTTGATGGAATCTGCTTCTAATTCTGCTCCGTGAAAAGGTTTGCTGTACAGGAGCACTTGAATGAGCCTGTTCTCTCAGACCAAAGATAAAGAATAGAGTGGGAGAAAAAAATAAAGATATGATGATGAAATCAGCTCCTTTCTAATAAGCCAGTATCATGGGTTAGTCAGTGGAAAAAATTAAGATCTCAAAAATGAGTGATCTCTAATTTTGTATTAAAGAAACACTGAACCATTTCATATGTATGGTATCTGTAGCCCTTTCCATTTTAAATAGCTGTTTTGATATTTACTAATTTATAATCATAAGGGTCTCCTTTCTCTCTCCTGCTGAATTTCAGTGGTTTCTCTCTGTCTCACCTGAATGTTACAAACCCTCGCCTACCTTGCTGACCACAAGGCATTTCCTGGAGAGGGTCTTAGGTTCTACCAAATCATGCATAAAAGCCTGTAATTTTGATGTGTTAAGGATTTAGGCATAATAGCTTCTGGCTGCGAGCTCTCTTTAGTTTCCTTTCATTAGTGCTGTCAGTTAGTTTATGAAAAACTCTTATAAATTCTGATCATGTGATCTTAGTGGGATATTCCAGGTGCTTTGGTAGTGCCAGGCTTTTTATTTCTATATTGTTTAATAGTTTATAAATCATTTCCACGTGGATTATCTCATCATATGTTCAAAACTATCCCATGAGGTAGATACTATGTATCAGCCCCAATATACAGGTAGGAAAGTAAAGGCCCAAGGAGCTGAAGTGGCTTTGTTGAGTCCCTCAGCTAGACAATGGCAGTGCCAGCATGAGGACTCAGGAAAGGGTAGATACAAAGTGAGGCCTGTGGTACGCTTGTCACAAAGCTTAAAATTGCAAAAATCATAATAACAATAAAAAGCAGGATATAGGTCAACTGAGGCTGGTCTGTGCTCATCTCAGATGGCTTTACCTACAGGCCTAGGGGCTCAGCTGTACCTTTCTGTCTTTATGGTCTGTCTCGGTCCATGGATCTCTTGTCCTTCAGATATCCTCTCATCCTTCTTCAGAGCATGGTGGCCTCAGGTTACAGGAAGGTAGAGGTTGTAAGGCCCCATGATGCCTTGGCTCTGGGGCTTCTGTAACATCACCTCCACCACATTCTATGGGTCAAAGTCACAAGGACAACTTAGATTCAAGGAGTGGGAAAATAGACATTACTTCTTGATAGTAGGAGCTGCAGAAGACTGTGGCCATGGTTTCCAATCTACCACAAATGGTTACGAAGTGATAGAATTTGGACACATTTAATATATATGCACTGTACCTGCAGAGACCTGCGTCTTTTGAGTAGATAGATGAGCCTTCATAGGACAGGAACAAGTTCACTGGGCATGTGCTAAAATGCAAGGCAGGGCTATTGAAACATTCCAGGTTAGTGGAAGGAGCTCTGGATTAGGATATCAGAGACTTGGGTTCTTGCTCTATGTTTATTATAAACCAGCTGAATCAGCCTGTGAAGTTGAGTGTTAGCCTAATTTTCTGTAATGACAGCATAATGCTCCTCCCAAGCTTTTCCCAGGATAGTTGGTATGTCCAAGTGAAATACTAAATGGGCAGTCTATAGATGGCATAAAGCTCCTTATCAAGACTTACAAATTGCAGGGTGCTGGGAGGGAAGAATGGGATGGGGCCTGGTGAGGAAACCAAGGCAGGAGTAATTAAGAATCACACTCAGTGACTTGTTTACTGGATTTTCTATGAAGTTCTCACGCTTCCTATATATGTGCCCAGCTAGATTTTTCTATCCTGTTCATTTCTTTAGACTCACAAATTGCATGGCACTTCCTTAAATACTGCTCAGGATTGGCTAGAATGTTCTCCAGGTGTTGGTATCAGGCAGGTTTTTGTTGGCTTTGCTCGCTCCCCTCTTATTAGCTGGGTGTCTTGCATCGGTTTTCCCCTCTTGTGAATAACAGTTTCTGTCTCATGGAGGTGTAGGCACATGTCAGGTGAAGGCTATGACACCATTAGCAGCAGCTGGCACAGAATGGGTGTTCAAGGACTCCCTTTCCTTGATTAAACTATAAGCTTCCTGAGGGATTTGGATCTCCTGAGCCACAGGCAGAGCAAGAGACCCATTGCTGCCACCCAGTGCTTTGTTCGCCACTGTACGTAGCCAAGTGCTGGCATGACATTGACACCTAACAAATATTTGTGGAAAGAACAAGATCCAGAGCTCCGATCTCCTGTCCTGTGCCGTCTCTCACACCTGGCACCAAATCTCTTTCCCATGGGTCTCTCTCCGTCTAGTGCCTGAGACACAAGTGCAGTGTCTAGTAGTTTTCTTCATGTTGTAGGAAGCGGTGCTTTGTTCCCCAGCAAAACTGCCTTGTGAGCTCTCCAGGTGTCAAAAGCAGGAAAGAACACACCAGCTGGGTGGCCGGGACCTCCCTATTCCTCTCTCTGCTCCTAAGCAACCACTCAATCTCAGGCACATCATCTTACTCCTGTGCTTGGTTTTCTAACTGATATGATCAGGAACCATATCCCATAAGCTCTTTTCAGATTTCCCATTCCTTGAATCCACAAAAAACCACACATTGTCATTTTCAAAGGGTATATGTGGGGAAGGGAAAGGGGAGGACGGCAGAGGCAGGGTGTGCAGGGGTCATCCCAGAACAGCTGCCATCACAGCCTGAGCCCAGAAGCTAGAAATTTTCTCCAAAGTTCGACATTATCTTGGCAGCTCCAACCTGCTGTCCTGAGACCCCCCAGCCACCCAGCTTCCAGCAGGGAGGCTGCATTCAAACCCTTCCAATTCTCCCACTTGATCAAATAGCCCAGGGCCCTGGAGCCTTTTTCTCCTGTTTGAAAAAGCATCCCCAAATCTGCTCTCATCCCCTCTTTGAAAAAACATACACAAGTCTGAGAGTGCCCTCCCCAGTTTGATCCCAGTTTCCCAGAACTGTCACAGTGGCTGCTGACATTCTGAGAGGGAGCAGTGGTGGGATGGTCATCCCTGCTCCATGGGCGTCTTTTGGGGAATTAACATTCGGGGCCTCTGGTCACTTCTGGCTGCTGAGGTGAGGACATGGCAGGTCTGAGGGAAGAATGGAGGTGGGGTAGGAGTGGCAGTTGAGAGTCACGGGGGCCAGAGAATAAACAGAAAGAAAGATACAAGCACTGAAAAGCATTTCGTTCAGAGCAGCAGTGACCACTGTCTCTTGTCCCCAGAGAATCATGGTTTTCCAGAGTCATGCAGACTCTTTGTTTCTGCAAAGCCCCTGCCTGCTCCAACCACAACAGAGGGAAGCAAGCTATCAGCTCATAGGGCAGTGAAGTGTGGGATGATGTGGGGTTGCAGCAGAGGCAAGGTCAGCTCTGGTCACTGCGAGGGTGATTGGGAGGGCGGTGGGCAGGATGTGCTCCTGTCCAGATGCATCTTCCCTCCATGGAGGAGCCACACCTGCTTCTAGTGCTCATGGGTTATCATGCCCTTGATGCCTACAGATGCTGCTTCTAATGGGAGACAGATGGGGTGACCGGAAGCCTGCAAAGAAAGATGCTTATTCCTTGGTGCCCTGATGATATAGCATTGAGCATGAGATAGTTAATAAGAAATTTCCTTATGGCCTTCCCAATTGGGAGGACTACAGAATTGGCCTTCCTATTAGGTGGAAAATACAGTGAGAGTATTCTCCAAATGGTGAATGAGTGCCATATTTCTTTTAAGCCCCATTGTGATTAGAATTAAGCCAGATGCATAGGAGTTCCTAATAAAATTCTTGAGGGACAAGAGGGATGAGGATGTCTGTAGGGTTTGCCTCAAAAGTGCTGCCAGCCTCGCTCTCCTTAGCATGAGGACCCAACTCTTTCTTAAAAGTGTTGATTTCAGGCCAGGCATGGTGGCTCACACCTGTAATCCCAGCACTTTGGGAGGCCAAGGCAGCCTGATCACTTGAGGTCAGGGGTTTGAGACCAGCCTGAAAAACATGGCGAAAACCTGTCTCTACTAAAAATACAAAAATTAGCTGAGTGTGGTGGCATGCACCAGTAACTCCACCTACTTGGGAGGCTGAGGCAGGAGAATCTCTTGGACCCGAGAGGCGGAGGTTGCAGTGACTGGAGATCTCAGAACTACACTCCATCCTGGGTAATGGAGTGACACTCTGTCTCAAAAAAACAAAAACAAGGAAGTCCATTTCTTCATTCTGGTTGCTCTCAAATGGAATTCCTACTTCTCTTCACCTTGGAGGGAGCCTCTGTAATATGACTGAGACCTTGGAATTGACTCAGCGGTAATTTCCCCTGCCTTTTTGACTCTCTTAGCTATTCAAACTCAGTCACTTCCATCTTCAGCAGCGGCACCCAGTGACCCACCCCACCTGCATTAACTTCGGCCCTAAAGCACTCAAAATCTATGCAAAAGGATTTTCATGAGTTGCCCTTCTAGGTCTACTGCTAAAAGGAACTCTTGTGAATGTGCCACAGGAGGCATGGACAAGAATAGTCATAACAGCACTGTTCACAAAAGAAACACTTGGAGACAACCAAATGCTCATCTGTGGGACAATGGGTAAATAAAGTACAGGATGTACATTCAGTGAAATATTCTATAGCTGTGACACATAACAATATGAATGCATCTCAGTAATCTAATGTTAACCAAAAATAAATCCCAAACAATTAAACCCAGCACAACATCCTTATAAAGCTATCAACAAGTAATTACTGTTTAGGAAAATATAGAGATAAAATAAAACCCTAAAAAAAGAAAGCCAAAAGAGAAAAAATGATTCAGAATGATGGTCACTTCTAGTGTAGGATGGGAATAGGGGTGCCATGTAGCTGCAGTTAAGTTATTGTTTGTTTTGGGTAGAGGATTTGTAAGTGCTTGTCACACTATGAAACAGAACTAGCTAACTAAATAAAAACATGTAGTGGGAACAATAGAGTAAAGGTTGCTGCCTACATATTAGAAGGGGAACATACACAAACGGTTCCAGCTGGTGGCCAGAGAGAAGAATTCAGAGGCATGTTTCTCACCTAGCAAACTGGGTGCTCTCTTTCTCTCACTCTCTCTCTCCTTGTCTCCCTGACTCTTCATTCTTGCCTTTTGTGACCCAGAAATGGACCCTCTTAGCTGATTATGCCCTCTCCAGGTCTGTAAGTAATAATAAATTATTGAACTTATTTCCTACTGTGGTGGTACATTGAATTTGCACCTTCAATCTAGGCAAGGGTTAACTGGGACACTAGGGAGAAAACATAGTCAGGCTCCCAGTACCAGAGCGATGGTCCAGCAGGCATAAACTGGACATGAGTGACCCAAGAACTACAACGGAGTCTGCCAGTATGAAGAAGTTTCCTGTGCGAGGGACCTCCTGGTCACAAGTTGGACTAGGAAGCATTAGGGCCTCTGTTAGGTAAAAGAAATGGCCTATGATATGCACACTGTAAACATTATGCCAAGGTTCCCATCATTTTCTGTTGGACCAGGGTTCCTAGCCACTCTAATATTGGAATCCTAATTTAGAAAACAAACTGGCCAGGTGCGGTGGTTCACGCTTGTAATCCCAGCACTTTGGGAGGCCGAGGTGGGCGGATCACAAGGTCAGGAGATGGAGACCATCCTGGCTAACACGGTGAAACCCCATCTCTACTAAAAATACAACAACAACTAAAAAAATTAGCCAGGCGTGGTGGCACATGCCTGTGGTCCCAGCTACTCGGGAGGCTGAGGCGGGAGAATGGTATGAACCCAGGAGGCGGAGCTTGCAGTGAGCCGGGATTGCGCCACTGCACTCCAGCCTGGGCGACAGAGCGAGACTCCATCTCAAAGAAAAAAAAAAAAAGAAACCATGCATAGGCCAAAAATGGGAGTGTTCCATGAACTAAGATTATGATTAATTCAGTTCTGTGCAACTGGGGAAAATCTCTCTGGAGAGGAGTCTTGAGACATTGCCAAGAAAATAACAGAGCTGGCTGGGTGGTAGATAACTTCCTTTCCACTCCCAAGCCAATAGCAGAATGAGAGCATAGCCCAACACTTACTTTTAATCTCGTGCAAGAGTTGAAATCATTGCTTCCTGTCTTACTTTCCTGTTGCTGTTGTAACAAATTATCACAAAGTTGGTAGTTTAAAGCTACACAAGTTCATGACTATACAATTATCCCAATGTGAGGCTTAAAATAATACAAGTTGATTACCATACAATAGGTCAAAATTTTGACTTGGGTTTCACTGGGATAACATTGATATATTTGAAGGGCTACATTCTTTCCTGAGGCTCTAGGGGAGAGTCTTTTTCTTTGTGATTCCCCACTTCTAGAGACTGCCCACATGACTTGGCTCATGGCCCCTTCCTCTGGCATCAAAGCCAGCAACGGCAGCTCCAGTCTTTTCTCATTGCATCATTCTGACTTTCTGCTTCCCCCTCCTACTTATAAGGACCCCTGTGATTACGTTAGGCCACTGGTAATCCAGGATAATCTCCCCAACTCAAGACTCTTAATTCCCCCTGCAAAGTCTCTTTTGCCATGTAAGGTAACACATTCATAGCTTCCAGGAATCAGACACAGCCACCTCAGGGGAACCATTATTCTGCCTATCACTTTCCAATGAGGACACATCCAATCAGCTCCTTTAAACTAACTGTTCCTCTCTCCTCCCTCTCGCTCCAGTTGTTTTGCAACCAGCTGTGTCAAGGGCACAGTGTTGGAGGGAAAGAAAGAGGAATTAATAGACTGGGAAAGCGGAGCAGGATACATTAAGGGCTTGACTCCATCTCAGAAATCACCATCCCCTGAGTGAAGTCAGGCTGAATCAGTCTCTAATTCATTTCATCTAGCATGATATTGGAAGTCTGGGCAATAGTACCAGGGTGCAGCGAGGCATGCAGTCCTGCTTTGGAGGCAGGAAGCCTTGACAATGTACATTTAAGAGGTAAGTCAAGAAATTCAAACTCTCTTACAGAGATGTAATATTGGAGCCTGGAAAGCCAGATATCAAGCCTAGATCAATGTGCAGAATCAATAGCCTCCGGCCAACAACTTGCAGGGATTCCTCTTTTCCCATCATCCTCTGCTTAGTAAAACTCTTAGAGTCCATATAAGGACAGTGCAACTTAGAGACCTAAAGAGAAGTATGGAAAATACATGGAGGCTTGGCAGAGTTCCCAAACTATACAGAAACTATAAAAAGGCTCTTAAAAACCTCCTGAGATTTTTTAGTATGAAGGGACCAAAAAAAGAAATCACTGGTAAGTAACATACTCATTGTCTCCAAGTCAAGCTTTATCACACAGAGCACACGGACAAGTCATTTCCTCTGTCTGGACCTCAGTTTCTCCTCTAAATAATGAGGGGTTTATATAGATCCCTGTGTCTGTGTTTGACAATTGCCGTTTTCTCGGCATAAAGTGTGTTTAGCCTGTTCTCCGTGGCTGCCTTCAGGTTGATGCCAGACATCGCCTTTTCCTACAGCACCAGCCTCACTTTTGCTGACACCCACTGACTGTGCAGGGCTTTTCAGGGTGTGCCATTAGGGCCATGCGACACAGTGACAGGCAGGAGCTGGCTCAGAGAGTTAGCTGAATGTGCTCTTGACTCCACGTTCACATTGGTAGCTAGACAATGGCCATGGTGGCCTGTGTACACCATAGAAATGGGCAAACACTGCAAAGCGGGGATTTCCCTACCATCACCTGAGCCCATTTAGCAGAACCCATCCACTGGATAGCCCTTCTGCTTCTGCTGGTACCATTCCTGGAAGCAGGAGAGTAACATCAAGAATACAGGCCATAGAGTTCAAATCATCACCCAGTGTTCAAATCCTGATTTGCCATGTTCTACCTGGACTACATTAGACCTTATGTAACAGTGCTTTATATTAGATAAGGTTGCTATGAGGATCAAACGTAAACACTGAGCCCAATACCGGGTGCATCGCAACCTCTCAGTAAGTGTGCTCCTTCTGTTCTGTTAGGATCAGTGAGATTATTGAGGAGTTTTACCAACACTGTTGTGAAACAGAGAAAATACCTCTCTTCCATTTGTATTTTGCATGTCAGATGGGGGATCAATGAAAAACTCCTGTGTGCCTATAATTTACAGAGTTTGAAGGGAAACCCTGATTTCAATAATCTGGATTTCTTCCTTCCCCAGCCATCAGGATTCAGAGAACAGTCTATGGTGGGCTGGGTTGGGAGGTAGATGTAAAGGGAAGTATCATGTGGTTCTCAGAGTCATTCGTATTCAACAACCTCTAAGGCTTTCTTACTAAACTAAGCTTATTTGTCCCTTTGTCTCTTCCCTTAGGATCACTTTTTTCCCTAAAGCCTCCTCAGTCCTATAAGAAAAGAGACGTCTGAGTGGGCAACCCTACCAAGATTTATACAGGCAGCTCCCAGAATGTGCTGGAGATCCTGACACCAACACTGGGATTTTGAGCCCAAAAGTAAATAAAACAATCTCCGTTCTCAGGAGGCATATGTGCCCAGGGATACTCCATCCTTACTGAGAATTATGCAAGAGAAATTCAGGTTAAATTGTATCTTAATGGACTGAAGTTCTACATAGAGAGGCATCTTCTCAAAATGAAAGCCATTTTAGAGGGAAACAGGGTCCTTTCAAGAGTAACTTTACAGTCAGAAAAATAATTCTTGTTTTGCAGAATAGTGATGTTGGAGAATGGCAAATATATGGCATGAGTGCTTAATCTTCCCATGGGTGCTCATGGGAGACACACCTAATTGATCACAGCCCTCTCTCTCCTGGAGCTTATAAGCATCCTCAAAACACTTCTCAGTGAAGCACTCTAGGCAGCCATTGTCAATCAATCAGAGTGGCATGTGATATTAAAATATATTTGCCATCCTCAGTCTAGATGAAGTGGGGGAATGGACGAGATGTTATGATGAGGTCCTTTCTAATCCTAGGGTTCCATAACAGTCGATGATAGCATCAATCTAACACTGTGTCCTCAAACTGCTATTGCCAGATCTGGATAAATATCACAATTAACTGGTGAAATACGCTTGCAGTCTCTAGTAAAGATAGCCTATTCTGCCTAGTAGAGTTTTGATTTTCCTCTGTATATCATGAGATCTCTATTTGCCCCATATTTTCTGCTGATGAAATATTATTGATGGTGGCGGTGATGGTGATTATTATTCAGACTATCAATAATAATAAGAAGAAGTCACCCTATATTTCCTGGTAATAAAATGAAGATGATTACTTAGCTTGCTAATGTATACCATTCATCTTCTACCTCTCTCTTCTTGACTTTCCTAAAGCACCAAGCCCATTACTGATAGCTTTTTAAAGTGACATTTCAGTTCTTCACATGTGTCAATCAGAAAGGTAACGGTCCATTTTTGCATTGATGTCTGTCAATTCAGTTCTGAGAAAAAGATACTGCTCCCCATTACCAGTGGGTAAACACATGTAAAGAAGCACTAACCGTTCATTCTCTGTGTTCATACTGACCCGTATTTGCTAGACACCTTCTTCTCTCTGTTGAACTTTCAGCTCGTGACCTTTCTAGTGTTTGTCTATTTCACAGTTGACGAAACCAAAACCCAAACTGAGAAAGTGAGGCCGAGTCTGCACAGGAAGTCAGTGTCAGAGCACAACTAAAACCCAGATCTCCTGGCTGCTATGTGCAACTTTAACCTCAGGCCAATTGTTTTTCATTACATCACACTTGCCAGTGAGATGCAATCTACCTTTGGATTGAAAAGTTGGGCGTTCTGATTAAATCAGATCTAGTTCTCAGTTACGAATTGAGTTCATCTGTTTTGAAAAAGTCACTGTGCGTTAGCTAACTCTGGAGGCTGTGCGGGTCAGGGCGTTTTCACTGTGGAGCAGATCCCCAGCTACAGATGGGCGTCTACACGTCTGTATTTGCATTCCCTCCCACAAACGAATACCCAGCACAGCACACACTTGTTAATTTAATTTATTTATAAACATAACCTGCCAAATTTTGAGATGATGGATGATTTGGGGCTTTAATAAATCCAACACTGAATGAGCCCAAGAAATTGTCTAGTGTCAGCTTTTCACTAAATGCAATTAGTCATGTGGAAATATTACAGATATAAAAAATAATCTTCAGCGGAATTTCATAAATTTGGTAGAGTACACAGAATCTAGGAAACCTGCTTGTTTAGAAAGTGAAAAAAGAACGTGGGAGAAAGCAAAGAAGGAAGAGAGTGAGGAAGAAGGAAAAGGAAGAGGAGGAGGAGAAGGAGAAAGGAAGAGGGGAGAGAGAAATAAATATTGACGAGAGAGAGAGAAAGACAATGTCACCTGCTCTTGCAATTCCATGACTCTTTGTATACACAATGCAAGCTTGCTATTCTTTGCAGATCCTTTGCCTTGCATACATTTGGCAGTGAAGATGGAATGACAGCTCTTCATTTTGGTGTCTGTACTGCCTTGCTTTCACACTTCTTCATTTCCCCTGCAGTCATCTGTGAGGAGGTTCAGACAAGTTCCCAAAAGAGACAAAGTGAACAATGAGTAGAGTTGGCCCCTAGAGCTTTAGGATCCGCATTGGCAAACTGCACTCACTACTGGAAGTCATCCTGCTCTTCTCAGATGGTGCCTGTTCTTGTCTTCTCCAGTATTGCTCCAGCCTCCAGAGCATTGGTTTCAGGTCCCGAACAGAGCCAGGGCTGGGAGAAATAATCCTATCGATAGGATCTTCTTGAGAACAGGGGATGTGTCTTATATATTACCAGGTCACCAGTGGCTGGCCCGGGACTTGGCATGTAATAGGTTCTCAATGAGTATCTGTTGGATGAATGAATGGTTTTGACTTTCCTCATCTCATCTAAGTTGAGAAAAGATTCACTAGGATCTTATAAATAAGTTCTTAAGGAGGCGTATTCCATCCCTGCCAGAAAGTGCTCTATTCTTAAAGAGTAAACAGAAAGACAGTAACTTAATTCAGAACCTTTATTTTCTATAATGAAACTGTAAACTCTGGTGGAGCACGTTCTTGAGCTCATTCTTGAGGTTGACCTGCAAAGTAAGGAGAACCCTAAGCTAAGGTGATTAGAGTTTGTGCTTTACTGTGTGATGTTTGTTTTCATTGCTTGGTCCTGTGATACAAATATGCCTGAAAGACAATATGGCACAGTGGTTAATATAGAAACCAGCTTAACTCATTTAACCTTTTGTGCCTCAGTTTCCTCATAGAGGGCAATAGTACTTACATTATATGATTGTTGGTGAAGATTAGCTGAGCTGATCTTGGCAGAGCACTTTGAACAGAGCCTGGAACATAGTAACTACTGTGTAAGAAGGATCTATTATGATGCTTTGATTGAAGAAAAGACAAAAAAGAATGAGCTATTATTTTTCTTAGACCTCATCCTATAAGACTATGAAATGGGAATAGTAAACAATCCCCGTGCCCCATTTCTCATTTGTATGATATTGATACTAAGCACAACATAATAAGTGCTGTATCTAAAATAGGGGTCCTATTTGGTGGCTTGGGGAGACACTGACATTTGTGTTTTTTAAATCTACCACTGGAAATTAGCCTAATGGGGAAGAACGTGTGAGGAGCATTCACATCAGGAGAAAGACTGCCGTCAAAAAGGAAACAGAGATGCCCATGCAGTCATCCAGATTCTGAGTCACTGAGTGTGGGGGAGAAAATTTCAATAGCAATAAATAGAATTTGGTGCATAAACTGTGATTTGAGCAGCAAGTCCTGCAGTATAGTTGGGGCTGGCTTTTAAACTTAATTATGCACATGTGTCTCCGGCAGAGTTTATTGAATCATATGGTGTAAACCATAAACAAACACTAAAAACCTGGCGGGGTTGACGGCTACAAGCTACAAAATGATCTTTAAAGATCAAATATTTATTCCAAAATCCCAGGAGCCAACCTCTCTACATTAAAGCCAAAAGCAAGTGATCCATTCTTCCTCAACAGTAGCTTATGAATCTTCTTCCTGATTGGAATATGCACAAACAAATTATGGTCCCCTGAGTGCCATGCCGCATGGAGGAGCCAATTTGGGTGACACACAAAATGCATAATCTAAAGGATTAGTAAATTGCCTTGGCAGTGAATTATCTCTGCAGAGCTTGACATAAATCAACCTCATGATGTGCCATTCAGGGAATGTGAAAGCCTGGGCTCCCCAATAGTTTTCTGGATTCCCTCTGGCAGGGCCTCATTAGGCCTGGGACGGCTGATATGCTCAGCAGGGTGGCTTCTGAGGGTGGCTAATGGGAAAAAGAGTGCAGACATTCCATCCTCTGCCTACTACAAACAATCTCATGATTAGCTGCAAAACCCAGGCCTCCTCCTCATTTCTCAGGGAAGAGAGGCCTATGTTGTGTTCCTCAACCCCACTCCAAAGCTGCTGCCTCATTGCTAATTTCCATTCCATTTGGGATCTGAAATGCAAGCTGGTATCACCAAGCTTTGCTGCAATTCTGGGTTGCTCCTCAGAACGTTTGTTCCTTTTTTTTTCTTCTTTTTATGGAGCAATTCACAAACCAGCTCAAAGTTCATAACTCTGCCTGTGGCTGGCTGGTGGCTTTGCCTGTGTGTTTTTACAGTAGCTATATACATATGCACATATACATATTGAAGCATAAGTATAAATATCTGTGTGTTATGGCCCATGCGAGGGAAGCCTCCTTCCTGCAGAGAGTTTGAGCTGTCTGCAAATGACCACCTGGCCCTGTTCATCTTCCAAGACCTTGCAAGTCCAATCACGCCTCCCAGATAAGGAATGTATTATAAAGACACATACATGTCAAGATGCTGATGCAAGCTATATCAGGGACAGCAAAAATAAAGAATAAATAATTAATCATTGGAAGATTCTGTTTGAGGAAGTTGTCTATGATGGCTTTGAAGCATATTTGTTGGATGTCCTCTGCTTATATAGTGAACAAAAAATCCTATTTTTATTGCTAATGTTGTTAAGACCAACGTTTCCTTGACCCTAATCCTGGTTTGGTTTGTTTCCTTCGATATGACTTTGTGTTCCCTAAATAGATATTGCCAACCGAGGTGCTGGGGGCCGTGTGCACTTGGGAAACAGATTTTGTTTACCACCACCTATAGCTTTTTGTGAAGAGTCAATATTTCAACTTAGAAAGATTTGTTACTTCTCTTGCAAAATAAATCAGAAGATTGGGTCCTCATTGTACCATGGAATACTGCTGTCCCACTGTGTGGCAGGAGCGAGGTCATTCTGGGGAGAATCTCAGCTTCAGAACATCCAGATGTCCTCACATCTCCCTCCGCCCCAGATCTTCTCCTGTTCCCCAGTGGAGCTATTCACACTCCAGGTCATCTTTGAGGCTTGTGGGAGTTACTTCAGCTCTCATACCTCTGCAGCCAAGGAAGACCCGGGACAAAGAAGATCTGGGACCTCTTGTACTGCCAGGCCCAGTGGCCATCCTTTAGGCCTCCTGGACTCTGACAGTTCTTTGGCATAAGGCAACCCAAGCTAACTGGATAATATCCAAACCCAGGAGCCAGAATGTGCTGGTCCATTTTTGTATTACTATAAAGGAATAGTTGAGACTGGGTAATTTATAAAGAAAATAGGTTTAGTTTACTCACAGTTCTGCAGGATGCATAGAAAGCATGGCACCAGCATCTGCTCCTGTTCAGGGTCTCAGCTACAATCATGGCGGAAGGCGAAGGGAGAGCAGGTGCATCATGTGGCAAGAGACAACAAGAGAGAGGGGAGGTGCCGTGCTCTTTTAAACAACCAGATCTCATGTGAACCACTAGAGAGATAACTCACCCCCAAGGAGGTAGCGCTAAGCCACTTATGAGGGATCCACCTCCATGATCCAATTATCTCCCACTAGGCCCCACCTCCAACACTGGAAATTACATTTCAACATGAGATTTGGAGAAGACAAACATCCAAACTATATCACAGAGTAAGAAGATAGAGGAGAAATACCAGTTCTGGGGCCTCCTTCCCCTAGAGAGATTCAGGAGATCTAGCAACCCTAACAGAGGAGATCCTGCATGGGCTAAGGTAAGCACCTGAGTACAATGTTACCTTTATGGGGCATAGAGACACCTTGGAGGATGCTGGGAAGCAGGGATGCTAAAGATTTCTGATGTCAGGGAGGGGACTTGCCCAAGAGCATGAGGGTCCCATACTTCACCGTGGATGGTCACGGGCAGTCCACCAGCAGTCTACAAGGCCTATAGTGACTTTGTGGATTCTCTGTATTTTTACACCAGAACAGTCTCCTTAAACACAGGTAAAATTGCTCTCTTTTCCCATTTCCTAAACATCTAGGACATGGTTACCTGTTCCTTGCCTACCTCCCCTCGCATGCCTCACAACTTATGTGGATGTGAGAATATTCTGTAAGATGTCCTCCTGGAAATGCTATGCTTAACCCGCACACTGGTTCTTGTTCATTCCTTCTGCTGCAACCCTTTGTAGATGAGGCCCCTTGTCTCCAAGCATTGTCTAGCCGCCTTATAGCAGACTAAAGCCTTGAGTGTGGATACTGGTTTGGGAGAATATTAACCAGAGTCCTTTAGATTTTTATCTACAACTTAACACTCAGAGAGAGATGAGCACTAGAGTTTTTTAATATGGTTCTAATAAAATACACTTAGCACTAAGCCTCTGCATCACTGATGGTATGGTCTCGCTCACTGCATTCTGGCATGGTACATAACTTTCGGAGCAACAGTGCTCTGCTTCATTGCCACCTTCTCACATTTTCTACCACCATAGGGCACTTTGTCCTGGAAGTTTGTCAGTACCAAAATGATCTGAGTGCCGTTCAGAAAGTCCTGCAGAATAACTGTTGGTGGCTAAAGGCCAGGAGGAGTTGTACTGTGATAGGCTATGGCCACACTGTAGCGTGAGGCGAGAGATGCTGCCTGACTCTCAGGCTCATGCTAAAGAAGTAAAGAGATGAAGAAACTTATCACTGCCTCTTGAAGGGACGGCCACTTGGGCTTCTTTGAGATGATGGCACCTGTGCCTTTTGACCCTGGCCCCTCCCTTTGGCTTATCTCCTCCCATAAAGCTTTGTTCAGAGATTCTTATTCCTGGCCAAGACCCTGAAGAATCTGAATATGTGGTGGAAAAGATGCTAGATTCCTACTGATGGCTAGCCAGGTCCAGCAACCAGTTTCCCCAGGAATCAAACAGACCAGAACCAGAGCTCTGGAAGTCTTCCTCGCACACCCATAACATGCCAGAGTGCACTAGAGATTTTCATGGAGCAAACCCGAAAAAACTGAATTCTGCTCTATCCAGGGGAACTGGTGAAGTGCTGGGAGATGTGGTGGTGGGAACACCATTTGAATCTGAGCACAAGCAGTTGTATCTGTGTTTACATTGCTCAAGAAGCTTCTCCAGTGTTCACATTTCAACCTTCACCTTTACACACCCTCCTTTTACCTGGTTTCCCCAACACAGGCTATCCCAACCAACATCAGTTCATTTGAGATAAGGGGTCACTGAAAGGAATGTTTACCAGCTCTGTCTTGATTACTCGTGGTGGTAGGAGGATCTATCCTTGCTCCCCAAGCCCTGTCTTGGCAGGCAAGTACCCTAGCCTTGCTCCTTGCCATTCTTTTGTTAATTGAAGCCACTAATGGCTTGATGTTGAGTGTCCTCTCAGCCCCTTGCCCACTGTGTGGCCAAGGTGCTAAAGGACAGAGAAATCCCCTGCAGCAGGCCGCAGGCAGAAGCAGCTGCTGCATCAAGGAGGTGGGTAATCTACAAATGATTGCAAGCCAGTGAATAAGCACACATTGATTATTCTCATTTCACTACCAGTGGAACTGCCTATGGGGAGGATGGGCTAGGGGAAAAATTGATGAGCTGGTTAATGTGGCTTATTGGCAAGACAGTTTTAACACCATGTGGCTTTAAGAGTCCTGTTTAAAAAAAAATAATGTGGAGATTGCATTCTAATGGGTCTGAGTTCATATGCAGTGAGTTGCAAATATGTGTCTCTAGGGGCAGTTCTTGCATTAGGCTCTTTGCTCCGAAATCCTTTGGGGTGGAAGGGGGTAATGTATCATATTGTACATTTGTTAAGTGCCACTGGTGTTGTGCACACACTGTGTAGAGGATGCAGCCAGGTGGGATGTGTGGATCCTGAGTGATGAACAGGTAGCAGTAATGAGATGTCCTAACTTGGAAGCTGGGATGTGGGGGAGATAAGGGTTGATGAATGAGATGGATGCTAAATGGAACTCTGAAGGGGAAATCAAACCCTAATAGAGGTAGAGAAGACTTAGATGGTATTGAATGTATCAAGAGAAAAAGAGACCGAGGGCAAGAGGAAAGAATGAAAGAACAAAAGGAAGGAAAGAAGGAAAAAGAAAAGAAAAGAGTGAGAAAGAGAAAGGAAAGGAAAAGAGGGAAGGGAAGAAAGAAAAGAGGGAGAGAAAGAGAGAGAGAGATAGGGAGTGAGGGAAGGAAGAAAGAAAGGCAGGCAAGTGAGCCAGAGAGAAGAAAAGAAGGATGGATGGAAGGAAGGAAAGAGAAAGGGAAGAAAGCAAAGAGAGAAAGAAAGAGAGAGGGAGGGAGGGAAGGAGAGGGAGGAGGGAGGAAAGGAAAGAAAGGCAAGCAAGTGAGCTAGAGAGAAGAAAAGGATGGATGGATGGAAGGAAGGAAGAAAGGAAGTAATGAAGGAGGGAAGGAAGTTTAGTTGAGAGGGGAAGAGAAAGGGAGGAAAGAAGGGGAAGGAAAGTATTAATGATCCTCATCTATTCCTCTTTCAGTAAAATGCATCCTGGCCTCCACCTCATTACCCACTCCATTGTTCACACTGGGTTTAACTCTAAACCCTACTCAAGTTCTTTAGTAAATCATTCCTGGGCCATTCTAGCTCACAAAGATTTCTATCACTGATGATCTCTTTCAGTAGCATTTCATGTGTTATAATAGAAATTTACTTTTGCTTTAAAATGCTATTTAATTGTACTCTTTTTCCATGGCAAAAAAATTAAAAAATAAAAATAAAATGTGGCTCAAATATTTAATTTGCTCAAATATTTTTATCAGCTCCTTTAGAGCAGATCTTATCACTTACTTATCTCTGCATCTGCCATAGTTTTTAGTACAACATTGGAACATAGAGGAGGCAAAGTTGGTGATTATGGACTGCACTTGACTTGAAATTTGACTCATGCAAATTAAGAATTCTCCCCACCGCCTTGAAAAGGCTAAAACCCTTTGCTGTTTTTGCCCAGTACCTAGCAGGTTGGTCCTGATCACATTCTTCTCCTTTTTTCCCCTCTGTCTTAGTTTCTAGTTTCTACTCCTTAGGATCCTCCTCCTCTCCTTGATCCCCATGTCCCAGCCCTGAAGAGAGTGAGCCAGTGAGAACGACCCCCTCTTGCCATCTTGGCAATGTTCTTAACCAAGCCTGGTCACAGTCGCAAGTCTTGACCTCAAGACTCCCTTCCCACCCAACGGAAGCCCCCCACCACTCCATTGAAAGCCACTGCATGAGTTTTTCCTGGTCAGGAAGTCCAACTGGCTTTCTCTCCTGGTTTCCTTATTTTTGCACCATGTTCGCAAATCTGGAGACCCCTCATTTCATGATTCCTTCAAATGGTCAGCTCTGTGGGAAGCCCTGCCTGGCTCCAGTTTCTCAAAGTGCTGCTACTCACTTGCATCATCCCTTCAGCTTCTCGTGCTGAGCTCACAAACAAATGATCCTCACCCTGGTGCCAGATCCTCCTCCTAGACACCCTGCTTGTCACAGAGGTAGATCTGGACAAGACTTGTCATTAAACTACTTGCCTGAGCAACAGAATTCAGACTGTGTTCTCATGTCACCACCTTGCTTCTACTCAGGGACACCAAGGAGTGAACGGCTGGTGCCCAGCATCTCATCTCATCTCAGGGATACCTTTGGAAGACCCATCTTGTTTCAAAGATATGGAAGACACTCGATTTCCTTTTTACCTCCAATTTCCCCTTTCCCTGAGTACTTTTTAAACCCTGAGTTCTTTTATATCTGGCTTTAGAGCAATCCCAGTTAGCCCTACAGAGCTTTTAAATTTTCAAAGCATTTTCATACTTTTAATCTCATTTGATCCTTACAATATCCCACGAGGTAGGTAGAGCAGGCATTATTAGACCCATTTGAATAATGAGCAAAAGAAACCCAGGGAGATGAGTGTCTTGCTTCATGTCCCCTGAGAAGGGACCTTTGTCTCTTGACTTCTGGGTCAGTGATTTTTCCATCATTCTAGGGACCTAAGTGACTTGGCTATCCTCGTTTCAAGCTCTCTAGCGCCCTGGCTCCATCTAGCAGGAGAGGGAGGGGAGGGTGTGTGGGGACAGGGCTGGGGGTGGTGCAGCAAGGAAGAAGGTTCGTAAGGGGAAAGTGCTTACATGGCTTACATATCAATGGCTACTCATTAGCAAGGAGAGGTCAGGGCACCTCCCGATAATGATGTCTGCATTATGGTAGTTAATGGAAATGGTGCAGTACCTGCCCCATCAAAAACTAATCTGCCCAAGAGACACCCAGGCCCAGCACAGCAAGAATGAGATCCCCGCTGGGGATAGCTCCTGGAACTGAATCCAAAGCCATTAGTATCAGAAGGCCTCGGCTATGCATATAGTGGGCCCTGCTGATTCAGACGGTGCAAAGACTACAGCCATTAGTGGGGCCAGGCGGGGACTGGAAAAGCAGCCCTGGAGACTGGAGACTTAGATTCATCTATATGCCTAGAAGAATGCCGAGATGCTTGTAAGGAGGGGCTGAGGAAGAAGGAATGGAGGGTCTTCGCTGCCCCCGGTTCCATGGGGGTCTTGGCATGAACACTCTACTCATTCTTTAAAACACAGCCAGGTAGTTTGTTCCTCTCCAAACTTTGTCCCAAACACAACCACGCCCAGGTCTTATCCATGGCATCATGAAGGGCTGTTTCCCTGTTCCTTGTCTAGCTTCCTCCAGGGAGGCCAGGGTGAGTGGCTCAGCCTCCAGGCCTTGCAGAACCACCAACAGCAACGTTCCTGGTAGCCACGTCTGAGACAAAACAGGAAGGTTGCTGTGGTATCCCGCACTGCAGCACTGTAAGCACTGGCCCAGAACTTTGGGCACTTGTGGGGCTGTGGGGGGTGGGAGGGGCGGTTGCTAAACCTGTCTCTGCATTGGCCAATGTGTGGCCTTGGCAGAGGCTCTTCTCTCATGCATGACTGTTTTATCTGACAATGGAGGTACCAATGGCTGCTCATTGGGTGGCCATGAGGACTTGATTTCATTTTGGAAAAGAGGGAACAAGGGAGGTTTTAAAAGTAGAGAGAGACCAGGCATGGTGGCTCATCCCTGTAATCCTAGCACTTTGGGAAACCAAGGCCAGTGGATCACCTGAGGTCAGGAGTTCGAGACCAGCCTGGCCAACATGGAGAAACCCCATCTCTACTAAAAATACAAAAATTAGCCAGGCAAGGTGGTGTGTGCCTGTAATCCCAGCTACTCAGAAGGCTGAGGCACGAGAATCGCTTGAACCCAGGAGGTGGAAGTTGCAGTGAGCCAAGATCGCACCACTGCACTCCAGCCTGGGCAACAAAGTGAGACTCCATCTAAAAAAAAAAAAAAAAAAAAAACCTCCAAAGGCAAAATATTGCTCTTCTGTAGATGAGAGCAGCTATTCCTTTTTTCCTCCCTGAAGGTAGCACTGTCAGCTGGCATCCCCAGGAGATCATCAGGTGAGCAACAGGCTTGACACACTGGATTTCTCTCGGGGTCCCATTGGTTCAGGCAGGGCACAGGGTCCAGTCATTAAAGGGGCCAAATATGCAAAAGAGAAAGCCCCTCAGGGCCTCTGCATACACTTACAGCCTGGCCCTCCAGGTGGCCTCAGAGACCATCCTGTGCAGGTAACATTTTATTGTTCTTCTCTTCCTCTGGCCCTGCCCTTCCCACAGTAACAGGTTCTTTCTGACTCATCGCAGCCATAGCATGAATATCCAGCCCTCTAGCTTCCTCCTGCTTGTGTTTTTTTTTTCTTCCAAAGGCCTGTCTCTCATTCATCCATGTTTCCTTAGGGTCCACAGGTAGTTCAGATTGAAAGGCCTCAGCAAAATTCTACAAGCCCCTGGCTTTTTATAGAGGAAGAAAATAAAGCCTGGAGAGGAGAAGCTGCACTCAGAGCCAATTAGCGATGAATTCCAGAGTAGAATCTCGTTCTTCTAAAGTCAGGAGGCCTCATGTAGAACCAAGAGATGAAATGGAGAAGATGAGATCATATGACCTCTCAGTCCAGCCAAATCTCTGGACCTAAGCTATCATATAACACCCTTCAGATGACCCGTATAACCTTACAGATGTAATTTACTTATTTTATTCGACAAGAAGATCCAGATTGATGCCATCCTGTATGGTAGCCACCATATGACATTTCAATTGCATGTGTCATTTCAGTTATAATTAAATCAAATTTAAAATTTAGTTCATCAATCTCATTAATCCCATTTTAAGTGATTGCAGGGTGCAGTGGCCACCATGTTGGACAGTGCAGATGCAGAATATTCCATTAATCAGGGTAGGTTCTATTGGACAGTGCTGGTATAGGGCTGGGATTCATTCTCTCATTTTTCAGATGGAAAAACTAAGGCTTAGAGAAGGAAGAAGGCAGTAACTTGTCTGATTCCTGTAGTCAGTAACAAGAGGGACTTTACTTTCTGTTACACCAATTTCCACACCTTTGCCTATAAAAGGCAACAATTGCATCCCATTCTGAGGTCATTGGAAGTGGGGGCTCCTGAATTTCTGCCACAAGTGGCTTAGAGAAAACAGCCTGATTGGAATGAGGGTTCTTGACAGTTTTCATTTTACTTTATATAAGATTGAGAAAATGTTGCCTGTTCATATCAAAGATTGGAACAGAATAGATAGAGATGTAGGAGTTTGGCTGAAGCCATCCTTCATGACATCCCCCTCTGTAAGCTGCCTTTCTCTTTGTTTTTATACAATAAAGATAACATTTATAGAGGCTTACTTCTCCTTCCCCCCAAATGATAAAAATAAACAACTTTGCTTAGTACAGTAAAAATTGTCTTACCTTGTTTGGTAGAAATTATACAATTTTGACCATATCAGTAAAAGCAAATACACACTATGCCTTTATTAATAGAAGTCTAGTATTAAAGGAGAGCAGTTAAAACCTAGATCTACAGTAAATGGCCAGACTACATCTGTGTTATTCATGGGACCTCGTTTGAGAAGGACTAGAGATAAGTAAATGCATATCGTAAATTATGTCATGAGGCCTGGAACAAGAGAATGGATATGTTTAACATAAAAGAAGACTCACACAGAATATATATGGTCATTTCTAAATATCTGAAGAGTTGTTGATTGAAAAAAATACATTTGTTATGTGTTTGCTTATTGGGTGGAACACTGGCTTATTTTCAGCATTTCTATTTTATCTTAAAATCTCATTTTCTTGGCCAGGCATAGTGGCTCATGCCTGTAATCCCAGCAATTTGGGAGGTTGAGGCAGGAGGATTACTTGAGTCCAGGAGTTCAAGACCAGCCTGGGAAACAAAACAAGACCCCATCTCTACAAAATGTTTAAAAAAATATCAGGCGTGGTGATGTGCATCTGTAGTCCCAGCTACTTGGGAAACTGAAGTGGGAGGATTGCTTGAGCCTGGGAGGTTGAGGCTGCAGTGAGCTGTGATTGTGCCACTGCACTCCAGCCTGGGAGACAGAGTGAGACCCTGTCTCTAAACAAACAGACAAACAAAAAACCCTTGCTGTCTTAAAAATAAAAATAGTATTTTTAAAAGTTCACTGGGAACTACATGTTAAAGAGAAGCTGATTTCACCATCATCATCATCATCATCATCATCATCATCATCATCATCATCATCACCAAGGTCAATAGGTCCACTTGCTCTAGACCACGTTTTCAAATAGTGTTTCCTGGAGCCACAGAGGGGGCTGAGCCAGAAGATCTCACAGCTGCCTCTCCATACCAAGGCATTTTCATGAGGCTTGGAGATATCAAAGAAGCAGTGTCATAACAAGCATAAGAGCCTTGGACCAGTAATTGTTTCTCCTGAAAACCTCCCAAATTATCACAGGAATGAGACATTAATAGACAGTTCTAATCTGGTTACTCAGAAAGATAGCAGCCATCCAACATCACTTTGTGTTCGTTATGTTATGTTATGTTGTCATATTAATGTTGGTTTGTAGTTCCCTCCCTCTTCTATATTAGGGTTTTCTCTTCTTGGCTTTTAGGCTGAGTATCACTCTCTCAGGGGTTATTTTGCCTTATGGAATCTTTGCCTTTGTGGGGAATCTCAGAGATCATGCAATGCAAAGCGTAAATGATCTGTGTCCACTGACAAGCCAGCTCTTATGACTTCCCAAAAATTGTTAGCTGGTAAGCTAACAATTTATCTATTCTCCTTTTAAGAAATAGGGTCCCTGAAAAACCATAAGGGCACCTAAAGGTGCCATAAAGGAGTGAATATATCTAAGTAGAATAGAATGACCAGTAATTTTGAATTTCACTCAGTACATGACCACTCATGATATTCCCTTAAAAATCAACCAATAATCAGAGAGTGTAATCACCATTTTTATGGGGTAGTTTGAGCTCTAATCTCGTATGTTAACTGGCATATTGGATCATTGCTGGAGACTGCATTAGAAGACCATTCTTCCAGTTGGTTTTGGGCAAAGACAATGAGGTTTCCCTGAAACTGTATGTAACTAAACTACTTGAATAAAGTACAAGACTCCTTCACCATGTAACACAATCCCTAGTAGAAGTTTAAAGCCATTGTAATGTTCTCCAAATTTAGCAAAGAGGTGGAGTCTATGCCTGTCTCCTTCTACACAGTGTGGTTAGAAATCTGAAATGCAGAAGTGTTTCTGCAACATAATTCATCAACCCCTGAGATGAATCTACATTCATAACCTGAAGAGCCATTTTGAAGGGTATCTGTATCCCATAAGTTACTTGTGTTTCATTAAATGTATATTTCCATTACCTACCATACTATGTGTTCAAGTAATCATCATTTCCCTGCAGTTTCTGCTAAATTGAGAGTTCTCTCTGTTCCTCAAGTTCTGTTTCTTTTCCTACTGGGCACATAGCTAGACCTCATTTCCCAGTCTCTGCTGTGACTGAGTCTGGCCTATAGAATGTGGGCAGATCAAATGGATGTAACCTCCAGGCCTGGCTATGAAACACTCTGCACATCTCATCACACTTTTCTTCACCCCCATCTGCTGGCTGGATATGAGCAAACAGCAGAGGACTGCAAGAGATGGAAAGGTCACAAATTGCAAGGATTCTGGGTCCCTGAATCACTGCATGGAGAAGAGCCACCGAGGAGAACTGCTTGACCAGAAACACTTACAATGGAGTGTTTTATAAAACGGAAATAAAATTGTACAGTGTTAAGTCAGTTACCTTTGAAATTGTTTGTTATAGCAGTTAGCCTACCCTTGACTAATACATTATTTCACATAAATTACAGTGTCTGTATCTAGATTGCAGTTTACACAAAATGCTAGAAATCAGAGGATACATGTATGGTATGCATACCATAATGTACTTTGCTATAACAAACTGAAGTGGGATGGGTAGAGCAGAAAGATTTTCTGGTTCTGTGGAATTTGGCCAGTTGAGCTAATGCTAACTAGAGGTCAGACTCTAACTGAAGCACAAATGTGAGAGGTTTTGAGGCCAGGTTGCTGCAGAAAGGGTTTTTACCCAGGTATCCTCTGGCTGTGTTATGAGGGTTATCAGAGATGGACATACTTGTTCATGATAGACAAGACCATAGTCAGGGAAACAACAGTGTGAGTCAAATCAGAAGACAAATTTAAATCAGCAATGGGCCAGGCGTGGTGGCTCACACCTGTAATCCCACCACTTTGGGAGGCTGCAGTGAATGGATGACCTGAAGTCAGGAGTTCGAGACCACCCTGGCCAACATGGTGAAACCTTGTCTCTACTAAAAATACAAAAATTAGCTGGGTGTGGTGGAACACACCTGTAATCCCAGCTACTTGGGAGGCTGAAGCAAGAGAATCACTTGAATCACTTGAACCTGGAAGGCAGAGGTTGTAGTGAGCCGAGATAGTGCGAGTGACAGAGCAAGACTCGGTCTCAAAAAAAAAAAAAAAAAAAAAAAAAAATCAGCAATGAAGCTGATGACTGTGTTGAGATCAGCAATCAGTCCTAGTCAGGAATATTGAGGGTGATCGAGGGTGGGGTGGGCTGGCTGCCAGGAGGAAGTTGAAGTAAATGGTTCAAGGTTGAGGCTATAGATGGCATATGTATTTTGGAGATTTATGGTTCTGGTTTCATCTGGAGCCAGTCAACCTGGTGGCTTTGAGGTAGGCTGTTTATGAGCCAATCAAGAAATAATCCTAGTTAAATGTCACTTATACTATGAGACTTATTTTCAGTATGATTTTTAAATAAAAAATTTTGAAATGCTTCATCAATTGATATAAAATTATTTACATCTTTGGGCCAAAGAAGCACATTATCCACTGAAAAAAAATGTGTCACAGATAAGAAATCCACTTGAAAGAAGATATTCTAGAGAAAGAATTCTAGAATGTATATTAGATGTTCTAGAGAAAGAAGAATTTTAGAAGGTATACTATAAAACATACTCACCAAAAAGAGTTGGAAGCTCTGGGGTTGAATTTTAATTTGGCTACTAACATGCAGTGTAACCTTGGGCAAATCACTCTTATTCGTTTCAGTTTCTTCATCTGTAAAACAAAGGCATTACACCCGGGGACAAATCGCAAGTCATTTCCAACTCTGACGTTCTATGAGTCTAAGATATTATCTTTCCTAAGTGTGTTTCTGTGATGCTACAGAGGTGAAGGGAAGGGTGTCTGTCTTTCTACAGAAGACTGGACCCTGACTACAAATTTTGGTTGACTCTGGGCACAGATTGTCCCTCATTAGAGAGTGCCCCTGGTTCCAGTGATCTAGACAGTTCAGCCCTACTATGCAAAGAGGACACACACAGCAGGTGCCTCAGACAGTTTCTCCTGAAGTACATACATCAGAGAAAAGATTGCAGGCTTTAGAGGTAGACAGAACTGGCTGTGGATGTCCTTCCCTCCTCACCTCTTAGAATCATGGACAAGTAATTCAACCTCTGTGATCCCTTGGGGTTCTCATGTGTCAAATGGGGATATAACCAAAGTCTCTCAGCATTTGAGAGCAACACAAACCACATCCATGTTCTGACTCTCTTGGTTAATTAAGCAAATGAAAAAACGTTAAACAAGTTTAACAAAAATCAGACCATATTTTGTATATCTGCATTGAATAAAGTAATATTTCAATTACATAACACACAGGTAGAATATCATTTAGCAACACTGAGGCCTGTTATGAAAGTGACGGTCAGATCGAATGGCTCTTTTCTCCTTTAAACTCCTATCTATCCGTGTTGTGTCCTCCTCTGCTGCACATCTTCTGTGTGGTAAAGAATTCAATGAGAAAATGTTTGTAAAATGTCTGGCATGACATAGCGAGTAGGCACTCAATAAATAGTAGGTATTACACTGATGATGATGTATGGGCAATCCTGAAGTTCAGCAAGCCCTTGCAAGCACCTCTATGTCACCCTGGGGAGTGTAGTGTAGACTGAGTATTTGCCTGGTGCAAACCCCTTCTTGAGTCTCCATCCCACTCTCCTTTTAATCCTCCTGGCAGCCATAAAGCATCCTTAGACGCAGTCTCTCTGAGCGCAGATCTCTGGCTCCTTGGCTCTGGAGCCAGCCTCCACCTGCAGGGCCACTTGAGTCTTTAAGAAAGTATGCTAAGGATCCCTTCTGCTTCTTGGCATTTATTTACTGTGGATTATTTATTGTGGAAATATGAGATGGATGGTTAGGGAAGGAGAGAACAAACAAACTTACCTTCCTCGCTTGCCTTAACGTGTTTGAGTTCCTACTTGTATGCACTGAAATATCTATAATTTACTTTTCAGTTTTGCAATGTTTATGGCTTTTATGTCATTTGAAGGTTATTTATAACAATTATATAAGGAAGCAAAGTGCCATAAACTGAAGTAATTTACTGTAAAATATCTGAAATGCTAAAATATCAAATGGTGCATTACAGTAGTGCTAGCATCGCTCTTGGAAAAAGGAAAAGGAAAAAAAATGTCTAAAAATATAGCCTCTACCCCACCAGCCAGTCTGTTACATTCATCTTGCAGATTTATAAACCAAAGAGCAACTTGCAAGTATTAATTTAATTGCTTTGAGGGAGGGGTTGAAGTTGAGAGAACATGGCTCCCCGATCCAGTGCTTATAAAGTTAGATGGATTATTTTGGAGCAAAGGGATACAAAGGTGAAGTCAAGCACTATGGGCGTCAAGCTGGCCATGACCTTCTGCTCCTTATGCTAAATCCTGACATCCTGAATCCAGATAACAGGCATCATATCGCTGGTAGCAGGGAGAGAATTAGGGAGCAATGAACCTGTATCTAGTTTCCAGTTCTAGAAAGCCAATTAAGTAACTTGAGGACATCAGGTCAGTGAGTGATTCAAGTCTGGCCGGTGGTCACTCCAGGAAAAGGCAGGACCAGGGGAAAGGCCTTTAGTCCTTCTCAAGGCTATGTCCTAATAAAATGACTTTTTTTCTCATCCCTCATTTCATTCATTGATTCAACAAATGTTGAATACCTACTATGGGTCAGGTTTTGGAAATGCAGTGGTGAGCAAGACAGCAGGATCCTTCATGGAACTGAAAATCTGGGGCCTCAATATTAAGAACTATGGAGATATGTTCACTGTAAATCTCATAATCCTACAGATTCTAGTCTGAGCGCAGAGGGAGTTAGCTTATTAAAGTACCCAAGGAGATGATGCCTGTGTTGTGGGAATATGGAAAGAGTGCTGCTTCTAGAACATGGCAGTATGGCTTGCTTTCTGATTGTTGCTGGAGATCTGGGTCGGTGAGGAGAGATCACTCCTCAGACAGCTGCCCCCTTACTTTGCTTCATCTGTGGAAAGAAAACAGAGTTGTTGCTGGGAGGGAGTAGTAATGCAATTCTCTGCCGAAAGTAAAACTGATTTGTGGGCATTTATCAACCTGAACTAGCCACAAGAGACTATTGAATTTCAGGTTAGTCTCCTCCAAGTGAACCAGAGCACATGGGCTCTAGTGATCATCTCTCGGTTGTAAACCCCTTACTGGAAATATGGGGGTGGTAGAGACATGGAGATTTTCCCTGTTTCTCAAACAGGAGGGTAGGAAGGAGACTTGGAGGCTTGGCACTATACACAGGCGACTTAGACTTCTTTCTACTAAACATCATTTGGTGAATGATGAGGAAGGCAGCTCCTCTGCCCCCAAATCTTCCCCCTTTCTCTTGTGCTATAATTCCCCCAAATTCTCCCTTATCTCTGCATTCCATGAAGTCAATTTTAGCTCCTCCCTGTAGGGCCACTTGGTGTTTGTTTTAAACATAAAAACTACATTAGTAAATTTTTAAAAATAATTTTATTTTAATAAATAAAATATTTAAGCATATTTAAATAAATAAAAGATAATTATTAAAGTATATATCTAAAAAGGAGCATACATCAAAATAGGTTGATGAATTACCACAAAGTTAACGTGCCCATTTAAGTACCACTGACATAAAAATAAATAGAACATTTCCAGCCCTCCTTCAGGCCCCTCATGCTCCCTTCCAATCATAACCCCACTTCCTTGCTACAGATCATTACTATCACAATAATAGTAGAGGATGTGCCTTTTTGCTTGGTTTCACTGATTCAACATTATGTTTCAAAATTTTGGTTGCTTGTAATAGTAGTTTACTCATTTTCATTGCTGTATAATATTTCATTGTAAGATCATACCACAATCTTCTTTTTTCCTCAGGAAAAGCTGATTTATTACTCAAAGATAGGCATCAAGGATAAACAAAAGCTTAAGATCCATGGTAAGTTACTCCCTCAAGGCCTAGGAAAGTGCCCAAGGTGGGTGGAATCTTGTCTGCATGTACTTCACATTGGACCATAGCTGAGTGACCCTAAAAGTACTTTGCCCTGGGTTTTATATACTCTGGGCACCACTTGTCTCAATGAGCACAAATGTTTCAGAACAAGGACATAGCTTAGATTGTTTCAGACACTTCCTCCTTATCTCAGGATGTTAAATTCTTAGTACATTCTTCAAGGAGGAGTGGGAAGAACTGGGTTGGCCAAGGTCATCCTTGGGATGGAAAGGCCAAGGGGACCTTTCCTCCTATAACCTCTTTACCTCCAATTTTTCTCCTTAACTCAGTTGTGTCAGGCTTTTGGCCCTACCGCATTACTGAAACAGTTCTTTTTAAGCCCACGAGTTGCCAAACCAATGGCCACCTTTTTGTCTCCACTTATTCTCTCAGCAGCGCTCAACACAGTTGATCATTCCCTTTCTTGAAATGCTTTCTTCATTTGGCTTCTGTTAAACTTTAGTCGTGGTGTCCTTCCTCCTTCACTGGATGCCTTCTCATTGTTTCCTTTGCTGGCTGAGTTGTCTTCTTGCATCTTTAAATGTTGGGGTTTCCCAGGGCTCAGTACTGTGGAAAACTTCTCCTACTATCCTTATTTCCCAGATGATCTCATTCAGACCCAGGGCTTTGAATTGTATCCATATATTCATGACCCCAAAATTTATTCAGATGGGGACTCCCCCAAATTACAGACTTGTGTATCTAGCTGCCTGCATTTTACTTCTACTTGGATGCCTAATAGGCATGTTAAACTGAGCTTGTCCAAAACAGAACTCTTGATACACCTCCCATGCAAAAACTGGTTCCAGCCCCAATGTTACATCTCCCTACATGGTACAACTATTCACACGGTTGCTAAGGCTAAGAATGTTAAAATAGCTGCAGCACTTAGAACAATACTTGGCACATAGATGGTTAACAATAAATGTTAGTTGAATGAATTAATAAAGTTAATCTCATAAACCAGTTTCTACCTGATGTGATGGAATGCAACCCTGCAGGATATAGAAGGTAGGAACAAACCTTCCTCCTCCTCTAACAGCTAATATATGTATATCTGTATATGTGTATATATATATATATATATACTCATCAATACCCACACATATATATACATACATACACATACACACACATATACACACAAATATATACGCATATACCTGTATATACACAGAGAGAGAGGAAAGGAGTCCATGTGAGTGGAGATTAGCAACCACTGTCATTCTGTGGGTCATCTGCCAAGTCTGGGTATGTGCTGAGAATTGTTTTTTGCCATAGGCAGAGGGATTCAGCTAAGGAGATTAAAAAAGTAGTAGAACTTTTAACAGACTTGTGGGCTGATATGAAGGATCAGAATTTGGAGGAGCCTCAAACTTGCAGTCAGGACTTACCTGGGTTTCTCCCCATTGGCTTTTCTTGAACACTGGAGTGGCATGGAGCCTGACAGGCTGGTATGGAAAGTCAGAGATAAATCTCCTGCAGTCTCTTGATTTATCAGAGACACAGTCTGGGTAGAGACAAAGTTCTCTACCAATTCGTGACAAAAAAGAGCATGAACCACCTCACCTGGCTCTGACTGCTTTCAAGTTTTTCTTTTTCTTGTCTTTTGACCAGGATGTGCCTAGGTATGGCTTTCCTGTTTTTATCCTGCTTGAGGTTTTCTGAGATTCTTGGATCTATGGATTGTTGTCTGTCACTGCTTTTGGGAAATTATCAGCCATTATCTCTTTGAACAGTTGTTTTTTTCTTCTGCCTCATTCTCTTGCTCTTTTTCTTCTGAGATTTTAATTACACAAATTTTATATTGGCTGACAATCTCCTACATAATTTTCATGCTTTTTTCTCTTCTTTCCATTATTTTTTTCTCTGAGTACTTTATTCAGTTGGATAGTTTCTATTGTACTGTCTTTGAGTTTCCTATTCTTCTCTTCTACTGTGTTCATTCTACTGTCAAACCCATTCAAGGAATTATTTTAAGTCAAAGTGAAATACACAAACATAAAAATAATAATTTTAAAGTGTACAATTCAGTGTCCTTTAGTCCCATCACAGTGTTGTCCAACTACCACCTCTAGTTCTAAAACATTTTCATCACTGCAAAAGTAAACCCTAATCCATTAACTACTCATTCCCTATTTCCTTCTACCCGTAGAGTTACCCTGACAACCACCAATCTGCCTTCTGTCTGTATAGATTTATCTATTTTGGGTATTTCATATAAGTGAAATAAAAAATAGATGACATTTTGTGCCTGGCTTCTTTCACTTAGCATAATGTTTTTGAGGTACAGCCATGTTGCATCATGTATTAGTACATTCACTATCTGGATATCTAGATGGTCTACTTCCACTGACTGTTTTCCTTTTGATTATAGGTCATGTTCATTTTCCTATTTCTTCATCTGTCTCATGATCTTTTTTTTCGCTTGTTTTGTCATGGACCGGTCTATGCAAACCTGCCCCAAAGTCCAAGGAAGCTGAGAGGCTGAAAAAAAAGGTTGACAAATCCAGTTTCTTGGAAGGAAACACTGGGAGTCCAAGGTGGGTGGATCACGAGGTCAGGAGATCGAGACCATCCTGGCTAACATGGTGAAACCCCATCTCTACTAAAAATACACAAAAAATTAGCCGGGCGTGGTGGCGGGCGCCTGTAGTCCCAGCTACTCTGGAGGCTGAGACAGGAGAATGGCATGAATCCAGGAGGCGGAGCTTTCAGTGAGCCGTTGTGACACTGCACTCCAGCCTGGGTGACAGAGCAAGACTCCGTCTCAAAAAAAAAAAAAAAAAAGAAAAGAAAGAAACATTTAACCGGGACTTATGAACAGAAGTTATCTCTGTGTCTCAGGTGGCAGTGAGACAAGATGGTGAATCCCCATACCACTACACCCCAGGACTTGGGGCTTATATACCACAGGGGAGGAGTCATTCAGAAGGGATGTATAAGACAATTGAAGCATAATAACATCTAGGTTGTTTAAGGGCAAGATTTATGGTAAGTACCTGCTCTTACACAAGGCACAACAGATAAACAAGAAATCTTGGAGGCTTTCCTGGAACATTTGTTAATCAGAAGCCAACAGGGCAGATTAGCATCCAAGATGGAGTTGCTTTAGCCTCCACAATGCTAAAAATTGTATGTAAAATGACTATAGAGTCTGATATACCACAGTCTTTATCCATTGTACTGTTGATGAGCTGTAGAATTATTCTTGATCTGTAGTTATGATGCATAATGCTGCTATAAGCATTTTTGTGTACATCTTCTGGTCTAGATGCATTTCTGGTAGGTATATATGTAGAAGTGAAGTTGCTGAACCATAAGGTGTGCCTATGATCAGCTTCATTACATACTGCCAGACAGACAGCATACTGTCCCAAGTGGATCATCCTGCCTTTTTTTCCCCACAATTCTGAGTGAGCATTGTTTGCTTCATATCTTTGTTGACCTTTGATATTGTCAGTCTTTTATATTTTATCCATTATGATGGATTTGTATTGGTATTAATATCTCCTAGTATTATTTTTTATAAATCAACTTTCTGAGATATAATTTACGTAAATTATATATTCACTTTAAATATGCAATTTGATAAATTATTGACAAATATAGTATATACTTCTTGCTAGCCATCACCCAATCAAGGTAGAAAGCATTTCATTGTCTTAGAAAGTTGTTTCCCCTCACAGCCAATCTTTGTCCCTTGACACCCACATACCCATCCCAAGACAACCACAGATCTGATTTCTATGACCACAGGCTAGTTTTGCTGTTTCAGAATTTCATAAAGATGAAATCATGACCGTCTGTACACTCTTGGGTGTTGTATTAATCTGTTTTTATGCTGCTAATAAAGACCTACCCAAGACTGGGTAATTATAAAGGAAAGAGGTTTAATGGACTCACAGTTCCACATGGCTGAGGAAGCCTCACAATCATGGCAGAAGAGCAAGGGACGTCTTACATGGTGGCAGGCAAGAGAGATCTTGTGCAGGGAAACTACCTTTTATAAAACCATCAGATCTTGTGAGACTATTCACTATCACAAGAACAGCACAGGAAAGACCCACCCCCATGATTGAGTTACCTCCCACCAGGTTCCTCCCACAACACGTGAGAATTATGGAAGCTACAATTCAAGATGAGATTTGGGTGGTGACACAGTGAAACCATATCCGGTGTGGCTTATTCAACTCAGCTATTACTTTTGAGATTCATCCGTTTCATTGTTTTGTGTATCAGTAGTTTGCTCCTTTCTACTGCAAAAGAATATTCCCTTGTTCATATATCACACTTTGTTTGTCTATTCATCCACTGACAGACATTTGGGTTGTTTCTTATTTGGGGCTATTATGCATAAAGCTGCTATAAATATTTTTGTTGAAGTCGTTTTTTGTGAGCTTATGTTTTCATTTCTCCTGGATAAATATCTGAGAGTAGGATTGCTGAGTTTTAGGTTAGGTGAATGTTTAACTTTACAAAAAACTAAAAATTGTTTTTCAAAGTGCTTCTGCCATTCGGCATTTTACCACCAATGTAGGAGAATCCCAGTTGCTCCTCACTCACATTTGATATTGTAGTTTTAAGCATTTAGGTCACTGTGAAGGGTTATTGCCTTGGGGGTTTACTTTGTATTTTCCTGATGCTCCATTCAATTGAGTGTCTTTTTAGTATGTTTATTGTCCATTTGGATATCGTGTTTGGTAACATGCCTACTGTGTCTTTTCCCGTTTTTGAATTTTGGGTTATCTATCTTTTTACCTTTTGAATTTTAGAATTACTTACACATCTTGGATACTTGCCCTTTGTTGGCTGTACGTGACAAATTTTTTCTATCGAACATCTTTTAAAAGGCAAATCCCATGGAAATAGAGACCCTGCTGAGTCACAGTCACCCAAGTTAATGTTTAAAATCGATTCTGTTCTTAGTGGAGGAATTGTAGGATTTACTGAGCAATGAAGAAAGGAGAAGGAGTAGGAGCAGATCTTACCTGAGCCATAGAGTTAAAAGGACAAACATGACACCGCAGAGTAAAGGCTTTGGGTGTCGCCATGGCAAAATGCTCCAACTCACATGCAACCATCAGTGGTTGCCTATGCTCTGAAGGTTAACGTTGAATTGGGGTTCAATTGGAATTAGTTTTGAAATTGATTAGTGAAATCTGTCATTGACCTTGTAGTGGTGAAGTGTGTGTCATTTGACAAACTAGTAAAGAACTTAGAATTTCAGAACTCTACAAAACCTGGGAATTGTCTATTCCTGTCCCCTATATTTTGCAGATGACAAATTGAAAATCCACAGCAATGTGCCCAATGTCACAACATCAAGTTTGTATTCTAAAGACTGATGTAATCTACTTTGTGTCTGAAAAGTGGGAAAATACCACAAGTGCTTAGCATCCTGATGGATAATTTGTGATAATTATCATAGAAATGTAATATGCAATCTTGTCTTCAAGAAAATTCCAGTTGAATGAGGAGGTAACATCCTTCCCCAGAATGGTATAAGAACAATGAAAGGGGCTTTATTTCAAGTGTAAACACAGAGAATTGGACTCAGTCCAGAGAGCTCTGACAGTGACCAGCTTTCATAGACTTGGGGAAGGCCATGGCAGGTTTGAGCATGAGAGTCTCAGCCCATCAGTGATCTTCAGAGCTGAACATATTACTTCTTTTCAGAGGTCAAAATATGTATTCACCTGCTGATCAGCCAAATTCTTGAAGACCTGCCCTGGAAGTGGGTTTGCAGGCAATTTAACAGGAGCAAGTTCTTGATAAACATGTCTATTGATCGATGGATTGTGTTTGCTGAGAATAGAGGCTGGATAAAGAAAGTGCATTTGGCTTCAACTGTATTCCCAAGGGCTGTTAGTCTAGGAGACCCCATCCAGGAACTTGCAGGAGAGGAGGATCTACTGTGACAGGTCATTATCAAGGGGCACCAGTGCTGCAGGTCAGCACTCAATAAATATGTCCAGCACTGCCAGCAGGTTTGCAAGAAGAGCAAATACTCCTGAAGAACAAGCAATAAAATGGATATTTTTATACTACTTTATTTTTATTAATGATCATAATAATAGGTGCTCCTTGTGAAGCAAATTCTGTTCTAGGCAGAGTTCTAGACACTTTATAGTTAACAAAATGCATTCACAAGCTTTCCTCATTTCATTCCACAAATACCCGATGACTTAGGCAGGATAAATAATAATGATTTTGTATAACAGATAAGGAAATGGAGGCAATGGTTTTGTTTTATAAATAGCATAGCATTTGGAAGCAGACAAGCCTGTGCTTAAATATTAGTAAGTTCTTGTTTTTTTCATAGTTCACTTCATCCTACACCTGGGCACATGGCCCCTCTCCTATGCTGCCCAGCAGGAGGAAACTGCACCTGGCCGTGCAAGTCAGGAAGCCTGGGAGGAGAAGGCAAAGCCCTCTCTGAAGATCCCTTTGTTTCCTTTTCCTCCCTCCCCACTGACACCAGTAGGATCTCAGTTCATCTCAAAGGTGGCATCCCAACCATTCTTGTGCAGAGGCTGGCTAATTCCCTAGGGATGAGGGCTTTGCTAGAAAACAGGAGTACCTTTGCTCTCCCAGTTTCATGTCCTCTGCCCAAATTATGCAAAAGCACAAATTATCCTAGGATGCAAGTCAGGCTACCTGCAGAAGCACACCCGGTTGCTCTGGGAGCTTTCAGGAGCCAGACAGTCATGGCCACTGTCCTGAACCACAGCCTCTGTGGTACACCCTGCAGTCTGCTGAACCAGTGCCCCATAAGAGTCTACTCAGTGTCAGGCATTTTGGTGGTTTCTGGGCAGAGGAATAGGGGCCATTAGTATCTGCTAAGTTAGCTTTGCTTGTCAGTGTCAGGCAACCAAATTATTCTCCATCTGAGAGGGTTCATTTCTGACACAGTGTTTATGGACGTCTCTCGATAAACTGAGAACATTTGAAGCCATTAAGAAAAATGATTTTCTAATTATTCCTGTAGTCAGAGGGCAGGAGCACACAGCAGGCTGATGAGCTCTCTCTCTCCATCTCTCTCCAAGTGCCCCATACTTGTAAAACTGGAACCACAGCTCAGCTACCTCAGAGGATGTTCACGAGCTGAGTAGCCAATAAGAGGCTGTAGTTCTTATCCTGACCAGGTATTATTAAGAGAGTAGAATGTTGCTGTTTTCCCTTCCTAAGGGTCCTGTGTGGCTCAAGGTCTTCCTCCATCCCTAGGGTGATTCTGCAGCTGCTGAGAGCCATTGTTCCGGCTCTAAACAAGGGTTGTCGCTGCTCTCCTGAGCCATCAGATCCAGCCCCCTAGGGCTCGCTATGCAGAACTTTTCCTCCTTCTTTATCCTTTCAGATGTTGCCAACCTTCCGGTCAGAAGGCTGATGCAGAGTGGAAAAGTGGGGAGCTTTGGAGCAGTGGGGAGCTTTAGTATGGGTCTCTGACCCCAGAATGTAGGCCCAGGGAGCACCACACCTGGGCAGCAGTGCAGTGTGGGAGCACAAGTGTTTGGTGGTTAAGGCACTATCTACCCAGGACAGCAACTGGTGTGATACAAAATGCTGCACATCAGTGCTGACCTTCCTGTATCCTCTCTCTCCTCTCACTTCAATCTCTTGCTAGCTCCTTTCTCAGACACCTTTAAACACACCCCTCTCTTTTTAACACCTGGTCATGCACTCATCATTTCCCTTTCTGCTCCTCCCATCCCTACCTGTAAAATAAAGAACATGAACTAGAGTTTTTCAGAAGGACCTTTTGCTCTGACAGCTTATGACTTGATGATTGCTCCTTTTCTTTCTTTAAAATTCCAGAATGGGAACTGAAAAGAATATGAACCAAGTGCTGCTGATCCTGGAAGCTCAAAATCCCTTATTAAAAGGGCTTTTGCTGGGGAGGGTTTTCTAAGAAATAAAGTGTCCTTCCTCTTACTCCATGACAGGGTGACAGATTTTCTTGGGAGGACAGTGCAGGCCCTGGAGCCAATTCGCTTGTGGAACTATTGCTTTCAGCATGGCAGACAGCTGTCTTCACTTTATTTATTTATTTATTTATTTATTTATTTATTTATTTATTTTGAGACAGGGTCTCGCTCCATCACCCAGGCTGGAGTGCAGTGGTGTGATCTCAGCTCGCTGCAACGTTTGCCTCCCAGGCTCAAGCGATTCCCTTGCCTCAGCCTCTCCAGTAGCTGAGATTACAGGCACCCACCTTCATGTCCAGCTAAATTTTTTTTTTTTTTATAATTTTAGTAGAGATGGGGTTTCACCATGTTGGCCAGGCTGGTCTTGAACTCCTGACCTCAGGTGATCTGCCTGCCTCTGAGTCACAAAGTGCTGGGATTATAGGCCTGAGCCACCATGCCCTATCCTATCTTCACTTTTGAGTTATCGGGTCATCCCACTGTTTTCTTCCAACAGGCTGGATGGGCCTCTGTCTGTTGGTACTGCTTGTTAGATTTGTTCTGCAAGAACACAGCCAATGCATGGTACCTTGTGGCCTTGACATAGAACACCAGCTGTGTTCATCAGCTCATTTTGCTTCATGTTAGCTAGGAGCTAGGATAAGGATAGAGCAAGGGTCTGGTCAGGAGATTGTTGTTCTCTACTCATGGAAGGAAGAGGAAGAACATCTCTTCTCTGTTACCCAGCAGGTGCCAGATGAACAGGAACCAAGACACTGAATGGAGAAGCATAGCTTGATTGCAGGCAGCACCTTGAAAATTCCCCTCTGCCTGTATATGCTAGTGGTATTGGCAGTGTCTTTCATTGTCTATAGGCCATTTTTAGACTAGACATAGAAAAAGCAAAGCTGTTAAAGGAAAGGGATGGGGCAAATAAGCTATGCCCATCGACTAACATAGACAAAGGAATTATATGTCTAGAAGCTTCCTTTAAGGCAAAGCAAAAAGGGAAAGATGATGGGTTTTGATACCTTTTATTTGGTAGGAGGAAAAAATAGCACTTTCTGGAGAGGCAAGTCACTTATCTCCCATGACAGAGCCAATGACTGATTGGAAGGTATCTCGTAGCACCTTCACAGAAACAATAAATTGCCAGTGGGCAGTGTCTTTCAGTGAGATTGTGGATTATAGGAGCAGGAGGGTAAAATTTGGGGAACAGGGTGTTTGTACCAGGCAACAACATGGAGGCTGCTGACAGGGGAGGTGTTGGGGGTAGGTGCTGCGTCCCCAGCCCTTCCTTCCTTCCCTCTCTATGCCTCCTCTGCTGTCCCAGCTTTCTGGTCCCCAATGCTAAGTGGAGGGAGAGGGCTGGCTGTGGAACAAACCCAGGTAGATAGTGTAGAGACTGAACTGAAACAGCTGGGAGATTTGAGAGAAGCTTGGAGAGAAGTTAACTGGATTTCTATTTCTTGTTTGTACTGTTAAAATGTTCCTTTAATGTGAAAGCCTTTCTGTTAAATGAAGGGGAAAGGGAACTCTACGACAAGTAGCAGCCGTAAAACAAAGGGAACAAAAGGAGGAAACTGCTGAAATGGGTTTTGTTGCTATAGATATATGGAGACACATGGCTGGGCTGATGAATGGATTGAGGCAGCATTTGCAGCAAAGAGCCTGAAACAAGAAAACGGAGACAGCGAGTGGGAAGAGGAAGGGGCTTGTCTCAAGAGCATCCACCAAGAGCTAAGCCAAGTGGCTGAAAATAAAATAGCCAGCTCAGATGCCCCTTAGCTGGGAAGTGAGGGAGTGAAAAAACTAAGAACAGGTCAAAACTGAAAAGAAATTTTGGCCCATCCCATTTAATTTGCAATTGCAAGTTCCTCTGGCTCAACCCCAATGACAGCAGGCAGCAGGGACAATCTAGAAGACAGGGCAGTCTTAAGCCAGTGGATGAGAAATACAAAAAACTTTCAGTGAATAGATCTGAGAACTCCTTTCCAGGTTCAGTCTAACCCCCCAAACACACACATACACTCACACATAAAACTTACACACACAACTCACATCCCTTAGAAAAGGAACAAATAAGTTACAATAGCAAGAGATGCTCAGAAGTAAATCTGTCTTGCTGCAGGTAGAGAGGAGTGTAAATTTCATGCAGGACCAATAAAATGAAGTCACTCTCCTCCAGGAACAGTACCAGTTATTGCATCACAGGTGACCTATAGCCACAGGAGGTCTATAAATTGCAGTCTTTATGGAGTCTTTCCTCATTTGTGCCGGTGGTAATTACATTGTGGGGGTATGAATTCGTAAATTCCAGGGGCTTCGCCATAAAGTCCACCAACCACCAGATTGAGAGCAGAAAGATTCAATCAGTAGCCCACGGCCAGGGCTGGCAAACCCACTCCCTACTTTCAGCCTGCGACGAGGTTCTGTGTTCATTCACCCCCTAACTTCATGGGCACGCCTTAGTGCTGGGCTGCCTGGAAAACTGGGACAGACAGAGGGTGATGCTCATGTTTCTAGAGAATGGGATTTGGAATGGAAATAAACCCTCATGTTCCAACCCTTCTTCTCCTCTGTCCTCTGAATAAAATTCACATGCATGGTGCACAAGCGTGCTCTTGGACCAGCCTTAGTCCTGTTTCAAGGTAAAATCCAATCATCGTCTGCTGACCTCTCACAGCTTCCTGGACACCACCTGTGTCTTTGCCAGTGCACCTTCTCCTGGAATGTCTGCTTTGCCCAGCTGTCCACTCGTCTGGGCCAATTTGCTCAGTCCTCCACCAAATAGATCCAGTCTCCCCTTGGCTGGTCCCAATCCCTCCCCTCAGTCTTATTGCCTGGCATGGAACGCAGCGGAGTATCTTCCCCTCTAAACTGGGAGGTGCTTCAGTGCCAGGCAGTGTGGTTCCTCTCGGCAGCCCTGTGTCTGTTGGTTCCCACAATGCCTGGAATACGGAAAGTGATCGCTAAGTGACTGAAAGAAGAGAGCAAGTCAGGAGCCCAGGAAAGTCTAGAGCTCCACCTGCCTTCTGGGTCACACGGCCTCTCCTGCAGTATCCCCATCACCATGGGCAGGAAAGAGAGGTGGTCCCAGCCCCAGTGTGGCTCAGGACAGTCCCAGCTATCCCCATCCAATATTCACAGCTCACCTCCACCCTCTGCCTTGGTTCCATTAGGACAAAAGCCAAGTCTCCTTTATCCCTTTCTTCTTTATATCAGCTTTTGGAGGAGGTCAGGTTGCCAGGATGACCACTTCCTGTCACAGGGATAATACTCCTCAAACAGCTCTCTGGGCCAAAAGACATTCTCCCTGCACCCCCTGACCCCTCTCATGCTACTCTGCTCTTCTTTGCTTTGCAGTACTTGTCACTACCAGAGATGCTATGCAGCTTACATCTTTATTTTATCATTATCCTCTTGCTGAAAGGTTAGCTCCTTGAAGGCAGATAATTTTGGCCTATTGTTTACTGCCTTATCCTGGGATATGGGAGGGGCCTAGTCAGGGATGGTGAAAGAGTGAGTGGATGCTGGTGGTTCTCAGATTGGAAGGTCACTAGTTCTTCCTGGGTTAGACCTGTAGCCCCATCTCCATGCAGCCAAACTGCTCTTATTTATTTTTTGAGACAGAGTGTCCCTCTGTCACCCAGGCTTACTGCAACCTCTGCCTCCCAGGTTTAAGCGATTCTCACGCCTCAGCCTCCTGAGTAACTGGGATTACAGGCATGCACCACCACACCTGGCTAATTTTTGTATTTTTAGTAGAGACAGGGTTTCATCATGTTGGCCAGGCTGGTCTCGAACTCCTGACTTTATGCGATCTGCCCGCTCACCTCAGCCTCCCAAAGTGCTGGGATTACAGGTGTGAGCCACCGTGCCTAGTCAGCTCTTATTTATTGTGTATGGGGAGCATCCAGCAATTCTCCTTTTGGTTTCTACCGACTGGTTCATGCATCCCCGGCCCCCTAGCCCACTAGGTTCTGATTCTTCAGCCTGCCCTATGACAGCACAGGTTCTCATTCCTCAGCCTGCAGGGCCTGACCCTGTGGACCCTCCTCATACTAGGTGATGCAGCTGGGGGATAGGTGATTGGACCCCCTCCTCACCCCAGTGCTCCAGCTTCTCCTGGCTGACTTATTTGAACAGCTTCCTTGGGAAAAAGAATGCCAAGCCGAAGGGCAGAAGCCAGCATAGCTTGGAGCTAGGTATTTCCATGCACCTTATCTCACCGACTCTTCACTGTGCTCTTCAGAGGTCAAAAATGTCAACCATATTTTTAAAACCAGGCAAGTGAGGCCAATCAGATATCTTGCTCAAGGTCACACAGCTGGTAAGAAGCATAGCTTCAAATCTGGATCACTTCTGATGCCACAGGCCAGTCTCTTTAACAGACTCATGATGGCATGAGGCATCCTGAGGAATGGGAGAGACTATTGAGAGCATTTATTTTGATATCTGTTTTGAGTGTGACTTATGGTGTGACAATATTTGACATTGAATTCCTTTGGAGATAACAGTCTGTCTGAAATGGCATAGATATGACTCCCAAGAATCTTGGAACAGAACAGGGCCTCCTGAGTGATCACGTATTGCCCAACCCACCCATTAGAGAGCTGGGGAAACTGAGGCCCAAGAGGAAAATGGTTGCATACAGATTCTCACAAATAATGACTAGTGCCTGGAACCTCAGGCTTCAATTTTCTAGGCTGTGTGTTGACCACCTAAGGCGACTTTTTTGTGGTCTTATCACAGCAAAGAGAGATGACTCTCCAGCCTTTCCCTGTGGACCATTTTTAAGTCAGGAACTGTGCTCTCGACCAATGCATGGGGTGTGGAATTCTCTGAATCCAGACAGGTGGTGCCCAGAATGTCTGAGATGGGCTAGTCCACTGGAGACCTAGGGCCGGAGGTTGGCGGTGGGTGACACTTGCTGGAAGTAGAGGGAGGATGACCTGAAGACCACCCTGGGCCCCACCCAGGATCCAGACTGATTCTAGCTTTTTCTCTTCCCTAAGTGATGTCTCACCTTCCAAAGAGGGGCAGTGACGTAGTGGAAAGTGCCTGGCAAAAATCATGCCATCCCAACCTCTTTAACTCCACCAGCCAGCGCACAAATCAGATGGCCTCTGGGGAGCCAGCCTCGGTATGGGACATTTATGACCCTCCTTTGGAAATCTGGCTCTGGGATGGCATCTGTTTCATAAGCAGACCTGCCCACGTATAGCCTAGACAGCTGTGAGGTTGATTTATGCCTTTAATACCACGAGCTTCATTTAGCCAGTCTGGAAAACACATTTCGGCCTGTGAAGCTAGAGTCTTTCTCTCCTCGTCCATCCTCACTGGACATTAATTTCGACAGTGGGTTTTGTCGTCGTCGTTTTTGCTGTTCCTTTTTGGACAGGTCTATTTTTCCATCTTGGATGACATCCATGCTGATCACAGCTCACCACGGGCTTCTGGAGAGCCAAGGGGGCTGGCAGCTAGAACTGGGTAGGGGGAAAATGATCAGGCATCATCTCTGAGATTTTTGAATTTTCCATAAAAAGAATTGTAGGAAGTAGTCATTACCCTCCTCTGCCCCAGATCAAAACTACAGCACCCTAAAATTTTTAACCATTTTCATTTATCCAAATAAACACACTGTTTACATATTTTCAGTGAAGCTATCATAAATGTTGAAAATGGCTTTATCAATATTGCCTCATTAGTGGAAATGTACCGCTCTTGGTAGTGAAGTTCTTGGTCATGAATTTTCTTTTTTGGTGGAAGGGCAGAGCAATCAGATTTTGTAGGTTTTTTTAATCCCTAGATACCTTTAATCGTTTGCCACAGCAACAGACAGCAGAATGGCACACGCGATAGCTTGAGAGCATCATTATCTCCCCATATCCCCTGGGACCCCGTTCATTTTTCTTTTCATGGATTCTCCGTAAGTTATACATCAAACCCCATTCTTCAGGTGCTTTTAGATTTCCCACTTTCAAGTTGTTATGTCTTGGTTTTGCTGTTTCTTCTATTCTTTTTTTTTTTTTTCCTTTTTCATCGATTCTTAGTTCTTTTCAGAAGACATTGCATCCCTCCTCTCTCCACACACAAACACATGCACTCAACTGCCCCAAAGCAGCATTTTCCATCCATCTGTGCTGGTTTTTTCAATGATGAAATCCTTTATCCTGAAGGGGCTGTGCTCTTCGGTGTCCATGAAACTTGGGATGAGGATGCTTGATTAAGCCAACGCTCTGAGGGAGGAAAGTTCACTTATTGTCTCATCCTAAACAAGAAGCCATTACATCTCAGCAAGGCTGGGACTTGTTCAAGGAGACACAGAGTAAGGCTGGCCACCAGTCAAAGCCCAGAGACTTCCTCACTCCAGGCTCTGGCCTGGTCACCAGCATGGTTAGGTGGATGTCAGCATCTCTAGGTGGAGGCCCCAGGGACTTTACAGGAATAAGATTGGTCTGAAGTTGATGAGAAGAGGAGGGAGCAGTGATGGGACAGGGACAGGATAGATTTATGACTCTGAGATAGTCCAGGTAGATGTCCACATTTGGGTAACTGGTACCTCGTGTTTTCCTAGAGGCTTGAAGCCCACTCTAGGTACTGTGAGAAACACATTCACCCATCCAAACCCAAAGAATGTACTTGGGGACATGAAGAATAGCCAAAGTGAGACTTTTGATGGTGGTCTTGCAAGATTGGGTGTCTGGAAGGCAGGCACACCCAGGGCAGTTACAGCAGGTAATTTATCTCCTAGCAGGCAAGTCCCTCCCCCACTTCCTCATTAGTCGAGTACTACGGGGTAACAATCTTCCTGGAGGTTGCCTAAGTTTCATTATTCCCCTTATGAGGTTATACCCCGGTCCCCTTCCCCACTTAAGTTTCGATTTCCCAATAATAAAACTTTCTTCCCTTCTCTGGGCTGACCACTCCTGTACATTCTGTTTACTTAGCGTGACTTTCTAGCTGCATGAGCTGTGTGGCTTGTCACATCTGCAGGCTGGCTGGGTACTTAGATTTATCATGCCTTGAAAATGGACCATTTAAAATGTTTTCTCACAGTACCAGTACGACGAAATGTGCCTCCCATCCCCACATCTGAGCACAGCCCTTTCACGGATTGAGGGTGAGTCCAGATATGAAGGCTTGCTGGTAAAGAAATTTCCAAGACTGAGATGTCCGCAGCAAGCAGTCCACCCTCTAATAAGAACCTCTGAGGACATCAAGGAAATAGGGAAATGGAGAAACTCTGGTAATTACCATTCTCTCCCTGCCTCCTCCCCCATGCCCCTCCGGCCTACCAACCAGAAAGAAACTGGACTGAGAAGGGCAAATTCTCTTACTCGTATTTCATGCGATGTGGAATTTTTCTTTCTTTTTTTCCTTTCTCTCTTTCAACTGTCTTATAAAGACAGAACAGTTCTCTTGTCTAGCAGGCACCGTCTCTGCCACTACCCCGGTGCCCAATCACGGTGACAAATAACACTTTTGGGAGCCCCTGCTCAAGAGTTTCTGCTCTTAATGAGAAAAGGAAGGGCGGAGTGGTCCGGGACTGCAGTTGCGAAGGGGTGTCCTGCAGTCCAGATCCACCAAGCCTTTCTCACCCGCCACCCCAGCCTCTGCCAGCTCCATTCCTTCTGAAGACCCCGGACAGCCCACCCTGTTTATTCCTGGGGGAAAAGGAGGTTTGAAATCATCTGTGACCGGGGCAGTGGGTATGGGGGGAAACTGGGTGGCTCAGAGGAGTCGACCTCAGAGATAGAGAGAGGAAGGAGTAAGGAAACTAGAGGACCCAAAAAGAGAACATGTGAGAAGAGACACACGGGGGGATGAATATGGAGAGAGGCAGGAACAGGAGAGGAGACAGAGATGGTGGAGAGAAAAGAGCAGTGCGAGAATTTCTGCGCACGTTGCGTGGAATGGGAGGAGCAGGGAAGCTGACATTGCAGCTCAGTCATCAAAAGGATTCGAGGGCCACAGTCTCCTTTAAATCTTACTCTCAAGGGAGGAAGAGACATACCCTTAGCCCCCCTCAATTCCCAGCAGATCGCATTCCATTTCCTCTCCCTCCTTTTCTCCGAAAACAATGCAATTACTATTTTGCTGTTAGTCAAATGAAGTCTATCTAATTAAAAATAGCTTTGTAAGTACGTGTCAAGAGGGGGAAAGTATGCGCCTGCCTGTGTGGGCCTGGGTACAGCCTCCAAACCCACTATGCCTCATTTGGGTAGGAAGGTCGTTTTTGTTTCCCCAAGGAAAAATGTCCTTTTTTTTTTCTCCCCACTGTTTGCTTTGGCGTGAAAGAGAGAGAATTAGCTGGATGGAGACTCGGCAGGGAGTTGCCTTCTATCTGCTTTGCGTGCTGCGCTATGTGAATTGATACTGTACTGATCATTTGGAGGAGGGGAGGGGAGTGTGTGGGGAGAGAGCATTCAGCATTGAGAGCATCTGCAAAAATCACTTTGCTAAGAAATGATCTTTTTCCTCTGCACAATGGCAAGATGTCACCCTCGGAATCTTCTGACAGTGGTGGTGGTGGCTGAGAGTGAGCATAATTTCCCATGTCTCTGTTGGGGTAGTTATTTATACAATTCTGCACTGAAGTCAAAGCCTTTTATTTATTTTTTTTTTATTTTTTATTTTTTTTAAACTTTGCCAGTTGCTGCGGTGGCTTTTGCAACAAAATAATTACTTTTGTGCCAAGCGCTTAGGTAACAAGATAAACAAGAGGCAACATAAATGGAATGTAAATATGGAACAAGTGTCTGTGAAGGGAAAGGCGGCCTAGGGCAAGAAAGAGCTTAGGGCTGGGTGCCGTGGCTCATGCCAGTAATGCCAGAGCTTTGGGAGGCCAAGCTGGGAGGATAGATTGAGCCCAAGAGTCTGAGGCCAGACTGGGCAACATGGTGAGACCCATGTCTCTGCAAAAAAACAACAAAAAAATTAATTACCTAGGTGTGGTGACACCTGCCTGTGGTCTCAGCGATGTGGGAGGCTGAGGCAGGAGGATAGCTTAGGGCCAGGGAGGTTGAGGCTATGGTGAGCTGTGATTGCACCACTGAACTTCAGCGTGGATGACAGAATGAGATCCTGTCCTCCTCAACCCCACCAAAAAAGGAATAGCTTGCCTTGGTTTTCTGCATCTTGTAAATCCCCAGGAACCTGCAGAAGCTTCCTTTCTGTGCCTGTCAGTGGGTCCGTGACTTCCCAGGGAAGGGCCAAGGGCTAGTGCCCAAATCTCAGGGTGATAGGAGCTTCTCTTTTGTGATATGGTAAGGGTTATTGGTGAGGAGGGTTTGGGAAACAGGATTTGCTTTGTCTTATGGACAAGTTTTATGCAAGGCATAGTTTGTAAACCCAGAAAGCCGGATCTGGGTTCTGGCTCTGACCCCAATATCTGAGTGACTTTGGGTCAGTCACTTCTTTTCTCTGGACTTCTGCATACTCATTTCTAACATGAGGAGTGGAACTGGGTAAACTCATGGATTTCCCACCTCTATGTGACTTCTACCCAACATTTCCATGACTGAGTAGACTTTGGAATCCACAACTCAGGAGCTAGGAAATGTGGAATCTAAATTCTGATTCTGAATCTTTACCTGGTCAGGCAGTTGTTATTTGATAATACCATCTGTAGTGGTTGACTGGTGACACCTTTATCTAGGTTCCCAAAGATGTGTCCTTTGAGAACCTCCTGTGATTGTGTCTTGTTAAAAGGATCATTAAGTTAAAGGTCTTGAGATGAGATTATCCTTGATTAGGGTGACACCTAACTGCAATGACAAGTCTTTATAGGAGCAGTGAAGAAGAAACAGACATAGATACACAGGGCAGAGGCCACGTGAAGACAGAGGCTGAGATGGGAGTGATTTGGCCACAAGCCAAGGAATCCCCAGAGCCACCAGAACCAGGAAAAGGCAAGGAAGGGCTCTGCCCTAGAGCTCTTCCTAGGGCAGAGGGAGGGAGTATGGTCCTGGTAACACTTTGATTTCACATTTCTGGCCTCCAGAACTCAGAGATAATAAACTTCTGCAGTTTTAAGCCACCCAGTTTGTAGTAATTGGTTACAGCAACCCTAGTAAGCTAATACACCATCAATAAGCCTAGAATGAGGACCCATCCTCTCTGTTGGGTTTCCACCTGTCTCTTAGATATCAGAAGATGAAAACCTGTCCAAGTGGGTCTGACGGGGAAAGAAAAAAAAGGAGAATGTATTAGTCTGTTTTCACACTGCTATGAAGAAATACCAAAGACTGGGTAATTTATAAAGGAAAGAGGTTTAATTGACTCACAGTTTCACATGGCTGGGGAGGCCTCAGGAAACTTACAATCAATGTGGAAGGCACCTCTTCACAGGGTGGCAGGAGAGAGAATGAGTGCCCAGTGAAGGGGGAAGCCCCTTATAAAACTTTTAGATCTCGTGAGAACTAACTCACTCTCATGAGAACAGAATGGGCGAAAATGCCCCCATGATCCAATCATTTCCACCTGGTCCCTCCCATAACACTTGGAGATTATGGGAACTACAATTCAGGATGAGATTTGGGTGGGGACACAGCCAAACCATATCATTCCACCCCTTGCCCCTCCAAAATCTCATGTCCTCACAATTCAAAACACAGTCATACCCTTCCAACAGTCCCCCAAAGTCTTAACTCATTCCATCATTAACTCAAAAGTCCAAGTCCAAAGTTTCATCTCAGACAAGCCAAGTCCCTTCTGTCTATGAGCCTGTAAAATTAAAAGCAAGTTAGTTACTTCCAAGATATAATGGGGGTACAGACATTGGGTAAATGTTTCCATTGCAAATTGGAGAAATTGGCCAAAACAAAGGGACTACAGGCCCCATACAAGCCCAAAATCCAAAAGGGCAGATATTAAACATTAAAGTTCTAAAATGATCTCCTTTGACTCCGTGTCTCACATCCAGGTCATGCTGATGCAAGAGGTGGGCTCAAGGGCCTTGGACAGCTCTGCACCTGTGGCTTTTCAGGGTACAGCCTCCCTCCCGGCTGCTTCCACAGGCTGATGTTGAGTGTCTGCAGGTTTTGCAGGTGCACAGTGCAAGCTCTCAGTGAATCTACCTTTCTGGGGTCTGAAGGATGGTGGCCCTCTTCTCACAGCTCCACTAGGCAGTGCCCCAGTGGGAACTCTGTGTACAGGCTCTGACCCCACATTTCCCTTCTGCATTGCCCTAGCAGAGGTTCTCTGTGAGTGATCCACCCCTGCAGCAAACTTCTGCCTGGACATCAAGGCATTTCCATACATCCTCTAAAATCTAGGCAGAGGTTACCAAACCTCAATTCTTGACTTCTGTGTACTGGCAGGCCTAACATCCTGTGTAAGCCAGCAAGGCTTGGGGCTTGTACCCTCTGAAGCAACATCCCGAGCTATACCTTGGCCCCTTTTAGCCACAGCTGGAGTGGCTGGAACACAAGACACCAAGTCCCAAGGCTGCACATGGCATGGGGGCTCTGGACCCAGCCCAGGAAACCATTTATTCCTCCTAGGCCTGTGATGGGAGGGGCTGCCATGAAAGTCTCTGACATGCCCTGGAGACATTTTCCCCATTGTGATTACATTTGGTTCTTCATTACTTACACAAGTTTCTACAGCCAATTTGATTTTCTCCCCCAGAAAATGGGGTTTTCTTTTCTATCATATCATCAGGCTGCAAATTTCACAAACTTTTATGCTCTGCTTCCTCTTGAATGCCTTGCCACTTAGAAAGTTCTTCTGTCAGATACTCTAAATCATATCTCTCAAGTTCAAAGTTCCAGAGATCTCTGGAGCCAGTGCAAAATGCTGCCAGTCTCTTTGCATACCAAGAGTCACCTTTACTCCAGTTCCCAACAAGTTCCCCATCTCTATCTGAGACTACCCCAGCCTGGACTTCACTGTTCATATCACTGTGAGCATTTTGGTTGAAGCCATTCAACAAGTCTCTAGAAGTTCCAAAGTTTCTCACATATTTCTGTCTTTTTCTTTTTCTGAGCCCTCCAAACTCTTCCAACCTCTGCCTGTTACCAAGTTCCAAAGTCACTTCCACATTTTCAGGTATCTTTATAGCAGCACCCCACTCTCTGTGATACCAATTTACTGTATTAGTCTGTTCTCATGCTGCTATGAAGAAATACCCAAGACTGAGTAGTAAAGGAGAGAGGTTTAATTGACTCACAGTTCCACATGGCTGGGAGGCCTCAGGAAACTTACAATCATGGCAGAAAGCACCTCTTCACAGGATGGCAGGAGAGAGTATGAGTGCCTAGTGAAGGGGAAAGCCCCTTATAAAACCATCAGGTCTTATGAGAACTGTCACGAGAACAGGATGTGGAAAACTCCTCCCATGATTCAGTGATCTCTACCTGCCCCGCCCCCCCATGACACATGGGGATTAGGGGAACTACAATTCAAGATGAGATTTGGGTGGGGACACAGCCAAACCACATCAGAGAAGATATGAGTTAGAAGAAGGTGAAGAGATCTCACGCAGTGCTGTGCCTGCCTTTGTAGACATTGCTCAGAAGCATGGCACAAGGAGGGTTCTACCTATGGGAAAGGTGTTCTTGGTCACTTTGAGAGTTGAGACATTGTGACAAGTCCACTGAATCAGCAGTGAGGAGGCTTGGCTTCTAACCCTCTCTGTTCTAGCCCTCTCACTTCTTGACCTTGAATAAGTCTCTACCTTTTCGGACTTCAGATTATGTACGATGAATATGAGAGTATTGATCAGTGGCTTTTTACCATATCATAGCAAATATTTTGCAATGCCCCATAATTATTCCAAACTGCAATTCAAAAACAAAACAACCTGTCTATACTTACCATTTGCAAAGTATAATGTACTATGAGTGATATAAAGGAAGAATAAGGAAAAAGTGATTATAATAATGTAAGGTTTTCAATATATACATGATCAGCATATTTATACTAGAAAGTACCATAAGGTAGAACTTAAAGCTTGTCACTATATCTCAGGTCACAGTGAAAGAGAAAAAAATGTGGACGGTTCTAGATGGGTTGTATTGATTCAAATAGCACAGACCACACTGCTATCAATGACATGCTTTTCCCAAACGGTAAACAATTCCTGGTAAACTTCTGAGTAACACAGTCTTTCCTTCATTTACAAGGAAGTCATTTCTGGAAAATACAGTCTATATTAAAACCATATTTTAAAACATATTATGGTTTTATGTCATGCAATGAAGTTAAGTTCTGGGCCTGGGTAATTATAAGCACGGTTTTCACCTACAGAACATTCAGATATCACGTGGGGTGCAGAACAATTCCACCTTGGGAAGACTTCCCCACATGTTGCAGGGTTTCTAGCCTTCCATCTTACCTTAAATGCTGGTAATCACCGCCCCCTCCCACATCATTGTGATAAATGATAATGCCTCCTCAGATTCCCAAACTTACCCCTGGGAAGGCATCAACCCCTTGAGAGCCACATTCCTCTAGGGCCCCTTCCAGCCCCAGGCTGAACACCACATTAACTCATCTTCTCTTGTCAAGACCTATCCTGTCAGTCAAAAAAATATTTATGGTGCTCCCACTCCTTGCTCTTTGCTGTGCTGAGGCTAGAAAAGAGGTGAATTATGTATTTTCTTAAGCAAGGCTTGGGATGATCTGACGGCTTGAACCAAGTTCCTCTTTCTCCCTGCTGACCTCTCCTCCTTCTTTCCCTCCTTCAATTCTTCCTTCTTTTCAGTTTTTTAAAAAATTTGATTTTAAAAAAATTGCATTTTTTTTACTGATGCATAATAATTGTATCTTTTTATGTGGCACATATGATATTTTGAAATATGCATGCAATGTGTAAGGATCACATCAGGGTAATTAGGATGCTCATCACCTCAAACATTTGTTATTTCTTTGTGTTAGAACATTTCAAATTCTCTCTTCTAGTTATTTTGAAATACACAATAAATTATTATTAGCTATCGTCACCCTACTGTGCTGTCGAACACTAGGACTTATTTCTTCTATTAACTATATGTTTGTACCCTCCCTTCCTCCATCCTTTTTCTTCTTTTGCCTTTTGTTTGTCTTGCCAAGTGTTTCCTAAACATTAGGCTGATTAAATAAGAATGACCAGGGATTGGGTTCACATTTAGATTGGTGGCTACTGCCCCCAGAGGCTCAGATTTGGAAGGTCTGTGGTAGTCACACAAATGCTGTTCTCAGACACGACACAACAGAAGTGGACACCTGTTGTCAGCTCATTTTTAGAGGAGGACTCTCTGTTTTGGAGTCTATATCTGGAGATAATTTCAGCCAGACATTGCACCTAGAAGATGTCCAAATTATTCACTTGGAAAAATACCAGAGTCAAATAATGCAGCCTTGGTGCAAGAGCAGTTACAGAAAACTGCTCTCCAGGGAATGAACATCTGGGGCTGGATTTGGAATCAGTTGAGGCCACGTGTGTGCTTAACCGGGCAGAACACAACAGTGTCCTGATCTCATGCACAGGGCTGTTTGCTTGTGTCAGCTACCAGGTCCCCCACAATAGTGATGTGTCATTTAATAAGCAACAAAGATCAGTTATAGAAGTAAATTATAAATGCTAGTGATTAAAAAGTAAAAGATAAGATGCATCCATCACAAATGTGTCTACTACATATGGGAGAGATGGTGATATGGACCCACTTGTAACCAGACAGAAAGATGGAAGAAGGCTGCTTGCGGGGAATGAAGCTTGCCCACAGCATGCGATTTTGCCAGTGGTAACTGGCTTTTTAGGTACTGCTGAAGAGATGAGCACGGAAAGGTGGCTGGAGCAGTGGGGAGCAATTGAGACTGGCTCACTTGGGTTGGAATCCGACTCACTCTTTCCTACAGCCGGGAATGTAAGCAAATGGCTCCACCTTTTTCATAAAATGAGAATAATAATGTGAACACTCTGAGGCTGCCAGGTAAGCAGTTGGGATGATGCACTTTGGAGACTTCTGACAGCTCCAGCAAGTTGCACATACTCAGTAAATATTAGTTCTGTCCACCTACCAACTCCACTTCACCAACAAAAGGTCAAGTAATAGGAGAGGAAATTACCAAACCAGAAGAGACCAAAATTGCCTGGAAAAATGAGAATAAGGGAGGGTTTCTGAGAGCCATTTTGTGCCTGGCCTGGAATTGGACAGTGTGGTCCTAAAGTCAAGTCAGGTAGAGCCTGGCATTAGGTGGGGGAAACAGAGCTTCTCTAGTCCAAGCTTCTTTCTTGGAAGGAAAGCTTGGGAAGAATTGAGCGACGTCTTACAAAGGTGCCTTGCAGACCCAGAGCACCTGAGGTCATCGTTTTTAATTTGCCAGCCTGAACCCCAGTGTGCTCAAAGGCAGAGACTCCCTCAGGAATCCTGTCTCTGCAGAAGAAGATGGATCAAGAAGGCCTTAGGCTTATCCTAGCCACAGCCTTCCAAGAACAAAGGGATCATATCAGCAGCCTACATTGATCAAACCACAAGCACTTATTGCGTTTCTTCTAGGTGCTTTATCTTCCTAGATGTAAAGCTGATCATGTCACTTCCTTGCTTAGACGTGTCCATTGACTTCCCATCACCTACAGGACACAGCCTGAGTCTCATAGTCAGTAGGAAAAGCCCTTCCATCTGACCACTTGCCACTGCCTGCCTCCAAATCCCTGGTTCTTAGATGGCCATAGAGGTGCCACATGCCCACACACCCTGCAGTACTGTCACGGCTCCTTGCACCTGGGAGATATCCTGCTTTCTCAAGCCTCTGTATCTTTACGTATATTTTTCCTCTGCTTCCATTACTGTCCTGTCTTTGTCACGAGGCAGGTCTATATCAAACATTGCCACCTGTGTCGTGCCTACTCTAGCAACATCCAGGAGAGATGGGCCACCCTCTCAACCAGGGATGATTAATTATAGATCCCTCATTCTTTCTTATCTCTTCCCCTATGACTCTCACCATATGCACGTTAGACTTCCTCATTCTACCTTCATGTCACGAAGTCTTTTCTATTTTTTATCTCTCTGTCTCTCTGTTCTATATTCTGGTATTCTTTAGATCTAGCTCCAGGTTTATGATTAAGTGGAATCTGCTATTTATTTTGTTTCTAATTAGGATGGTTTTAATTTTCAGAATTTTTTGGTTCTTTTAGTAAAAATGAGGGGTTGATTTTATTTTAATAATATCTTGCTTAATAAGTCACACCTACAAACCCCATTTTTATTTGTTTAAACGTGTTGTTACTGGTTTCCCAGGGCTGCCATAGCAAAATACAACAGACAGTGGACTTAAATATTAGACATTTATTTTCTCAGAGTTCTGGAGGCTGGAAGTTCAAGATCAAGGTGGAGGCAGGGTTGGTTTCTCCTGAGTTCTCTCTCCTCAGCTTGCAGATGGTCTTCTGCTCTCTGTGTCCTCACACAGTATTTCCTTGGTGCACATGCATCCCCTGGGTCTTTGTGACTCTACATTTCCTCTTCTTATAGAGACATCAGTCAGATTGGATTACAGTCCACCATAACAGCCTCATTTTACATTGATCATCTCTTTAAAGATGACTCCAAATACAGTCATATTTTGGCCAGGTGTGGTAGCTCACGCCTGTAATCCCAGCACTTTGGGAAGCCGAGCTGGGCGGATTACCTGAGGTCAACAGTTTGAGACCAGCCTGCCCAACATGGCGAAACCCCATCTCTACTAAAAATACAGACATTAGCTGGGCATGGTGGTGGGCATCTGTAATCCCAGCTATTCAGGAGGCTGAGGCAGGAGAATCACTTGAACCTAGGAGGTGGAAGTTGTAGTGAGCTGAGATTGCGCCATTGCATTTCAGCCTGGGCGACAAGAGCAAAACTCTGTCTCAAAAAGCAACAACAAAAACAAATACAGTCATATTTTAATATGACTCCAAATGCAGTCATATTCTGAAGGACTAGTGGGTCTGGCTTCAAGATATGAATTTTGGGGGACACATTCAGTTCATAACACAATTTAAATTGTATATTTCTGTTTCTTATAGCTATGTTCTTCACTTGTCTGACTCTGCAGTTTGAATGTTTCTGCTGATTCTTGTTGTCTTGCAAAATGAGTGTTTTTCTGTTGGGAAAATATGTTCTTTAGAACTTACGTATAGCGATTCTTTGTGGCCTGTGTCTAACATACATCCCTCTAGAGAGAATTTTCCTTTGCTTCTGGGAGGCATCTGGGGTGTTTCTGATTTGAGGCCACTTAATTAAACTTGGAGTTTGGATTTTGTGGGGTTTCTTTGGTGGGGGTAGAGAGGGTTATAGTGCACAGAGTTTGCATGAATTTCAGCCCTTAACTCGTAGGAAGGCAAGTTGGTAGTTAAAAATTCTCTGAGGAAATTTTATTTTTTGTTCTAGCCAAGCGCAAGGCCCGGAAAGCCCCTGATCCCAACCATTGTTTCTGCTTAGCAAATTTATATTTTTGAAGTTTACCCTCTGTGGCCAGTTGATTGTATTCAGGGCCCCAGTTCTTCATCCTTACTGAATTAGTTTTCCTGGAACTGCGGCAACAAATTATCACAAAGCTGGTGTGTGAAAACAACAGAAATGTATTTTCTTACAGTTCTGGAGGCTGGGAGTCTGAATCGAGGCACTGGGAGAGCTGTGCTCCCTCCAAAGGCTCAGGGGAGAACCCTTCCTTGCCTCTTCTAGTGGATGCCTCTTCTGGTGGCTCTCGGCATCCTTATGCTTGTGACTTCATCACTCTTATCTCTGCCTCATTTTTTTCCCCTATGTCTCTCTCAATCCTCTTCTCAGTCATTGGCTTTAGCCTCTCCTTCCCCCAAATCTGGGATAATTTCACCTTGCAATCCCTCACTAATTATATCTGCAAAGATCCTGCTTCCACATAAGGTTGCGGTCTGAGGTTGCAGGTGGACATGAATTTTGAGGGGTGCTCATCAACCCCTTACACCTTTCCATATACGTACCCTATGCCCTGGAACTTTGTAGTGACCTCCCCATCTGATGTTCATCCCAGCCGTGTGACTTTCTTTAAGCAATAGAATGTCTCTCGCTATGGTACAAACAGAGACTTGAAGAAGAGCAAGGGCATCTCTACTTGCTGTTCTTGCCCTCTGCCACTTCCCGGAGAGGGACCTTCCCCAGTTTCAGGCAGAGGCTGAAAGAAACATGAAGCTGAGCAGAGTCATCCCATCATTCCCTCCATCAGTGTTCGAGTGGATAGCCAGATGACCTGCACAAGTGTGGGTGAGCCCAGCCATGATCAGCAGAACTACCTGGCTGCCTGGCTAGATGTGTGAGTAAGGAGCAGCTAGTCTTGCATGTCACTGAGGAGCTGTGGTTGTTTCCCACACAGTAGTGCTGTGGCAATAGATACCTGACACGCCTGCTGATTGGGTGTCTTTTTGAGGGTCCTGGCTTTATGAGGGGTCACCTATTGAATCTCCCACCATGTCCAGGCCCTAGGCTTCGTCTCCTGTCCCCTGGTGCTCCAGTGCCTATTAAAATAGATGCTCTGAGAATGGGCACCGTGGCTCACACCTATAATCCCGGCACTTTGGGAGGCCCAAGTGGGCAGATCACCTGAGGTTGGGAGTTCGAGACCAGCCTGGCCAACGTGGTGAAACCCTGTCTCTACTAAAAATACAAAAATCAGTCAGGTGTTGTGGCACATGCCTGTAATCCCAGCTATTTGGGAGGCTGAGGTGGGAGAATCGCTAGAACCCAGGAGGTGGAGGTTGCAGTGAGCTGAGATCATGCCACTGCACTCGAGCCTGGGCAACAGAGTGAGAGTCTTGTCTCAAAAGAAAATGATAAATAAAAATAAAAAATAAAATAGATGCTCTGGGACAGCAGGGATCTGCAGGAGGAAAGACCAACACCAGGGCACACATACCTTCACGCTTTCTTTTCAGCTTCCGGCCTCCAAGGAATTCCCTTCATTTCCTGACAATCAACTGTTTAAGAAATATTTTAAATCCAGAATTCACAGAAATGCACTGGTGCAAAGAGGCTACTGAGCCCCTGGAACTCTCTTTCCTGGCTAGTTATCTTATTATGTTTACCTCCTCATTGAGCTGTGGTCATCCAAATAGGAGAGGCTCTGAAAAGTGCCTTGCTCCAAGTGTCTTTTTCTACTGGTTCCTGAGGACAGGCCATTGGTCCTCACCTAGACAGGCATTGTTCTCTTGCCAGAACACTCTTAGGGATCTTACTGCAAGAGTAGCTGCAATGACCCTGAGTGACTTGCACCAGAATCTTACCTGCTTTGGTGGACACACATGAAAGGTCTCCTCCTGGCACCTCCTTTGCCAGTTCCATAGCCACAAACTGTTCTGGAGCCTAGGGCCAGCATTCCATAGCCCAAGGGGTATTTGTGATTTTCCAGAGTCAAGGACTCACACATCACTGAAACTGCCTCAGTTCTTATCAGCAAAGTCCAGAACCATGATCATTCCCTGCCACCAACAACTCAGACAGGGTATTTTTCTATTTCAGCTCAGATGGCAAGTATTTTCTTCCTTGTAAGGGTTTAGCATCTTCACAGTATAGGCACTGATGTTTTATCATGAATAAATCTTTTGTAAGTACCACTGGCTGGGTTCTTCTGTTCAATCCTGAAGCCACAGGAGGTGATAAGCCCTCCTTTCCAGTTCAGGACTGCATCCTGCTCTTTCCGACTCTTATTTGTGACTGCACTCTTTGCCTACCCCTGCTGCTCATAGGCTGCTGGGAAGTAAACACAGTGATGAAAGTAGAAGTAGATTTATCCAGGAAATCCATAAGCCCCTAGCATTTACCACTGGGATTCACATATTGGCTGAGTCTTTGCAGTGTTTCCCCAAGGGGTTGAAGTGTAATCTTCTTGGGGCTGCTATGTAGACTCAGTTGTGCTTTGGAGAATAGCGGGGAAGAGTCACCTTCTACCTGGAAGTCAGGAGGCCTACAGGGCTGGACACTTTCTCTTTCTCAAATGTGACCTAGTAAACACTGATTGAAGGATAAAGTGCCTGGGCATGTGTCTGAGAGTAGAACTGAAATTCATTGTGAAGAAAAAGAAAAGAGGAATCGAATGAATATTTAAGTCACGAGAGGATGCCTTAACAGAGGCCTTAACTGTAGTCAATGAAGGATCCCATTACTGACTTGTTAGGGGTTCTCAGGGTAACAACAGAAGATTGCAAAGAGGAAAAAAAGCAGCCAGCTTTGAAAGACAAGGACTTTGAGATGCAGTCCCTTCATCCAGTGTGCACAGCGCTGTGCTCATCCCTGTCCTCCTGAACCAGCATGTGTGGCCTGTTTCCCATCACAGAGTGAGTGAGTCAGGTGTGAGCCGAGGAAGGCGGATTCTTTCTAATATGCCATAGGCTTCACATTACCATCATTTGAAAAGCAATTGCATCTAATAAGCTGATGTCTATAACCAGAATCCCAAATGATTGACTTACAGTAGTAAGAACAGTCACTTTTCAGGGGACACCAAATTACAGTGAGGCTGAAATTGTATTCGTTTACAGTCAGAAATATAGTTGTTCCAGAAACTACACCTGTTAGTAAACCTGCATGTGGAGTCAAATCAAAATAAAAATGTCTTGGGAGCTTAGAACCAGAGGAAAGAAGTTCATCAACAGGATGGCCCATTCAGTGGCTCAGGCGACCGCAATCTGATCACTGTCACATGTTAAGCTTAATCAGGCCAGTGCCCCGGGGAATACAGAGAATCCATTGACCTCAGCTCCTGGCACCCGTTTCTACATTAGGATGGCCTTGCCATTGGGAGCAGATACTCTGTTGGCCTAGAATCCTCTGTCCCATTCGTGGGACTGGCAGTGCCACTGCTGGATTTAAGGGATCTGCTTTCTCTGTGACTAATTTTCTTCAGATCCACATAATCTTTCTTTTGATTTGTTCAGGCCTCCACTAGAGTTACAACAGTCATTAGCCTATCATCATTAGGGAATTCTCTTAAGCCTAACACTGTCTCTCTATAACTCCTTCCCACCAGTCACCCAGATTCTGCTCTGCATGGATACATGGAAAAAATCTACACCATCTTCCACAAGGCAACTCATCAAGAATTCAAGTCTTGCTATCATCAGGGTTGCCACATACAATTGTGTAAGTTGTGCACTGAACAAGGGAATATGGCTGTGCAGACTAGTGTGAGTGGGAAACCTGGTGTGGGGCTTCCCCTACTTGTGGAGAGCATCTTTTCTCTTTTTTTGCACAAAGGCTATACATGAACTAGCAAAGGGCATGGCTATTATGGTACTCCAATCTCAATATTTTTGGATCTGATAACTATTTTTCAACACCTACGATGTGCTGAAATTTTTCTGTGATGTTATCCTCTTAGGAAACTTCAATTTTACCAAAGTAGTACCTAAATATGTGTGACATCCAGAATTGGCTACAATCTACCAGAAATCAATGATATGCTCACATTCCCTTGATCCATAAATTACTACTCATTAGTAAAAGTTCCAGTAACTTTTTTGAGCAGCCTTATCACACTGTTGGCCCATGCTGAGCTTGCAGTCCACCAAAACCTCAGGTTGTTTTTTTCCTGAAAAGTGTTGTTCGCTTCAAGTCTTCTGAATCTGATGCCAAATATCAACCATGCATTAATTGCTGTAAAACCAAGTAGGTTTATTTTAGTCATTAATGCTGCTGATTGAGGCCTTACAAGTAGCATGAGGTTATCCACCAGTGTGTACTGTTCTCTGCTGCTTTGGCATCATTCACCAGGTAGATATCCTGTCTTCTACAGTTTTAAAAATAGCAAGAAAGCACGGAAGGAGAAGGAAAAGCAATATTTTACTGAATCTACTCTCTTCCAGTCACTGTACTTTTATATACATCATCCTTTTAAATCCTTATGGTAACCCATGCAGATATGCATTAGTACCATTAAGCTCAGAGATACCAACTTGCTCAAAATTGTACAGCTAATAAGTTGCAAAGCCAAGATTCAGACCCAATCCCATTTATCTTAAATACCAGGTTGTTTCATCTTTCAACTTGAAACCCCTGAAGTCATTCTGTATAATGCCTCACCAACAGGATGAGAGCTCTCTGGCATAATCTAGTGTTCTTGGTCAGGGAATATTTAATGTCACTAGGATCAGGAAGCCCCAAATTGGATTTCCATAACAGGAGATGCTCACCAGCTCAAGAAAAAGATGGGCCCCCAAACTTTAGAACACACGGCTTAAGGTTTGCCGATGTCAGTATATCCCCCAGTGCCTATTTTGAGTTCAACTTTATTCTTTTCTCTATAATTGTTATGGTTGAACTCATGCCAGTATTTATCTATGTTCTCTCTTTGAGGAACTCAGCCAGAGAAAGCTGTAGACAAAATGGGATTTTTTATTTTTTCCCTTATCCCATTCCCTTGTGAGCAATTCAGAATAAAATAGAATATGAGGGAACTTCAAAAAGTTTGTGGAAAAGTGGAATTAAAAGATAAAACTGAAAATATAAACTATTTTTCAACACAATCTCTATCAAGTTCAAGACACTTTTTTTTGTAAGTGATGATATCAGCTATTTAGCCCATTCCTAGAGAATTGAGGCTCCTGGGAATTTAATCATGTCAGTACAGTCTTTTTTACATTATTATTATTAACAATATAACTATTATTAATAATGCAATTATTTTACATTATTAAGAAAACCTGGTATGCTTTACACACTTCTTCTAATTTTAGGAAACAAAATGAAGTCAGAAAGAGCCAAATCAGGACTATATGGAAGATGACTAATGATTTCCCATCAAAGCTCTCACAATTGCCTTTATTTGATGAAAGGAATCAGCAGAAGCATTGTTACAGTGGAGAAGGACTCTCTGGTGGAGCTTCCCAGAGGGTTTTCTGTGAAAGCTTTGGCTAACTTTTTCAAAGCACTCTCTTTCTAAGCAGATGTTGTTATTCTTTGGCCCTCCAGAAAGTCAATGAGCAAAGTGCCTGAGTATCCCAAGAAACTGGTCCACTTGTGCTTTGACTGGACCATTCCCCCTCTTGGTAGCCATTGCTTTGATTGTGCTTTCTTTTCAGGATGGTACCGGTACAGCCATGTTTTATCCCCTGTCACAGTTCTTTGAAGAAATGCTTCACGGTCTTGATCCCACTTGTTTAAAATTTCCATTGAAAGCTCTGCTCTTCTTGGCAACTGACCTGGGCACAATGACGTTGGCACTCATCAAGTGGAAAGCTTGCTCAACCTTAATTTTCCAGTCAGAATTGTGTGAGCTGAACCAACTGAGGTGTCTATGGTGTTGGCTATTGTTTGTGCTGTTAATTATTGGTCTTCTTTAATTAGGGCATGAATAAGATGAATTTTTTCCTCGCAAATAGATGAGGATGGTCTGCTGGGGCGGGCTTCATCTTCAACATCATCTCTTCTTAAAATGAGTTACTCATTTGTAAACTGCTGATTTCTTTTGAGATTTGCCCCCAGAAACTTCACAAAGCATCAGTGATTGCACCATTCTTTTACCCAAGCTTCACCATAAACTTGAGGTTTGTTCTTGCTTCAATTTTAGCAAAATTCATGTTGCTTTGATAGAGGTTCTTTTCAAACTGATATTTTCTCCTCCTTGGTGCCTCAAACTAGATCCTGTTCAGACATGTTATAACAAGTTAGTATGAGTTTCGGTGCCCAAAATTTTTTTAAATCCATGCATAGTGTTTTGTTGTTGTTGTTTTAAGTGGTCAGCGGCTACCTATATTTGGATCAGACACGTGAGTCAGACCAATGTGGCTTGTGAGCAACATGGGTGAAAATCGAGGGAACTGACCGGGGCCTATTGTCTAACATCATTTTAAGGTCAGACTTGAGTACAAACTTAGAGAAAGCTGATGGAATGCCACGCACCAACGTGAAGAGACCCTATATGCACATGGTGACTATGTTATGCCCGGCTGCTGCCACCTTCCCTTCTTCTGAGAACAAGATGGGAATGATTGAACTATATTAGAAGGATGAAGTTAGCCACTAGAGAGCACACTTCCAGATCAGGCTTGAGATACTAGACTTCAGATAAAGGGACTTATGTCAGGTAGCCTCTACAAATGACGAAGACTAAGATTTAGCAATAGAATAAACAAAGTAACTTTTTTTTTTTTTTTTTTTTTTTTTTTTTGAGACGGAGTCTTGCTGTGCCACCCAGGCTGGAGTGCAATGGCATGATCTCGGTTCACTGCAACCTCTGCCTCCTGGGTTCAAGTGATTCTCCTGCCTCAGCCTCCTGAGTAGCTGGGATTCCAGGCACCTGCCACCATGCCCGGCTAATTTTTATATTTTTTAGTAGAGACGGGGTTTCACCATGTTGGTCAGGCTGGTCTTGAACTCCTGACCTCAGGTGATCCACCCCCCTTGGCCTCCCAAAGTGCTGAGATTAGAGGCGTGAGCCACTGTGCCCGGCCAGCAAAGTAACTTAAAACAAACAAAAAAAACCCTTCTCCTAGGATGATCTGTTTACAACAGAAACAAAAACATTTTCCAGTTTAACCCATTTCTGACTGAAAGTCATTGTAGGGCTGAACCTTAAGGAAAAGTAAGTTTAAACTTCCTTTGCATAGTATTTTGTCTTTTTTCCTTGGGTTAGAGGTGAGGACAAGAAAACATGACATAGTTTTGAATTAATATGAAAGAGGCAAAATTTGACATTTTAAAATGGCCCAAAACATCCCACTGTTCCTTTTGCTGATAGGTGATACACTCTAGAGAATTGGGAGTAGAGGGTTTAGTCATAATAAGCATATATGCTGTGGGTCAGGTGACTCATGAACATGTCAAGCAGGCCAAGTTCTTTAGCAGTTTCTGGTTTGGTCCTGCTTTTAGTAATGTTGCAGTGGAACTTAGGCACATAGTCAAGTATTTGGTACCACTGCCCTATAACCCAGCCCACAGCTCTTTGCCCACTCTGAAGCCGGTCAGTCTGTTCATCCAGTGCCCTTAGAAGGTGAAGGTTTGGGCTGGGCCCAGGGGCTCACGTCTGTAATCCCAGCACTTAGGAAGACTGAGGTGGGCGGACCACTTGAGCCTAGGCATTTCAGACCAACCTGGGCAACACGGTGAAACCCCGTCTCCACAAAACAAAAACAAAAACTAAAAAAAATTAGCTATGCGTGGTGGTGTACACCTGTAGTCACCGCTACTTGGGAGGCTAGGGAAGATCGTTTGAGCCCAGGAGGCAGAGGTTGCAGTGGGCTGAGATCATGCCACTGCCTTTCACTCCAGCCTTGGTAACAGACTGAGACAGTCTTAAAAAAAAAAAAAAGAAAAAAAAAAAAAGGTGAGGGTTTGACGTGGTTTCTGACACCATCTTGCTCTTGTGCATTGCTGCCAGTGTTTCAAATGCTGCTGAAGACGTGGGTTCTGAGCAGTGTTCCTTGTATTGTATCCAACAAACAACTGCCCTGCAGGCATTTCTACCCTGGGCCAGTGGTTGTTTCTCTCATTTCTTTTTTCTTTTCTCCTCATACTTGTAGTGGGGGCTCTGCAACATGAAAATTAAAAGTAAGACTGGGATGAGTAAGTATGGGGCATAGACAGATACAGGGGTTAACCGTTTATGCAGAGTGTCAGGTCTTTATCCTTGGAAACAACTGGCTTTGGAGAAATCCTCAAACAGAAATGTGGAGAGTAGCGGAATTAAAGTCATCATGGTATGAACTGAGTAGATGATTTGCAGGGGTTCAAATCCACTTGCAGCTTCCTTTGAGGAAGGCATAGGTTGCAATGGGAAAGAAAGGCACCTGAAACACAAGCTTGCAAAACAGAAAGGACTTAAACCAGGCTGGTGGCTCCTGTAGCAGCGGGTCTTTGAACTCCTTAGCATAGCACTTCAGCAGGTTTCTAAATTCTGCTGGGTAGAGCTCGCACGGCAGCACTGCCTACAGGTCCATGAACAGGGTGATGGGGATGTGGCTGAGGAAGTAGAGGCCCAGCAGCCACTCCATGCAGTGGCATTGTCTGTCGGTCGGGCCTGGACCTGCCGATATAAGAAGAGATAGTGTTTTCCTAATACACATTTTTCATGAAGTTTTTGAGAACCGCTCATATTTGAGTTGGAATCCTGGAGATTATTTAGTCCAGTTCTATCATTTTAGAGATGAGGATGCTAAAACCCAAGAAGTTAAGCATCTCTTTAGCCTGCACCATAGGTTACTAGAGGGTTCTTGTCCCTTAATTTTTAGCCAGGAAAACCTCCCATCACAGCACACTGCCTCTCTTTTTATCTCAAAATGACAGTGAATTTTCTAAATCAGGCTATAAGTAAGAACATCTCTTTCACTTCTAACCATCTCTGGTAAACAGTGACTGCTTTGCCCCTAACTGGCAATCTAGAGTGTTTTCAGGGGCCTGGTTTTTATCCAGGCTGCAGTCCAGGCCCAGGCTCACCCCTGCCTTCCTCTCTGTGCCTGTGGTCCTCCACCCCTTTTTCTCACCTGGCCCTTGTGTAGTACTCCATGCATGACAGCAGTCAATAACCTCCTTATTAATTAAATGACACTTTATAAAAGCTCTCCTCCAGGGGCTTTGAGAAAGCCAGCTTTGGCTAGCTGTAAAGTTTTCAGTAATCATTTAAGAAAAAAAAAGTTATTCATCATCTTTATGGCAGATCACAGCCGCCACATTCTCCCCAGGAGTTCAATCCATCAAGCTCCTCAATGCAACAATGGCTAACAAGGTCCCTGTCACTTTGGGTGAAATATACAAGCCTCACCAGAGGCTCCTGACTCCCACCAGGATCAAAGTTGTAGGCACCGCTCCAGCCCAGCGTCCTCCACCCGAGAAGCCAGCAAGACAGCCTTGCCTTCCTTCCTATCTTTATTTGTAGAATACAGGTGGAAAAGAAGGAATCCTTTAAAGTTTTGTTCTTTCACGAAAATGGGTTCCTGTGGGCAAGATATCTGCCATTATGCACCTAACCTTTTATATCTGAGATTTTCAAGAGAAAATGGTTTGACTATGGTAATAGGTCAGCTCTTTGAGATTTCCAACTCTCTTGTGCACATTCCACATTAATAACAACTGTCATAACTACTAGCTGTATAATATTTTGCAAAGCGATTTCAATGATGCTATCTCACTTGATCCTCACCTCAACTTTATAAAATAGACAAAGAAGGGGTTATTGACATTCTCATTTTGCAGATGAGTAAACTGAAGCATATGCATGGTCACTTGGGTTCTGGTGGCATTGTAGGGTTTGAGCTCAGATTTGGCTTCAAATCCTATGTGTCGCAAACTATTATATCACCTTGCCTTGTGTCCTCATCTCCCTTTCTGCTTTGTGTGTAGCACAATTGCATTTTGAATTAAGTTGTTTTTTGTAGTCCTTTCTGTTCGCCTGTATCAGGAACACGTTACCGGAAATAAAATGCTCAAGAACAGCTGGGTGTGATGGCTAACGCCTGTAATCCCTGCACTTTGGGATGCCGAGGTGGGCAGATCACGAGGTCAGGAGATCGAGACCATCCTGGCTAACACGGTGAAACCCCGTCTCTACTACAAATACAAAAAATTAGCCAGGCATGGTGGCAGGCTCCTGTAGTCCCAGCTACTTGGGAGGCTGAGGCAGGAGAATGGTGTGAACCCGGGAGTCAGAGCTTGCAGTGAGCCGAGATGGTGCTGCTGCACTCTAGCCTGGGCGACAGAGCGAGACTCCGTCTCAAAAAAAAAAAAAAAAAAAAAAAAAAAAAAAATGAAGAACAAGACGAGATGCCATATTTGGACTTTCCAATCAACTCAGAGTGGACAGAAGACTTCATGTTGTTCTAGCTCCTATGCTGAAAACTTCAGACTGTGTGGGGTCCACTCCCCTGAGCTCTGGGGCTACTGTGAACAAGCCTGAGCTTTTCTCTGACCACTGGTGTTTGGGCAGGGGTGAATCACATCATCTGAGGAACAGCTCATGCTGTCTGTTTCTCCAACAACTAAAAAGAGATTGGAGAATATCTGAACAGAATCCAGGTCACACCTAGAAGTTGTGTGTGCACATGAGCCCATGTGCATGTATCTGTAATGAGTCAATAGGACATATCCAGTTTCAATTTACACCCAGTACCTGCACTGTGTTGAGTGTTTTCACATGGGTTGTTTTTATTGAATTTGAATCCCTTGAAGTGAATACTATCGTCTTCATTTTTTCACACAAATAATTGAAACTTAGAGAGGCTGTGACTCGACATTTGACGGTGACATACCTCCTTTTCCCCTCCCCCACCATAGAGTCCATGGGATCATGGGTCACACTGCTTCCTCCTGGATGGATGTTTTATCAGCATGTCCCTGTGAGTTGTAGCCTGATTCTTTTCTTATTACCATCAAGTCTAGTCCTGACCAACAGGACCCAGGCCATTGAAATAGTATGCTCACTCATTGCTCAGGAATGGGAATGGGAGGAGGGCTACGGTTCTGCCCTGAGTGAGGGCCTTGGCTTATCCTTCCATGGATTTGGCTGCAGATCCAGAGAGATGGGAGCAGGAGGCTTCTGAGTGAGTATCGGTGATTTTCTGCTCTTCTTCTTGTTTTTTGAACATGCTGAGCCACTGTGACTGATTTACCGGCTACCCCAGGGCTGAAAGCTGGTGTTAGAATTCCCTACAATGGAAATGGTTTCTGCAGGCAAAAGTGGAGAAACATTAACTCATAAGAATAGGTGTTTGTTCAGAATGGTGGTTACTAGAGCCTGATGTGTTCCCTTGTATGTCCTCCTGGGAGGTGGTGGGCAGAGAAGAAAAGGACCCAAGTGAGGTTAGAGAGAAACAAAGTAAGAACAAAAAAACAAAAAAACAAAAAAGGAAAGAGAGACTTGTAGGAGGGAACATACAATTTTTTTTTTAATTTTATTATTATTATACTTTAAGTTTTAGGGTACATGTGCACAACGTGCAGGTTTGTTACATATGTATACATGTGCCATGTTGGTGTGCTGCACCCATTAACTCGTTATTTAGCATTAGGTATATCTCCTAATGCTATCCCTCCCCCCTCCCCCCACCCCACATCAGTCCCTGGTGTGTGAAGAACATACAATTTTTTTTCAGCTGTCCAGTTTCCATCCCCTTTGAGTTCTTTTCCTCCTACAGATGGCCCATGGCTGTAACTGCTACCAAATTCACAGAGGCACACTAGTGCCCAGCTCTCACTCTCTTGAGCAGTCCTGAAGAATTACAAAATCCCTTCCCTCTCAGCTCAGCTGGAATTGGGGAAACTCTCAAAAGAACATTAGATTAGGTAGAGAGATAGACAGACAGACAGATTAGATAGATGATAGATAGATAGATAGATAGATAGATAGATAGATAGAAAGAAAGAAACAGTCAATGTCTACAGATACATAAAAATGAGCAAGTTGATGAGGTCCTGGTGCTTCAGTCTAATTTAAAGACTAGCCACAGTAAAGAATGCAGACTACACAAGCACAGCTACTTAGAAACTTGGGATCTAATTAAACTCAAGAGCTTCTGCACAGCAAAAGAAACTACCATCAGAGTGAACAGGCAACCTACAAAATGGGAGAAAATTTTCGCAACCTACTCATCTGACAAAGGGCTAATATCCAGAATCTACAATGAACTCCAACAAATTTACAAGAAAAAAACAAACAACCCCATCAAAAAGTGGGCGAAGGACATGAACAGACACTTCTCAAAAGAAGACATTTATGCAGCCAAAAAACACATGAAAAAATGCTCACCATCACTGGCCATCAGAGAAATGCAAATCAAAACCACAATGAGATACCATCTCACACCAGTTAGAATGGCGATCATTAAAAAGTCAGGAAACAACAGGTGCTGGAGAGGATGTGGAGAAATAGGAACACTTTTACACTGTTGGTGGGACTGTAAACTAGTTCAACCCTTGTGGAAGTCAGTGTGGCGATTCCTCAGGGATCTAGAACTAGAAATTCCATTCGACCCAGCCATCCCATTACTGGGTATATACCCAAAGGACTATAAATCATGCTGCTATAAAGACACATGCACACGTATGTTTATTGTGGCATTATTCACAATAGCAAAGACTTGGAACCAACCCAAATGTCCAACAATGATAGACTGGATTAAGAAAATGTGGCACATATACACCATGGAATACTATGCAGCCATAAAAAATGATGAGTTCATGTCCTTTGTAGGGACATGGATGAAATTGGAAATCATCATTCTCAGTAAACTGTCGCAAGAACAAAAAACCAAACACCGCATATTCTCACTCATAGGTGGGAATTGAACAATGAGAACACATAGACACAGGAAGGGGAACATCACACTTCGGGGACTGTTGTGGGGTGGGGGGAGGGGGGAGGGATAGCATTGGGAGATATACCTAATGCTAGATGACGAGTTGGTGGGTGCAGCGCACCAGCATGGCACATGTATACATATGTAACTTACCTGCACATTGAGCACATGTACCATAAAACCTAAAGTATAATAATAATAATAAAAGAAAAAAAATAAATAAATAAAAAAAAAAAAAAAAGAAACTTCCAAGAGCTCCCCCTTTCCAAATCTTTCATATTTTTTCATCCCGCTTTGTCCTTGGCACATTCACCCTTCCTAGGGGAGAGGAACATTTTGAATGCTTACTATGTGAAACCACTTGTATTCATCAGACATCTTCTTCTTATAAGTGAAATACTAATTCAAAATAGCTCAGAAACAAAAAAGATACACACTGATCCTTCAACTAAAGCTTGAAAGGCAGGAGAGATTGCAGCCTCCTGGCTCTGCATCTGTCCTCACACCTGAGTCCAGGTTGGGGCTCATTCTCTTGGGTTCCTTTGCAGGGAGAGCTGGAGCCACCAACTGTTCTGGAGGCCCTGGTTTTAGGAGTGGTAAACAAAGAGAAAAGGGGATAGGTTGTCAGCCCAGCTTCAGAATGAAGATCTTGGGGAAGGACTCCAAGAGGCTGGACATGGACCATGTGCTTTATCCTGGACCAGCATCACAGCCAAAGACCAGGATGAGGTCAAGTATGTGGGTCCCTGCCCCAGTCTGCAGCTGAGGGAATGGGGTGTTGGGTGGGCAACTTTTCAAGCAATAATAATGAGAGTGGAGGTAGTAATAGCACTCAGAAAAACGGGAACATGAGCCCCACAAACGTAAAACAATGGATGTTCACTGAAGTGTTGGAATGTATCATTTCATGTAATCCTCAGGCCAACACTAACATTTAACAAGCTCAGTGAGGCAGGGCTCTGGGTGTGTTTCACATTGTATCCATGGTAGCTGGAATAGGATCTGGCTCATAGCAGATCCTCAAATATGTGCTGAGTGAAAGTGAGCTTCCTGCTATTATGAAGCCCATTTTATGAGGCTTCGCAGGGTGAAAGAACGGGCAGAAGGAGAGGATTTGACCTCAGGGCTGTCTGGACTGCTTCTCCCTCCTTGCACCCCATGGAATTGCCCCCTGCTGCACAGTGCCATGGGCGTTCTTATCAACACAGGTTTGCATTTTGCAGCCAGATCCAGGCTCCACATGAGGGTCTGTCCAATAGAGCACTTCCTTGTCTCTGAGAAAGCAAGAAAGAAAAGTGCAGCAGATAAGACCAGCTCAGGTGGGAGGCAGGCCGGGCAGGATATGGAGGATGGGGAAAAAAATTAGAACCAACCCTGGGGAAACCTGCCCTGGTCCCCTGAGCAGGTGCCAGGCAGGCCAGGGCATGGCATCTGGGGCCCCTGTTGGATTTAGAAGTAGTCCAGGTAGCTGTCAGGATCCAAGTGACACAGGGAGGAGGATGGGACAGTTGGTGACACTAGATATCAGGTTGATGGAGGTGTTTTTGGAGCAAAGGAGTTATTTGAGAGCAGGATTCTAGCCACATGAATAGGACTCAGGCATGGTGACCAGGCCCCAACCAAGTCAGCTGGGGTCCAGGTAGGAGTGGCCAATGTCAATGAGAAACTGAGGTGCCAGGCAAGACCGCTGAGGCAGAGGTAGCATGGTAGGACAAGGCCATGGATTGTCTGTCAGTGCATGCCCAGAGTGCACCCTGATATATTGAATAGGAAAGTAACAACCAGACTCATTCCAGACTCTTCCCCTAACTACACACACACATACACAGCAGCTCCTGTTGGGAAGGCTGAGAAAAAAAGGGACTGACAGAAGAAAGGAGCAAGAAAAAAATCACATTGGAGTCAAAAGGAGCAGCCAGGCTGGGCGTGGTGGCTCCTGCTGTAATCTCAGCACTTTGAGAGGCCAAGGTGGGCAGATCACTTGAGGTCAGGGGTTCTAGACCAACCTGGTCAACATGACAAACTCTGTCTCTACTAAAAATACAAAAATTAGCCGGCCGTGGTGGCGTGTACCTGTAATCTCAGCTACTCAGGAGGCTGAGGCAGAAGAATTGCTTAAACCAGGGAGGTGGAGTTGCAGTGAGCTGAGATCGTGCCACTGCACCCCAGCCTGAAAGACAGAGTAGGACTCTGTCTCAAAAAAAAAAAAAAAAAAAAAAAAAGCAGGCAAAACCCATGCTTCTGGGTAGTGGGGTAGTTTTGGCTGCTTCTGTGTCTCTCTCTTCCCCTAGCCAGGCCTCTGTGGAACTGCCCCACCCTACCCCACCTTTTTCCTCTTGCCCACCTCATGGCTGGCATTGTACATCTCAACTTCTTTTAATTTTCCAAAGTCAGACACTGCGATTGCCCCACAGCTGCGCATGTGAATCCACTCCTGTCCACAGCCAGCTCTGCGCAAGTATCAGTCTGGGGAAATCTGGAGACTGAGCCCCTGACGCTGTACTTTTGGGCCAAGCCCTCGCTGGGCTCCTGGCAGGACCGAGCCCGCCCCTGTGCACGTGCACCCTTCACAATGAGGAGTGCTGTCTCAGTATCCTGGGGTGACGTGGAATGGAAGAGTCTCTGAGGTCAGCTTTGGAAAAAAATAAAGCAACAAGCTGGACTATCATTAGTGTTTAACTCCTCTCTCTCCATTACTCGCCACTAAACCAGTGAGAGGACCCAGTGTCCATGTTGGCTTATACTTTAGAAACTGGATTCAGCCACCGAGAGTGGATAAGCGCTGATAATTGTCTGCCCCGGAGGAGCTGTGGAGGCTGCTGCTTCCCAGGAGAGCTATCCCACAGCTCTCAGGGCAGGAGGCCCCACCCTAGCCCTGTGCCTCCTGGCCTGTTGTCCCCAAGGGCCCGGCCTCTGGTCGACACAGAGCCAATGCTGGCCTTATGCAGCAGTGGAGCCTCCCTTGCCTGCAGAGATACGCCCGCTGAGCTAACAGAGAAGCAGGGGTTGGGGGCACAGAGCTATTAGCTCGTCTGAAGAGTGCTCCCTCGATCAAATAAATGAACTGCACTGTTTACTGTGTAAACTTGGACTGAAGCAGCCGCGCTGAGTGGGGTTCATAACAAGGGCTGTTAATATTTATGGCTGACACTGGTGGCTCCTAGTGACACAATAATGAGTTCATCACCCCCTGAGCGGGAGTCGCTACCACCTTCCAGCAGATGCAGAGAGCAGGAGAGAGGAGTGGGGTAGTCGGATGGGTGATACATGCCTAGCACTACCCAAAGCCTTCCTGATCCTGGATCTCAGAGTCCATGCAAGATGTAGAAGTGACTGCTGAGCACCCGCTGTTCACGGATCATTGAGCCAGTGCTGAAGATGTAAGGGCTTCTAGGAAACCACTGAGTGACCAGAGGAATGAGTGCTACCAGAGGGTTGAGGTTCAAGCTGGAGTTGGCCCCTCATCCCTGGGTTAGATCCCCGAGTAGAAGGATATGGCTTCCTAGATGAACAGCCTCAGCTCTGGGAAGCTAGGGTGATCTTTACATAGAGAACGTGGCTCCCAGGACTGGGGGCGCTCAGTGTCTCTCCTGAAAGACTGTCTCATTCTTCCCTAAAGAGCCTCCCTGAGCTCTTCTCCAGCTCTCTCCTGGACCAGGAGCTCCAATTTGAAGCCCTCAAAGCTGGTGAGAATGGGCTGGCAGGAGAGGAGGCAGCAAGGGAGACAGTGAGAAGACCCCTGAGCGAGCTTAGTGGCTGCACGCTGAGGCTTTGGTCCTCAGTTGAAGTGGTTGACCTAGGGGCCCTAGGGGCAGCTGCTCTCCCTGGGTGGGCCAGGTGCTGATCCTCAGCACCCAGGATACTTTCTGGCCTAAGTGATCCACTCTGACTCTAGGCCTGCTCTGCCAGCCCCACTAACTCTGTGATGTTGGGCAAAGAACTTTCCTTCCCTGGCCTGATTCCATTTTTGCACATGCAGGGATTTGGGCTAGATAGGAGTCATTAGCTTGTCGTAATCTAACCTGAGTGGCTTGAAGAAGCCAGACCCAGGATGTGTACATGCATGGAGAAAAGGAGCAAGGGGGAGGGGAGTGCCAGCCAAGGCACTTTGGTCCAAGGCCAGGCTTCTTGGGGTCCAAGAACCCCCAAAGTGTAGGCCACAGCATATGTGTGAGTATAGCATTCATTATTCTTAAGTAGATCAGAAACAGTTCAGAATCACTGCTTGCAGCCCTAAGGTTCTTTCAGATTCTGAGATCCTCTAGTTCTAAAACTCCCACACCCCATGGAACTCTCTCCCTGAGTTACGTTATGGACGGGGCTGTCCGAGTCTCTCTGCATGCGCAGTGGGGCAGCCTTCAGGAGTGGAGAGATCATCGGGGCTGGCACCCACGTGGTGGATTCACATAGTACAAGGTGGAGGGCACAGCTTTTGGAGTTAGACCTCAATTGGAATCTGAACTCTCTGATTATAGTGATGTCTGTAAGTCTTAGTCTCTTCATCTGTGAAATTGGCATAATAATGCAGGGTGACTCTGTCTGAAAACACAGGTGAATACATAATGAGCCATTTGTAGATAGTACGTTACAGTCTGTGATAAAATAACACTAACTGTGTGTTTAGATTGCATAGCCACTTCCTAGTAGCATCTACATCAGAGGGTGGTTTAGAGGATTCTATGCAATGATGAATACAAATTCCCTGGCACAATGCATGTGCCAGTAAACGTTACTAATAATAATGATTGTCGTAACGTTTATCTCTGTGCCATGCAGATCAGTGTCCTGGGCTAATGCTCTCTGTTCACCTCTTGTCTCCGCCAGGCAGTGCCTCTGATTATGAGCACACCCTCAAGTTCGCCTAAAGTGCAATGTGGAGGGAGGATTCCCGAATTTGGAGGCCTCAGTGGGAACAGATAGACCCAAGAGGAGACAAACTAGGAGTCCAGTCAAGCCACCGGAGGCCCAGAGGATCTTGCAAGGACAGCAGACATGTGGTTTAGAGGAACAAGGGGCGGGCGGGCAGGCAGCAGAGTCCAGCAGTAGCTGAGACAATTGTACAAGGGAGGCTGCCTAATTTATAGCACCCCACGGTCCCCAAGTGCTGATTGTGGCCCAAAAGGAGCCAGAGACAAGCAGGTGAGTTCTATTCTTGATTGCTGCAGGTTCACAGGTGTTGTGATTACTTCCCAGCAGGGCGGTGGGCGGGGTGGCCAAAGTAAAAGCAATGCAAATGGTGTGGGCAGCTAAGCAGCATTTCCAAGAGTGGAGAGGACCTGATTCTCCTGCAAACCTGGGTCTGCAGATGCTGCTCTTTCCCCATCGTTCTTTCATTAAAGTGGAGCCAGGAACTTGTGGAGGTGGGGCATAGTAGCTGTTGGGTAGAGATGCTTATAGCAAAGCTAGAAGGTCTCTCCTGAGTTCTTCAAATTAGAGTCAGATCCCTCAGGGCTCAGGATGAAGTAAAGTTTGGAAGGAGGAGAGGCTGTTTGATGGATGGAAAGAACAAAAAAATCTATTAGCAGTGCTTTGAGCTCCTTAGAGAACAGTTCCTGAGGAAGCCAAGTAAATAACTTCCTGATACCCAAGATTTGTTAATTAAGCACTTTGAACAAGCTGTGGGAGGAGGGGCAGACAACTGTAGAATCAGACTTCTGAGTCTCCTGGTCTCAGGAGAGAGGGCACGTGTCTCAGTGGCCCGAGGTGTCGCCCAGCCTCCGTGTAAGGGATGGGGCTGCTTCACTACAGGAGGGATGCCTGGTGCACGGTGGAACCCCATGTAGAGAGGACAGGGCAGGGCCTGAGCTGTGCACACAGTGGCACATGTGTTGTGCTATCCTTCTTGACCCCATGAGCTGTGTATCATGCAGAGATAGCAACACCTGACATGTCCAGGAGAAAAGCCACCTGGCCTCACCCAAGGGGATTCTGGGGAGGAATGTCTGCCCGTGGATGCCAGCATCTCTGCAGAGGTGCCTCATGCATCTGGTTTAAGCCCAGGAGACCCTGGGCTCCTCTTCTGACCTGCACATACTCCTGGGAAAAGTAATGTATGGAATCGCTCTGTCTTCTTTAAGGGGGGTTGTTCAGATCCGAGAGTTCCTTGATTGGAAAAAGGGGGCCAAAGAGGAGAAAGAGAAGGCAGCACTAAGAAGAAGAGGAAGGGAGGGAGCTGGAGGCTGCTCCTCCACCTAGCCTGAGGGAGGCAGACACCAAACCTCACCCCGGAACCCCTCAGCCTGCTCAGGGGCCTGAAGCTTGCTCTAGAAGAGGCCCAAGGAAGAGAGAAAAGAGAAGGAGCTGGGGACAGAGAATAGAACTCCTGAGGGCTGGCACTAAGAACCTGCTTGCTTTTTTCTCCCCATGGGGTCTTCAGGCAAGTCCAATCTGGGCCACTGTCCTGGTTCTGGGGAGTAGACCTAGATGAGCCGCTCATTCTCCTCCAACACCCCTCCCGTCTTCATCAGGTGGCTTTCCTGTGAAGGGAGGGGCTTTCCTGGATGGGCTTTCAGGTCCCATCCACTTGGTGTCATTCCTATAAAGGGCTATGAAAAATAAATGTCTAGTCAATGGAATCCTCATCTGGAGGAGTCATGGAGGGGAAGGAATCCTGGGTGGGTCCCTTGTATGGAAGAGAAAAATCCTTAAAGTAACATGAATGTGTCCAGCCTGGCTGCTACCCCAAATCACCCAGGTCTAAGTCTGCCAGCCCTTCCCAGACAGTAGGCTGAGTCTTACCCCCATGCAAGAATCATGGGTTACCCTGACTCCAGGCTTGTGGGAAATTCCCCATCTCAACCAGGTGGAAACCTAGCCTCTCCATCACAGCCTGAGAGAGAGGCCTTGTACCCAGCACCACATCCCACAGTTCTGGGGCTGCACAAAGCCAGACAAGTTTGAAGACAAAGAGAAGGAACTCTCCCTTCTTCATGTGGAAGACACATGCACACATAAGCCTAGCTGAGGACATGATAAGGAAAAGCTCATGGATGTTCCAAGATGGGGTTGGCAATCTCCAGCTGTGTCATGCTGAGTCCCTGGGCACTGAGGAGGGTGGTTGGTGGGAGACGACGCTGGTAGCTGGGAAGACCTGGGTGAAATCTGAGTTGGCCATGGGCATTGTCCCTGTCTGCCCACACTCTGTGCAGCGTCGCCCCCAGTAAGGCCCAGGATGGGGCTCCTCTACAGCAGATGGGCAGAAGAAAAGTGCAGGGGAAGCACACAGAGCCAGGGGGCTCAGGAGGGAGGGCAGCTGTCATTTCCTCACCCATTCCTTTCTATGTGGTTCTAGTCCAGGCTGTCGATGCTGTCCTTGGTGTTTCTGGCTGAGAGGAGGGTGTCTGTCTCCCGTTCCCGCCTTTGCTTTCTGCACCTAACTTTCCCCCAGCCTCAGCATCCTCCCTACCTCTGCCAGTTTATTTATTCCCCACAGTGGCTGAAAGCTAGAGACATTTATTTCCTTTTTAGTATTATTATTATTTTTTGAGACAGGATCTCGCTCTGTCGCCCAGGCTAGAGTGCAGTGGCGTGATCTCAGCTCACTGTAACCTCTGCCTCCCAGGTTCAAGCTGTCCTCCTGCCTCAGCCTCCCCTGTAGCTGGGATTACACGCACACACCACCACGCTTGGCTAAGATGTTCATTTCCTTTGGAAAGAGAAGGAAACAGGCTTGGGGTTGTTGAAGACCACTCTGCCTGGGAAGTGCAGAGCCTGGATGTGCATGCAGTTTCCTGACATGGAAGCTCCAGTTGTTTTGCTGTTAAGCACACTGCACCTGTGGTACACTCTGGAAGATCTTGCCATTGGGCCTTATCTAAATTTGTCCTTCCAAGACTGCTGCCCTGGTCTCAGACTCATAATTCCACTTTCCCTTAAAGGTGAGGCTGGCGTTTAGAGTAAGAAGCAAAGTGGTCTGGATGGGCAAGGTCCACTACCCTATCTGGGAGAGGAGGAACCTTTTGTGTGTGATGTGCCCAGAAGTACTGCAGAATCAATAACCATGGACTCCTCTGAACCTCCAAGACATAAGCCATTCCTGTTGTTTGACGTACCGTGGGCCATAAGGATGGGCAGAAGGGCAATCTCTTTAAAACCATCAAGAGCAACTACGTATCATTCCAAGATTGAAAGACCAGTATGGCTAGGATGTAAATTCTCTCAAATTTGTCTATGGATTCCACACAATCACAATAAAAATTCAAGCAGACTTTTTTTAAAAATAGAATTTGACAAGCTGGTACTAAAATGTGTATAGCAATGCAAAACATCTAAAATAGCCCAAATGATTTTGAAAAAGAACTGGGTTGGAGAACCCACCCTCACTGATTTTAAGACCTACTGAAGAGCTATTTTACTCAAGACTGCCTAGCGCTGGCATAGGGTTGACTTATATATCAGTGAGGCAGAATAGAGAGTCAAGAAATAGACCCATACATGTATGTTTAATTTATTCTCAACAGAGGAGGCAAGACAATTTGATGAATGAAAGGAAAATCTTTTCAACAAACTGTGCTGGAGCAACTAAAAGTCCATACAGAAAAGAAAAAAAAAAAAGAACCATGAACCTTTATCCTTACTTTATCCTCACCATACTAAAAATTTGACTCGAAGTGGATTTAAACCTAAATATGAAAGCCAACTGCAGACTTTTAGAAAAAGCTGTAGGAGAAAACCTTCACAATCTTGAGTTAGGCAGATATTTCTTAGGACACAAAGGGCATAAACTGTTCACAAAAAACAGTGATAAATTGAACTTTATCAAAATTTAGAACTTCTGCTCTTTGAAAACTACCATTAGGAAAAGACAAGCCGCAGATCAGAAGAAAATATTTATAATACATATGTCTGACAAAGAACTTATATCTGAAATATATAAAGAACTCTTACAACTTAATAAGACAACTTAATAAAAAAATTAGCACACGATTTCACAGACACCTCCCAAAAGAGGATATAGAAATGCTGAATAAGCCCATGAAAAGAGGCTCAACATCATTAGTTCATCAGAAGAAGTGTCAATTAAAACTATGGATATTATTACACACACCCTGGAATAGTTAAAAAGACTAATAATCCTTAGTATTACTTAGTATCCAGAGCAATAATCACACAAATGATGCTGCTATGAATGTAAAATGGTACAACTACTTTTGAAAACAGTTTGATAGTTTCTGATAAGGTTAAACATAAATTTACCATATGAGATGCCAACTGGACACTCAAGTATTTAGCAAAGTAAAAGGAAAACAAATGTCCCCACAAAGACTTAGACAGGGAGTACAAAGCACACAGTAGCTCCAAACTGCTGTGTCATAATAGCTTCAAACGCATGTCAATCAACAGGTGAATGAATAAACAAGCTGTAACCTGGAGCTTCACAGCTTGACTTAAATTTAGCCATGTCAGGAATCATCTTTTTAAATTACAAACATAAGCTTGTAATATCATACTTCTTAGCAATTTAGAAAGATGAGCTCATGATGCATTCAGCAATATGGATTACTCACACCACATTCTGCTGTGTGAAATAAGCCAGGCATAAAACAGTACACATCATAAGATTCTGTTCATATCCATCTCTAGAAAAGACTGATCAACTGTTACAGCAATTATAAATAGTGCTGCAAATGAACATACGTGTGCATGTATCTTTGTAATAGAATGATTTCTATTTCTTTGAGTATATACCCAGGAATGGGATTGCTGGGTCAAATGTTATTTCTGGTTCTAGATGTTTGAGGAATCATCATACTGTCTTCCACAATGGTTGAACTAATTTACATTCCCACCAGTAATGTAAAAGCGTTCTTATTTCTCTGCAACCTCACCAGCATCTGTTGCTTCTTGACTTTTTAGTAATGGCCATTATGTCTGGCGTGAGATGGTAAGTCATTGTCGTTTTGATTTGCATTTCTCTAATGATCAGTGATGTTGAGCTTTTTTTTATGTTTGTTGGCTGCATGAACGTCTTCTTTTGAGAAGTGTCTGTTCATGTCCTTTGCCCACTTTTTGATGGGACTGTTTTTGTTCTTGTAAATTTGTTTAACCTCCTTGTAAATTCTGGATATTAGATCTTTGTCTGATAGATTGCAAAAATTTTCTCCCACTCTGTGGTACACATACACGTGGAATACTATGCAGCCATGAAAAGGAATGAGATCATATTCTTTGCAGGGATGTGGATGGAGCTGGAAGCCATTATCCTCAGCAAACTAAACTCAGGAACAGAAAACCATACACCACATGTTCTCACTTACAAGTGGGAGCTGAACAATGAGAACACGTGGACATGGGGAGAGGAACAACACACACTGAGGTCTGTTGGGGGGCAGGGGGAGGGGAGGGAGAACATTAAAAAAAAATAGCTAACGTATACTGGGCTTAATACCTAGGTGATATGTTGATAAGTGCAGCAAACCACAGTGGCACACGTTTACCTATGTAACAAACCTGCACATCCTGCACATATACTCTGGAACATAAAAATAAAGTCACAGCAAACAGATCAGAGTTGTCTAGAGCCAGGAGTGGAAACTGATTGTGTAAAGGCACCAGAAAACATTTTGAGATAATAAAAATATCCTACACTTTTTTTAAAATTTATTTTTATTTTTAATAGAGACAAGGTCTCACTGTATCACTCAGGCTGGCCTCAAACTCCTAGGATCAAGCAATCCTCCCACCTCAACCTCCCAAAGTGTTAGGATTACAGAGGTGAGCCACTGTACCCAGCCCTGATATTTTATATATCTTGATTGTAGTGGTGGATATAAAGATGTATACATTTGTGTGAGTATACACATATATACATATATCTGAATATATATTTGTATTATGTACTCATCAAAATGAACATTTAAAGTGTGTGCATTTTATTGTATGTAAGCTGTAACTCACTGAAGTTGATGTAAAAAGACAACATATATCAAGTCTTTCTGACCTGCTTGCTTCTAACCATTACAGTTCCCACTACACTTAAAGCCTAGACTTCTCACCGCATTCTACAGGGCTCTGCATGGTCTGGTGCCATCTCACACCACTGTTTCCAAGGTCATTGTCTTCCAGGCACACTGTCCTTCTCTTATTCCTTTCTGTGGCCCTCCCCACAGGTAGCCCCCCCACCTAGACTGCTCTACGCTCAGCTCTGTGTCCCTTGCCTATAGGGTCTCCACCCTGATAATTCTCTACTTAGCCTTTACTCTGAGTCATCATCATTAGCTCCCCAATTTAAATGTTGTCCCTCTACTATATTTGTCCATGACACTCTCTTCCTACCTAGGCCTTATCACAATTTATACATACATGTGAATTAATGTGGTATCCTCTTTTTAAATGTTTTTCCTACCCTAGACTGTAAGATCAAAACAGGACCAAGTTTGCTTTGTACCCTACTGCATCCCTAGCATCTAGCAATGTCCCTGCAGATAGTCGAGTCTCCATAAATATTTGGTAGATAAAAGGATGGACAAATGGATAAATCAATGAATCAATATTTTTCTTTAGGAAGTTGTTAGGAATCAGTGGATCACTATGGTGAGGGCTACATGTGGTGGAATAAAGGACTCAGCCTTGGGTATCAGGCCCTGGCTCTCTCACTAATGCACAGAACAGATTGGATTCACTAGATCGGGGTTGGGGCCCAGGAATTCTAACATTTAACAAGGGCCCCAGGGTAATTATGATGTAAGAATGTATGATAATAACTAGGTAAGCATATATATCTATAGCATATATATATATTCCTATAAACACTTGCAAATCCATATGTAGAGATTTTTGAGCCATCATTTCAAAAAATGCAATTCCTTTTACTCATTTATCTGTGTCTTCTCACTCAACAATTCCTTATAGAATCCCTGTAAGTAGCTTGACATGCTATAACTCTTTCCTCTTTATTAATAGATACAAGATACAGTGCAGGGTGTGTGGTGGTTGTTAGTGCTATTCACCAATACTTTTTATTTTCTTCTCTTCCAGGCACATGGTAGAATTGCACTTCCTGGCTCACCTTTGGCTGAATGGGGCCATGTGACTAGTCATAGCCAAGGAATTATGACTTCTGCATTGAAGCATTTAATCACCTGGTTCGAGGCCTTCCAGAACTCATTTCCCTGTGGCACAGCAACTGGAAATATTTAAGGTAATGGTTGTTTCATCAGCCTGGGTCCCTGAATGACCCTGAGGAACAGAGTCCTTTAATGGCTTGACTTGGACATATAGTATGAGCAATCAATCCATTGTTATTGTTTTAAGTTATTAAGCTTTTGGAGTTGTTTATTCCATATCAACAAGCACCCTAGCCTAACTGAAATATATTATTGTACCAGAATTCATTCAATCATTCTTTGCCACTAACAAGAGTACTCCAAGAACATCCTTTCACATATATCATTAGACACTGGTGTGAGTCTAGACAAATAGAGAAAAATATGGAAGGATACATAAAAGGTTAACATGGGTTCCATGGTTTTGTGGAGGATTTGTGGCTGAGAATTATTAGTATGGAGGAGGTTGGAGAGAGGCAGAAGATACAAAGAAAAGAAAGAGAGAGAGAAAGAAAATGAAAAGCTATGTATGATATCATCACGTTTATGTAATTCTATAAAATTATAAATCTTTATGTAGTCCTACATAAACGTATCTATATCTGTGTTTGAATTTTTAAAAAATAAATACTTAAATTACTTACTGATTTTTAAAAAGAAAGCCACCAGACCATTTAAGACCCTAATGAAAATGCAAATGTTATTTTGGATGCTCAAATACTAGGGGATTATGGAGCAGTTATTTAGACTTCTGCTCCGGTCACATTAAAGGATTAGTAACTGTGTGCTGATGGAAAGAGTGAAAGCACAGCATTCAGGGCAGCTTGGTGTTGATGCTGGGGAAGAGGATGGGTGGCGTGGGGGAGGGAAAGGGCTGTGATGCCTTTTGATATTAGGCCAAAAATGGTACCTTAGAGGGAGAAGGAATAGCAAGAGGGCTTTGGGAAAGCAGGTGAGGATACTGATTTGAAGGAGGGAGGTGCATGAGCAGAGCTAGCAAGAGGAAACTAGTCATCAGCATATACCTGTGAGATCACCTGGTCTATCATCATTTTATAAGAAGGAACTATTTTCTTTTCAGATTATCTCCTGTAACTAGCACAATGCCTGGCTTGTCAGAGTAAGAACCCACAAAGCATTTGATGAGAGACTGTGTGTGTGTGTGAGAGAAAGAAAGAAGCAAGGAAGGGACTTGATTACATAGCTTATCAGTTGCAGAGCCAGAAGTAAAATTCAGATGCAGGCTCATTTTAGCTCCAGATTCTTCTAAGAGTACTTGAAAGAGATCCACAGAGAGATAAGAGGAAGGGAAAGAGAGAAGGGAAGGAAGAAGGAAGGGAGGGAGACAGAGCTCTTTCTCTCTCTCTCTCTCTCCCTCCATCTCTTTTTTTCCCCCTTCCCCTCTCCCAGAAGTGGAGGTGCACTGTATTGAGGGCCCTTCTCCAGTAATTCAGGTTGTTTAACAGAAGGACACTCCTCCCTCTGTATGTGCTCTGAAAGGACCCCCAGTGTCAGGAGCCTCTTAACTCGCTGTCCATGAGCATTGTCCCCCTTTGGTTTTAACAGCCCACCAGGCCCTGGAATCTGACCTTGTCAAGCACCCCATGGGGTCAGGCAGTCTCCCAGTCCTCTCTGGACTCAACTGTCTGAAAAGGCTTGGCCTGTAATTCCAACAAAATAGATTGTGAATATGTTAATGAGGGAGTGCTTTTATTTTCTGTAGCCTTTCTGTAGTATGTGCGTTTTCCCCTAGAAAGAGGATCTTTGCAGCAAGCCACATGTCTTTTCCCTGGAAAGAGATCCTCAGAGCTATCTTCTTTTCCACAACTGACCACATCCTGAAGATAATATCTCCTGGACTGGTTATGCTAACTAACTCTTCATGAAATGTAGAGAACTGGCCAAGGATTCGAAAGTGGTTAAACAGAGGATCTGATGTATTCATCTATACGAAGGTGTTAGGGTCTGATAACCCCTTAATGTGTTATCTTTCCAAGAAGACTTGCATTATTATAGAGCACAGACAAAGTAAATTGTCATGCATCAGCTGATAAGGCAGAAGATGCTGGCTCAATTTTCCACACATGAATATGTTTGATGCAAGTGGATCATAGAAACTAGGTGGTTAAGTATTAGATGATTTGGGATGTGGTAAGATACAGTGGATACACGTTATTAAGAATTGGGTTTGGATTGTGTATCAAATGGTATGCTTTTAACCAGAAATAATAGATACAGAACTAAATGTGGCTGAAAGATTGAGGAAATTTTACTATATTGTATAACAAGAACTCCAGTTTGGTTAATTCAATAGCAGGAATGTTTCCTCTTTCTGTTGTACTCCATATGATTGCAAGGTGCTGTAGCCTGTTCTATGTACTATGCAAATATGAAAATCTTAATTACAGAAAATATCTCTCACTCCTTGGGCAACTTTTTTTAATAGAGAGAAGAGCCTTTACAGAATCCCTTTGTATTGTATTAATCAACATGGACTTACAGCCACACAAATATCACCAGAATTCTATGGTCAAATATAATTAAGGCTTATTTCTTGCTCAGGTCATATTCTGGTTCAAACAGATGGGAGTGAGGAGAATGTTCTGTTCCATGAAGACATTCAGGGATCCAGGCTCCTTCTATTTAGTAGCTTCAGCATCTTCTGGGGTTTCAGAATAACATGCTGGATCCTCTGCACCTGCCCTGTGGATGGAAGGAAACGTAAGACATCTTCTCAGTTCTCATTGGTGATGTGTGAGTCCCAAGCTTATGAATAAATGAGTCACTGTCAAGAGAGTGAAAAATCATCAGACTGGTTTATGTTGTGCACAAACCCTAAGGTGGCCCCCAATGTTGCCTGTCTTCTGGTATCCGCGCTATCCGCAGCTTTGTATAATCCCTTCTGCCTTGAGTGTGAGTGAGATACGAGACTTTTTCTAACCAATGGAAGATGGCAAAGATGTGTGAGTCACATCCTTGAGTACGTTTTGTTAGAATGTCACGTTTGTGATTATGTTATGTCACTTTATACAAGGCTCTGTCTCCCTAGGATCTTTCCTTGCTGGCTTGATGAATTAAGCCAGGTGGAAAGGTTTTCTTTAAGTGTGCAGCCTCAAGCCAACAGCCAGCAAGGAATAAAAGCCCTATATACCACAACCTAAGAAAATAAATTCTTCCAACAACCTGAGTAAGCTTGGAAGCAGATTCTTCTCCAAACTCCCAGATGAGAACACACGCAGGCTGACTCTTGAGTCCAGCCTTGTGGAACCCAGAGAAGAGGGCCCAGGTAAGCCATGGCTAGACTTCTGACTGACAGAAATTGTGACATCACATATGTGTTATTTTAAGCCACTAAGTTGGTGGTAATTTGTTGTGCAATAATAGAATACTCATCTAGCTTAACTGAATCATGATTAACTACTGGAAGAAGAAGGAAGCCAAAGTATCTGATGCACTGGAGAATGAACACCCATTCAAAATCAGGTTCTTACAGGAAGGACAAAGGACACTTGGCTATATGTAGACCACAGACAGTATTTGACATAGTGTCTGCATTCTACTATATATATATATATAAAAAACATATATAAAACATATATTACATATATATTACATATATATTACATATATTACATATATAACACATATATTACATATATAAATGGAGGATCTTACATTATTTTGTTTTAACAGAAGTACAGAGAAGTTTTCTGTAAAATGGAAATGAGTATCATGAAGTTTTAAATGAACAGTGTAAAACAGAAGACATCAGCATTCATTAGGTCCCAGACCTCTTCGAGAATCTGATGAAATTCTGGACAACCTCTCACTCCCACAAACAAGATGTACTTGAATACCTACACATAAAATGTTGCATTCAATTTTAGAATGTGAAGAGATCACTTGAAGCCTATCCAGAGGCCTCTAAGGTAGGTATGTACTATACAGGGCTTGGAGACCTGGACTGCTCTGGTCATGTAGATGTGAGAGGGTGATATCAGTAGAGAGTTGTAGTGAGTAAGAAAATGTTCTCTGGAAACCTCAGCTTGTCGTTATATGGCAGAAACATGTTCAGATGTGTGACTCAGGGATTACTTAAAATAGTTGGGGCTGGAAAGAATGAAGAGAGTATCCCAGGTGTCAGGGCTGATAGGCAAGGATGGAGACAGAGCCTTCTGGATCAGTCTGAGTCAGGAAGCAGCTCAGGATACAGAAAAGCCAGGGCTCTTGAGTTAAGGAGGGCATTGATGCACTGCAAAGAGGAGAAGGTGAGAGAGCAGAGGAATGAGGGTGGAAGGACCAAGAGATACACCTTCCAGGCTGACTAAGGTATTAGCACCTCCGCCTTCCCTGTGCTGGGGGGAGAAGGAGGAAAAAGAAAGGACTAGTATAAACTGTTTCTAAGGGATCTCTGGCTTCTCCATGAGAATTGCTTAACTTTGTTTTCGATTCAATGGCAATCCAAAAAAATTAATGTAAGCATTTTCCCAGACCATATAGATAACTACCTTAAAACCGGCCATTGATTTCATTGTCCCCATTCGCCTTGGCATTGTGGTCATGTCTGTAACAATTAGCACTACAATAATTGATGCAGTCTAGATAGAAAAGAACAGAGGGGAAATTGCAATGTAAATGGCACACTCCTGCCAAGTGAAAACCAAATGACTTCATGGATGCTGGTGTGTTCGTGGGAGAATTGAACTGTCACAAGGCACGTGGAAGCAGAGGCAAGCCAAACTCAGAGGACCTGTTGGATGTGCTCATGTCCTGGGTGGTTGACTGAGTTTTAGCAAAGCAATACCGACTGTAATATTGAGTTAATTTTGTTAATTTGAATTGTTTGGATTCTGTCATCTTCTTTGTATTTAATCTTTAAATTTGTTTCGGGTTTGTGGCTGCCACAGACAGCCCGTTCTTCTCTTTCCAGACATGTGGTAAAACACCACGGTGGGGCCCCCTTCTGTTGAGCAGGACACATGATTAGTTCTGGCTAGTGAGTGCGAAGTGACGCTTCACAGTATTTAGCTGCAGTGTGAGTCTCCCCAGTGCTGCCTTTGCCTCATTGCACTAAGTATCTCCCTGCGTGCTGCTCCAGGTGCGTCCCAACTCCTCTGTACCTTTGCTGGAAGCAGGTCTGTAGAAACTGGGTCCATGGTCTCCCTTCTATTCTAACTTCCAGTTGGGCTTGGCCAATGGGGCGTTCCATCAGGAAACTGCAGGGCAGGAGGCGAATGGGATCAAAAGAGTAGGAATGAGTCCCTTGGCTCCATGTGCCAGGTCCATCTGGATTGGCTGCACCCCTCTGTCAGTCACTCTCCAGGTGCTGGTAACTGCTTCTGCACCTTGTCCCTTCAGGGTAAGGGTGGCTAGGCATTTCTAGCCTGCTGGTACTAAACTATAACTTACCACTTCCCCGAACCCCCTCTTTGCCTTGTAAGTAGTACAAATAAATAATAAACTTCTCCTCAAAGTCTTTAGTTTAGGTGTCCTCTGTCTCTTGCCAGGACGTGACTGGTGCGGTATTGGTGGCTGCTGGGTCAGATGAGCTCCCTGCTACTCCAAGAAACAATAAATGTTTGCAGCCACTAAGATTTGGGGGGACTTTTGTTATTACTGCCTATCCTGACAGATCCAGGTGCTACGACTATTTAAGGGGGTAAGTATAATAAATTAATATCTAATTTTATGTTTTCAGATGTCTTAAAACTATTTAAGGGGATCCATGCAAAATGTTGTTCCCTTAAAAGAGGGCACATCTCTCTCACGTGGAGAAACACTGGTAAGAGGAAAAGACTTTGAAGTCAACCAACTTGACGTGGTGTGCAGGTGCTGCAATTTACTTCAGACAATGCATCTATAAAAGAAAGATAAGATCTCGGCTGGCAAGATGGCCGAATAGGAACAGCTCCAGTCTGTAGCTCCCAGCGAGACTGATGCAGAAGGCAGGTGATTTCTGCATTTCCAACTGAGGTACCCAGTTCATCTCATTGGGACTGGTTAGACACTGGGTGCAGCCCACAGAGAGCAAGCCAAAACAGGGTGGGGCATTGAGCATGAGGAACCATGCACTCCAGCCTAGATACTGTGCTTTTCCCATGGCGTTCACAACCCGCAGACCAGGAGACCCCCCTCTGGTGCCTACCCAAGCAGGACTCTGGGTTTCAAGTACAAAACTGGGAAGCCATCTGGGCAGACACTGAACTAGCTACAAGAGCTGTTTTTTTGTTCATACCCTAGTGGCGCCTGGAACGCCAGCATGACAGAACCATTCACTCCCCTGGAAAGGGTGCTGAAGCCAGGGAGCCAAGTGGTCTGGCTAGGCAGGTCCTACTCCCACAGAGCCAGCAAACTAAGATCCACTGGCTTGAAATTCTCACTGCCAGCACAGCAGCAGCCTGAGTTCAACCTGGGACACTCGATCTTGGTGAGGGGAGGGGCATCTGCCATTGCTAAGGCTGGAGTAGGTGGTTTTACCCCCACCGTGTATACAAAGCCACCTGGAAGTTCAAACTGGGTGGAGCCCACTGCAGCTCAGCAAGGCTGCTGTGGCCAGACTGCCAGATTTCTCCTCTCTGGGTAGGGCATCTTTGAAAAAAAGGCAGCAGCTCCAGTCAACTTATAGATTAAAACCCCCATCTCCCTGGGACAGAACACCTGGGGGAAGTGGCAGCTGTGGGCACAGCTTCAGCAGACTTAAACGTCCCTGCCTGATGGCTCTGAAGAGAGCAGTGGGCCTCCCAGCACAGCGTTCAAGCTCTTCTAAGGGTCAGACTGCCTCCTGAAGTTGGGTACCTGATGCCCCTGTATCCTGACTGGGAGACACCTCCCAGTAGGGGCTGACAGACACCTCATACAGGAAAGCTCTGGCTGGCATCTGGCAGATGCCCCTCCAGGATGAAGCTTCCAAAGGAAAGAACAGGCAGCAATCTTTGCTGTTCTGCAGCCTCTGCTGGTGATATGCAGGCAAAGGGGGTCTGGAGTGGACCTCCAGGAAACTCCAGCAGACCTGCAGCAGAGGGGCCTGATTATTAGAAGGAGAACTAACAAACAGAAAGGAATAGCAGGTCCACTCAAAGACCCCATCTGAAGGTCACCAACATAAATCCACAAAGATGGGGAGAAATCAGAGCAAGAAGGCTGAAAATTCCAAAAACCCGAATGCCTACTCCTTGCCAGCAAGGGAATAAAACTGGATGCAGAGTTTGATAAACTGACAGAAGTAGGCTTCAGAAGGTGGGTAATAACAAACTCCTCTGAGCTAAAGGAGCATGTTCTAACCCACTGCAAGGAAGCTAAGAACCTTGAAAAAAGGTTAGACAAATTGCTAACTAGAATAACAAGTTTAGAGAAGAACATAAATGACCTGATGTAGCTGAAAAACACAGCACGTGGACTTCATGAAGCATACCTAAGTATCAATAACCAAATCAATCAAGTGGAAGAAAGGATATCCGAGATTGAAGATCAAGTTAATGAAATAAAGCGAGAAGACAAGATTAGAGAAAAAAGAATAAAAAGGAACTAATAAAGCCTCCAAGAAATATGGGACTGTGAAAAGACCAAATCTACGTTTGATTGGTGTACCTGAAAGTGACGGGGAGAATGGAACCAAGTTGGAAGACACTCTGCAGGATATTATCCAGGAGAACTTCCCCAACCTAGCAAGGCAGACCAACATTCAAATTCAGGAAATACAGAGAATGCCACAAAGATACTCCTGGAGAAGAGCAACTCCAAGACACACAATTGTCAGATTCACCAAGGTTGAAATAAAAAAAGTTAAGGGCAGCCAGAGAGAAAGGTCAGGTTACCCACAAAGGGAAGCCCATCAGGCTAACAGTGGATCCCTCTGCAGAAACCCTACAAGCCAAAAGACAGTCAGGGCCAATATTCAACATTCCTAAAGAAAAGAATTTTCAACCCAGAATTTCGTATCTAGCCAAAGTAAGCTTCAGAATTGAAGGAGCAATAAAATCCTTTATAGACAAGCAAATGCTGAGATATTTTGTCACCACCAGGCCCACCTTACAAAAGCTCCTGAAGGAAGCACTCAACATGCAGTTTTGCCACTGCACAAACAATCAAACTGTAAAAACCATCAACACTATGAAGAAACTGCATCAACTAATGGACAAAATAACCAGCTAGCATCATAATAACAGGATCAAATTCACACATAACAATATTAACCTTAAGTGTAAACGGGCTAAATGCCCCAATGAAAAGATAACAGACTGGCAAATTGGATAAAGAGTCAAGACCCATCAGTGTGCTGTATTCAGGAGACCCATCTCACATGCAAAGACACACATAGGCTCAAAATAAAGGGATGGAGGAATATTTACCAAGCAAATGGAAAGCAAAAAGAAAAGCAGGAGTTGCAATCCTAATCTCTGATAAAACAGACTTTAAACCAACGAAGATCAAAAGAGATAAAGTAGGCCATTACATAATGGTAAAGGGATCAATGCAACAAGAAGAGCTAACTATCCTAAATATATATGCACCCAATACAGGAGCACCCAGAATCATAAAGCAAGTCCTTAGAGACCTACAAAGAGACTTAGGCTCCCACACAATAATAATGGGAGACTTTAACACCCCACTGTCAACATTAGACAGATCAACAAGACAGAAAATTAACAAGGATATTCAGGACTTGAACTCAGCTCTGGACCAAGAAGACCTAATAGACATCTACAGAACTCTCCACCCCAAATCAACAAAATATACATTCTTCTCAGCACCACATAGCACTTATTCCAAAATTGACCACATAGTTGGAAGTAAAGCACTCCTCAGCAAACGTGAAAGGACAGAAATCATAACAAACAGTCTCTCAGACCACAGCGCAATCAAATTAGAACTCAGGATTAAGAAACTCACTGAAGACCACACAACTACATGGAAACTGAACAACATGCTCCTGAATGACTACTGGGTAAATAACAAAATGAAGGCAGAAATAAAGATGTTCTTTGAAACCAATGAGAATGAAGACACAATGTACCAGAATCTCTAGGACACATTTAAATCAGTGTGTAGAGTGAAATTTATAGCACTAAATGCCCACAAGAGAAAGCAGGAAAGATCTAAAATTGACACCCTAACATCAAAATTAAAAGAACTAGAGAAGCAACAGCAAACAAATTCAAAAGCCAGCAGAAGACAAGAAATAACTAAGATCAGAGCAGAAGTTAAGGACATAAAGACGTGAAAAACTCTTCAAAAAATCAATGCATCCAGGAGCTGGTGTTTTGAAAAGATAAACAAGATAGACAGACCACTAGCCAGACTAATAAGAGAGAAGAATCAAATAGAAGCAATAAAAAATGATTGATATAGGGGATATCACCACTGATTGATCTCCCAGAAATACATACTACCATCAGAGAATACTATAAACACCTCTACGCAAATAAACTAGAAAATCTAGAAGAAATGGATAAATTCCTGGACATACACCCTCCCAAGACTAAACAAGGAAGAAGTCAAACCCCCAAATAGACCAATAACAAGTTCTGAAATTGAGGCAGTAATTTAATAGCCTATCAACCAAAAAAAGTCCAGGACCAGATGGATTCACAGCTGAATTCTTGCAGAGGTTCAACGAGGAGCTGATACCATTCCTTCTGAAACTATTCCAAGCAATAGAAAAAGAGGGAATCCTCCCTAATTAATTCATTTTATGAGGCCAGCATCATCCGGATACCAAAACCTGGCAGAGAAGCAACAAAAAAAGAAAATTTCAGGCCAATATCCCTGATGAACATGAATGTGAAAATCCTTAATATAATGCAGGCAAACCGAATCCAGCAGCACATCCAAAAGCTTATCCACCACCATCAAGTTGGCTTTATACCTGGGATGCAAGGCTCATTCAACATACGCAAATCAATAAATGTAATCCATCACATAAACAGAACCAATCACAAAAACCACATGATTATCTCAATAGATGCAGAAAAGGCCTTTGACAAAAATTCAACACCCCTTCATGCTGAAAACTCTCAATAAACTAGGTATCAATGGAACGTATCTCAAAATAATGACAAATCCACAGCCAATGTCATACTGAATGGGCAAAAACTGGAAGCATTCCCTTTGAAAACTGGCACAAGACAAGGATACCTTCTCTTACCACTCCTATTCAACATAGTGTTGGAAGTTCTGGCCAGGGAAGTCAGGCAAGAGAAGGAAATAAAGGGTATTCAAATAGGAAGAGAGGAAGTCAAATTGTGTCGGTTTGCAGATGACATGATTGTATATTTAGAAAACCCCATTGTCTCAGCCCAAAATCTCCTTAAGCTGATAAGCAACTTCAGCAAAATCTCAGGATACAAAATCAATGTGCAGAAATCACAAGCATTCCTATACATGAATAACAGACAAACAGCCAAACCATGAGTGAACTCCTATTCACAATTGCTACAAAGAGAATAAAATACCTAGGAATCCAATTTACAAGAGATGTGAAGGACTTCTTCAAGGAGAACTACAAACCACTGCTCAATGAAATAAGAGAGGACACAAACAAATGGAAAAAGCATTCCATGCTCATGGACAGGAAAAATCAGTATCATGAAAATGGCCATACTGCCCAAAGTAATTTATAGATTCAATGCTATCCCCATTATGCTACCATTGACTTTCTTCACAGAATTGGAAAAAAACTACTTTAAAGTTCGTATGTAACCAAAAAAGAGCCCACAAAGCCAAGACAATCCTAAGCAAAAAGAACAAAGTTGGAGCCATGATGCTACCTGACTTCAAACTATACTACAAGGCTACAGTAACCAAAACACCATGGTACTGGTGCCAAAACAGATATATAGACCAATGGAACCGAACAGAGGCCTCAGAAATAACACCACACAACTACAACCATCTGATCTACAACCTGACACAAACAAACAATGGGGAAAAGATTCTCTATTTAATAAATGGTGTTGGCAAAACTGGCTAGTCACAGAAAACTGAAACTGGACCCCTTCCTTACACCTTATACAAAAATCAACTCAGGATGGATTAAAGACTTAAACGTTATGACCTAAAATCATAAAAATCCTGGGAAAAAAACCTAGGCAACACCATTCAGGACATAGGCATGGGCAAAGACTTCACGTCTAAAACACCAAAAGCAATGGCAACAAAAGCCAAAATTGACAAATGGGATCTAATCAAACTAAAGAGCTGCTGCACAGCAAAAGAAACTATGATCAGAGTGAACAGACAACCTACAGAATGGGAGAAAATTTTTGCAATCTATCCATCTGACAGAGGGCTAATATCTAAAATCTACAAAGAACTTAAATTTTCAAGAAAAAAACAACCCCATCAAAAAGTGGGCAAAGGATATGGACAGACGCTTTTCAAAAGAAGACATTTGTGCAGCCAACAAACATATGAAAAATGCTCATTATCACTAGTCATTAGAGAAATGCAAATCAAAACCACAATGAGATACCATCTCCTGCCAGTTAGAATGGTAATCATTAAGTCAGGAAACAACAGATGCTGGAGAGGATGTGGAGAAATAGGAACGCTTTTACACTGTTGGTGGGAGTGTAAAGTAGTTCAACCATTGTGGAAGACAGTGTGGCAATTCCTCAAAATACCATTTGACCCAGAAATCCCATTACTGGGCCAAAGGATTATAAATTATTCTACTATAAAGGCACATGCACATGTATGTTTATTGCGGCACTATTCACAATAGCAAAAATTTGGAACCAACCCAAATGTCCACCAATGATAGACTGGATAAAGAAAATGTGCCACATATACACCATGGAATACTATGAAGCCATAGAAAAGGATGAGTTCTTGTCCTTTGCAGGGACGTGGATGAAGCTAGAAACCATCATTCTCAGCAAACTAACACAAGAACAGAAAATCAAACACCACATGTTCTCACTGATAAGTGGGAGTTGAACAATGAGAAGACATGGACACAGGGAGGGGAACATCACACACTGGGGCCTGTTGGGGGATGGCTAGGGGAGGGATAGCATTAGGAGAAATACTTAATGTAGGTGACAGGTTGATGGGTGCAGCAAACCACCAGGGTACGTGTGTACTTATGTAACAAACCTGCACGTTCTGCATATGTACCCCAGAACTTAAAGCATAATTAATAAAAATAAAGATAATGAATCCAACTCTTAGGAATGTAAGGTTTAAATAATGCATCTAAGATGCTCAGCAGATGACTTGGCATCTAGCATTTGCTCTATAAATGATGGCTAATATTAACTCATCAGTGATAGCTACAATTAAATTGTTACTAACAATAACCTAAAGGATTATTGCCTAGAGAGTAACATATGGAGTAATCAGGGAGGGGATGAGGGAAAAGGAGGAGTTAGCCAGCAAGGAAGGGGTTGACTGTGGAACAAGTGATCAGGATCAGGAGGCAGGAAGACCTTTGGAGAAACAGGAGGAGGACCTGTGATTAGGCCAGCAATGGCAGGGTGGAGTCAGGCCAGGCCCAGAGCTGATGGCTAAGGCACTCAAGTAGAAGCTGCTAGAGTATTTGTGGGGAAGCCTGGGGTATAGAGGTGAGACAAGACTCACCATTTTAAAAAATGTTTTTTAGTGACAGGATCTCACTCGGGCACCTAGATGGGAGTGCAGTGGCATGAACTCCTGGGCTCAGATGTCCTCCCACCTCAACCTTCTGAGTAGCTGGAATTACAGGAATGAACCACCACGCTCAGGTAATTTTTAAATTTTTTTTTTTCTTTTGTAAACACAAGGCCTCACTATGTTGCCCAGGCTAGTCTTGAGCTCCTGGCCTCAAGCAATTCTCCTCCTTCAGCTTCCCAAAATGCTGGAATTACAGGTGTTAGCTGCCACACCCAGCCCAAGGCTCCCCATTTTTGACTTTCATCCCCGTATCTTTGAGGCAAGTCACTCAAAAAAGCAGCATGGCAATTATCCCAAAAATAGGCCACCCAGGACCAGTGCACAGCCCCTGCCTTTGTCAAGATCTGATAGAGGGAGAGGGCTCAAAGGCAGGCCTCCTGGGCACTGCCAGCCCCTGGGTCCTTCTAAGCTTTGGAATCCTCACACCTGCCAAATGCAGTGTGGAGCAGCTTAAGGGCTACCTATAGGTGAACTAGCCATGCATATGGGCCTTAGTCTTTCTCTTTGACACCTCCATTGCTCCCAGATAAGGCGTGCTCAGAGCTGGCGTTTCCTCTACTAATAAAGCTGTATCCATTGTCATATGGTAAAAAGAATTCTGGCACCCAACAGCCACTTTTCTTATTGATGATGATGGAAATAATAATAATAATTTTATGGCACTTTTATTCAGCATGAGCTACAAACAGAAAATAGTGCCTTCAATCAGCAAGTGTGTCACACTCTTTTTTTTTTTTCTGTCAGAGCCCCACACTTTCTCACATACAACACACACACAGAGGTCACATTTAGTATTCTCAGTAATGCTGTGAGATACTTGTCACTTTCCTCATTCTCAGGCAAGGCACCTGAGCCTCGGGGTGATGAAAGAGATTACTTAGATGATCAGAGACTGGGAAAGTGCTGATGTTGGGACACCCAGGGGAGGTCTCATTGGAGCAGGGCTAGGCTCAAATCAGGGAAGGAAGCTGAGAATCTGGAATCCCAGGCTGAGCCTGGCCAAGTGTCCACCTACAGGGAGTGCCAGAGGTTAGCATGCTAAGTCCACGAAGCTGTGACCAGGAAACCAGAGTGAGAAGAGCTGGCCAAAGTTGGTGAGGTAGGGAGAATACATGAAGGCCTGATTATAGATAAACGTGAATATGAAAAGCTAATACAAAGAGAAAGTGAGATAACCAGAGACTAAGGAGATCCAGGACTGTCAGAGGCGAGTTTCAGGCAGAATTCTCCCCCAATGCCACTGGTAAGACACTCTCATTAGGATGGAGTTGGTCCCTAAAGCAGATTGACATCACTGGGCACTTTGACTGTAATTCCAGGCCAGTGCTATATCCCAAGATCCTTACCCTGAGGTTAATGTGTGTACAGAACGTTGTGTTTGTGTGTTTGCAGATGTGTTGGGAACATCTTGGGAAGGTGGTTAATAGCTTTTATTATATAATCAAAGGGATCTTTGTGCTCTCCGACGTAAGCAACTCAGCTGCCTTCACTACATGTGCTTGCCGCCTGCCCATGACCAACTTCATTCCAAAATTTAATGTCCCGCCGAATCGTTTCTAGTCCTGGAGGATTTTCCATAAGCCACTCTTCTAACTCACCCTCAATGAATTGATTAATTGATTGTCTAGGCCAGTACTAGACACCACAATAAATATAGCAATTACTTAAGGCACAGTCTCACCCCCAAAGACCCCTTTAAGATCTGGGCTTGGAGACAAGAGACAGCATGAGGGGCTGAGAGTAAAAGACAGCATAAAAGTCAGTCAGACATAGAGACGTTACGTGTCAGAAGAGGAGAGATGAGTGAGATGTGGGTTACCAGGTGGCCACACGTGTTGGCTGTGGTCAGGTGGGAAAAACTGGGACCTTGGACCCAGACCATCTGGGTTTTAGTTCTCACTACCACCTGCTGCACACTGTTGGGTGAATGATTAATGTCTCTCATTTGCAAAAATAGAGATCATAGCATTTATGCTGCAGGTGTTGCTACCAACACAATGGAGGTTTATTTAAGTTCACGTGGGTGCAAGTGCCTAGGTCAGGCAAATAGTCCACAATGCTCCAAGCTCATCAAGAGCACCATAGGTATTTATTTTAAAAGTATGTATTGTTGGATGTTCATATCTATGAATGTCTTATAAATTGAATCACGCTTTGCAATCTTTTTCCCTCCCAAGTATATTGTAATGGTCACCTATGTTAATAGAGGGAGCTCTGGTTAATTCTTTTGCACTTATTATACATTGCCACACTGTATTTATACCTTCTTCTGTTGGTAGATTTTTTTCCCCCCAAATATTTACTATTATAAATATTTTTGTTATAATCATACTTGCAGATGTTCAAGAGTTTCTCCTGAAGTGGATTTGCTGGCTGGTAGAGTATTTGCATTTTATGCTTTGTCGTCAGAAAACCACATTATTTTCCAAGGAGTTGGCCTAATTTACACTGTCATCTCTGGTGTATGAAAATGCCATTGTCTTGCTGATATTTGATATTGTCAGACTCAGGAAATTCTGTGTGTGATTTTGATGGCACTAAATGGTAGATGTTTTGATTTCCATTCCTCTAATAACTATAAGTATCTTTATTATAATTTTCTTGGCTGTACCAGTGTTTTTATGTTAAATGCCTCGTCGTATCTTTGTCCTGATTTCTTATTGATTCATAAAAGTTCTTTATATACTCTGAATACTAACCCTTTCTGTTTGTGTAGCAAACATCTTCTCACAGTTCTGGCTTGCTTTTTGAATTTCTTTATGGTCTCTTGATGAACACCTGTAATTCTTGAAATGAATTACTATTTAAGGCAAGGCTATGAAGACCCAACTTCTTGGTTACTTAATAGACTATGATAATAAATGAGAACTTCAAGGATGGTAGGGTGGGGTGAATACATATGACTGTCCTGATTTAAGGCAAGGATATGAAGACCCAACTTCTTGGTTACTTAATAGACTATGATAATAAATGAGAACTTCAAGGATGGTAGGGTGGGGTGAATACATATGACTGTCCTGAAAAGCTTAGAGAAAGAAAATGACAAGCCCAGTCCTTTAAATTCTCATTCAAGGTAATGTCAGGAAACCAGATGTTTCTATAATTGCACTAAAATATTATCTCATCTACCATAGCAATATAACCAAGGTACCTAAAAATTCATTGCAAAATTTGATCTTGTAGTTTGAGAATTACTACACAAATTGAATGTATGACTGTCCTAAGTTTCTTATGTAAAAGTGAGGGCACTGATTAAGGAAGAATGGGACATGAGCTTTGGCAGGTAGATATTTCGGTCAATTTGGATGAACTTAAGTACCAAGATGCTCCCTCCTTAAAAAATTCCACTTATCAGCAGAAGCAGCCCATCTTCCTCTATCCAAAACATCAGCCTATCCTTGCTTAAAGGGCAGCTAAAAACCCCCACTGAAGCAGTAACCTTGCATAGTATATTGATGTCTTTTAAGACCCACCTTCACCACTCCCCATTGCCTACAGGGCTCAGAGAAATGGTTGTTATTTTACATAGTGAAAGAATGGCAAGGTCGAGCTAATTCAAAAAATAAAAATAAAAATAAAACAGGAGTATGTGTGGCAATAGATTTCAGGAGCGCCAGATCAGAGAAAAAGAAACACTGTGTAGAATTGAGTCAAATTTATTGATATGAGTGCACTTAATGAAGATTCTAGATTTGGTGTGTTAGCTAGAACAGCTGAGAAGTGCCCCGACAGTGTGCTTGGAATGTTGATTGCAACTTGAAATCAGTGGAATTACAGTAAATGATGAAGCCACATTTCTTTGGTATAATATAGAGGAAGAAATCCAACCTCTGAAAAGACATGGGCAAATTGGAGTGGATGTGTCGCATGTGAGACCCACTCATCCTCACTGTAATATCTCCCTGGAGGACTCAGAGGACGCTTTCTTCACCAAAAAGCAAACAAATAAATAAAAACCAAACAGCAACAATAAAACAAAACAAAACAAAACAAACACCCTGGGAAATAGATTGGTGAAGGGGAAGCCAGCCTCCTTGAAAAGCTCTATAATGCCTGTTCTCCGTAGGAAGGATGGGTCATGGTAGATGGTTCGGTAATTTTGATGGAGATGATGGTACCCAGCAATGGCAGAAGCCGAGGGGCAGCCCTTAACCAACAAAACCACAATGGGCACCTTTGCTGAAAAAAATGCAATAGGGCCTAATGAGCAGCTAATATCAATGAATATTTGTTAAGCATTTATAATGCTCTAAGCATTGTGAAAAATGCTTTCTGTGCATCCTCCTCATTGCATTGTCACAGTGACAATCAGAGGGAAGCGCTACAGTATTTTCCCATTTTACAGATGAAGCTCCTGGGGCTCAGAGACGTTAAATAACCTTCTTTGATGGGAGAGGGCAAATTATTTAACATCTCTAAGGTTGACTTATGGTAATCATAATGGGTAGACTTCAAAGGAGTCTTTGATAGAACGTAATTCATTTGTGGAATGCTTAGTAATGAAAGTAGTTTGTTACTAACTCAGTCTCTAAGGCTGAAAGCAATGTTTTACTTGATATAAAGAACTGAAAAAGTTCTAAGACCGATGACCCAAATCTTGGCACCAAAAGTTGTGGCCCTTCACCTAATTCTAAGAACTGAGGCAGTTCACCAACCCAGAGACTCTTGATTAAAGGAAAGACTAGGTGACTGTAAAGAAGGACTCTACAACCCTGATGCAAGTTTATGCTGCATATTTATTTGATTTCCTAAACTTCACCCACAGAGACCTATAGCCATTTATTAGGATTTGTGTGCATGGAAGAAAGGGAACTAACTAGTCTTCGGTGGGGTAGATTACTAAATATTCGCTGAGAGCTGACACTAATCCCCGAAGATCACAGACAGTACTATGGTCCACCAATTAGAGCAAGGCCTGATGGAGATCAGAGGCCACCCCACACAGCATGGGTGTAGCCCATCTTACATTGAGGGTGAGATCACTCAATGTCTTGGCTTTGTGTGGAGGTCTCTAACTCATCTCCCCCAGCCCCTTGCACGGATCCAGATTTTGTCTCTTGCCTCTGTACAACTATGGAAATAGAGGTTCCAATCACTGGGGATTGGCAGAAGCCCAAGACTTTAGCATAGCTTCATGACTGCTGTAGGTGAGGTCTTTAGCTGGTCTTTAAGCAACGATAAGCTGGTGTTTTGCATAGAGGAGAATGGGCTGCCTCTGCTGGCAAGTGGAATTTTTTAGGGAGGGAGCATCATTGTACTTAAATTCATCCAAATTGACCAAACTGTCCTTCCAATTCTCAGATTTGTGTTTTCACTTCATTTTTTACTTCTAGGGATTTCTCTTGTTCTCTTGTCAATTCAGTGCATGCATTAAAAAATATGGTTACTTTTCTGAATTTTATCAGCACTTCTAGATGCTTTCCAAAGAGGGGAAATTATATTACCTATTCTGGCAAATTTTTTTTTTTTTTTTGTCATAGTACCAACAGCACTTAGCACTTTTCATTTGTGCCGTAAGTAGATACATACATGTGTTTTCTATTCTATGAGATGCTAAGTTCCTGGTGCAGGTCAGGGACTGACTATCTCCTTTATTTATTTCATTTTTTTTTTAATGAGCTCAGTTCAACAAACACATAAGGAGTGCTTACTCTGTGTTAGGCACCATGCTGGGTGCTGAGGAAGCAAGCCCAGGGCTCTTGTATTTAATGTTTTCTGTAAGAACAACTCTCTAGCTAGCACCCTCCATTTAGTGGGATCTCTCTGTGCTAAGCGCTGAAACATCCCATGCGCTTTCTGTGTTTTTGCCTATGCTGCTTTTTCCCATCTGAAATACCTTCTTCTCCACCTTTTTCCTAGCCTACTGCTACCTGCTTCTGAAGGATACTAAGCCCCACCATTTTCATGAATCTTACACTATATTGAATATTAGAGAGGCTCTGTCTCCTCTCTTTCTTTGAATATAATATGCCATTTGTGCTGATCGATGTAAAATGTGAGTACTTATTTCTTCATGTAATTTAATATTGTCAACCTCCCCCCTCCGATCCCCTGCTAGATTTCAAGCTCCCTGAAGATGAAGGCTGAATCCTACACCTTGCTTGTATCCTCCATGGCTCATTGAACAAGTGCTAGCTACATGGAGACTGCTCAATAAATATTGAATAATTCATGAGGGACTCAATAAATAACGATTGCTTAATTGATTAGCTCCGTCAATAAATCTTGCTTTGAACAGAGGTATAGCCGTTGAAGATACTCAAAAGGCAATCTGGGTCACTGTGCCTCTGAATAGGGGAAAGCTCCATGAATACAAGGTCTGGTGGGAGAAGGCAAGTTATTTAACCTCTCTAAGCCCCGGGAGCTTCATCTGTAAAATAGGAAAATACTGTAGTGCTTCCCTGTCATTGTCACTGTGACAATGTAATGAGGATGATGCACAGAAGGCATTTATCACACTGCCTAGTCCATTATAAATTCTTAATAAATATTAATTGATATTAGCTACTCACTGATCTTAAGAACTGGATTGAAAGAAACACCATGAGAAAACTTTCATTCTGTAGCAATAATACCCAACAGCTTCATGTTGTAGAAACACTGTACCACTTTACTCCCCTAATATTCTTGTGAGGTCACCAAGAGTGTAAGTAGTCTGTACAAGTGAGTGGGTTGTAGGTTCATTTGGAGACTCATTAACTCCTGATACATGGTCCCTTCTGTGATCCTGACTGTGTGATGGGAAGGGCCAGGGAAGGAGGGGTAGATGCATTTACAGATCTCGTTGCTCCACAAGCATGCTCTGAGAACTTACTAGGTACCAGGCACTGTGCTGGACACCAGAACTTCAGCTGTAAATTAGGCAGGCAAGTTTCTTGCTTAAAAGTCCAGTCAAAGTGTCCTTATAAACCATGGAAAGGGGCCATCAGCAGCTATGGATGCTCATGACCAGAGCCCCTTAGTCTGTTGGAGGAGGGGCTGTCAGGAAAGACTTCCAAGAGGAAGTGACACTTGGGATGAGACCAAATAGATGAGATGGGAGTGACGTGGTACCCCCCTCCCCACAGCAGCTGCCATATGGGTGGAAGATGGAGAAGACAGTGTGTCCATGGCTACTTCAGACCCAGCCTGATGAGGACCAAGCTACAGTCATGGATGTTCTGGCTGTGCCTCCTGTGCAATGGAATCAGGAGGTCAGTAGCTCAAAGAAATGCCTCCATTCGGGATCTCTGCATCCCCTCTCTCTCCTTCCTGTGCCACTCAGCTACCTCCTGGGAGAGAGAACACAGAAACCTGATTTCTCCCCACTTGATGCTTGAAAGGGGAGGGAAGAAGAGAAGGTGACTGCCTGGATCTCTTACTTGGGATGGAGTGTTGTCATGTAAACAACTTTTCACCCTAGGATTTTTTGGGGCTGTCAAGAAGTGACAGCCAGAGCTGGAGACACTGGCTGGAGAGGCCATTAAAGGCCATGAGAGGTGATTTCCCACCTGGCTTCTTCCTCCAGAACTTAGCACTTGCAGCAGTCTCTTCCACCCCACCTCCAACCCATATACATCCTCTCCCCACATAAACATCTTCTTCAGTGGTACCTACTGACTTTTAGCTTTCTAAACCAGACTGAAAGAAAAACATTGACGAGTTACCAATCTACAGCATTTCACCCACATTTATCTCATTTAATACTCTTAACCTTGAAATTCATTCATTCATTCCTATAACAAATATGTGTCAAGAACCAACTCTATACCAGCTTTATTATGCTATTTTCATCTTATCAATGAGGGTGTGCAGCCTCAGAAAGGTTAAGTGACCTACCTTGAGTCACACACTGAGTAAATAATAAAGTCAATGAACAAATTGTAGAGATCAAGTCAGCTGAGCTGACTTCAAATACTTTTTCCACTACAGTGGAAAACACTTTTCTAATTGACTGGTCTCTGGATTATTCCATATGGAGTTTTATGGAAAAAAAAAGAATAAATTCTGGGCATGCCAAGCAAACAGTGGCTAATTGCTTTCATCAAAGAGTTCATTGGCAAATTACGTTCACTGCCTATCTACCCTACTGGGAACCAAACAAAACAAAAATGTGAAGTCAAGTCCTTTGTCTTTGCTCAATGCCTACTCCTGTCACTCTTTCCAAGAAAGGCTCTGATACTTACACAGAGGTATAAGCAACAAAAATACCTTGATCAAGACCAGCCTGGCCAACATGGTGAAACTCCGTCTTTACTAAAAATACAAAAATTAGCTGGGTGTGGTGGGAGGTGCCTGTAATCCCAGCTACTCAGGAGACTGAGGCAGGAGAATCTCTTGAACCTGAAAGACGGAGGTGCAGTGAGCTGAGATCACACCACTGCATTCCAGCCTGGGCGAGAGAGTGAGGCTCCATCTCAAAAAAGAAAAAAAGCTTGAAATGCTCCTCCATTGTGGATGACAATTGTGAGTATCATGTCCTGCAGCGGTGGGGCTAGAACACTTGCTGCCAGTCCCACATTGGAGGTCTGCTTTTGCAAACTCGGCAATAATGGAAAGTACCTGTTCAGTCTTAGGCATGGTAGAAATTTGTGGGGGAGGGAGAAATGCAGAACCCACAAGCCATGTTGTGTTGGAAGAGAGAGAAAGTAAAAGTTTGAAACAGTGGCATCATAAAGCCAGCTGGAAGAACTGATTTTAGGGATTAAGAGTGACTACATTGCTGGCCGGACGTGGTGGCTCATGCCTGTAATCCCAGCACTTTGGGAGGCTGAGGCGGGCGGATCACGAGGTCAGGAGTTCAAGACCAGCCTGACCACCGTGGGGAAACCCCATCTCTACTAAAAATACAAAAATTAGCCGAGTGTGGTGGCACACGCCTGTAGTCTCAGCTACTCAGGAGACTGAGGCAGGATAATTGCTTGAACCTAGGAGTCGGAGGCTGCAGTGAGCTGAGATCATGCCACTGCACTCCAGCCTGGGCAACAGAGCGAGACTTCATTTCCAAAAAAAGAGTGACTACATTGTCACATTCACTTTTTCCTTTTCCAACCTCCTCCGTGCATGTGCAAAACCATTAGAAAAGCAACAAGCAGGGCTGGTGAAGGAATCAGGGGAAGGCTCCTCTCATACTGTCTCTCCCACATAGGAGCATGGTCCCCGAGTTTTAAGTCTTACTGCTGCCACTTTCTGATTGAGTGTCTTTTAGCAATTTATACTCTGAGTCACAATTTTCTCATCTGCAGAATGAGTGTAATAATAGCAGCCTTGCAGAGTCATCATGAGGACCCAGTGTAACCATCTGCACATGAGATGGGAGCAGCCAGCACTGTGGAACGAGGCAAGGTTTGGAGGAAAAGAGCTCGGACATGCCTCTAAACATTTAGCTATGTGACCATCAGGAACTCACCACCCCTCCAGCCTCATCCACCTCACTTTTCACATGAGGAAGGTAACAAACTTGTGGTTTGTTGGAATCAAAGGCAGTAACAAGTAAATGTAATAATGCTGTTAAACTGTCAAGTCCTATTCAGATGAAAAGATACACCATTGCCTTTCTCCTAAGCAGGGCATTGTGCCTCCATGAATACCTACAATCAAGGTGTTCCCAGGCCCCATGTATGCACTGCCAGTGCCAGTGCTGGGGGATTACAACGGAGCAGAAGTTGTGGGCCCCTCCCAGCTGGAGAATAACATCAAGGTAACCCTAAGCAGGATGTAAGCACAGTTTAGACTGCAGTGTCTCAGTGACATTCTGGGGTAAGGAGGAGGCACAGGATGTGAGAAAGGCCCGTAGATGAGGCCATGGAGGAGCTGAGGCTGCGATGGGTCCAGGAAGATGAGCATCCTGGGTGTCCCAGCCTCAATGCCTCCAGAGGCAGACAAAGGCTGGGCAAAAGGACTTTGCCTGAGAGATGCGCAGATGTTCTCATCAAGCACAAGGGAGAGAGTGAGAACATGAGTCAGGACAGGCAGCAAGGCCCAGAAAGGGTCCATTGTTGTGCAAGCCACCCCTGTTTGTAGCTGGGCTCAACCCTGCCGAGGGGCCAGGAAGCTGCGGTGTATATCTGCTCATTCCAGTGCCCCACAGAATTGACATTGCTTCCTGTCAGGAACTTTCTGACATTCCCTTGGCCAGAGAATGTTCTCAGGCCAAGAGACACAGAGAGCTGAGGACTGTGGGCAGGTAGGCCGAGGGGTTGTGAATGGGACACCAACAGCATCTGCTAGCTTTGGCAGATGGGAGCTAGGGCCACTCCATGCTAAGGGACAGCATGAACAAAACAAAGGAGAAGATGGGTTGAGTGAGGAGCTCACCAAGCTTTGCTCCAGAGGGAGAGAGTATTTGAAATTGGGACTATCCACAAAAATCACCAAATATATGAAGGGCAGCAAGGAAACTCTAAGAGGGGAAAATGGGCAGCAGTGTGGAGCTGCTGGACACCACTGATGGTGGGAGGTGTTAGAGAGGGAAATGCCTCTTGTTCTGGGGTGATGATGATCTTGCAGCACCGGCCTGGGCCTGCAGTTGGACAATGGTGACCGGATGAGTGGCCAGTCATGGTTCCACTCAATGCTGGTGAATGAGCTCTCCCCTGGCAGTTTGCAAAGCTCAGGTCCACAGCTGACTGTGGAACTGGAAGTGCCACAGCACCCACCCCTGCCACCAAGCCATGCCCCCCTTCTGCTGCTAAATGGAGAAAGGATGGAGCCTACATTAGAAACCAGAGAACTGGCAAAGTGGGTGGGACAGGAGGTTCCTGGCAAGTGACAGACAGAACTACAGAATGCCGCGAGAGAAAGGAAGGTGGTTGGCCTTTCGGTCAGAAGTGCTGACTGGACATGGAGCACTGCTACGGTGACTGGCACAGCCACCACTATGAACAGCGACTCTCCCAGACCCTCCCTCACCTGCCACCCATCGTAGTGGATGCTCCTCTTGAATGGCTGGGGCGAGAGGGATACTGCATGTGATGGAACTGATAAACCAGTTCAAATAGCATTAGACTCACTCTCGGATACTGTCTCATTGAAACACATTGCTCATTTATTCCCCTTCATCATCCTTTGAGACACAGTCATTATTTTCCAGATGAGGCCTGCTCAAGGGCATTTGGCTGCTGGGGGCTGAAACCTCTCACTGCAACCAGGTTCATTTGGCTCCAAGTCCTGTGTGCTCTTTATGAAGTCATAGCAAGGCCTGGACTAGGGTGAGAAAGGACAGGTGCCTGTCAAGCAGGACTTAAAGGAGGCGCTGGCCCTCAGGGGCATGCGAGGGCAGGGTGAGCACCTGAGAGTGAGGGCCTCCTTAAAGTCTGTGGTCCAGGGTCTTTTGGTCCCCTAACCCCAGAGCAGAAAAGAAAGCCTTCAAATCCAGCTGCTGCCTGAAGAGCCTCAGACTCACTCCCCTGAGGCAGCAAAGTGCATTTCTTTACCCAGAAGGCCCTGTAGTGCTGACTGGAAGATGGGGCTGTCAGGGACTCATGGGAAAGAATGGCACATTTGCTACAAACTCATTCCGCTTAGTTTTACCCTGTGGCTGCCCCTGTAGTGTCATTTGTGACACCAGGAATGTGTTCCATACCAACCAAATAGCTTCTCTTTCTATTCGTGCCAGTGCCTGGAACTATATAATCATTCATTTATTCATTCATTAATTCATTTATCTGTAGCCTTCCTCTTTATATAGGCTTAGAGAGCCACTACTCAAAGCCAAGCCTTACATCAGGCAGCAGAGATACCAAGATGAGGTTGAAGAAAACACACAGGTTTCTCCTCTCATGGACTCCAACGAGTATGGCAAAAACATGGTAATTAGAAGTCATTAGCAGATTGCTCTCAGCAAGTGGAAAGCGGTGAGAATTCTGAGCCAAGCCTTCTCTGGACTTCAGGGAAGTCCCTCTAAGGAAGTGAGTCTAAACTGGAACTCCACTGCCTCTTGTATGTCTACCCTGGAGTTCCCACCTTTAAGGGTTTCTGGGAACATTAAAATATATAGTGTGAGTGGATTTGGCCCTCTCTGAGTCTGAGAGAGCAGGTGTGCAGTAAAAGTTAACGCTTGCTAACTTGGAGTCTTATGGCTCCTTATAGGGCTGAGACTTGACCTTGTGACTCCAGCCTAGGGTTATGTAAGGATGTGACTGACCTTAGAGGATTCCATGGGAACTGTAGCTGTACATGTGGAACCCATTTGTTTGCTGACACTTCTCATTTCTTTTCAGAACAAACCTACATTCCTAGACCTATAATTTTCTTGAGAAAATGGGTTTATCATAAGTCACTCGATAAAATACCCTACCATGGCTTCCCAGTACAAACCCTAGTTTCAATTAGTCTTATTTTCTTCCTGAACTGATGATTCCCAAATCTATCTACCTGTTCATTAGGATCACTGGAGACCTATTAAAATGTCCAAAGTCCAGGCCACACCCCAGACCAATTAAATCAGTCACTGAGGCTAAGATCAATATTTTTTTATGCTCCCCAGTCAGAATTGGAATTTCAACTGCTGGTCAGTTTCTGCTATGAACATGGGTTGATATGGGTGCGATTGTGGGGCTAGCGTTGCCATCTCTCCCTATTAAACTTCTCCTACTAGAGCTACAATACTTTTAGGCCCTTGGAGAGCTGTGCTTTTCTAATTCTTGTACTTCCACTGTTCTACCTCTTTTATTCAAGGCAGGCTTTCATGCATGCATTTATTCTTTCATTCACTTACAAGAATATACTGAATATGGATTCTAGGAACTAGGAATGAGTTGTTGACCTTGGGCTAGGGTGAGAACATTTGAATGGTTCTTCGTGGTGACCCACCTCCCCTGCCCCCATAAAAGCCTCTCTCCTTTCTTCCTTCCAGTCCACTGATTCCTGGGCCCAGGCAGCACCAATCGTTTCCTTGCTTGTAGTCAGTTCCCTGCCTAACAAGTAATGCCTGCCGTCCCCTCCTCTTGGAGGGTGTATTAGTCTGTTTTCACGCTGCTGATGAAGACATACCCCTGACTGGGTAATTTATAAAGAAAAAGAGGTTTAATGGACTCACAGTTCCACATGGCTAGGGAGGCCTCACAATCATGGCGGAAGGTGAGGAGGAGCAAAGTCATGCCTTACATGGCAGCAGGCAAGAGAGAAAGCCAAGTGAAAGGGGAAATCCCTTATAAAACCATCAGATCTCAACAGACTTATACTACCACAAAAGCAGTATGGGGGAAACTGCCCTTATGATTCAATTATCTCCCACAAGGTCCCTCCCACAGCATATGGGAATTATGGGAGCTAGAATTCAAAATGAGATTTGGGTGGGACACAGCCAAACCATATCAAAGGGTCCAAATTCAACCCTTCTACAGTTAACTACCAATTCCCAAAACCTCTTGACTGTTTCACAGAGGTTGTTTTTTTTTGAGGACATAGTAAAAAATAATTTTAGAAACATGCCCTGATAAGTCTGGGTTCTTGAAATTGAGGTGGTGAATCCTTCAGCCCTCCCTAGTAGCCCTGAATGAGTCCTATCTTCTGAACTAGACTCCAAGCGTCCCTAACGGCAGCAGTGATTTCCAGTCCTCAAATGACACAGTCAAAACTCTCACTAGATGCTTGTTGAGTGACATTTAGCAGATCATATGTTGATTGGAGAAAAGGAGGGAGGAAGAAAGGAGAAGAGAACAGGAGGGAGAGGAAAAGGCAGGAGATAGGGAGTAAGCCAGAGAGGAGAGAGACAAAGAGACACAGAATGGAAACGATTTTGAGATCCTACCTACCTGTCCTGTCCATTGCCTTGTGGAGGACAGAGGAATGGGGCATCTGAGCTCACTCACACTGCCAATTTGAACTGTTCTGCCCTAGCCTCCCTCTCTACCCACTTGAGAGTGTTGGGAAGCTGCCCCATGAAGACTTTATACAAAGCAACACCATAGTAACTGTTTTCTCCACTAAAAGATGCCTATACAATGAAGCTCTGCACTCTTGTCTGCCCCTCTCAGCAACTGGGAGAGTCTTCCACTATCTCCAGCAAAGGACTCGCCAGTCACTGAGTGACTCTATCTCATATCCTCATGACTGTCATTACCAGCATTAGTATTTTCTTTATTCTTTCGCATTTCCCTGGCTCTGCTGGTCTAAAATGGGCTTTCTGTGATTTTAATTGGCTATCATCAGGACTGAGCTCAGTGAGGGAGTCACAGAGTTCATTTGACTAAGGCACAAGCAGAGGCGGAAGTCTGAACAACTTGCTCAGGGTCTCCAGCTCCAGAGTCCTGCAGATGAAGGCTCACACTCCCTAAGTTTACTATCCTTTCCTCAGCCCCATCTTGTCCTTCCCCAAGGGGGAAATCGCTTCTACAGTTATCACACTAGGAGAAATTATACTTCCCTGAATTGTAAGCTTGGGCATCTCTGTGTCAAAGTAGAGAATAAGTCAGGGAGGTAGCTTGTGTCTTTGAGGGATGTGAGGGGCTGGGCTTGGTGAGCAGATGGACAGAGCTGAGCTGCTGGGTTCCACGTCAACAATGGCAAGTCCATGGGGAATTTCTGCAGAATTAGATATACTGCTGGATGTGAATAATTAAGGATTCTGATGTGGTCAGGTAGATTAATGTCCCTCTGAAAGCTCTGGATCAATGTTGGAAGGGAAAAAAATAAAAGACATGCATAATTAAAAAAAAACCATCAGAAACTTTGCTTGACATGATGACATTACTGATTTTTTTATGATCTCAAATATACTCTATAAACGTTATTAATTTAGTATCGTTAATAGCTCATCCTTCAAATGTCAGGCAAGAGCCAAAGCTGAAAAATAGAACCGCTTAGGGCTGGAAAAAATCCAGGAAAAAGAGGCGGAAAGTTCTAGGAACATGAGGCCCTGGGCTGCCTCCAGCTTCCTGAGAAACTCCCAGCCAAGCTCTCTGTTGCTGTGACTTCTCCCTCTTGGGCTACTTTGTGGTTCACAAAAATGGCCAACTCTGGCCCATTCACTAGGCATCTGCCATCTTGGCTTGCCTGGCCTTATGCACAGAGTAATGCCAGGGATCCAGTGTGGGAGAATGTTGAGGTGCTCCAATAAGTCTCTCCTCCAAAATAAAGACCTCCTGATGGTGCCCGATACCCAGCTGCTCATGATCAGGTGCGGCATCCTGTTGAGTTAAGCATCACCTTCTCACAGCTGGGTCTCTCTGAAAATGCAGGTGCTTCTACAGAGGACAGTATACTAATACGATATACTAATAGTATTTGTAAGGAATGTTTACAGGATGCTTACTATGTGCCAGGCACTATTCTAAGTACTTTACATGCATTATCGCATTTAATCCTCATAGCAACCAGGAATATTATTACTTCCAATGTTATGTCTAAAAAAATAGATTCAAAGACACTAAGTAACTTAGCTGGGGTCACACAGCTAATAAGTGTCAGAGCTAGAACTCAAACTGGGTCTGACACCAGCAGCTGCATCTTTAGTCACTACGTACATCTGTCATCCTGGTTGATTCCTGATGTATTAATCAAGCGACACTAGATTTATCCACAAAGAAGAAAGCACCTTGCTCTTTCAGAAAGAAGGGGAGCTAAAAGTGGTGAAGTTGTGGGTGGGTAAAGAAGGAGTTACTGGACAGAGGTGCTAGAAGCATTTTCCCCAGCAACAGTGTCATCTCCTTTAAACGACTCTGGAGGGGAGGGGCTCATGTGTCACCCCACTGGGCCCCATGGTAGGACTGAGCCTATCCCACACTCTGCATGCCCCCTGAAGCGGCTCAGAAGACCCAGCCTCCTGGTTGATTCTTAGAAAGGTTGGAAGCATATGTTCTCCAAAGACTAGAGGAGACTAAAAAGTCCCCCAAAAGTCCTAACATTTCAACCTAGAGTGGACTTGACCCTAGAGAGCCAAAGTAGGGCATGCCAGGAACAGATGTCTTAAGGGACAGCAGCTTGGGAAACAGAGCTAGCTTGAAATCAGAAGCCTTAGATTGAGGAGTTGATGTTGGACAAGCTTGCTCACTCTCGCTGTCTCGCTCTCTCGCTCTCTCCATCTCTCCCCTCAGTTTTTTGCATCATAAAGTGACAGTATGGCTCTGAAGTCTTCTACCAAGCCTGTGTTCCTGTAACATGGATTTTTCCTTAAAAGGACAAAGCATGACCATATCCCCTGGGAGCCTGGATGCCCGGGAGCCAAGGTGCAGAGATATCTGAGAGAGAGCAGAGTAGGAAGGCAGTGTCCTCACCATCGGGCCCTCAGCATGACTTGCCTTGCACAGTGGGATACCCAGCAGATTCTCCAAGGACCTCAGAGTGCTGTGTTCTTGTTTCTTTAAGGACTGTCTTTTCTTAGACAGTCCTTAAGAGAAGGGAAGGGATAGCTAATCCTATATTGAGCCAAAATACAGATTTAATTTATCTGCTCAGTTCAATTGCTCAGGAAAAGCAAATCCAGAGTTGTTTGACTGCTCTAATGAGTCTTCAATATAAATGAGCAAGCGGGGTTGCCCATGTAGACACAGGCTGAGCCAGCAGAGCACAGTTTGCTCAGCTGCCTGCAAAGGTGGCTGGATGTCTCCACAAATCACAGTGTACCTGTGCACGTACACACACACCGGCACAGTTTCTTACTATTAAATTAGCCAAGTTGGATCTCAGCAGTGGGAAATCTGCATTTTAATATTAAATCAGTAATTAATAGCCTAGACACTTGGTTCACTTTCCTTTTATTGGCTTTACATAGATACAGAATGGACAGAGGTGGCCTTTCTTCCAACCAGCAAGCTGTCTCTCCCTCACCACCCCTCCTGCCCACCTCCTGAGAATGAATATGTTCCCATCTCATTTGCATCCTATTATTAGTGCATTGAAGCTATAGTCACGTACAACCTCTTTATATTCACTTGAAAATTAAATTACAAAAGTTTTTCTACATTGCAATTTATGTTCTGGTTGGAGCCAATTGTTTTTTGTATTCCAGCAAATATCACAGTCTCCAGGACTTAATGAATTCATAAGCATTGATTCCTAGGGGGAATAGTATGCACAGTATATTGGAAAATAGAGAAGCTCAGCCTAATGTCAAAATGTTTTACTTTCTCCCACCCAAGCCTTACATACACTTGGGAAATTCTTGTGGATGCCAGGCAGCTTATGTCTGCAGGCACCTGTCAATACTGCCTGCTGTACTGAGGGGTGCCTGCAAAAAGCTATGCCTTCGGAATATATCAAGCAATGGATGCTATAGAATCTAGGTATTTTTATGCAATCTGTTCTTTTAGGAGAAATCAGTAATCAGCTTCAACCCCTACCTTGGCCACTCCCCAGTTCCTAAAAGCCAAAGCCACTGCCTCCATCCACAATAGAAGTCACACACTTGTAGCCGACTGACATATTTTGTAAGTATTTTGTGACTTTTTTTCTTAAAAGCCAACATTTAAATATTTGGAGATTTCACCTAAAAATCCAGATTTTTGACTTTCTTAAAAACATCTGAATGTCTGACAGTATTGAGCCGATGTTCAACATGATGGCAGTCTAGAGGTGTGGAGTAACAGCAGTCAGCTTCCTTGAAACAGTGAATGTCAGGGGACATACTCTACAATTTGATCCTCACCACTTGTGGAAAGAGGCCCAACAGGATTTGCCATTTTTTCAAAGAACATGTATGCTTTTGTCTCCACAATCTCTATTAAAAGTGGGAAAACAAAAATAGACCTAGAAAGCAAAGATCTCAATCCAGGGGCAAGAATATATTTTTCTGAAGGAAGTTAAACAATGTTGCTGCTTAATTTCCAAATAGAGTACTCAGGAATTTTTCCTGAACCTAGCTTGCTTTACTGTAAGGACGTCCTAGCTATTGTTTTATTACTTGCCTTGCCCCTGGAGACATTTGAATTTTAGACCCCTTGACCTTGGTGGTTTTTAGGGAAACCCTGTATCAGGCAGACCCTTTCAACATGGTGTGGCTCCCCATCTGGGGGTCTCAGTGTCAGCCACCCTTCCAGACCTGGGAGCCTGTGCCCCACTCTTCTGATGCTCTCCGGCTGCTTTGGCACTTCCACTTCCCTAAGTCCAGATGCACCAGTGCTTGACGTCAGGCTGAGATCTGGGCCTCCGCTGTCTGTAACGACTTGTCTGCTTCACCCCTGAGTCCCTTGGTGTGAAATAATAAGAGATATATATATGTATGTGTGTGTGTCGCTGTCCAGTTCTTGACATAGAGCTCCTAAAACTCTTATGGGTAGGGAAACTTGGAGATCTTTTATTCTAATATTTGGCCTTTGGCCCCACATCCTGACACAGCGCTCCTAAGACCTTTGTAATTTCCCGAGAGACAGGAGCTTCTAATATAGAGCCACTGCATCCCTTGGAATTTCCTGGGTGATAGGAACACCTTTTGTTTTAATGAGGTGACTCCTGGTGGGCTCCTGGATAGCTTCGGGAACCAGCCATGTGATAAGAACCAACCAACCTCTGGGGAGGGAAGAAGGGCTGAAGGTTGAATTGCTCACCAATGGCCAATGATTTAAGCAATCATGCTTACATAATAAACCCTCCATCAAAACCTAAAAGAACAAAGTTCAGAAGGCTTCTGGATTGCTGAATGCATGGAAGTTCCCAGAGGGTGGCACACTTTGGATAACTCCAAGGTGTGCAAGGAACTATCCATGTATCCATGGAAGCTCCATGCTCCTTCTCCCCTACCTTGCCCTGTGCATCTCTTCTATCTGTCTGTCCATCTGTATCCTTTGTGATATCCTTTATAATAAATGAGTACACAGAAGTAAGGTGTTTCTTTACATTCCGTGAGCCATCCTAGTAACTTAATTGAATCTAAAGAGGAGAACTCTGATTTATAGCTGGTCAACCTGAGACTCACAACAGGCATGTGAAGTGGAGGCAGTCTTGTGGAACTGAGCCCTTAACTTGTGGGAATGGATGCTGACTGCTGGTAGATAGTGTTAGAATTGCGCTAATTTTTAGGAGCTGAGGTCCATTGGAGAACTGCTTGGTAAACTCTGACACATCTGGTGTCAGACATGAAGTATCATTTCGAGTGTTGAGTGCAAGAGTAGGAAAAACAGTTTAGTTATTCCTATCTCTTTCATTTGGCGACACCCTTGGATTGGTACTCATCACTTACTCTTGGATTCAAAACCCTGCATTCTTGTCTTCTGGGTCATTACAGAGCTAATATTGCACATCTAACCTCTTAGCCTGTCCTAGGTTCACCGTGCCTCCATTCCTCTACCTGTTGGGCATTGCCAAAAAATTATGTAAGGTAGAAATTCAGTGAGGGAAAGAAGGGCAATCTCCTGGAGACTGAAGGAAGAATCAAGGCCAAACCAGAGAGGCAAAGTTACTGGTATGGAGACTCTCACAGGTAACCTGCAGAGCTCAAACCTCCTGCCTCTCTTTATGGTGCTCTCTCCATTATCTAGCATCCACCTGTGCTCATGCACACAATATTTGTGCATAACCATTTTTAACAAGACCATCTGCTGCCCTTGAACCTCACATCACAGGGCCCACCTTGTAGGAAAGGCTCTTTAGCTAGCAATGATCGTGTCCAGGACAATTCCAGGTTTTACCATACTTGGAGGCATTGAGAGGGACTTGCGGGACTGACCCATCTCATCTTTCTTTGCAACTTTCAAGAAATTGATGGGTAATCTAAAAGGCGTATGTTTACAGACCTGCAGTTATAGTATCAGAGTTTCCTCTATGTAGTGGAGATTATGGATCTGAGACCTGAAAAGAAGTGATCCAATAGAAGTATAGGTTGTCTTAGTTCCCGGTGCTGACTCAGAGAGGAGCCTCTGGGCTGACTTAACCTCTTTGCTGTGCACTGTCATTCTGTCTCCACCCAAACATCATGACAGACATCAGCAGTACTTCCCATGATTCTTGAAGAGGAGGCTGTGTGCAACAAAGTCATCATAGGATATTTTGAGAAATAAACCTGTCAAAGTATAATTGCTCACTCATCTTAGCCCCGTGCATCGTGGAAAAGAATACGTGCCAGAAGTGGAAGTCTCTTTTTTTTCCTGTCTAGCACCATCTTGTCAGGAGCAGCAATTCCAGAGACAAAACCTGGGGAGATTTCAGCACTGCTGGGTGTGCCTTCTGCACAGCAGGAGTGGGCTTCCAGCTGGAGCCCAGATGAAGGTTAACTATAGGACAATTTACGAGTAAGTGGGAGTGGTATTAGGAATTACATTCTGGCTGAGAGTGACTAAGTGCTTCCACCTGGGAAAGCAGATCCAGCCCCATAGGATGGTGAAGGTCATCCCTGCTCCAGGGTTAGATCTACAGGAACGGCTGCTCCACAATGCCACACACAGTTCTTGCTGCAAGGTCTTTTGCAAAGAACACTGATTGCCTACATCTCTTGTCTGGGATGCAGTTCTCTTTCTCCCCATTCTCCTGGTTTTGTTTTGTTTGTTTGCTTTTCCTGATTTCTAACATCTGACCTTGTCTGTGCTACCTTCTGCATCTCTCTTTGTCTTATTGAGTCTCCTGGCATATTTCCTCCCTCCTACCTATCATGGACACGTGAACTAGTGCTGGCCAATGAGGTAGAAGTGAGTATCTCTGGGCTGTACTTCCTGGAAGTCTGTTGTATATGTACATATCAATATATTTGTATATACAAATAGGTGTACAACAGCTGACTCAGCTGACACATAGCTTTTGTCTTATTCTTACCCCTTCTTCCTGACCAGAATGGAAAAGAGATTCCCATGGGTGCAGCATTCTTATTCTGGCCTCCAAAGATAGTCACACGAAAACGATGCCAGGGCAGAATAAGAAAAGCAGCCTGGCCCCTACAGGGCATCATGGACTGTTAAACTAGTCCTGGACTTTCATTTGAGATTTATTGTCAGGTGAAAAAAATAGCCTCTATTTTGTTAAGCTACTGCTGTTTGCTTCCTGTTATTTGCAGCTAAACTCAGTCCTAAAAGATACATAAATCCTGTTCATTTTTCCAAAGGGTCTGCAGAAATACTGCCTTGGGTGTCTAACTATTACTGACTGAATTGTGCCCCTTTAGAATTCATATGTTGAAGTCCTAACCCCTCATAAGGGAATGTGACCATGTGTGGAGATAGGGTCTTTAAAAAGGAAATTACAATGAAATGAGCTCATGAGGGTGTGGTTCCTAATCCAGTGTGATTGGTGTCCTTATAAAATGAGACATAGGGAGAAGATAGTCATCTGAAAGCCAAGGAGAGAGGCCTGGAGCAGATCCTGACCTTACAGCCCTCAGAAGAAACCAACCCTGCCAATACCTTGATCTCTGACTTCCAGCCTCCAGAATCACAAGGAAGGCAAACTTCTGTTGTTTAAGCCACACCCTCCATTGTACCTTATTATGGCAGCCCTGGCAAACTAACACAAAGACCTGTATTTCCTGACCATGGGATCCTCCATGGTCAGGAAGGGGCTTAGCAGTTGGGCCACCTGTATTAGAAATGCCTGAGATTCCTGTTAAAAAATAGGGTAGAGTTCAGGAATCTTTATTTTAACAAGTTTCTCCGATGATTCTTAAGTGCTCTATGGTTTGAGAACCACTAGTTTGAAAACCACTAGTTCTTTAAGGTCTTACAGAACACAAATGAGATAGAGGAGAAGTTGACACTCCACTGGCAGGCTGGGGAGTAAGAAGTATTTGAGGGACAGACTAAGACTGACCTGAGACCAGGAGAGAGACACACTGCAGAGGAACAGTATGAGCCAAGACCCCAAGGTGGGAAAGAAATAGGTGTGTGTGGTGGTAATGATAATAATAATGATAGTAATCTCAACTACCATCTTCATGATATCTTATAACTTACATAGCAATTTTAATTATATTATCTAATTTAAATCTTCACCTGTAAGGTGAGATTTATAGGTAAGGATTAAAGGTGGAGATGACCAGTGAAGTTACAGGTCAGCTCAACCCTGTGAGGAAGTTAATATTTTATTATCTCCATTCTGCAGGGGAAGACACCAAGTCTACATACTAGAAACAGTATATGCTGGTTGTCAAAGTCTCCATGGTTTTTTGGTGACAACCAGGAAGCCTCAAAGTGAGCGTGACTCCACTTCATGCTGCAAGTGGCCAGAATCCATGATCCCCTAAAGCACTGCAGCTCTGCCTGCCTTGACAATGGAGTGGGGAACTGAATAAAATAATCCTATAAAATGATCCCTTGAGAGAGTGATTGGCTAGTGGGAAGACAGGAAACATAGGAAGAGGGTAGCTTCCTCTCTTCCACTTGTATATTTTGGGCCTACTTTAAAAGGGTCTATAGTGAAGACAGCCCATCAAGCAGGTGGTGCTGATGAAAAGAGATGGGAAGGAGGCTCCAGGACTTATCACTCTTTCTACCCCATTAAGGAGGTACCCTCTTTTCTTACCACCTTCAAACAAGCCCACTTGGGAATTTGGGGGTAAGGCAGGACTTCAGCTTAGGGACAAGCATTCTTCCCTTGCAGGTATGTGCAACAGTAAAAAGGCAACTAGGGAATGATGACTGAGCACGAGGCACCCTGGTCACTGTGCTGAGGCCATGGCATTTGGATAGAATAGACCCCAACACTGCTCAAGGGATAAGTCTACTTGTCTTTCTATTTGTCTAGCCATCTATCTATCCATTCTTGCTCCTTACTATAAGTATTTGATGTTGTGTATAAAATGCCCACAATATAAAAGAATAAAATAAATACTCAAGGGAGTTATTAGTTAAGGGGACTATGAGAGGAAAATATGGCAATAAAAATAAAGGAAAAACTAACACACAGACCATCAAATGCAGACCATTAGACCTGGTACTGTGGCAGCTGAGTGCTTCAAAATGTGACTCTGGGCTTCCCAGCAGCCAAAACAAAGACAGGATAAAACACATGGTTATAAGAAGCAAACTGCCTATAACAGGAAGAAATTGTTTTGAAGAATGCCAGTTGTAAGCAGAAAAGCAGAACTCAGCTCTTCGTGATGATGAGGCCCAAGAGGAATTTCTCCCATGGGCCGTCGTGAAGAGGACACCATGCTCTAGAGGAAAACATTCTTAGCAAAATCCCCACAATGACATTTGTTAGACTATTAATCTGAGCCTCTCAATGGCATAATGCCAAAGCATAGTACAGGAGAGGCAAAGCAGCCTGCATGGGAAGCATGGTGATGGCGTTTTGAAAAAGGGTAACATTTACAGTACCTAGAGCAGGGAGTCTTAACTTTGAGAAGCTGTATGCCCTTGGAGACTCTTTTGAAAAGTTTATAACCTGTACAGATAAACATGTATATGCACGAATTACAAAACTTTATATATAATTTCAGAGGCAGGTTACAGACAACTCACACCCCAGAAGAAGACCCTTTATGGGGCATGAGTTAAGAGGCACTGAAAAATGAGGACTGCCTAAAAAGATGATGCCAGGAAGACAATTGAAAGTGTTGCTGGATTGACAGATTTGGTCCCATATTTCCTGGAATATGGAACCAAATAGGAATACTATTTTATGTATTCCTAACAAAGTTTTCCTTTGAAAATTCACTTACCTAAATGGAATTTCCCTCTGATACAACAACAGCAATGATAAAATATATATCTGGGATTTCCATGGACTAGACATACTTTTCCTTATTCCTCCCACAAAGTAACTAAAAATCCTGCATGTTATATATAAAACAGATGTAAGAAAACTCTGAAAAATGAAGAAAAGAAGGAAACCGGCTAGGGACTTCAGAACCTAAGGAACAACATGGGGTAAGTTTCGTGAATTTCCTTTTTGCTTTGTACACTCCCATTTGGAACTGAAAAACCAGCAACCCAGAAATACCAATAGGTAGGCGAGGATTAAACAAAAGTCTGCTTTTTCTAGCCAAACAAGTAGGAAAAGAACAACCTAGAAAGACATAAAACTTTTAGACAATAACTGCTCTACTTCAGTCAAACCCTACAGAAAAGACTGTAATCCCACCTCCACTCATGCCAGCAAAAGTAGAGTAGGGAGCCTAGGCTTACAGTCTCGTTAGGTATAGTGAGGAACCCCAGCTTTTCTGCTCCGGTAGTAGCAGAGAAGAGCAAGTAGTGGGCCTGAACATCAACTCAGCATTACCTACCAGGGAATAGTAAGCCACACTCTGCTGCCCACTCAGTGTCAGTAAAGAACACAGAAGGAATAGTAATGAGTTGCTCCAACCCCTCCCAACCAGAGACTTATCAATGGAGGCCTAGCAGGGAGCAGAACTTCCATCTCCGTAACAAGAAGCACACTCCTTGGGTGTAGCAACAGAACCCAAGTTGGAAACCTGGACTTTTATTTGTAGTTGGCAGCAGCAAGACAGCACAACCCCTTCCCTACCTGGATGGTATTAAAGAAAGCTAGCTAAAATAAGACTTTTAAACCAATTTCATAGTCTCATAACATAACCCAAAATATCCAGGTTTCAATAGAAAATTGCTTGTCATACCAAGCATCAGGAAAACCTCAAACTAAATGAAAAAAGGCAACCAATAGATGCCAACAGCAAATGTGGCAGAGATGTTACAATTATCTGACAATGATGTTAAAGCAGCCATCATAAAAATACTCAAATAAGCAATCATGAGCCCACTGCAAATGAAATATATATAGAATGTCTCAGTAAAGAAATAGGAGCTATCAAAGAGAACCAAATTGAAATTTCAGAAATGCAAAATACAATAATTGAAATAAGCTTAATAAATGGGCTCAAAAGAATGAAAGAGTCCAAGGAAGGAATTCATGAAATGAAAGATAAAACAATAGAAATCATCCAGTCTTGACTGGGCGCAGTGGCTCATGCCTGTAATCACAACACTTTGGGAGGCCAGGATGGGCAGATCACTTGAGGTCAGGAGTTCAAAACCAGCCTGGCCAACATGGTGAAACCCTGTCTCTACTAAAAATACAAAACTAAAAATTAGCCAGGCATGGTGGTGTGCACCTGTAATCCCAGCTACTTGGGAGGCTGAGGCAGGAGAATTGTTTGAACCCAGGAGATGGAGGTTGCAGTGAGCCGAGATTGTACCACTGCACTCCAGCCTACGTGACAGAGCAAGACTCTGTCTCACCGAAAAAAAAAAAAAAACACCCAATCATAACAACAAAGAAAAAAAGTATACTGGAAGAAAAAATCTAACAAGCAAACAAAAAACCTACAGATACTCAGGAACTTGTGGGACTGTAGCAATAATCTACATTTATGTAGGGAGGAAGAAAGAACATGGTAAGCAAAAAAAAAAAAAAAAAAAAGGGTAAATACAATAGTCTCATTTTCTTCTTGAGTTTTCTAAACTATATTTGATTGCTGAATGAAAAATTATACCATCTGAAGTAGTTCTAAATGTAGAGAAAATATTTAAATTATATTACAAACAAGGGAGGGTACAAGGATATAAAGGGAGATAAAACTTTTTCATTTGGACTGATAAAATGATTCAAGTAGACTGAGAAAAGTCTATTTAACTTATTACCTAAAGTAACCTCCAAAGAGCCCATACATTTAAAAGCACCACAGATAAATGAAAAATGAATTCCATAAAATGTTCAATTAACACACAAGAAGACAAGAAAAACAAAACAGAGAAATATAAACAAGGAACACAAGAAGAAAACAGAATACAAGCAAAAATGCAGGCTTGAGCCCTAGCATATAAATAATTATATTAAATGTAAATGATCTAAATATACCAGTTAAAAGACAGAGATTGGTAAAATATATTAAAACATGACCCAAATATAGGCCATCTATAAAATTTACTTCAAATATCACTACATAAATAAATAGAATGTAAAAGGATGGAAAAAGACATATTGTGAAAGCATTAACCAACAGAAAGGAAGGATGACTATATTAAAATCCAATGAAATAGGATTCAGAGCAAAGAAAATTACCGGAGACAGAGTCTGATATATATAATAATAAAAGGGTCAATCCTGCAAGAAGACATATCAGTCCTACATGTGTATGTACCAACAACAGAGCTGTAAAATATGTGAAGCAACAACTTATACAATTAAAAGTAGAACTAGGTAAACCCACAGTTATAGTTTGAGACTTCAATGCTCCTCTTTTAGCAAGTGATTTAAAAACTAGACAGAAAATCAGCAAAGATATAAAAGAAGTCAACGATGTCATCAACCAACAGAATATAATCAACATGTATAACACTGCACCCAACAACAGTAGAATATGCATTCTTTTAAAGTTCTCATGGAATATACACCAATGTAAATCATATCCTGGGCTATAAGGCAAACTTTAACAAACTTTAAATATTTGGATTGTAAAGAGTACCTTCTGCTACAATGGAATCAAACTAGAAATCAGTAGTAAAATTATAACCAGAAAATCTCCAAACACTTGGAAACTAAACAGTGCACTTAAAAAATTTTATTTTATTGTGTCTTTTTGTGATTTTTTATTTTTAATTTTTGTGGGTACATAGTACATGTATATATTTGAGGGGTACATGAGATATTTTGATACAAATGTGCGATGCATAATAATAACATCGTGGAAAATGGGGTATCCATCCTTTCAAGCATATATCTTTTGTTACAAACAATCCAATTATACTTTTAGTTATTTTAAAATGTACAATTAAATTATTATTGACTGTAGTCACCCTACTGAGCTATCAAATACTAGGTCGATTCATTTGTTCTATTTTTTTTGTGCCCACTAACCATTCCTACCTCCCTACCACCCTGAACTCCCCTTCCCAGCCTCTGTTAATCATCCTTCTGCTCTGTATCTCTGTAAATTCAATTGTTTTGATTTTGATTACACAAATAAGTGAGAACATGCAATGTTTGCCTTTCTGTGCCTAGCTTATTTTACTTAACATAATGACCTCCCGTTCCATCCATGTTGTTGCAAATGATTGAATCTTATTCTTTTTATGGCTGAATAGTACTCCACTGTATATATGTACCAGATTTTCTTTATTTATTTATCTGTTGATGGACACTTAAGCCACTTCCAAGTCTCAGCTATTGTGAACAGTGATGCAACAAACATGGAATTGCAGGTATCTCTTCAATATGCATATTTTCTTCCTTTTGCGTACATACCCAGCACTGGGATTGCTGCATTGCATGGTAGCTTTATTTCTAACTTTTTAAGCAACCTCCAAACTGTTCTTCATAGTGGTTATACTAATTTACATTCCCACCAGCACCAACTGTGTACAAGGGGTCTTTTCTCTCCACATCCTCACCAGCATTTGTTATTGCTTGTCTTTTGGATATAAGCCATTTTAACTAGGGTGAGATGATATCTCATTTCTTATTATAATTTTGATTTGCATTTCTCTGTTGATCAATGGTGTTGAGCCCCTTTTCATATGCCTGTTTGCTATTTGTCTTTTTTAGAGAAATGTCTATTCAAATCTTCTGCCAAGTTTTTTGATCAAATTATTTGATTTTTTTCCTACAGAGTTGTCTGAGGTCCTTATATATTCTGGCTATGAATCCCTTGTCAGATGGGTACGTTGCAAATATTTTCCCTCATTCTGTGGCTTGTCTCTTCACTTTGTTGACTGTTTCCTTTGCTATGCAGAAGATTTTATTTTTCAGACAGAGTCTCTCTGTGTCACCAGGGTGGAGTACAGTGGCGCCATCTTGGCTCACCTCAACCTCCGCCTTCTGGGTTCAAGTGATTCCCCTGCCTCAGCCTCCCAAGTAGCTGGGACAACAGGCACACACCACTACACCCGGCTAATTTTTTTTTTTTTTTTTTTTTTTTTGTATTTTAGTAGAGATGAGGTCTGACCATGTTGGCCAGGATGGTCTCGATCTGCCAACCTCGTGATCCACCTACTTTGGCCATCCAAAGTGCTGGGATTACAGGCGTGAGCCACTGCGCCCGGCCCTGTGCAGAAGCTTTTTGACTTGATATAATCCCATTTGTCCATTTTTGCTTTGGTTGCCTCTGTTTATGGGATATTACTCAGGAAATTGTTGCCCACACTGATGTCCTGGAGAGTGTCCCCAATGTTTTCTTGTAGTAGTTTCATAGTTTTGAGTCTTAGATTTAACTATTTAATCCATTTTGATTTGATTTTTATATATGGAAAGAGATAGGAGTCTAGTTTCATTCTTCTGCATGTAGATATCTAGTTTTCCCAGCACTGTTTATTGAAGAGCCTTTCTTTTCCCCAGTGTATGTTCTTGGCACTTTTTTCAAAAATGAATTCACTGTAGGTGTGTGGATTTGTTTCTGGATTTTCTATTCTGTTCCATTGGTCCAGTACCATGCTGTTTGGGTTACTATAGCTCTGTAGTACAATTTGAAGTCAGGCAATGTGATTCCTCCAGTTTTCTAAACAATGTGCTTTTAAGTAACTCATGAGTCAAAGAGGAACTGTCACATGAAATTGAAAAAATATGTTGAGCTAAATGAAAATCAAAATACAACATACCAAAACTTTTGGTACATAACTAAAGCAGTTCTGAGAAGGAAATTTATGGTACTAAATATATATATTGTGAAAGAGGAAAGCTTTCAAATCTATCATTTAAGCTCCTACCATAAGAACTTAGAAAAGGAAGAGCAAAAGAAATCCAAAGCAAGCAGAAGAAAATGAAATAACAAAGAGTAGAAATCAATAAAAACAGAAAAAAATAAGAAAAATCAATAAAACAAAGAAGTGATTCTTTGACAAAATGAATAAAATTGACAAACCTCTAGCTAGACTGACAAAAAAGAGTGAAGACTCAGTGTCAATATAAGGAGTGAAACATGGGCTATCACTATAGACTCTGCAGACGTCAGAAAATGATACAGAAATACTGTGTCCAACTCTACACACATTATTTTGATAATTTAGATGAAACTGACTGACTCCTGTAAAAACACAAATTACCACTACTCATCTAATAGGAAATGTGAATATCCTATAACTATTAAATAAATCAAATTCATAATTTAAAAACTCTTAAAAATAAAATCTCTAGACCTAGGTGGTTTTATTAAAATATTCTACCAAATATTTAAGAAAGAATTAACATAAATTCTACAAAATATTTTCCAGAAAACAGGAGTGAAACAGTGAGGGGGAGTCATCCCAATTAATTTTATGAGGATAGTTTTACCCTGATAGCAAAACCATACAAAGACAGTACAAGAAAGAGAGAGAGAGAGAACTATAGAATAATATCTTTTAGAAATATAGACAAAAAATTCCTAGCAAAATATTAGCATATAGAGTTCAGCAATATATAAAAATTAATGCTACGCCATGGCCAAGTGGGGTTTATTTCAAGGATACAAGACTGGTTCAATACTTTGAACCAGCCTTCTAAGCCAGCTAAAAAGGAACTACATTATGAGCCAGATAAAGAAGAAAAATCATATTATCACATAACTCAATGCAGAAAAAGAATTTAATAGAATATTTTAATAAAACCATCTGATAAAATTTCTCAGAGAAATAGGAATAGAAGGATACTTTCTCAACTTCATAATCAGTATCTACAAAAATCCACAGGTAACATTATATTAGTGGTGAAAGACTGACATCTGCAAATAAGGTCAGTTTTATTTCTTCCTTTCTAATCTGTATGTCTTGTCTTTTCTTACCTTACTGTACTGGCTAGAACATCTAGCATTATGTCAAACAAGAATGGTGAGAGAAGACATTTTTATCTTGTTCCCAATCTTAGGGGAAAAGACTGACCGTATTTGCAGATGACACGACTATCTACATAGTAATTCCCAACTCCCCCTTCAAAACAATGACAGAAAAACTTACAGAAGGTCCTAGAATACAAGATAAACACACATCAATTATATTTCATATACTAGCAATAAACACATGAACAACAAAATTAAAAATGCAACACCATTTACAATCTCTCAGAAAACATGAAGCCCTTAAGTGTAAATCTAGCCAATCATGTTGAAGACTTGTATGCTGAAAACAACAAAATGCTAATTAAAGAAATCAAAGAAGATCTAAATAAATAATAAGGACATACAATGTTCATGGGTCAGAATACTTCAAAATGTAAGGATATTAATTCTCTGCAAAATAATATACAGGTTTAATTCAATTCCTATCAAAATCCTAGCAAGATTTTTGTAGTTGTAGATAAGATTATTCTAAGATTTATAAGGAAAGGCAGAAGAGGGAGAACAGCTAAAACAATTTCGAGCATGGGAAGAAATTAGTCTACTCAATTTCAAGAATTTTTGTATGGCTGTAGTAACTAAGACTTGTGGCAGAATAGATGCATAAGTAAATGAAACAGAACACAGAATGCAGAAATAGACCTACCCAGATAAAGCCAATTGATTTTTGACAAAAGTACAAGAGCAATTCAACGGAGGAATTATAGCCTTTTCAACAAATGGTGCTAGAACGATTGGACTTCCACAGGCAAAAAATAATAATAAATTGAACATTATTAAAGTGAAAAGCTTTTGCTCTGCAATATGCCCTGTTAATACAATAAAAATATGGGCTAGTGACTGCACAAGAGTATTTGCAAACCACACTTCCAACAATGGATATCTACATTATATGAAAACATCTCAAAACTCCATGGTAAAAAAAAAAAAAAATCCAATTACAAAATGGGCAGAAGTCATGGGCCAGGCACCTTGGCTTACACCTGTAATCCCAGCACTTTGGGAGGCCAAGGCGGGTGGATCACCTGAGGTCAGGAGTCCAAGACCAGCCTGGCCAACATGGTGAAACCCTGTCTCTACTAAAAATACAAAAATTAGCTGGACGTGGTAGCATACAACTGTAATCCCAGCTACTCAGGAGGCTGAGGCAGGATAATTGCTTGAACCCTGGAAATGGAGGGTGCAGTGAGCTGAGATTGCACCACTGCACTCCAGCCCGGGTGAGAGAGTAAGACTTGGTCTCAAAAAAAAAAAAAAAAAAAAAAAGTCATGAAGAAACATTTCACCAAAGAGAGTATACAGGTTGCAAATAACCACAAATAACCACATGAGATGTTCAACATCATTAGGCAATGGGGAATACAAATTAAAACCACAATGAGACATCACTAGATACCTAAATGAATGGCTAAAGTGAAAAATAGAGACGCCACCAAGTATTGACCATGACACAGAGAAACTGGATTACGCACAAATTGGGAATGAGAGTATAAAAAGCAATATACAACCACTCTGGGAAATATTTAGGCAGTTTCTTAAAATAAAAGTAAACATGCAACTATCATACTCCTGGACGTTTATCCCAAAGAAATGAAGACTTCTGTTGACACAAAAACTTATACATGAATGTTCATAGCAGCCGTAGCCATAATAGTCAATAACTGGAAACAACACAGACGTGAAAGACATCTGCAAATGACTGCTTAAACAAACTGTGGTACATCCATATCATGAAACACTCCTAAGCAATAGAAAGGAACAAACTATTAATACATACAGCAATCTGAAGGAATTTCCAAAGAATGCTGTTGAGTCAAAAAGGTAACCTCATTATGGAACATTCTTGAAAAACATTATGGAAATGCAGAACAGATTAGTGGTTGCCAGGAGTTAAGAGAGGCTCATTAGAAGGAAGTGAGTATGTCTATACAAAGGCATGATGGATCCTTGGGGTGATGCAAAGACTGTATTCTGCCTGTACCAATGTCAATACCCTGGTTGTGCTATGTACTACAGTTACACACAATGTTATCATTTGAGGAAACTGAGTAAAGGGAATCTGTATTAGTTCTTGCAACTGCATGCCACTCTATAATAATCCCAAAATAAAAAGTTTAAAACAGCAAAAAGATATGGCCAATTTGATGTGTAATGCATCTAATGTGATGATTACTGAAAGAACCTTGCCTGGAGGGGAGGAGGCATGGGTATAAATGCCGTCTGTGTCTACAACAGGCCATGCTATCTTAAGCAGACTCCTGGCTTTTTTGGGCCTCAGTTTTCTCATCTGTTAAGTGGGATATTTGAGCTAGATCATCTGTAAATGCTTTTCTGTTTAATGTAGAACTGTGTAGATGGGACAGAGAATAACTGATGGAGATTGATCCCAAAGTGGCCAGAGTGCAAGGTGCTTTATGGCACTGCACCACTTCCCTATGAAGCCATACACATCTCACTGAGTAAGGAAGGAAGCTGCCTGTGACTGAGACGCTGAAATGGACCAGGTAAAACAGTAAGCATGCCACACACGTGATATTACTTAGACAAAACACCAATAATAAACATGTACATATTTTTATTTCCATTTTTTCAGGGAGGAAACTGAGTCTTGAAGAGATTGTGTAACTTTGCAGTGAGTGCAAGCACTAGTAATTACAAAGTGTGAATTAAAAACCCAAAATGCTGCCTGCTAGCAGGATGGTAAATTATTTAACCTCTGTAAGCCTCTGTTTCCTTACTTGTAAAACAAATAAAACAGTTTCTGTTTTTCTGTGAAGAGTAGTTAGGATTATGCATGTAAAGCCTTAACATGAAATTTACTACATGATGAATATTCAAAAATTTTTTGAGATCATCATCATCATCATCATCATCATCATCGCCAGAGTTTCAGCCTGGATGTTCTGTTTTCAAAGTTCACATTCTGGACTTTCAGTCCTGGCAGTTGCTGCATTCTCCCTGGGCAACTCCATGAAGCCCTTTCTGATAAGATGGGAAAGGAGAAGTTAGAAAAGAAAGCCCAGCTCTAGCTATATCAGTTCCCAGCAGTTTTAACTCACCTCAGAGATGATGTAATCCTAGAAATCAGCAGTTTTGCATACCTTCTCCCATATCCTTCACCTACATCCCTGACTCTCAGTCATCCCCCACCACAGACAAATCTGCTTATTTCATGGATGGGAAAACAGGACCGGTGGAGTGGAGAGCTTGATCCAGGTTACACAGCTGGTCAGCAATGAAACCCAGGACTGGAGCCCCAGCCTTCCATTTCATTTCCATGTTCCCTTCCTCAACCAGGAACTGGTGCCCAGACACATCCTCTCCTTGTGCAGAATGTGCCCATGGTATCAATGATGTTCAGGAGAGTTCAGGAGAAAGGAAGATAAATGGACATGATGTAGCTGGGGAAGACCTTTTGGAAAAAAAGACTTGAGTTAGGTCCTGAATGAACAGAGGATGCCTGTAGGGGGAGAGGAGTGGGGAAAACCATTCAGGCCAAGGAGTCACTGGAGGGAAAGTATGGAAGTGGAAATACCTATGCTCAGGATCAGACAAAACAATCAGCAGACATGCATCTCAAGCCTGCTCCCTGCTCTTATTCTGACGAACTGACCTAAGCAGTGTCACCCCTTGAGCTTTCCCATCTTTAGAACGAGAGACTTGAATTCCTAGCGTGACTTCTGTCATGGTGGTGCTGAAGAGAGAATGAAATCAGGACTAGGGTTCTCTGTAAACTGTAAGGAGATGGGTCCAGGTACACGGTCACTGGTGACAGTGGGGAACCTCAGGAGGTAAGTTTAGGGAATCTTGAGGACCAGGCTGTGGAGTTTGGAAAGCAACCTCTAGAGCTGGGAGAGGAAACTGCTCCCTCTAGGCACGGCCAGCTCCATTCCTGCCAGCAAGAACAAGGACATCAGGTCAAACACAATGACCTGCAAAGTCATCGGTGGGTCCTAGAGGCTTTGATCTCCAAGCAAGGGAAGCACCAGCAGTTCTCCTCCCAGGTCCTCATGAAGTGCAAGACATGGACGTGAAGGCATGGGGGCAGCCCTGACCGCTACACTCATTGTTGCATTTCCCACAGGCTCTCCAAGGCTCCCCTACTGGCCTTCCAAATAGGAATAAAGACAGATGCCTTTGAAGCACATTTGAATGGGCTTAGGAAACTGTAAAGTGCTGTACCCACGGAAGAGCTGGCAACTTCTGGGAGCAGAGACATCTGGGCCTTTGATGGCAGGTATCTGCCTGTGCCGGCCCTCCTGGTTCTTCTCTTGGGGCCCACGCTTTCCCAAGTCTCAAAGGGGATTACACTGCAGAAGAAGGCAGAGTGCTGCTCAGGCTTAACTGAGCTTGCAGGCTGGTATTCTCTCCCCGTATCTTCTAATTAATAGTCAGGATTAACAGCTGCTGCTGCTGGGCCTAAGCCATCTAATCACAGCCGCACAGGCTCCTGGGTGCTCAGACTTCCCCGTGCTCCACAGCCTCCCCCAACCCTTGGAGAAATGCATTTGGAAATTAAAACAACAACAAAAACTAGAAGAAATCCATCCCCCCCTCTCCAGCCCCAGCGCCTCCTGGGATTGGAACTGTGCCTGCCTCTCACCTCTCTGAGATGAAAGCAAAAAGTGCCACTACCCTGGGGCCCCTCTTGGTTGGGAGGGTTTCAAAGCTTTGCTGAGAAGGGACAAGATGCCTGTCATTCCAGCCCACAGGCAAAACACAACCCGAGAAAGCAAACCACCTATATGATAATAATAATAATAATGTTATAATTTTTATGCTAACATGTGATTTCTAAGTGTTTTACATGAATTAAATTATTTCATATGCACAAAGCCCAAGTAATATATTACTATTCTTTTTTCATAGACCAGTAAGTGAGGAACAAAGAGGTTACATCACTTGGCCCCAGTCACACAGCTTGTTAGTAATGGAGATGAAATTTGAAAACCATGCAGGCTCAAAGAAGAAAGCCTGTAAGCCCAGGTATCCCCCTGCTCTCAACCAACTCACAAAACCATGCCACTGTGGGAGCAGAAGTTGGGAGTCCATAGACCTGTCTTTCGACTTCCCTTTGTAGGGGTGACTCCAGCAGCACCTGAGTCCCCTCTACAAACCCTGGGGCTATGAGGCACACACACTGCAAACTCTGGTAAAAAGCCCTCTGCTGGTCATGTTGGCAGGGGCCAGAGCTGGGTCCCAGGGTCAACGACTGACATCTCTGGAGACACAGGAAACCATGAATGAGTGGTCAGGGACCCTGGGAAGCTGCTCAGCCTGCACTAGTTCCTGCAGGGGCCTGCCCTTGGGGAAGGATTCCTGCCCCTTCCCATGGATCTGGCCCACCAGGGCCACACCTTCAATGTGGGTCAGACTTTGGTCTGCTCCCAATGGGCTCCACCTCCTTTTCTAACATACCTACAGCCCCGTCTCATTTTATGCATTTGTGTTTGCTCCACAAACATGGAAGGACCACCTACTAGACAGTCTGCTGGGGGCTGATGGTAAAAAGATAATGCAGTTTTCTTCACTCAGTGGATACCCCTGTCAAAAGCTCCTCTTCCTACACTCTGCTGCCCAGAGCTCCCACTGGACCACTTCTCAGAGGAGGCTTTCATGCTTCTCATCTGGTACTTTCCATTTCTCAAGTGGCAATGATGCTCCTCTAGAGTCACGTGATGATGGAGCCCTGTTTCCAACCAGAACCAAATTCCAAGTCACTCAGCAAACAGACCTGCACTCTGCTGGGTCAATTTGATAAGCTAATAGGAACTGAAATGTTACCTGTCAATGGTGAATCCATGAGGGTGCTGAGAGGAGTAGAAAAACACATAATTTGGTGTTAAATGGAAAAAAGTTTAAAGGCTAGTGAAGGCACTTCCTAGCTCTGGTGCTCTGATAGGCAGCCTCTAAGAGGGCCCCCATTGGTATTCACACCCATCTGTAGCCCCTTCCCCTGGAGTGTAGACTTTCCCTTAACTTGTTTTAATGGGTGGAATGCAGTAGAGTAATGAGATGTTACTTCCGAGATTAGGTTATAAAAAAAGCTGTGGCTTTTATCTCAGGCACACTGTTTCCTCGTCTCTAACAGCCCCCATGTTAGAGGAAGTTAGCTGCTATGCTGTAACATTATGGCAATGACCATGTGGCAAAGAACTGATATCTCTGGACAACAGCCAGGGAGGCCCTGACATGCATGAGTTTACAAGCTGATCCTCACCACCCCAACTGAACCTGGAGGTGACTGCAGCCCCAGCCAGGACCCTGACTGCAGCCTGTGAGAGACCCTGAACCTGCTGAGCCCAGATTTCTGATCTACAGAAACAGTGTGATAAAAGTGCAGTGTCTTAAGCTGCTAAGCTTTGGGGTAATTTGTCATGCAGCAGTAGGTAACCAATACACTAGCTGAGTGATAGTGAGCAGCTTTTTTCCTCACTTTACTATAGAACAAACTGAAACATATTTAAAAATAGGGAATAGTATAATAAATCCTGTGATGGTTAATATTAAGTGTCAACTTGATTGAGTTGAAGGATGCAAAGTATTGTTCCTGGGTGTGTCTGTGAAGGTGCTGCCCAAGGAGATGAACATTTCAGTCAGGGGACTGAGAGAGGTAGACCTACCCTCAATCTGGGTGGGCACAATCTAATAGGCTGCCAGCAAGGCCAGAAAGAAAGCAGGCAGAAGGTGGAAAGATGAGACTGGATAAGTCTTCTGGCCTCTATCTTTTTCCCGTGCTGGATGCTTCCTGCCCCTGAATATCAGACTCCAAGTTCTTCAGCTTTTAGACTCTTGAGACTACACCAGTGGTTTGCCAGGGGCTCTCAGGCCTTTGGCCACAGACCAAAGGCTACACAGTCGGCTTCCCCCCTTTTGAGGTTTTGAAACTCAGACTGGCTTCCTTGCTCCTTGGGTTGCAGATGATCTATTGTGGGACTTCACCTTGTAATCTTGTGGGTCAATACTCCTTAATAAACTCCATTTCATATATACATCTATCTTATTAGTTCTGTACCTCTAGAGAACCCTGATTAATACAAACCCCCATGTGCCCATCACCTAGTTTCAACAATTATGCACACATAGCCAGTCTTGTTTTATCTCTGTCCCCAATGTCCAAATTACTTAACTTTCCTTGGCCTCTATTTCCTCATCTCTAAAATAATATGGCTTAAAACATTTGCCTATCAGTGATTGCCTGAGTGAATACATACAGAGTGACTGATATGGTGGCTCCTACACAGTACAAGATTGATGAACATCTACTCTTGCCTTTCCTTCCTTTCACATCTTAGAAAACTCAATTTGTACTGTGGCTTAAAGATGTGACCCATTAAATTACAGGTTGGTGAAGACGACCTTACAATGACACGATGGCAAGGGCTTGGCACGAAGATTTTGTTCAGACTCCTTATGTAGGCATCAGCAGGAAATTACCATGGAAATGCCATTCTTCTGATCTTCCCTTCATTAAGTAACAACATATTTTCTGAATGCCTGTCTTACCAGAACTAAATACAAGGGTGCCCAGGGTAGGGTCCCTTGCCTTCAAAGAACACAACCTCCTAGAGGGTAGAACCACACTTTAGTAACCATGATAGCACTTTTTTTGTTGTTGAATTATAGAGTTGCATACAAAGTCCTGAAGATCTCCAATCACATGTATGGGTGGTGGGGGGAGAAATAGTCTTTACTGATACACTTTGAAGGCATATGGAACATTTGACCTTCTACACAAAGTGTCTGCAGGTCAACAAGCAGATAAGGGCTGTCCAAATAGCCCCATGGAGTTTGAGAGGGGGCAAAGTGGATGGCATTTTAGTGACATGGCAGGGATGGAAACAGGAAAGCGGAGGCAGTAGACAAAAACCACTCCATGGAGAGGCTAGAGGTTAGAGGCTGTGGTGAAGATCAAATAAGAGGGAGCCAGGACGGGGTGGGGATTTATTTCTAGGACAGTGTGTAGACAGAGAAAGACCAGAGGAGACAGAAAAATTCAAAGATGCAGGAGAAAGAAGGTAACTGACCGAGCCAAATCCAGAGGGGATGTGACAAATTGGGATGAGGTGTGAGGTGTGGCAGAGCAGGGGTCCTCTTCTCTGAGATGGATGGGAGGATCAGTGGCAGCATTGAGATCTTTAGAGCTTCTTGTCTAAATAATTATGTTTTTTCGATTACTAAAAGTGAGGCGGGGTTTGGGGAAGGGTGGGACCATCACAGAGAAGTATTCACCATAGACAGAGAATGTGAATCACTTCGTTAGGTTCCATTCTTCTGGGAGATGATGGGCAAAGAGAAGTGGCAGATTCAGTGGACAAGGAAAAAGAAAGACGTTATGCACTGAATGTTTGTGCCCTCTCAAAATTCATGTGTCAAAACCAGGGATTACCCCAGTGTGATGATATTTGCAGGTGGGGCTTTGGGAGGTAAGAAGTCTTAGATGAGGTCACGAGGATAGAGCCCTCCTGATTGAGATTAGTGCCCTTATAAGAGGCACAGGAGAACCTGCTTCTCCTCTCTATTCTCTGTCATGTGAGTCTACAATGAAAAGTAGGCAGTCTGCAACCTGAAAGAGGACCCACCAAAGTCCTATCATGCTGGATCCTTGATCTTGGACTTTCAGCCTCCAGAACTACAAGACGTAAGTTTCTGTTGTTTATAAGCCACCCAGTCTATGGCAGTTTGTTACAGCAGCACAAACTGAGACAGAAAAGGTATGTTAGGAGCCTGAGACCTCCCAAGGAAAGGCATTTAGGGGAGAATGACAAACTGGACACTGTTTGGGATGGGGGGCAAGAATAGTACTAGGCTGAAAGTAGAAAGACGGTGCTATGGACTGAATGTTTGTTTCCCATTCCAAAACTCATATGTTGAATTTTTGTATCTATATTTATACGTTGAATATTCATATTTATATGTTGAAGCCCTAATCTCTCGTGTGAGGGTATTTGGAGGTGGGACCTCTGGGACATTGTTAGGCCATGAGGGTGGTGCCCTCCTAAATGGGATTAGTGCCTTCAAAAAAAGGATTCTAGAGAGATCCTTCACCCCTTCTGCCACATAAGGACACGGCGAGAAGGTGGCTGTCTGCAAACAAGGTAGAGAACCCTCAACCACGACTAGCATCAGCTGGCACCTGGATCTTAGACCTTCCAGCCTCTAGAACTGTGGGAAATGCATTCACATTGTTGAAGCCACCCAGTCCCTGGTATTTTTTATAGCAGCGCTAACTGACTCATGCCCGTGAGTAGAGATGAAGAGGCACTAAAGGCAAAGCTTGTTTTTCCCCAAAGAAAGTTGATGTGAAAACATGCTTTAAAAGAGAGCAAAAGAAAAGATATTTGACATTTCTGGGACTTGTGAGCCCCGGGGAAAACAACCTATCCCAGGTGGGGAAGTTATGTGCCACATGAGGAGGGGGTGCAGGGTGCAGGACTGGGATCATATAGTCCTGGGCGCTGACTCGTGGGTTGGAGAGGGGTGCAGCCCATCTCCCACAATGCCTTTCCTCTAGCACTCTGGCACAGATGAGCCCAAGATGCTTTATAACTTTCAATCCTCTTTTTATGATCTTTGGAACTTGTCGCCATCTGCTATGCAGGGCTTTAATGCAAATCGGAGTTTGCTTTTATGGTTTCAATTAACCTAATAATAAAGCGGGGCAGGCAGGCTCCAAAGCATCTTCCCCTCCAATCCACTTCCAGGCAAGCTTCCCACCCTCCTCCCCCAAAATAACAGACCATGATGGCTTCATCCTGCAGTTGGAAACCCTTTGCCACATTAACCATGTCCTGTCTGCACCAAATCAACCACCTCCTGATTGTATCATAATTGCTGCTGGGAATCCCTTCAGAGGAAACGGATCTAGGGTCTCCTGTGACAGATGCTACTTGAGCACAGAGGCCACTCAGGCCAGGAGGTCTTTCCTGGAGCACAATATAAAGGGAAGGCCATGACTCTGAGAATGAAAGACACGGATTCAGATCATCCCTGTTTCACAGCTGGGTCACCTAGGGCATCTGTCTGAGCCTCACTTTCCTCGCCTATAATAAGAGGACAATTACATACAGCATGCATAGTGCTGTGAGGACGATGCATCTGCCTCCTAATAAGCCACATTTTGCTTTCGGTAGGAACCAGGAGCAGGTTAGGAAGATAAATCTAGGATCACTAGAGGGGTTTCCAGGGACATAAGACTTTCAAAGCTAAAAGTTGGAAAGCCCTGGGCAAACAGGAAGAAGCTGGTCACCCTAAACGTGTCTTCTCTCCAAGGTCTCTTTAGAGGCACTCCACAGGTGTATAGGTAAGGCAAGGCAAGGTAGGCACTTCACAGGTAAGGCAGGTAAGGTAAGGTAGGCGCTCCCACAGGTGAGGTAGAATCCCAGTTCCGAATTTTGTTCTTTTGCTCATGACTTGCTTAGAAATTTCACAAAGCCTTGGGGAGTCAAGTTTCAAAAATATAATTATTACCATTAATTTATTCTTAAACTACGATTGAAAACAACAAAGATTATTTGCATTTGCCTAGTAATGTGTAGCATACAAGCTGCACTTAATACCTGGAAAACCTCTGCAAGTTAAGGAAGTTATCCAAGGCCATATAGCAACAACATTATAGAGGTCCCTGGTCTTGAGCAGGTCACTTAATCACTCTTCCTTCCTTTTCTCAACTATAAAATGGAGTTAAAATATTTAGCTTGGTGAGAATGAAAGATAATGCATTTAAATTGCCTAAATTTTGTAGGTGATCCATTAAATGGTGGCACTAGCTCATTATAGTTTTTAACCTAACAAAATTGCTGTGTGGTTCTATAAAAAAAATTCCGGCCTTTGGCCTTAGGTGCTCACCCATCCTTTCTTTGGATGTGAATGTCCTATATTTTCTAAACTTGGTTGATTAGCTGGCATCAGTTGGCATTTTTTAAGTAAACACAGCCTTTGATTATAATTTTTGAATTATCTTCTCTTGAAGCAAAGGTGAGATGTACAATCCTATTTAAACCATTCACTCATTCATTCATTCACTCTATGAATATTTTATTGGGCTTCTGGCTCCCAGTGGGATTGTCCTAGGCTAGATATTTCTCTACTCACCCAGAATACATTACATTTTAGTTTTCAAGCTGAAATCACCTTTAGGTTCAGAAGTTTCTCCTAGCTAGACAAAGACAACCCTTCTAGAAAGGTGAGTGGGAGTATTGTTTGGATCCGGGAGCAGAGGTCAGCTTTAAGACTGTATTTCTACTATAAGCACAAAGGCAAAGGCCCACAATACTTTTGGGGGCCCCCCAAAATGTGTTATTTTTAATCAGAAAAAAATAAATATACTCCATCCTGGTTTATATTTGTATTTATACCATCACAATTATAAAATATTTTACACACACACAGAAACTCACACAGTTTTTAATGGACTAAAAGGGTCTATGAACATAAATGCCTAAGGCCCACGAAAGTCAATACAGCCCTGAGCCAATATCATTTCAGAGCTGGAGCTTTCAACTGCGTTGTGGTTAGCAGAGTGGCCAGCTACAGGAATGATTCCCTAAAACCTCTAATGCAAGGCTTCCTGCAAATGAAAGGGACATGGAGGCCACAGAATGACTGGATGGATGGATGGATAGATGGATAGATGGAGGATGGATGGTGGATGGATAGATGACGGATGGATGATGGATGGATGATGGATGGATGGATGGATGGATGGAGGATGGATGGAGGATGGATGGAGGATGGATGGATGACGGATGGATGACTGGATGGATGGATGGATAGATGGAGGATGGATGGTGGATGGATAGATGGTGGATGGATAGATGATGGATGGAGGATGGATAGATGATGGATGGAGGATGGATAGATGATGGATGGATGACGGATGGATGGACAGGCAGATGGATTAAAGAACATATTTATGAAGGTGCAAAGATGAATAAGTTAGCAGGACCAGAAGTGGAGGAGACTTAGTGCCCTGCAAATTCAGAGGGAGAATTGACCTTGTGTTCTGCCTAGGCCCAGCTAAAAAGGACCTCATGAGTCTTACTTTATCCTTTTTAACCAGACTTTAAAAATCTTACTGTAAGGTTGGTATTTAAAGCACACATACAACTCCCATTGAGTGATTTAACTGGGTTTTGTGTATAAGAGTAACTCAAATGCAAAGGATTAGCCCTTAATCTAGTAAGTGCCATATCCAAACCCAGGGCTGTGGCTCAAGTGCTAAGTTTTTCCAGAACCATGGGCTGCCATTGGGGAGATATTGTCTGCTAAAGTTTTCTTTCTTTAATACTACACACCATTTCACTTGGCTTAAAGACAAGAACCAGTTTCAAATTAAAAAAATACAAAATAGGCCGGGCGCGGTGGCTCATGCCTGTAATCCCAGCACTTTGGGAGGCCGAGGCGGGTGGATCACAAGGTCAGGAGATCAAGACCATCCTGGCTAACATGGTGAAACCCTGTCCCTACTAAAAATAGAAAAAATTAGTCAGGCATGGTGGCGGGCACCTGTAGTCCCAGCTACTCAGGAGGCTGAGGCGGGAGAATGGCGTGAACCAGGGAGGTGGAGCTTGCAGTGAGCCGAGATCGTGCCACTGCACTCCAGCCTGGGCAACAGAGCAAGACTCTATCTCAAAATAAATAAGTAAATAAATAAATAAATAAATAAATAAATGAAAAGAAAATAAAAAGAATGACCGAAAAGTAGTAACACATAAACCAAAAACACTACTGACATTTTCTGATACATATCTTAAATTTCAGAGATGCTTCTTGTGAAATTATTTAGCTGAGAAACAACAATGAAGGCATTTATTTTCCAAGCAGTGATGGCACCAAGACAACTGGCAAAAAGTGTACTCGGCATGAAGACAAGAGTTGGTTTTCATTTCTCTTTGGATGTTTTGGGCATCTTCTTCTGCCTCACAGAGAATCCCTGAGAGACAACCCTTGGACTTGCTTGCCCTCCACCAGTCACTGCCAGGGACCTCCTGAAACACCAAGATCCCCAAGGGACCATGGTGTGTTACCAGCTTAGCGTCCTCATTTTGCCTTCTTCGTGCCCTTCTTTCCACATCTACAACCCCACTCCCACTGTTATAAACCATATTTAATAAAATGTAGACACCCAGGATGCTACAGTGAATGATTGTAACATCTCTGATGGTAACTACACATTGAAAGGGACTCATTAAAACTAATGAACAAATGGGCCAATTCGCACTAAAATGCAATTGTAAATAAGCAGCCTCAAAAGTGAGAAGGGCAGGGGCTGTTAGTTCTCATTCCCAGTAAGAGGCAGAGATAAATTGGGTACAAATGGAGATCCAATAGGTGCTGACAGTAACAGATGAAGATCTATGAAAATTGAGGATACTTTAATGAGTTATGTTGAACAGATGCAAGAGAAATTGGTCCAGGAGGGTGCCCTTGGAAAGCTCTGTAGTCCTCCATATGCTTGGGTTTGTAGTTTGTCTCTCAACCACATCATCTTGATAAATGAATGCTCAGCTCTCCTTTTAGGTCCTCTTACTGGGCTAGAAGCTGAGGCCAAACTTGTGGTTTTTCTCTGTTGCAATCTGCAGTATCTTAAGCACACCATTTTCTCTCTGTGTGCCTCACTTGTGTTATCTCTACAATGGAAGTAATTATAATTGTGAATCTTGCCTCAAAGTCTTGTAAGGGGGATGGATGTGACAATGAATGTGAAAGTGTCACACACCACACACACAGTGGTGAGGGATTCAAGAGACAGCTCTAACACACTCTGGCCATATGGCCTACCGTGGGCTAGTATTTCACCTCTGGAGGCCTAAAGTTTCCTCACCTGTAAAACGAGGAGCTTGGATTCGTCAGTGGTTCTCAAACCTGGCTGCACTTCAGAATCACTTGGGGAGCTTTTTAAAAATAGTGATACCTGGAAACTTCCTCAAATTAATTACACTAGAACCTCTGGGGTTAGGCCCCACACATCAGTCTATTTTAAAGCTCCTCAGGTGATGCTGTTGTTCAGCCAGAGTTGTGAATTGCTGAACTAGATGATCTCTAAGGGTTCTTTCCCTCTAACATTCTGTGACTCTCTAATTTGTTTTATAATTGCATGAAACATATTGGCTTTGATCCAGAGCCATTTCTACCTTAAGGGGAAACGTCCCCCAAATAACAATGAAAGGGGGGCACAGGAGGGCAAACCAGGTGCTGGAGCAGTGGATTCCATCTGTTTCAGAGCCATGGTACCTATAAAAAGCTGGACATGATGGTTGGCATGCTTAGAGCAAACTTTTTTAGTATTTCCTCCTAAAAGTGGTTGAGATTTTTTATAAATGAATTCACACTCTTTGTAACATTTTGAGGTTGGTTTTACTCACTCAGTATAATGTTTTTTGAAATCCATCCTAGTGATGCACGCATCAAAAGTCTGTTCCTTTTGATTGCTGAGTAGTATTCCATGATAGGCATATACGCAATTTGATTAAACTTGCCCACTGAAAAAAACTGAAGTCAGTTCCAGTTTTTGACTGTTATAAAGAAAGATGTTATACACATTTTTATATAGGTGTTTGCATGAACATAAGTTTGGCATTTTGTGGGATAAATGCCCAGGAGTGCAATTTGTGGGTCATATGATAAGTACATGTTCAGCATTGAAAGAAACTGCCAAAACCATTTTCCAGAGTGGCTGTGCCATTTTAAATTCCTACCAGAAGTATATGAGTAATCCAGTTTCTCTGCATCATCACTAGCATTTGGTGTTCGTCACTCTGATAGGTATGTGGTGATATCTCATTGTGATTTTAATTTGCATTTTCCTAATGTTTAATGATGTTAAATATCTTTGATGATTTCAATTATTTTTAGTGTTAATGATTCAATAATTTTTAGTGTTGTTAACTTTTTTTTTGGCCCAGGATATAATTTATCATGATGAATTTTCCGTGGTTGCTTGAAAAAAATTTATACAGTCATCCCTCGATACATATAGGGGATTGGTTCCAGGACCTACTCCCCAATCCCCAACTTCTGCTAACAAAATCCATTCATACTTAAGTCCTGCAGTCAGCCCTGTGGAACCCACATATAAGAAAAGTCAGCCATGCATATACACAGGTTTCATACCCATGAATACTGTATTTTAGAAAAAAAATCCTTGTACAAGTTGACTTGTGTAACTGTTCACCATGTTGTTTGAGTCAACTGTATTCTGCTGTTGTTAGACAGAGTTCCACATACGCCAATTAGATCATGTTGACTGGTTGTGTACACTGAAAATAAAAGTCCCACAACTATCTGAATGGACCCCTGCTCTTGGCCAAGGGCATTCTAAAGTTAACCTGAAAAACTAGTTCAGGCCATGGTGAGAAGTTGGGGTTTGACATGCCTCATTATACCCTCCTCCCTTTGAAATTCAGGCACAATGGACCAGCATTAACATTAAAACAGAGCTCTTAAGACTTTTTGTAGCAATAAGACACCAAATTCTGGTGTGACATGAGTATGGCATCACACAACAGATAGCCAACCCTGAAAGAAATCAAAGTATTTTACCCTAAAATATATTTCTTTGACGTATTTTGAAATGACCCTGCAAAGCTATCTCTTGTGGGAAAAATCTACATTACATAGAGAATCCTTTTCCCTTCCCAAGTCTTTTCCCTTATCCAGGAGAGGACTAAGAGTCTGGCACCTTTTTAAGTCTGATAAGAAAAGTTATAATCTATTCTCTCTGAAGCCTGCCACTTGGAGGCTTCATCTACATAATGAGAACCTTTGTCTCCACAATCCCTTATTTTAACCCAGACACTCCCTTTAATGGATTCCAGGTTTTTAGATGAACTCTTTCAACCAATTGCCAATTGTAAAATTTTTGAATCCACATATGCACCCATGATCTAGAAGCCCAATCCCTCCCAACCCTCCACTTCAAGTTGTCCCACCTTTCTGGACCAAATCAATGTATATCTTAAATGTATTGGTTGATGTCTTAGGTCTCCCTGAAATGTATAAAATGAAGCTGTTTTGGCACATGTCATCAGGACCTCCTGAGGCCATGTCACAGGCATGTCCTTAACCTTGGCAAAATAAACATCTAAATTGATTGAGATTTGTCTTACATACCTTTTGTATTACAAAAAGTTGTTTGCATTGCAAAAGGTGTTGTTAATTTCTTCTACATCCTTGCTAATATTCTCTCTAGTACTCTATCAATTGCTGCGAATGAGGCAGAGAAATCCTCAACTATAATTGCAGATTTTTGTATTTCTCCTTTCTTTTCTATCAAGTTTTTGCTTCAGGTATCATGAGGCTCTGTTGTTTGGTGCATACACATTTAGGATTTTTATGTATTCCTGGTGGATTGATCCTTTTATTTATTTTAAAGATATAAATTTATTAAAACTTTGAAGTTAACAATTTATTGAAGTCAGAAATAAAATAATATGTTAATTATAAAAACCTAGAAGTCCCAGGAATTAGATTTCAAAGGATTTGATTTCAAACAATTCCTTATAAATAAGGATTGATTATTTTATTAATATATAATGTCCCTCTTTGTCTCTAGTAATTTTATTTGAAGTTTACTTTATCTACTTTTAATATTTTAAAAAATATACCAATACAGTTACATAATGTATATATTTACATATTAACATGTAAATTTATATAACATTCTAAAAATATTATAATTATAGAGATGGATCATAGATCAGTGGTTGCCAGGGATTAGGGAGGGTAAAGGAGGTTGATATGGTATAAAAGGATGGTATAGGGGATCCTTGGGATAGAACTGTTCTGTACCTTGGTTCTGGTGGTGGTTACATAAATATATGTATACAGAATTAATATGCATTATAAATTGCATAGAACTAATATGCACACACAGAAATGATCATACAAAAAATTAGTGACCTCTAAGTAAGCATGGTGGGTTATATCTGAAACTGCTATTGCAAAATTATAGCTGAGACAATTGTTACAGTGAAAAAGATCTGACATAACCAACTTCATCCTCCTTCTAATCTCTAAACTGTTCTTGTTCATTCCCGGGTGTGTAGGCTGAACTAACTTTGAGACGAACTTAGATTATAGTTTAACTTGGAAACAAACAGGAAAACAGTCTTTCCCAAAACAAACCTTCCCGGAGACTAGACTGCCTTTGCAGGACTAACAAATTAGCACACAATTAGAAATTATGATTTAGGAGTCATGTAGCTGGAGGCTACAACATTCTGACCCTTCCCAAATTGCTCCTGGGGTTATCATTTCTATTGTAAAAAACTAAGATCAGTGCTTGAGATATTCTGTAGGCCCTGCTAGATCAGCTGGCACCACCCAGATCCATAAACTGCCTCATCTGGTCTTGTGGCACCTGCCCAGGTACTGACTCAGTGCAAAAAGACAGTTTTGACCGCCTATTATTTCATCTCTGACCCAACCAATCAGTACTCCCAACTCACTGGCCCCTACCCACCAAATTGTCCTTAAAAATCCTCGATCCCCGAGTTTTCAGGGAGTCTGATCTGAGTAATAATAAAACTCCAGTCTCCTATACAGATAGCTCTTTGTGAATTACTCTTTCTCTATGGCAATTCCCCTGTCTTGATAAAACAGCTCTGTCTAGGCAGCAGCCAAGGTGAACCTGTTGGGTGGTTAGATATCAGTGTTAATTTCCTGATTTTGATTTTATTCTACAGCTTTGCAAGATGTTACTCTTCGGAGAGCCTGGATGAAGACTATACAGCACCTCTCTGTATTACTTCTTATAGCTTCATGTGAATCTACAATTATATCAAAATAAAAAATAAAAAAATTAAGAGTATTCTTACTTTTATATATTTTTGAAATTTTCCATAATAAAACATTTTGAATGATGGATGAGAAATTAGCATAAATTCTGCTCCTTTACACATTTCTGTTTGTGTTTTCCCTATTTGCTTGGTATTACAGACACTACATGAAGACAGTCAGTCTGGGACTTTGTGTGTTTACCCCTTGGTATCACTGACATTTTGATATTTCAGTTTAAAATCTGACTTGATCACATATTAAACCTCAAGTCTTCCTCAGCCTGGGCAGGAGCCCCACTGCCTACGTAAGCTCAGGTTGGAAGGGAACTTGCTTGGGGGCCTCACATGGCTATGATCACTCTCATTTGGTGCTGTTCTTATGCTTGTATTCTTTCTTGCATTTGCTGCCCTTCTCTTCTCACTGATTTATCTGAGTAAGGGGGAAAGGGCCTCAGCACTTGGAGCCCAAAGGTGTGGACTCTGCACCAAGCCTCACAGCTAAGTCCAGATTTGGGCAAGTCACTGGCCCTTACAGAGCCCTCGTTCCCTCACCCATCAAATGAGGATTACTGTACAACCATCACAGACAATCACATTGAGAAACCAACGAGAGGGCATGTTAAGGAATTTATTAACCACATTGTGTCATGCAAATGCAGACTGTGATTACTATTAGGTCCTTCTCCTGACTCTTCAAAAAAGCTCTTTAGCGCTGATTCTCTTAGGACACATAGATTGCTTGCACAGTATTTATTTAACTTTGGGTCATTTGGTGGATGTTGCATGCTTGATTTGACTTTGGCAAAGCACATCCTCCTCCAAGCCATGCTTAGAAGTTAAAAGAAGGATTTCAGACCATGCCAGCCTGGGAGAAGTGAGTGATGACCTTCCAGGGACCTCAGGACTTACACAAGTGATCAAAGAAAGCCCAGGATGAGGTGCTCAGGCAGTGGGCAAAGCTAGGAAGAAGAAGATGCTCTCAGGAGAGAAATGGTGAGTTTGGAGCAATACTCAGAGAGTTAGTTCTTAGTGGAAGTCCTGTTTGTACCCCTGGGCTTAGGCAGTAGGAGTGAGAGAGACTCAGGAGACATTTCTCAGATACCTCATCCACTGTACTCATCAGGGTTCTGCAGAGTCACAAAAGCATCAGAATCTGTACAGATATATAAAAAGAGATTTATTATGAGGGACTGACTCATATGCTTTTGCAGGCTGAGAAGTCCCAAGTCTGCCATCTGCAAGCTGGAGGTCCAGGGAAATAGTGGTGTAGCTATCCAAGCCCAATGGGCTGAGAACCAGGGCGCCGATGGTTTAAGTCCAAGTCTGAGTCTGAAGGCCAGAGAGCGAGGAACACCAATGTCCAAGGGCAAGAAAAAATGGGTTCCCCAGGTCAAGCAGAGACAGTGAATTTGCCCTTCCCCAGCCTTTTTATTCTAATCAGGCCCTCAATAGATTCGATGGTGCCCACTGGCATCGAGGAGGGCCACCTTCTTTACTCAGTCTGCTGATTCAAATGCCAATCTCTTCTGGAAACACCCTCACTGACACACACAGAAATAATATTTTAATGGCCATCTGGGCTTCCCTTAGCTCAGTCAAGTTAACACATACAATTAACAATCACATTCCCTTCTGCTTTCCGCAAGGTCAACTAATGCCTGTCTCCCTCCTCTTTCCTTTCTCTCTGTCATGTACCCTTGCTTCTCTGGGTTGCAGAACTAACCACACTGTGCGTCTGTATCTTTCGGTGCTTTACTTTATAAGTACCTTGAGGGCAGAGGCTCTAGCTTTCAAGGCTGCATCTACCTTACCTGGAACATAATGGGTGCTCCACAGATGTCTGTGGAATGAGTGTATGGATGACTAAGTGAAGAAAAGGGCAGCAGAGAACAGAGAAACAAAGACAGCAAAGAGGAGTGCAGAGAGCTGCAGGGCAGGGCTGTGGAGGGTGGACAGGCCATGGAGGGCAGTGCAGCTGGGTTCTGGCAGCTTCTCCTCATCTCAGCTATTGCTTCCTCTTCAGCTCCCCACAGGCATGTAATGGTGTCCCTCACCTGCAGGCACAGAGCTGTGGGATTGATTGGACAACCATCCTACTGGACAGACTGAGACCATCATTAACAGCTACAACTGCTCATTTCTCACACCTGAGGTTTGGAAAACAGCCATTCACAAACCCTGAGTGTCCACTTGCTTCCACCCCACCTGCTCTTTGCTGTGCTCTTTCCTCAAGGTGCCGTGTCCTCCCTGCCTGTCTTGCTGTGGGGTCACACCCTCCAGCCTGGCACCTCAAGTCTCCTCCCTTTGCACCTTGTAACTGTCACTCTATGTTCTCTTCATGCCTGAGGCTCCTGATCCTGAAACAGAGTCAGAATTCCTCTTAAGGACCCTCTGCTAACCCTCCCCACCCCATACACCGCTGTGCAAGCATGGAAGTTAAGTAAAATCTTGAGTTCATTCAAGGGAAATTCCAGACACCCAGCTAGCCCTAGGAAGTAAATGGGCAACATAATAAGCAAGAAGGCAATAGTAGCTTAAAACAATAGCCAAGGAAGTTAGAGTCACAGGATGTTTGGTTCCTTATAGAAACTAAAGACAACATCTTAATATATGTTCCTGAGTTGTTTTTCAGAAACCCTAAACCCCACCAAGTGGATCTGCTGGCACACAGACCTCAGATAGAGGAACTGAGCCCTGAACTCGGATCATCATTCTTCATTCTAAATTTCTTCCAAAAGGGCCTGGGGGAAGCCAGAGCTAACCTTCTTTTCTGCTGATCCCAATTGTGAAGCACAACTTCTCTTCCTTAATGAATTGCAAATCAGAAAATCTTTTAATCTACCTATAACCTGTAAGGTCTTACTTCAAGATATCCCACTTGTTGAGGCCAAACCAATGTAAAATCTCCATGTATTGATTTATGATTTTGCCGGTAATTTCTGCTTTCCTGAAATTTTTCCTGCCTTTAAGAACTCTTGCTGGTATGCCATCAGAAAGGTCAAGTCTTAGGTGTCAGCCACTCAATTCTCCTTGCTTGGTGCCCTGTAATGGAATGCCCTCATTTTTCCCACTGCAAACATCAGTGTGGGTGTTTGGTCTTACTGTGTGGGCAAGTAGATCCCAGTTCAGTTAGGACACAGTCCTTCCACTGGGGATGCTCAGACCTCACCCATGTCCACTCAGATTATTTTTTAGGGACTGGGTTGGGTTGCTCTTCCCCAAGCTATGAGTCTGTTCACATGAGTGAGCATAGTGGTTAAAGGCATTGACCATACAGTTCGAGGTTCAAATCCTGGCTCCAGCACTGGCCATCTTGGGACCTCAGGCAAATTAAGTAAACTGTGTGGGCCTGCTTCCCTCCTCTGTGACATGGGGCTAATTATAATACCTGGTCATATATAATAAGGTCAGGAGGCCATGAGGTCATGCAGGTAAAATACCTAATCCAGAGCTTTTGAGCTAGTAAGTATTTGACAAATACTGGCTGCATTATCTTCATTGTTATTGTTAATTAGCACATAGTCCAGAACCATCACCACTGCCTGCCTTGACTGGAGTCCTGTTGGGATGGTGATTAAATATGGCAGAGTTGACGACCTAGCTGTCACCTAGGAGGAATGCATCAACGCCAGGATAACCTCCCCAGTGATGCGAACTCTGGCTTATGGGTCTCTCCACTGATGCTGTGGTTTCCAGATTCCCCAAATATCACCTGCTGACCCAAATGACACTGAGGCTGAAAAAGTCAGGCATCAGACCCAGATAAGGCATAATTCAAAATATGTAGCACACCCTTTCCCCACCCCACCCACAAACACACACAGACACCCAGTTCTATGGAGCTCTAGGCCTCTGGGATTCGGGTATGAGAAGATCAGATATGTAAGAACAGAAAATAATGTAGTGGCCATGTCAGATGGCTGATTCCCTCCTAAGGAGGCAAATCGGCAGATGGATTTTAGGTAGAGGCTACATATGCCAAGATGGTGCATACACTGTGGTATGCGGAGGAGAGAGGAGAAGCTGGGTTCACTCACCCTGGTCAGGGTGAACTGTCACCAGAGAACAAAATGACTGGAAAGGCTGTGCACTGGGGGAGACTTCTCTTTTAGGAGGTGCATGTCGGAGAAAATTCTTCAGAGGAGTCTGCCTGTTAGATCCTTAGCAAGTGAACAGGAGTGCGGGAGCGGAGATACAGCTGACCCCTTAGACATCCCGAACGCCACCTTCGGAAGGGGCGTGGAAGAACACCTCCCTCCCTGTACCTCCTCCTTCCTCTGGATAAGGTGAGGTCATGGGCTGGCCCCCTGACAACAGGAGCTACTTTCCATGACAACCTAAGATGCTGCTGCTGCTGCATCAGAGGGAGAATTACAGTCAGGCTTGCATTAGCTTCAGGCAGTGCATAAAAGGGGAATCAGCACTGCATTAAAGGGAAATGAGTATTTGTTTTGAAATGTATTTAAAAGCTCTGGCTGGTTAATTATTTAAGGACCAGCGGGTATCTCAGCTGCCATGGAAACCTCTGGTTATATGATTCCTTCCTGGAACCCTCAGACACCTCCCTGCAACACACACACATTCACACACGCACACACACACTCTCATGCGCATTTACACACCTACACTCACATAGGCACACTCATACACATATGGTCACACACACACATTCACACACATGCATTTGCACACATACCGTCAAAGAGACATTCACTTATACATGTAAATGGCCACACACATATATACTCACATTTGTACACATTCACATGCTTATATACATTTTCACATGCACATTCACATACACACACAAATGGTCACACCCATTCACACATTCACACTCACACAAATGCAAACACTTACACACTCATATACACTCACACGAACACATTCACATTCACTCTCTCTCACACACACAGGGCTCTGTTGGAGCCCTCATATTTTCCTGCTCTCACTATCCATGAGGTGCTCAGAGACTGCCCTAGGATTTGTGCAAGATGTCCTGGGTCATCCCTTCCAACCCCTTTGGCTCTAAGCAGGCTGCTGCCCTTTGTACGTGGAACCAGGCACAGCGTGTCTCCCTTTCTAAATTATAGTCAAGCGCCATTATGAACAGGTGGGGCCACTAACTGACTTTGCTCAGAGTCCACAAGGCTTAGGGGAAACAGCAGGCCAGACACACGAGGGACCAGAAACAGGACTAACATCACTTGTGTGACCTTGGACAAGTTTCTTAGCCTCTCTGACCCATAATTACCTCATCTGTCAAATGGGGATCATAACAGCAGAAACGCCTTTTATCTGGATGATCTTATTTGATCCTCTGAGCCACCCTTGAAGCAGGGGTCATTTCTATCCTCATATGCTAGATGATGAGAAACCCCTGGTTCAGAAAGAACGACAAACTTCCCCAAAGGTATATAAATGAACCCAGGTGGTTTCCCACCAGAGACCACTTCTTTGCACTACCACCTCCTTACCAGTGAATTGCTATGAAGATGGCAGGAGGTGTGCATGGCATCAGAGAAGGTGATTCCCCCCATCCACACCTCCTTTGCCCTGAAGGATCTGGACAGATGCCCTGCACTTAGGCCAGAGGCAGGTGGAATTTCCTGCTGGCTTCGGGAGCAGGGTCCTTGCCTTGGAAAAGAGTCAAGTCCAAGGGCTCAAATTTCCTTTCGAAAGAACTTTTCGAGAGCTGGAGTGGCGCCTCTCATCCCTCCCTACACTGCTGTGGCACTGCACCACTGAACTATATAATTGCATATTTGTTTCTGTTGAGTCTTGAAATATTAGGGCCCAGTGTATAATTCCAGGGCTCCTGTACTGAAAATACTGCCATGTAACTACCAAATAAAAAGACAAATAATGTGGCCAGAGCCACAAGCCCATACTGCCCTGCTTAATTAATGGAAAACTTTATTAAGAGCAGGCAGAAAACAGACCAACCTCTGACACCAAGCCTTCTCAGAGGATCCTTAAAGGGATAATAATGCCTTCTGAATAAATCCTGCATCAGAGTCTACTAAGAGTCTTTCATAATATCTTGTCTGTGTGCAGCTTTGATGACTGTGTTTGTGATGGGGCAGGGATGGGGTCACACTGGCACAACAAAGGCTAAGACTCTGTGGCCAGGAAGATGTTGGACATGCAAGCTGGTGGGTCTTCAGATGCCAGAGACCCTCACTGCAAGGGGGAAAACACGTTTGGGTTAGGACAAACAGATCAGAATCCAGGGAAATGTAAAAAGATTGTTGTACATGAGGATAGATGAGTCCAGATAAGCAATTTGTCAAGAATCACACAGGCAGAAATTTCTCTGCAGAAAAGAGATCCTGAGAGTATAAAGCTCATAGGAAGGAAAACTAATGAGGTCTGACCAGCAGGAAAAGGCAGGTGGGCCAGGACCACACAGGTGACCAAGGGGACTTGAGCCTAGGACAAACATTGTGCTGGCTGAGGAGTTCTTTATGCATTCCCTCCCAGAGCCCCTAAAGAATTCAGTGCTTAGCTTTTGAAAGACCTGAAATAGGAAGGCACAGTTTGGTTTCCTCTGCCCAAATGGACTATATACCTGGGAAGTGACAGCCAGTGTCCAGGGAAGGAAGCCCAGGCCAAACGTGGGATGCAAGTCCCGTAGGCAAGGCGCCTGGACACAGAGGGTTATGCATTTACATTTGCACAGGTGAGGAAGCTGAGCACAGAAAGGTCATGCAATTTGCCCAAGGTCATAGAAGGAGGTGGTGATGCTGCCTGGGAGCAAAACCATGGCATCCGGCTCCAGAGCCTGGAGATCAAAGTCTGGAAAGGACCCTTTGGGAGGTTCTAACAGGGAAACAGGGAGATTGAAAACATGGTCCCTCCTGCTGACAGCAGTCTGCAAACACAGGCTGGGGTTCAGCACTGGGGCAGGCAGAAGTAACAAAGCCTCCCTCTCCTGATCTCTGTCTCTCTGCCTCATTCTGTCTGTCTCTTTGCCTCCCTTCCCCCTCTCTCTCCCTTTCTGTCTTTCTGCTCTCATCTCTCTGCCTTTCTCTGTCTGTCCTTCCCCCTCTGTATGTCTGTCTCTCTTCCTCTCTGTCACTCCCTTTCTCCTTTTCCCTGTCGCTCTCCCTCCCTTCCTCTCCCCCACTTTCTCTCTTTTTCTCTCACCCTTTTTCACTGTCTCTCCTTCATTCTCTCCACCTCTGCCCCTCTCTCTCTGCCTTCCTCCCTCTTTCCCTCTCTCTCTCTCTCCCCCACCTCCTCACTCCCTCCTTCCATTTCTTTCTTTGTGTGTCTCTCCCCTCTCCTTATCTTCCCCTTGCTAGGAACAGGAATAAGCAGGGGAGAAGTAGAGGAAATATATGACAAATTGGCAAAAAGCTGTGTCTAACTAGGATGTTTCTCAAACTCATCTGGGATCCGTCAGCATTTCCTTCAACTGTCTATATTTTTGTGGTGCCATGTAATGGTTATCTCTGTTAAACAAGTTCCTATATACAGCTCTCCTCCCTGAGACCACCTGTGGGAAAACAGGTTAGGCACTCGGGTTTAGATTTTGCTGCCATTTCTGCCTTGGTTGAAAATGTACTGAAAAGGCAAGACACTTTTGTTCTGAAGACAGCGAGTTTAGTGCCAGGTAATGAGGTGTCAGGAGAGGGTTGACGGTGGAGTGTATGTCACAAAGTCCTTGTCTCCTGGATCTCTCAGAAGAATCTCACCAGCCCCAGCTTTCCTTTGAGGTCCTAAACTCAGCTGCTGCAGAGCATGAGGGTCCCAGGTCACAGCTCTTCAGTGACATTAGATTTCCAGTGAGCTGGCAATGCAAAGAGTGGGGACCCTTGCCCAGTGGCAATCAGTTTCTCCTCATTCCTTTGCTGGTGTGTGGATAGGCCTGAGACGCAGCTGCCTGTGCACCCATCCCTCTAACTGGAATTATGTGTCTAGAGAAAATCCTTTGGCCTCTCAAGCTTTCATTTCCACCTTGAAGCCAGTCAGCGGAGACAGAGTTGAGCTTGACTCCTATCTCCTTGAAAATTGACGTTGAACAAAAAGCTTCTTTTCTCAAAAACCTGGTGTCATAGTATTGGTTTCTAGCACATCAGACAGGGAGCCCCCTTTGCTCTTTAACACTGGCAGAGACCATGCTCTTATGTTTGAGAAGCTCAGATCTTCTCCACTTGCAGCTGAAATCTTTAAGACTAGAAGGGGCTTCACTAAGGTCCACCCAGAGATAGCAGGACAGTTCCTGGATACCTCAGGGAAGACACCCAGAATACAACCTAAGATGCGTACAAATCACTTTGATCTATTTCATGGACTCAGGGCCTCCTGTTCTCAGCTTTGTGTATAGATAATGTGAAAAACAATAGCACTTAGATATCACAAGTGTATTTGTATGCATGGGTAAACTGTGTGTGTACATGTATATGTACGTGTGCATGTGTATGAGAACACACACAACGTGTATGTGTGTAAGAGTAAAAAAAAAACATTTCTGAATAGAAAGATGCAGATTCCAGTTCTGTGTGTTGTTTTTCATCAAGAAATGATTCCCTATGCCCATTTTCCACCTTGTGAAGTTAACTCTCCTTTATTAATACCCCAAAATGCCTCCTTTAAGTTTTTGGGAGATAACTCCAGTGGAACCACGAGGTAACCATGGAACTGGGGCCATTTCCTTATTTTTCTTTAATTTCTGTGACCTTACCTGTAAAATGGGGCTGAGACTCTACCTTGTAGGACTGTGGTGATGAATAAAGTAGACACAAATGTGCTCCGTTCATGATGAATCATGAAAGAAAGGGCAGCCTGAACTCCTGCACATGCACCCACACAGCTCTTCCATGGAAGCACAATTAGGTCTCAGTAATTTCTTGCAACTTACAATGGAAGCATCAGGAACTCAGGAGAGATTACCAATCCTTAGGTAGCTTCATCTCTATGAGACTCCTAGATCAGAGAATTGGCCTCTTCTAAAGCCAGTGACTTCCCATCAGGGATCAGGGATCCTGCTTTCTGAAACTGCAGCAAGAAGATCCCCTACCTCAGTTATACCCAGAGGGGTCTCTCTTCTAAGGGGTGAAACAAGCAAAGAAACTAACAAATAGGAAGTATAAGACATGTGTGCAAGTTAGGGGAAGGCATATGAAAGGTCCCATCAGTTTTTATGGAAATTAAAAATATGGGATCCCATTCCCCAGTCTGAGGACCCAAACCATTCTCCTTTTTAATGGGCGTCCTACACCTTGTATATCTCTGTTTTCATCATCTCAGATCTTGTTGGCTCTCTCTCAGAATCTGGTAGTGCTCTCCAGTGAAAAGACATGTACAAGTAACTAAACAAAAATCCAGTTAAGCTGCTAGGTGAGAAATGTAATTGCTAAGAAGGAAGCATGTCTACTGCATGAAATGCAATTTTTTAAAAAGGCCATGGCTACAGGTTTCCATGCGGAGGCTTGGCACACCACAGCTTTGAAGGGTAACAGGCACTATTCTTCCAGGAGGCTGATACTGTAAAGGTCACAGGTTGTTTCTGTTACAGGGAAGGGAGGTAGGTCCCTGGAGGCTACAGGAAAATGCATGGCCGATAGTGCCCTGAGACAGTGGGGGTGGAATCAGCACCTCTCCTCAATCAGACATAGCCCTGCCCCGTTTAAACCTCAGACATCGACCTCCATGGAGCAGACGCATGTGGAATGAGGGCATCCCAAATTATGTGTAAGGGCAGTTCCATGAGGCCCCCAGAATTCTTCATCCCACAGACCTTTTGAAGGTAGTGTGTAGATTTGAAAAACGAAATGAATAATTAAACTCTTTGTATTCAAGCTCCTTGTCCTGCATTGCTTCAAACACTTTTCATATGTGTTAATGCTCCCTTGAGTGTGTACTTTTCCTTGGAGTGGAGGAGAGACAAGAATAGATATTATTAATTCCATTTTATAGGAGAGACTGAGGCACAAAGTGGGGTAGCAGAGGGCCCACAGGGAACCAACAGGGAGCTAACCAGAAAGCAGGGCCAAATGGATGGACCCTTTTCAGGGCTGTATGCATTTGGCTAGGGAGAGGAAAAAAACGTAAATAACACAATGCAAACAAGTGCAAATTGTTTCTGAACCCTAAGTGAGGAGTGGAGTTGGACACTAGCCTCTAAAAGCAATGAATGAGGGCTTCCTTTCTCCATGAGTAGGAAATGTCCCAAGGAGGCAGGCCTGCTTGCTGCTCCCTCTCCACCCTTGTTTTGGCCATTTTTTCCTCTTATAGTTGGCCTTCCAGGACCTCTACCTCTCTTTGCTTATTTGTTTTATTTTTGAGACATGGTTTCGCTCTGTCGCCCAGGCTGGAGTGCAGTGGCGTGATCTTGGCTCACTGCAACCTCTGCCTCCTGGGTTGAAGCAATTCTCATGCCTCAGCCTCCTGAGTAGCTGGGATTAGAGGCGCGTGCCACCACACCCGGCTAATTTTGTATTTTTAGTACAGACGGGGTTTTGCCAGGTTGGCCAGGCTGATCTCAAGAGATCCATCCACCTCGGCCTCCCAAATTTCTGGGATCACAGGTGTGAGCCACCGTGCTCTGCCTGCTCTCCTTGTTTATCGGACTTCAAAACTCAATCCAAGCTTCACCGCTTCTGGGAAGCCCTTTTCAAAAGAAGTGGGGAGCACTGGCCAACTGTGTAGCTGCCTGAACAGCTGCCACCCAATCCTCTGAGCTTGTGCCATCCACCACAGAGGCCAGTAGCCACAGGTAGCTCTAAACCAAACGAAATGACGCAAATTTGAAATGAGATGTGCTGTAAGTGTGCGAGACACACCAGACTCCAAAGAGTTTGTGTGAAAAGAAGAAAAGATGTCAAATATCTCATTGACTTTTTTTATACTGATTACCTCTTGAAATGATATTCTGAATATATCAAGTTAAATAGAATGTAATACTATTAATAAAATTAACTTCACCTGTCCCTTTTTACATTTTAAAATGTGGCATTTCGAAAATTTAAGAAGAGTAGATTTTAAGCGTTCTCACCCCACACCCAAATAAAGATAAGCCAGTGATGTAATGCATATGTTAGCTTGATTTAGCCATCTCACAATATATACACGTTTCAAAATACCATGCTGTACACCATGAATGTATACATTTTTGTTCAATTAAAAGATAAATAAATATCTAAAAAATAAATTTAAAGGCACATGTGTAGCTTGCCTCTATAGCTGGCATATTTCTACTGGATGGTACTGTTTTCAGATACTTCTACCCAGTTGCTAAGAAAACAGTTGTGAGACCTTCCCAGAACAGAGTGGGCATGCCCAAGGAGCCCATTTTAAATCTATGTGACAACCTTGTGATCTGCATGGAATAATCCCCTATATCCCATTAAAAAAGGAAACTGGGGACTGAGGTGGGAGGACTGCTTGATGCCAGGAGTTCAGACTAGTCTGGACAACATAGTGAGACCCCCATTTCTATAAAAAAAAATTAAAAACTCAACCAGGCATGGAAGGGTGCACCTGTAGTTCTAGCTACTCTGGAGGCTGAGGTGGGAGGATTGTGTGAGTCCAGGAGTAAGAGGCTGCAATGAGTGGTAAGAGGCTGCCACTGAACTCCAGCCTGAGCAACAAAGGGAGACCCTGTCTCTACAAAAATGAAATAAAATATTTTTAAAAGAGGAGACTGAGGCCCAGAGGCACTGAGAGCCTTGCTCCAGACTGCAGAGTCCCTGAAGGTCAGACCTGCGTTGGGGCACACATTTTCTGACTTCTGAACCTGTGCTCTTTTCCTCAGGCATAGGATTTCCTTCCTGTTAGAAACTCTGATCTTATCTTCCTCTCTACAGTGATTCCACAGCAGAACATAGCTCTAAGCTGTTCCCAGCAGGGATCAAATGTCCCCATTGCCCTGGGGCTCCAGAAAAGCCCAATCTCATGCTTCAGGTTTAGTGCATCTGTCCAGAATTATAGCTCTTTCTCTCTCCTTCTACCAACATATCTACACCTTCCTCCCAAGCTCCCTTACTTAGCATGGAGTAGAGGGATAAAGCAGGCCATCTTCATGCATACAGTGAGATTCTGATATGTATGCTGGTGTGGTCCGCAGGTCACCAGCCTGCCATGGCTGAGCGGACATTCTGACAAATGGGCAAGGAGCCAGCACCCTTTGACCTAAACCTTTGCCTGGCTCCAGGGCCTCTGGATGCTCTGAAAAGAGCACACATGATGCCCTCCAACTACCCATGGCAAGATGTGGTGGGAACTTAACAGACTTCTCCACAAGCTCCAGGAGCTTCTGACAAGCCAGAACCTCACAAATTCAAGGATTTAAATTTTAAATGGTCTCCATTCTGATGAGTCCTATTTTAGTTCCCAAAGCAACCTTGGTTTTATGCTACCAAGACTCGATGTATCGGTTGTCTTTCTAGGACTACTGCTCCCTTGTTGACTAGGGCAGAAGATGGTGTCATGTTGACTTCTGTCCTTCCTGCAAGAACACCTCTCACAGAAACCTCCTGAAAACAGAAGCTTCACCTCTTATACCAGTTGTTACCTTTTCTACCATTAAAAATTACCATTCAGGACTAGCCTGAAGACCTTACTCCATTCCTCCCTAACTACAGGACCGCTTTCTGGGGATCTTGTAACAGGAAGGAATCATCTCTACTCCTCAATTCCACAGGGAGCAGATGTCCAACCAGGAGTTCACAGAGAAACAAGTGCTAGAGTCCTGAACTCCTTAATGATTAGAAGACCAGGAAAGTGATTGAACACCTTGGGACTTTATTTTGTCCATCTGTAATTGGCAAAATGCACTCCGTGTCTGCTTTGTAGCTCCTCTCCTCAGAGAGAGGGTAATCAAAGAAAATGAAATGTGAAGGAGACGGCCACATATCCTGCTAGCGAGTGGAGTACCCGGGAGAAAATAAACAGGCTCTCAAGTGCCAGGCTGAATGTATCAAGGGACAAGTGAAGTATCACAGAGAGAAATGAAGTAAAAGAGGAACTGAGATGTGTTAAGTCTCTGAAATTGACAGAAAGAGACAGAATAGTCTTGTCGGGGAACCTGTTGAAGATCCACGAGTTGAGAAATATGTTTAGAGATTCTCAGGGCCAAAAATGTGCTCAGAAGTCAAATACAGGAAAGAAACTTAGATGACTGGAGACCCTGTGCAAAGATTACCTCCTTTGTGACAACTTTCAGGCCCCAGAGTGAGTTTCTGTTGCCTCAGCGCCCGCAGGCTCTGAAAGTGCCTCTTCCTGCCTGGACCACAACAGGCAGCACACTGATCGATGAACACCTGACCCCAGGTCTACTCCTCCACCAGAAGGTAAGAGCTTCCAGAGCAGAGGCCAGGGCTAATCTGTCTTCACATCCCCAGTGTCTGGCACAGTGGAGCTATTCAATGCATGCCTGTTAAATTAATCAGAGAAATTTAGGGGACCTCCTGTGAATAGCCAAGGCTAAGAGAGCCAAGAAAAGAGTATGGGGTCTCTCAAACAGGCAAGGCTGGCAGAGGAAAGGCAGCTCAGGGGTTGACGGGTGTGTTTGGGGAAAGGCTTTGGGTTAGGGAAACCGGGGCAGGCAGTATTTCACACTGGGCATTCTTAGGAATTATCCAGACCAGCTTTCAAGGAAGGTAACAATAACTAAAAGGGGGAAAAAAAGAGGGAATCTAAAAAAAAAAAAAAAAAAAAAGGAAAGACCAAAATCAGAGAATCTCTGTCCAAATCTCTGCCTTGAAGGTTGGCAGGCAGTAAGAACATCACTCAAAGTCCGGAAAAGATGTGCTAGAAGGGAAGAGTTGATCCATTTTTCCAGGGCTCAGGTGAGAAAGCAGGTGCCACCCAAACAGTATCATTTGAGAGGACATAGCTGTCTCAAGCATCTCTTTCTCCCAGAACATGGTCACTGCTCTCTTTTTTTTTTTTTTTTTTTGAAACGGAGTCTCGCTCTGTCACCCAGGCTGGAGTGCAGTGGCGCAATCTCGGCTCGCTGCAAGCTCTGCCTCCCGGGCTCACGCCATTCTCCTGCCTCAGCCTCCGGAGTAGCTGGGACTATTGGCGCCGGCCACCACACCCGGAGAATTTTTTGTATTTTTAGTGGAGACGGGGTTTCACCGTGTTAGCCAGGATGGTTTCTATCTCCTGACCTCGTGATCCACCCGCCTCGGCCTCCCAAAGTGCTGGGATTACAGGCATGAGCCCCCGCGCCCGGCCACTGCTCTCTTCTTTACGTCAATGCATACATATTGTATTAGTCCATTCTCATGCTGCTAATAAAGACATACCTGAGACTGTGTAACTTATAAAGGAAAAAGGTTTAATTGCCTCACAGTTCTGCAAGGCTGGGGGGACCTCAGGAAACTTATTATTGGGGTAGAAGTGGAGGCAAGCATGCCCTTCTTCACACGGCCACAGCAAGGAGAGGTGCAGAGCAAAGGTGGGTGGAAAATTCCCCTCGTAAGACCATCAGATCTTGTGAGAACTCACTCAATATCACAAGAACAGCATGGAGGTAACTGCCCTCACGATTCAATTACCTCCCATAGGGTCCCTACCATGGCATGTGGGATTATGAGAACTGCAGTTCAAAATGAGATTTGGGTGGGGACACAGTCAAACCATATCAAATATATACTAAATGACTCTGTGGGTACCTAGCATTGTGAGACATCACAGGGATAAAGAGGAAGGGGGTGGTCCTTGCTTTAAATTGCTTACAAACCCCTTACTTAGCCACAATCTATCTAAATCAGACAAACAAAAAAAGGGCACCTTACTATCAGAATGTCACTTACAGTGGAAGAAGAAGAAAGGGAATCTCCTCTCACTGATACTTTCTCCATTAGTTAAACAGAGGCTGGGTCTGAGTAGGTATAATTTGTGAGAAAGAACCCGCTAGTGACAGTTCCTGTTTGGTCAGAATTAATAACAAACATTAGAATGGGAAGGGAAGGCCCTAGATTTTAGGGTAGACCCAGGATGGGAGACTGCGAAATCAAGATGAAGTAAGTGGTGTTTACTCACAGGCACAAAGTGGCAATCTCACATGGTACTCTGGGTCTTCCTGCTGTGATCCCATCACAGAGCAGGGAAGGAGAATGTTAAAAACTGTCTCTTTATTTCAACAATTCCTGTGTATAGTCTTATGTTTATTCAGCATATGTTTCATGAACACCTATGATGTGCCATGTATAGTAATATACCAGAAGCTGGAAATACAGGAATGAACAGACAGGCAAAAATGCCTGCCTTCCTGGAGCTTACATTCGAGCAAGTGATGACAGACAATGAACAAATAAACAAAGGAAATATTTATAATAGGTGAGAGGGTAATGGGTGCAATAGACAAACAGCTCATGGATCATGTAGACTGGGAATAGATAGTGTGTAAATTAAAATAGAGTGGTCAGGGCAGGCTGTACTAATGGCATGACTTCTGAACAGGGACCTGAGGAGGTAAGAGAGTAATTGACAGAACAGCTAGGGAAAAGAGTATTCTAAACAGAAAGAATAGCAAGTGTAAATGAAGTACCCAAGGAATGATCTCCTATGAGAAGGATCTGGGTTGGAACCAGCCTTTCTTCAGGTCAAAAGTCTATAATGAGTCCCTATGCTCCATGGCAACAAATCTAAATTATTCAACCCAACATTCCATGTTTTCCCAAAATAATCAGCCTCACTATCCGATTTCCCTAGCACAGTTCCTCTGAAGTAACTAGACCAGGCTCACTAATATTCTCTGTGCTAAGCTCATTCCATCTCCAGGTGGCAGCTATTAGGTTCAACCCAATGCCTATCATGAAGCATGACACGTTAACATAGAGTTGGGCTCCGATATAAGGGACAGAGACGAGGTCATCAAAAAAACAATGCCATAGGAGGAATCTGTCTCAATAATTGACATGGGATCCAGTTCCTCTCTCATTGAGTCTGTCTATCCCCTGACCCTGATCACTATATGCCCAGCTGCCTCTCACTCCTTGGCTTCCAGTAGGACTTACCTGGTCCATGGAGTCATGCAGCTTCAGCACTCTTGGCTCCTCAGCTGGGATTGAACTACTTCCCCATTTTCTCCCCATCTCTAAGATGTCATCATTTCTCCCACATCCTGCTCTAATCCTAAATTGTTTAACCAATTCTATACTTTGATCTTTATTTTTACTTTCATGACCCACTTTGATTCCTCTTGCTTTCAAGGCCGTCCTATCATAAACCACCTGTTAACATTAATTCTGCCTATGTACACTTAGGAAGCCACTTTCTCTTTCTATATCTCACATTCTCCATCATCTAGGACGAGAGTGTTGGACTTGAAAACATACAAGGTCTCTCCTGTTCCTGGCATTCTGAGATCTTATGTCTCATTCCCACCTTCACGGCCCTGCTCATGCTACTTTCTGATGTACACTGCTCCGTCCATTTTTATGAGGTCCCTGCCCTGAACCAAGTGCTATGTCAGGTCCTGGATAGAGAAAGATGAACAGGACATAGTTCTTGCTCTGAGGGAACTCACCAATCCAATCAGCCACTAGTGCCATGCAGTGCAATGAGGGCTCTGACAAGGGTAGGAACACCTGTTAGGAAAAGGATGGAGCAGAAGGTGTCTGGGTGGCCTTCTCCAGAGATGCCCAAGCTGCACCTTGAAGACTATGTCAAAGAGAACTAAGTAAGGCGTATGGAGACGTTGTTCCAAGCAGAAAAGACAGTGGTACAGGACAGGCACAAGAGAACACAGACTATTTAAAGAATTTCCAGTAGAACAGAAAGGCTGAGGCACGAGGTGGGTGTAGGTACACAGCCAATAGTGATGTTCAGGAGATAAGGAGAGGTCAGATCATGAAGATCCTTGAATGTCACTTTGAAGAGTTTACTTATCGACTTACAGAGAATGGGAATGTTTAAGGGATTTAAAATAAGAGACTAACAAAAACACATTTACTTTCCAGAAAGATGGCTTCAACAGCAGTGAGAAGAAGGAATCGGAGGTGTGTGAGGCAAGAATCAAAGAGAGCAGCTAGAAGATGTTTGCCGTAATCCAAGTAACCGTGATCAAAGTCTGGGCGGAGACGGTGGCCGGGGAATCAGACAGAAAGATCCACTTCTAGTGATATTTGAGAAAGAATCGATAGAACATGGTGAGCACTTGGCTTAGGGTAAGGTAGAAGGAGAAACTAGGTTTCTGGCTGGAGTCACTAAATAAATGGAAACTGCCTTTAACAGAGACATGGATTGTTACAGAATAATGTCTATCAATTTGAGTGGAAAGGGTTGAGGTCAGACTCAATCATGTTACATTTCAGGTACATTTCCCTGCCTGTAAGCCTTCCTATCTCTTATTTCATAGTCTCTGATTATCACTTTATGGCCACGCTGTGGTAAATATCCTTATGTCTATTCCTTTAGCATTTCAGTGTGATTTTTTTTTCAGTATTTCCCTTGGTTTTAATCCCCTATGTACTTACACCGTGAATCTTTTTTTCTTTTTTCTTTTTTTTTTTTTTTTTTTTTTTTGAGATGGAGTCCTGCTCTGTCACCCAGGCTGGAGTGCAGTAGTGTAATCTCGGCTCTCTGCAACCTCCACCTCCCAGATTCAAGTAATCCTCCTGCCTCAGCCTCCTGAGTAGTTGGGATTACAGGTGCCCACCACCATGCCCAGCTAATTTTTGTATTTTTAGTAGAGACGGGGTTTTACCATATTGGTCAGGCTGGTCTCAAACTCCTGACCTTAGGTGGTCCACCTCTCTCAGCCTCCCACAGTGCTGGGATTACAGGCGTGAGCCACCACGCCCGGCCTGTGCATCTTGAATCTTATTGGAGAGTTCAATATCCGTTTATGCCCCAAGTCCTCTACTTTTGGGCACTTTCTGGTGCCCAGCACTGTGCTCAGATCATAGAAAATGCTATCCCCACCCTGTGGTCAAGGCCGCAGGAAGAGCCAGCATCAGAAGCCTAGGAGATGATGTAGGCGGGAGAGAAAAAATGCCCCCCTCTCCTTCACTTCAAGAACGCGTGTCCCCCAGCATGGAGGGCAGGATCGAGCTGCTCATTTCATGTTAGCCCTTTTATGTTTCTGTTTTGAAATTTGATGTTCAAAAGCTCACAGGCTGTAGTAGGCAATCAATCCAAACGGAAATGTGTAAGGACCAGCAGAGCAAGGAGAACGTGTTTCTGAGGGTGGAGGAGTATTTTTCTTAGGAATTTTTCTTGTGCCACACAGAAAAATCTTTCTAACAACAAAGAGAAAAGTCGTGAAGATGAATAGGGGTAATGAACTCCACTCTTTCTCTTCTATGCAGGGGAGTGGAGCTGCTCAAATGTGAACGTCCTGGCAGGAGGAGGCAGCTGTGCTCACAGTGAGTGGGATGTGACCTTGAGGGGTTGGCGGACAGAAAGGAAAGAGGGAGAAGGGAAAAAGAGGCTGACCCTTTTTCAAAGGAAAGAAGGAACATTATAAACAACAATAAAGAGGGGGAGTGTTTTGATGAAGTGTGCGCCCTCCCAGAGGGAAAGAGTGAATTAACATCTGTTGAGTAACTATTATGTGCCAAGACCCCTTTTCTCATTTTGCTTAATTCTCTCAATATCTCTGAAGTCATTTTTGTTGTTATTATCGTCATTATTATTAGTATCATCCTAAGGGCATTCTTAACCACTCTTTCCTGCAGAAGGTCTCCAGCAGGTTTAATTCCGGCACTACCTCACCCAATGTGAAGTCCATCATCCCAGTGGCCTTTGCCATGGGCTGAGTGCATGTCCTGCAGCATCATGAAGCTGGGAGAAGATATCCACTTGGGTAATTCACTGAAGGACTGAACAGAATCTTGTGCTAATCTCTGATCAGTCACTCCCCTGAGCAGCCATCAGAGGAGGTTCTGGCTGCCAAGAAATGACCGGCTGGCCACACAGGACCCCAAGGGAAAAGACAGCCAGGCTCTGGGGCAGATAACAGGCTCCCCAATGGCTTGTGGGAATCTTATGGTGGTCCCTGTGGCCTTTAGGTCTTGCTGGGCACTTGGAGCAGGACAGGGGCTGTCTCTCTCTCTTTTTTCTTTCTCTTTTCTCTGTCTCACTCTGGCGCCCAGTCTCGCTCTGGCACTCAGGCACCATCTTGGCTCACTGCAACCTCTGCCTTCTGGTTCAAGTGACTCTTCTGCCTCAGCCTCCTAAGTAGCTGAGATTACAGGCATGTGTGCCACCACACCCAGCCAATTTTTTTGTATTTTAGTAGAGAAGGGGTTTCAACGTATTGGCCAGGCTGGTCTTGAACTCCCAATCTCAAGTAATCTGCCCACTTCAGCTTCCCAAAGTGCTGGGATTACAGGCATAAGCCACTGTGCCCAGCCTGGCTGTCTCTATTTCTATTGATGACCTCACAGCCTGTAGACCCTAGGGTTTTACCACATACATTTATTCCCTCTCCCGTCCTTCCTGCAGCCTGGGAAGCTGTAGAAAGAAGGCTAGGTCTACTCTCCCCAGCACTTCTCTAGGACATTGGTTTGTGCCCACCAATCCCATCTCTATTGTCTCCTTGGCAAAACCCTCCTTCTCCCTTCTCGTCTGTTCTCAGTTGACCTTTGGTGAAATGTTTCACTGGCAACAGTGACTGAGCAAAGGCATCAGAAGATGAAGGCAAGAATACTCCAAAGTCTAAGTCTACATATTACACCTCACAGAGGGTTTCTCATGGAGAATACTTAGTCATGACACCTGCTGGCAGAGGGTACACATCCCCAGCCTTCAGATTTCCACAAAGCCATGCTGCTGCTGTGGATATCGGGTGCCAGTATCACAGGAAAGAAGCTTCCTCTACTCTTTTTTCAGAGCTTTTATCCCATTGGCCTTGCCATGGCTTCTGCAGACTCTGGCTGTCTGCCTGACCACTCACCATGGACAAGCAACGAGAGCCCTAACCAAGAGACTGGGCAGGTCACAGGCCAGTTTTCCAAGCTCAATTTCCAGGCCACCTTCCCTACCCTGCAGACCTCAGCTCCGGCTTTCTGATATGAAGCCCAGGGCTCTACTAAGCCTAAAGCTACTTTTCCCTTTTCTTCAAACGCAAGGAAGGATTTAACTTCCAAATCTTCTAGTGAAGAACAGAAAGGAAAAAAAAAAAGAAAAAGCCCAATTGTTTTTTTTTTTTTTATTTTTAAAGCATTCTTTAAATTTTTCTTTGTTCTGGTAAAATATACATAAAATGCAATTTAGCATTTTAACTAATTTTCAATGTATAGAGTTCAATGACATTCAGCCATCACTACCATCCATTTCCAGAACTTTCTGATCATCCCTAACTGAATTTTTTTGTTTTTGTTTTTTTTTGAGACAGAGTCTCTCTCTGTTGCCCAGGCTGGAGTGCAGTGGCACTATCTCAGCTCACTGTAAGCTCCACCTGCTGGGTTCACGCCATTCTCCTGCCTCAGCCTCCCGAGTAGCTGGGACTACAGGCCCCTGCCACCACGCCTGGCTAATTTTCTGTATTTTTAGTAGAGACGGGGTTTTGCCGTGTTAGTGAGGATTGTCTCAATCTCTTGACCTCATGATCCACCAGCCTTGGCCTTCCAAAGTGCTGGGATTACAGGCATGAGCCACCACGCCCAGCCCCCAAACTGAAATTGTATACCCATTAAACTGGAACTCCTCATAGACCCTCCCCCAGGCCCTGGTAATGACTATTCTCTTTATGTCTCTAAGAATTTGAATGTTCTGGGCACTTCATATAAGTGGAATTATGTAATACTCATCTTTTTGTGTCTAGCTTATTTCACTTAGCATCATGTTTTCAAGGTTCATCCATGTTACAGCATGTGTTAGAATTTGTTTTTGAGGCCGAACAGTATTTCATCGCATGCATACACTACATTTTGTTTATTCATTCATCTGTCCATGGGCATTTGGGTTGCTTCCACCTTTTACCTATTGTGAATAATGCTGCTATGAATTGGTGTGCAGGTTATCTATCTCAGTCTCTGCTTTCAATTATTTTTGGTACATACTTAGAACTGTGGGCCGGGCGCGGTGGCTTATGCCTGTAATCTTAGCACTTTGGGAGCCCGAGGTGGGCAGACCACTTGAGGTTGGGAGTTCAAGACCAGCCTAGCCAACATGGTGAAACCCCGTCTCTACTAAAAATACAAAAAATTAGCCGGTCACGGTGGCGGGTGCCTGTAATCCCAGCTACTCGCGAGGCTGAGGCAGAAGAATCACTTGAACCCGGGCGGCGGAGGTTGCATTGAGCTGAGATCTCACCATTGCACTCCAGCCTGGGCAACAAGAGCGAAACTCTATCTCAATAAAATAAAATAAAAAATAAAAAAATAAAAAGTAGAATTGTTAGATCGTGTGGTAATTCTAGAGAAATCATCATACTGTTTTCCACAGCGGGTGCACCATTTTACATTCTCACCAGCAATGCAAAAGTGTTCCAATTTCTCTGCATCCTCACCAACACTTGTTACTATTTTTTTCTTATAGCCATTGTAATGAATGTGATAAAGTGTTCCTAATGGTCCTGTTTTGCCATGTTAACATCATCTTACAAATCAGAAAAGTGAGGCTCACCAAGGTTAACTGGCTTTTCTGCAAATGTAAAGTTGCCTAAATGACAACAAGAGCTCCTTGTGCCCCCTCCCAGATCACACCTGACAGGTTGATTCTCCTTTTTATGTAAGCCTTGGTTGGAGGTTTAGAGGGTCTTGGAAAGTGTTTACAGCAGAGGTTTGAATACAATATGCATATGCTGTGCATATGATATAAAGATAATATGTGTATTATTAATACACCTCAAGCTGATCTTTCTTCTGAGCAAAGCTGCCAGTCAACAGGAAACATGACCTTTTCCAAGCCAAGGGGAGATCTAAATGTGAGCAAAGGAGAGAGAGAAAGCCCCCAACTCTCACCTAAGCAGCACAGATGCCGTAGGCTTATCAGGAACATCAAACACACCAGAACTCCTCCCCAAGGAGAATGAACAGCAGCTCCAAAACGACCAAGACCCAAAAACTGTAGGGCCATGGAGATGATCTGCTCAGCACAGCAGTGGACCCATAGTAGCTGCTGGATGATGAGGGCATGACAAGCCATAAGGAGACAGTTGGAAGAGTACCAGTTACCCAAGTCCTGTTAAGTGACAGGTGCCTCACCCAACTCTGACAAGCATGCATTATTATCTCTGATTTACAGATGTTGAGAAACTGCAGCTCTGAGACAAAGTCACAGAATTTGCTGGCAAATGGAGTCAGGATCTGAGCCCTAATCTAGCTGGTTCTGAACCCACATACTTTCAACTTCAACCATTCTCACTGTGAGACACCTACGTAGAAACCCAGGAGCACCAAGCTGAGGGCCGGGAGGTAGGCCAAGCCATGGGGTAAGCATAGCATGGCTTCTACGAGCATCTTTTTTTCTGCAAAATTTTGAGAAAAACAGCCAAAATCAAAACATTATTTTTATGTTAAAAATATACATTATGGAGTAGAATGCAAAGTTCACAAACATTTTCTAAGATAAAGCACACGGCTTCAAAGAAAGTTCGCACTGACAGCTAGCTGCCTTAGGCAACATTCCCAGACCCCTGGGGTAGGTGTTCCTGACTCTGCTGTTGGGACTCTATCCAAGGAAAGCTCAGCCATGCTGTCCTATATTTGGGCGTGCGATCTTGGGCTTTAGAGACCTACCAGCCTAGGTCTGAATTCTGGTTCTCACTTGCCAGCCATGGGAATTTGAGGTTTTTCTTTTTCCTTAGGCAAGTGATTTAAAACATCTGGGCCTCATTCTTCTTATCTGTAAATTAGGAAAAAAAAAATAGCATACCTATTTTATATAGTTACTATGAAGATTAAATAAGTAATAAACATAAAGGATTTATAGTTGTGCCAGACACATAGTAAGAACTCTACAAGGGTTCTTTATCTGATCATTATTTACTCTGAGCCTGTTTATCTATAAAATTGTAAAATTTTATCTATATACCTTGTATATACTACATACGTAAGTATATGTTATATATACTAATACACACCTTGTAAGGGTGTCATGGGCATTACATGAAATGTTACATGTACAACACAGTGCCTGGCAGGTAGTAAGTACTCCACAAATACTACATATACTGGTAGTTATTATATCAGCATTGTGGCTATGGCATCATGACACCATTCCCAGGAGAAGTTCAAGGTATGACCTTAATCTCTTGATGCCAGGTTCATGCATTTCAACTTCAATTTTACCTATGGAGGCCAAGGGCCCTCTCAAGTTTTGCTGAAAAATCAACTTGCAGAAGGCAGGTTAATTGGAGCAAAGGCATACACATTTATTTAATGCATGTACACAGAAGCCTTCAGAATGAAGACCCAAAGATACGGGGAAATTGTTCATTTCTATGCTTAGGTTCAACAAAATATGGACAGCTATGTAGAGATATGATTGAACAAAAAGGGCATCACCTAATATTAATAGACTGAGTGGGGAAACCCAGAGAGGCTTGTCTGTCTGGATTCTTCTTGGCTACTCTGAACAGCGTTCCTTCTTTCTGGGTGTGGGGCAGGCCCTCTCTGGAATGGGGAGGGTTTCATGACCTACAGTCAAACAGACAGGTCAGATGATTTCTTTTTCTTTTCTTTTTTTTTTTTTTTTTTGAGACAGAATTTTGCTCTTTTGCCCAGGCTGGAGTGCAATGGTGTGATCTCGGCTCACTGCAACCTCTGCCTCCCTGGTTCAAGCAATTCTCCTGCCTCAGCCTCCCAAGTAGCTGGGATTACAGGCACCCACCACCATGCCCAGCTAATTTTTGTATTTTTAGTAGACAGGATTTCACCATGTTGGCCAGGCTGGTCTCAAACTCTGGACCTCAGGTGATCCACCTGCCTCGGCCTCCCACAGTGCTAGGATTACAGGAATGAGTCACCACGCTCGGCCAGATAATTTCTTTGCGTCCAGTTTTTACACAGAAAGGCACAGGGAAAGTTAGAGTCATATTTTTAGGTTTTCTGGCTGGCTTTGAACAAAAGGGGCTCTGGTTTCTAGGAGCCACCACTGGGGAAAGGGATTCTGGTTTCTGTGGGTACCCTCAGGGGAGAGTGGGACTGGGAGACAGTAGGGCAGGAGGAGGGCAGAGAAAAACGTCTCCTTTAGGGGCTGCTTCTGAGGCTTTCGTTGTGGGGTGTTGTTTACTGAGCCGTAACACACCCATTTTCTTTTTTTTTTTTTTTTTTTTTGAGATGAAGTCTCACTCTGTCACCCAGGTTGGAGTATAGCGGTGCGATCTCAGCTCACTGCAACCTCCGCCTCCTAGATTCAAACGATTCTCCTGCCTCAGCCTCCCAAGTAGCTGGGACTACAGGTACATGCCATCATGCTTGGCTAATTTGGGTAATTTTAGTAGAGACGGGGTTTCACCATATTGGTCAGGCCGGTCTCGAACTCGTGACCTCAGGTGATCCACCCTCCTCGGCCTCCCCAAGTGCTGGCATTACAGACATGAGCTATCACACCCAGCCAACACACCCATTTTCTAAACAGGTATCTACAGAAGACAGAATCCTGGGCTCTTTGAGTCATATATTTGAATCAGTTTGGTATTTTTGAAATCGTTAGGAAGGCTGTTGTTTTCACTGTGAGTCAAAGAAGGAATGTCCAGCAAGCCATATTCCTAGTCTGTATCTTTCCATCCCAAAGCATCCATCCTCCTTCAAGAAGGCCGACAGCACAGCCTCATCCCTCCTCACATGCAGAATCTTTGTAAGCAGTGTACAATCAAGTGTGCTTTCCTTTGTGTCTGTCTTGTTTCTCCAATTAGATTGTGAGTTCCCTGTGAAAGGGATGGAATTTTCACTGTGGCGTGCAATTTGAGCCTAATAAAATGCAATGTAGCAACTGAAACCCACAAACCATGAGATCTGTTTCTAGTTGGTTGGTCCAAATAAGGAGCCCCTTTTGTAATTGAAGGCATCATTTTGCCATTTTTTTCTGGCCCAAGTGGGCACCTTGTTCTAATGTGCACCTATCCATGGCACCCAAGACAACCTCCACTGCTCCCTCCAGTGTAGACGGTGTTGGGAACCCTGGTGGTGCTTAATAAATATCTGAAGATGGATTCTATCATTTCTGAGTCTGAGTTTGGCATTCCCTTAGGAGAAACCAAGAACCTCGTGAACTGACAGTGAGGGTGCAGGCTCAGCACATCCTTCCTTAGGTATGATGTCTATGAACAATAATAATCTATAACCGAGTGTCCGGGGTATCACCACTTATGGGTATAAGCGACTGGGTCCTGTCAGTAACAATCCGCGAATGGCCACAGTGATTGGATCCTGAGTGCAGGGCAGCACCAGCCCTGCTAAGTGCCCCCTGAACATCTTTCCCGCTCACATCTGAGAATTTCTAGGCATACTGCCCATGCCACAGGAGCATAGTTTCAGGCCTCCTGGAAAAGACACTGCTCGAGAGCCTGGGTTCCTGAGAGAGCTGCCCAAGAGGCCCCGTGCAGTGCTGCCTGGTGCCTCAGAGGGTCTCTCTGTCCACAGCATCCACACTGAACTCTCAGGGCACCAAAGCCACTTTTGATTTGAGAGGACCAGGTAGGGATGCCTCACACCAAAACCCTCAGCCCCTAAGCAGAACCATTTGGATCCAGATCGACCAAGTCCAGCCCTTCAGCTTCTGAATCTGCCTACTCCTTCCTCACTTGCTGGAAATCAGTCACTCAGCGAGGGCGTGAGGAAAATGCTGACTGCTCTCCTCATCACTTCTGATCAGTCCCCAGCTTAGTCACAATAGCAATAAGAGACGCAAACAAACCTACCTCCCAGAATCTAAAAGAGAGGGTAAAATGCATATTTAATAAAAATCCTTAACACAGAACAGGTGTGCAAATGGCAGGCTCCCTGGATCCTCATCACAAGATTTATACAAAGATCAACTGAACTGGGGCTGAGCTAGGACACTTGGCTGCAAAAATTTATCTAGCTCTTTACACACCAGAAAACACATTCTCATATATTGTCTCAGTTGGTCCTGATAAAAACTGCATGTTGAGCTCAGAGTTTTTATCCTATGTATGTTTTTCAGAGCATAGAAAAAGTTTCAACTTAAGGAGCTTCAGGTACAGAGGAAATGTCTTAGAGGGGACCTGGAAAAGTCTAATGCTTATGCAGAAATATCAGCAAGGAAACAAAGCGTTTGGCTCCTAGGCCTGACACATATGCGCTTACACGTGCATATGAATGTGTGTGCATGCACATGTCTGTGTGCCCATGTGCGTTTCTGTATATGTGTGTGGGTGTACATGCATGTGTGTGCACACAATCACAGGCATTGAGAACTGACTGCAATGTTCTCTTGGAGGTCCAGGCTGGGAATGGAGAAGGCAAATTGCAAAGAACCCAGGGCTGAGAGTGGCTTCATTGTCTCGTATCGTAACAAGGGCCCTCGAAACATCCTGGGCGCTGTGCCACCCATCCTCTGGCCCGGGGACAAGCAATCTTGGCATGGTTTGCCCGCCTTCTGGTGAAGGTGCCAAGAACTGTTTCTTCACTGACCGTCTTCCCAGTTTCTGTCCAAGCGACAGGCCAGATGGAGGAGGTCAGTGGAGGGGCAGCCGTTCCCTGGGCTCTCCTCCAGGCTGTCAACCTGCAATGATCAGCACATAGAGAGCAGTTTAGCTAAGGTGATGTCAGGAGAAGGAATAGAATGGTGACCATGGAGAGGAACTAGATGGGGAGGAGTGGTGGGCAGGCCTGGGCCCTGCTTTGACAGGAGTGCTGGTCACCATGTGAAGGTGGGTCCAAGGGCTGGGAGGGGCATCCCGGAGCGGCAGGCCAGCAGTAAGGATGATACGTGCTCCTGAACCACCCTAGAATCAGGTATCTTCTCCCACAGCATTCCCAGAACGGGTCAGAACCTTCTAGTGCCAGATTGCTGACCTTCAGGACCAGCTGCGGGGATGCAAAGCACAAGAGATGATTTAAGTGGCAGGAAAAGGAAAGAAGTGGAGAGATAAAGAGAAACATGGGACTGAAGGACTGTCTTGTACCTTGCAGCCCCATCTCATCGTCCAGCATTTGTGAGGCACTTAGTGAAGGTGGGAATAAAAGGCAGTGAATTGGATATCAGGGAAACTACAGGAAGGAGGATGCAGCATACGAAGGAGGATGCCGGATACAAAGGAAGAAAGGCAGGGAAAGGAGAGAAGAGGGAAGATGTTGAAAAGGTTGAAGGAAAAGCAAAGAAGGAGTGGAGAAAGGGGAGTAAGAATGTCACTGATATGGTTTGGATCTGTGTCCCCACCCAAATCTCCTGTTGAAATGTAATCTTCAGTGCTGAAGTGGGGACTAGTGGGAGGTGCTTGGATCATGGGTACAGTTCCTAATGCTTTAGCACCAGCCCCCTAGTGTGCCCCCTAGTGCTGTTCTTCTGACAGAGTTCTCACAAGATCTGGTTGTTTGAAAGGGTGTGGTGCGTCCCCCTCTCCCTCCTGCTCTAGCCATGTAAGGCCTGCCTGTTTCCCCTTCCCCTTCCGCCAAGATTGAAAGTTTCCTGTGGCCTCCCCAGAAGCCACTACGCTTCCTGTACCACCTGCAGAACTGTGAGCCAATTGCACCTCTTTTCTTTATAAATTACCCAGTCTGAAGCATTTCCTTCTAACAGTGCAAGAACAGGCTAATGCAATCACCCAACAGGTGAGCAGACATCAGCAGACCCACAGAGCAAGTCTAGCCTTTAACCTTACAGAAGAGTGTACTCCAGCCTAAAGCTGTGAACACATGAAGAGAGAATGTCAGGTAGTGGAGAAAGGACAGATGTTTGAATTCCAAATGGGGCCTTCGCATCTGTGGGACTACAGTCCACTAACCCTCCAAGCCTCAGTTTCCTTAACCATAAGAAGGAAATCAAAGAACCTGATTTTCAGAGTTGCCATAAGGAATGTGAGAAACAATGGCTATGCAAGCAGTAGCACAGGGCAACATAAAGGCAGGGGCTCAAACTTGGCCCAGCCAATGTATTAGGCTTCTGGTGCCACCTAACAAATCACTGTACACTTAGTGGATTAAAGCAGCCCCCATTCCTTATGTCACAGTTCCTGTGGGTCAAAAGCTCAGGCCCTACACTGAGTCCCCTGCTCAGGGTCTCACTGGGCTACAATAAGGTGTCAGCTGGGGCAATGATCTCATCTGAAGCTGGGGATGCTCTTCTAAGCTCTCCAGGTGTTGGCAGAATTTAGCACCCAGTGGTTGCAGGTCTGAGGCCTTCAGCTCCGGCTGCCCACAGCTCCCTGCCATGTGGCCCTTCCCACATAAGCCAGGGCCATGCAGGAGAGCATGTCTCTCTCCAGTTTGCTCAAACACACTCTAATACAATGTAACGTGATCATGGAGGGACGTCTCCTCCGCTTTGCTGCATTTTATTGCTTAGAAGCAAGTCAGAGTTTCCCCTGCCCTCAAGGAGAGAGGATTATACAAGAGCTTGACTCCTTCACTGTCACCCTAGGGTATGTCCCTGGGCAAATGGCTCTCCTTGGTCTTCACTTTCCTTCTCTGTAAAATGATTATTTGCAACAATGCTTCCTCCGTAACAGCAGTTATGATGGTTGAATTAATCAATTAATAACTGTAAGGCACTTAGAATAATGTCTGGTCCAGAGTACATATCATATGTGTTTATGACATGTGTTTTAAATAAATGAATGAATTTGAAAAAAACCTATCACGCACCAAGCACTGAATAAAGGAGCAAATGTCTGAAGTTGACTGGTTAGTGCTAAAGGCAGGCCCAGGAACTGCCACCCTGGACCTGAAGGTGCTGGATTTTGTTGTTGTTGTTGTTGTTTGAGATGGATTCTCACTCTGTCACCCAGGCTGGAGTGCAGTGCACAATCTCAGCTTACCTCAACCTCCACCTCCCAGGTTCAAGCAATTCTCCTGTTTCAGCCTCCTGAGTAGCTGAGATTATAGGTGCACGCCACTACGCCAGGCTAATTTTTGCATTTTGAGTAGAGACGGGGTTTGACCATGTTGGCCAGGCTGGTCTCAAACTTCTGACCTCAAGTGATCCTCCAGCCTTGGCCTCCCAAAGTGCTGGGATTACAGGTGTGAGCCACCGCGCCCAGCCTGGACCTCAGGGTGCTCTTTCTGTCTGTGCTGTACCTTCCTTGGGGAGCAGAGAGATGGCAGTTTACGCTCTAGGTGGAGGCGTCTGGAATTGGAAGATGAGAAAGATTCAGGAAAAAGACTCTTCCTTCCTGCAGGTCTCAGAGTGCATCCCCATTTCCTTCTGGCCCTGAACTCTCCCTCACAATCAAGGCCTTGCCTCTCCCTGGCCCACTGGGCCCTGAAGCAGCCCCCACGCCCACTTCCTGCTCCCTGGCTCTCTTTACTTTTGGAGGAAGATGGGGTGTTCTGGGGAGCCGGGACCTGGCCTCTCAGCCCTTGCCATCCCTCCAGCAGAAACCCAAGACAGCTGCCATCCCCATCCATCTTTCCCTTCTGAATCTAATTTATGCATAACTGTTCTCATATTTGCAAACCATAAGAAACCCTTAAAACTAAAAAGCTGTTTCCCATTTCTGAGGTGGGTTCCACTGGCTGCCACGCACACTCACACGCATATATTTGAACAAGTTTGATTCAGCGTAGCTGACACAAAAACCACTTAGTCGTTTCTCCTACATCATCCTAAGTTAATACTCCTGACAGGCTGCAGGAGGCTTTTCAGCAATTTTTCTATTCCAGCTATTTTCCCCTCTGCCTCCTGCCACCTCCCACCTCCCCTTTTCTTGCTGTAAAATTTGCTTTCCGCTCAAAAACTGACCAAACCTTTGCAATTTGTATCCATCGCATCTTAAGACTAAATTGAAAGGCAAGCAGCAGCTCTAAATGGGAACGGGCCAGCCCAGTCTTGCAGGGTTGGATTCTATTTGTGCTTGATGTGGGGGAATTTAACTGTTCATGAAAGATAAGAGATGCGCTTGCTTCGTCCCTTCATCAGGCAGCTCTGACTTGGAGGGGGCGCTGCCGCCCTGGGCCGTCTCTGTTCACCTGCTCAGCCTCCTGCCTCAGCTGGTCTGGCTTTTGTGTCCTGTGGCGGGAACCAGGCAGGATCCCCAAAGCCACAGGCTGCGTCTCAGACCTTGGACGCCCGTGCCCAAAGGGGAGGGGCTGGCATGTGCCAAACAAGTACAGATATTCTCTCTCCCTCCCTCCTTCTCTGTTTCTGTCTTTCTCTATTCCAGTTTTTCTATCTCTATCTCCCTCTCATTCTCTGCCTCTCTGCCTGTCTCTGCCTCTGTTTCTAACTCTGCCTCTCTCTGTCTCTGCTTCTCTATCTCTGTCTCTGCCTGTTTCTAACTCTGCCAGTCTCTTCTGTCTCACTACATCTGTCTCTTTGTCTCTGTCTCTATCTGTCTCTGCCTCTTTTTGTCTCTGTCTCTGCCTGTCTCTTTTTGTCTCTGTCTCTATCTCTGTTTCTGTCTTTGTCTCTGTCTCTACTTGTCTGTCTCTCCCTCCCTCATCTCTGTCTCTGTCTCTCTCTGTATCTTTTTGTCTCTATCTCTGTCTGCCTCTCTTTTTGTCTCTATCTCTGCCTCTCTGTCTCTTTTTGTCTCTGTCTCTGCCTCTGTCCCTCTCATCTCTGTCTCTTTTTGTCTCTGTCTCTATCTCTGTCTCTCATCTCTGTCTCTGTCTCTCCCCCTCTCTCATGCACACACACACCCCCACAAGCCTGTGAGCCTGAGACCCTGATGTAAACCTTTGCCTCTCCTGCCACCGCCCTTCACCTTGGCCTCCACCTCCCCGCCCTCTCCCCTCTCCCAGGGTACTACACCGCCCCTGGGGTTCTTTTCAGCTGGATAATATGTGGGGGACAGGGGATCTGCAGGCCGGCCACCAGGAGCTCCGCTTCCCCCCAACACTAGCACTACCTAGGAATGTGACCGCAGCTCTGCCCACCTCCCTCGTCCTAGATCTGCCCCCACTTCAGCCCCTGCAGGAGGCCGACCTCCAACTCCTCCAGCCCTTCAGCCTGGAGACTGCCTGGCCATGGCCGGCAGCTTTCCAGGGCCAGGTGGCCAGCAGGGGGCACGCTGTACTCGCAGCTGGCAGCCCAGCCAGTGACAGGCAGTGGGGAGGGGCGAGGGAGTGGCAGCGGCTAACCTTGCAGAGGAGGCAGTTATTTAAGGCCCAAACTTCTCTGCTGCTGGCATCGTATTTCCTGAGCAGGAGCCCTAAGACTCAGGGCCAGCCAGGAAGAAAGCTGAGCTAGGGGAGAACAATTAAAGGGGAAGCACAAAATTCACACAACCTGGCTCTGGGTGCAGTGGCAGGCTGCAGTGTGGCCGGGGCTGCTGAGGCCACCCCAGAAAAACAGCAAAGTGAAAAGGACGGTGCTACCATTCAGTCCAATATCCCCTAGGTGCTTGACCTCCCACCACAAATCTCACTGGCATTGCTATCATTACTATTTTGGAGATGAGAAAACTAAGGGGCAGAGAGGTTAATTAACCTGCCGAGAGTCACGTGGCAGAGAAATGATTTGATCTAGAACTGGCTGACCGCAGACTCCCTGCTCAGCTACACCTATGCTGCTTTCCCTGTGACGACCTGAGATATCTTCCTGGCCCATGGCCCTCAACCAGCCCCCTAGCACCCTGCTAGTTTGCAGCATAGTCGAAGGGGTGACCCCTTCAGGTATTCTCATTTTCAGAGGAAACACAGGAGGCCTGTAAAGGGTTCAAGACCTAAGCATTTAAGGAGGCCTTGGAGAAACACTGAAACGGCAGGAAGGAAACTGTCCTAACTCTGGCTCGGCCATTACTAGACTGTGTGACACTGAGCAAGTTGCGTGTCATCTCTGTGCCTTGTCTAAGAAATGTAGAGCTAGAGACAGATCAAAGAATCTTATCCAGGGCCCATGAATGGGTTTGGAGGGCCGACAAATTCCCTAAAAATTATATATGAGAACTCCTGTGAATGGGTACTATGTACATGTGCATTTACCTGGGAAAACAGTCACAATTTTCATCAGATTTTCAATGGGGTCTGTGAGCACAGAAGGTTTGAGAGTGGCTGTACCCGATGACCTCTAAGTCACTTCCAGCTCTGACATTCTGAGACAGATGACTGACCCTCTAAAGAAAAAATTTCAGGAGTGAAACAATGACGTTTATGCAAGTGATCTTTGGGGCAGCTGTGGAGAGAGCGATGGTCTCATGGGGTCATTTGTATCTCTGAGCCTTCCTGCTTCTCACCTGATGACAGGTATTCTTATGCAGGTTTGTATGGTTAAAATACCAGGAGAAAGGACTGCCTGTAAGTGACTCTGGTGAAAGGAGGCCCTGGAGGCCCCCCAAACTCAGCCCCTGGGGTAGTATTTCACTGATCATGTCACCAGGTGTCACTTTAACTGTTTGTCAATTTCCCCTGAACCAAGCCAGGGCTTCCTCTAGCTAGGTCTCTAAGGATAGTGACAGGGTCCTCTGTAGAAGTTCCAGTCAGCACTGGAAAATTGGCCCAGGCCTTCTTGGAGAACCCGAACACCATACTGTGCTGGGTGAGAGGGAGGAAAATCTTACTCTTATTTATCCCATTTGGTTCTTATTGCCCATATGTCTGTTCTAAGGTCAGATCAGCTTAAAATAGCCATCACCTTTCTCCCTGATGAGAAAGAAGAGGGAGTTGTCATAAATTAACATTACAAGCTGTAAGAGGGTAAGAAGTGCTCATGGAAGGAAAGGACTTCTGTCTGCCTTGCACTGTGACAATGAGGATGTTCAGGGTTGGTTCCAAGTCTAAGAGTCTCAGATGTATTTGGATTGACTGGCAAAACTACGCTCTTCACCTCAGACTGCAACCCTAGTCATTGTCAGAAAACCTGGTGATTCAAAGCCCCAGCAAGATAGCCCACCTTCTACTACCCCACCTCCCCCACCTTCCACCACCCCACCTCCCTACCCACTTTCCACCACCCCACTTCCCTCCCCACTTTCCACCACCCCACCTCCGTCCCCACCTTCCACCATCCCACCTCCCTCCCCACCTCCCCACCTCCCCACATCTCCCAACACTCCACCTTCCCCCGACCTCTCACCACCCCACCTCCCACCACCCCACCTCCCCCCGACCTTCCACCACCCCACCTCCCCCACCTTCCACTACCCCATCTTCCACCACCCCACCTCCCCTCCACCTTCCGCCACCCCACCACCGCCAACCTTCCACCACCCCACCTCCCCACCACCTTCCACCACCCCACCTCCTCCCCACCTTCCACCACCCCACCTCCTCCGCATCTTTTACTACCCCACCTCCTCCCCGCCTTCCACCACCCCATCTCCTTCCCACCATCCTCCAAGCCCACCTCCTCCCCACCATCCTCCAAGCCCACCTTCCACCATCCCACCTCCTGCCTCTCGCCTGGTTGGAATCTTCAGCTGATGGTACCTGGAACCTGTGTCATGTCTCCACTGCACCCCTTTAAGCACAGAGTGGGAGCTGGAGATGTGCTTGGGTACCAGGTAGCACCACCAGGCAGGCTGGGGCAATGTCTAGACCAAGAGGAATGACTTTATGCTGTGTCACTCTCATTAATGTAAGTTAATAGGATATCATTTCATAATGACTTGATTTTCTTACTTTGCAAATACTAATACAACATGAAATTTGCTCAAGTTTTCCTAAAATGTGTGTCGACATCACCTGGGATTTGAAATTGAAATTCTTAATACGTCTCCAGGTCAGCCAATGCCCAGCAGTCCAGGGAGCCTGGTCTGGCTAGCTTATGCTGTTGGCTGATGTTGAGAACATGAGATTTAGGGATCTGTAGACATGCTCTGAAGCTTCAGAGTCCACCCAGGATTAAGTAGGCAAGGAGAGAGGGTTTGATCCTAAAGGGTATGATGAAAGGAAACAGACAGTATATGGTAGCAGGAAGGCACTGCCAGGGTCAATAAGCAGTGACCCACAAAAAAAGTAGGTGATGGGATTCAGAGACAGTGATATGGAAAGATGAGAAGACAAATAGGTGACCGTCACTGTGTCAGTCCATTTTGCATTGCCATAAAGAGATACCTGAGGCTGAGTAATTTATAAAGATCTTTTCTTTGTTTAGTTTATTTGGTTCATAGTTCTGCAGGCTGTCCAAGAAGCATGGCACCAGCATCTGCTTCTGGTGAGGGTCTCAGGAAACTTTTACTCATGGTGGAAGGTGAAGGGGGAGCAGGCTTGTCATAATGGCAAGAGAGAGAGCAAGAGAGACAAGAGGAGGTATCAGGCTTTTTTTTTAAACGTTCAGATCTTGGGGTAACTAATAGACTGAGAATTTACTCATTACTGTGAGGACAGCACCAAGCCATCCATGAGATCCACCCCCAAAACTGAAATTCATCCCACCAGGCCTCACCTCCAACACTGGAAATCACATTTCAACATGAGATTTGGAGGGGACAAACGTCCAAACTATAACAACCATCAACTCCAAAGACTGGGAAAGAAAGCAAAGTTGGGGGACAGGTGCAGTGGCTCACGCCTGTAATCCCAGCACTTTGGGAGGCCGAGGCGGGTGGATCACGAGGTCAGGAGATCAAGACCATCCTGGCTAACACAGTGAAACCCCGTCTCTACTAAAAATACAAAAAATTAGCCAGGCGTGGTGGTGGGCACCTGTAGTCCCAGCTACTCGGGGGGCTGAGGCAGGAGAATGGCATAAACCCGGGAGGTGGAGCTTGCAGTGAGCCGAGATTGTGCCACTGCACTCCAGCCTGGGTGACAGAGCAAGACTCCGTCTCAAAAAAAAAAAAAAAAAAAGAAAAGAAAAGAAAAGGAAAAAAAGAAAGCAAGGTGGAAACTCAGCCCAGAGGCAATGGAAGACTGACTGGACAGATAATCCAGATAAAGCTCCAGTCCAGCCGCTGGAGCTCACATATACCAGTGGAGGCTTAGCCTTAGAAATCAGAATAAAAAGCAGTCCTGAACCGACGTAGAAGGTCTGAGCAATGCTGGCAGGAAGTCTACCTTGAAGCTGAATTCTCTTAATTGACTCCAAAGGCAGGACAGTCCTGAATCTAAGTTGGGTGTTAAACTATAGGTAGGGCACAGATGGCTCCTGAGGGTGGTCCTGTAGCCTCAGATTGAGGATGAGGAGGGAAGTAGATGCAAGAGCACTGTGCAAGGAAAAAGAGAACAAAGTGAACAACTGCTTGTTAAACACGAAGGTAGAATCCAGTGCAGTTCTTTTGTGGGCCATTCTGACTCCCACAAGGTTAGAGCCAGATTATCAAGAAAGCCTGATAAAGATGCCCTCCACGATACCCTGCTGTGTGAAGAGTTACTTGAAGACACAGACTTTCTCTCCCCAAAGGGAGACACTACAAGTGCCAAGCCCCAGGGATGCTGCAGATATTGATTCCACAAGTAAGAATGGGGAGCTCTCATTTGGTCCGTTCTGATGTCAGCCAGGGTCAGGCTGACCCAAGAGGTACCTGCCGCACAGGGGTAGAGGGGCCTGGCTGTATCTGGTTGAATCTGCTGTCTTCCCAAAGAGCTCCCCAATCCATGGTGGCCTTCTCAGCCAATATGGTGATGACTTCCTAATGAAGGTGTGTATTAGGGTTCTCTAGAGGGACAGAACTAATAGAATATATGTATATATGACAGGGAGTTTATTAAGGAGAACTGACTCACATGATCACAAGGTAAAGTCCCATGATAGGCCATCTGCATGCTGAGGAGCAAGGAAGACAGTGGTGGATCAGTTTGAGTTCCAAAACCTCAAAAGTAGGGAAGCCAACAGTACAGCTTTCAGTCTGTGGCTGAAGGACTGACAGCCCCTGGCAAATCACTGGTGTAAGTCCAAGGGTCCAAAAGCTGAAGAACTTGGAGTCTGATATTCAAGGGCAGGAAGCATCTAGCACAAGAGAAAGATGGAGGCCGGAAGACTCAGCAAGTCTGTTTTCCATCTTCTCCTGCCTGCTTTATGGTAGCTGCGCTGGCAGCGGATTAGATGGTGCCCACCAAGATTGAGGGTGGATCTGCCTCTCCCAGTTCACTGACTCAAATGTTAATCTCCTTTGGCAACACCCTCACAGACACACCAGGAATAATACTTTGCATCCTTCAATCCAATCAAGTTGACACTCAATATTAACGATCACAAATCCACCCCTTGTCAACTTGAACCCACACACATCACCTGAAACCATACATAATCTTCAAATAAAGACAATAATGTCATAATTATGCCTAACATAATACAGCTATCTTTCATACAACCAGAAGTGCACTAATTCTTAACCCAAATGCTGTTATAGAATGTTAATAGCACTTAAATGCTGATATGAAGTCAAGAAATCTTATGTCACATGATAAAGGAAAAATAAAAGAAATAAAATGAAGATATTTTCTTAGTACAAGTGTATAATGCACAAACATGTTCTTAACATAAGGAAGAAATACTCATGAAAATTACCGTCCTCATTTCTGCAACTGGTCACGTGGTCATAGCTGGTTTTGATGACCACCTTCTTTTAACTACTCATTCTGTATTTCCTTTGCCTTCAGCAAGCACCTCAGCAGGTTGTGGTTTTTAACCTGGTGGACGGACCCAAACCTTCATTCCTGAAGGTTGTGGGCCATTTGCAGTCCTGCCTGGATTGAGTTTTTGTAGTTTCCTGTTGACCTTAATCACAGGGCATGGGATTGATGCCCTAATGGATCTTTTGTGTTCCATGTGTACTCTTCCTTACCTCCATTGTGGAGTAGTAGACTGATTTCCTCTTGATAGTCCAGGTCAATCACCCCAGCCAACACTGTAACTCCCTTCTTAGCCTGTTGACTCAGAAGCAGGAGGAGCCCAAAATGGCCAGGTGACTTCTAGTTTAATGGAATCATTTTTGTGTCTCCTGGTGGCAGCATTCCTCCCTCTGAACTAGGACCTCTAGGCCAGTGAAATGTAATGTTGTGGGAACAGAAGGCAAGATTTTTGCTAGTGGCACTATGGGTGATGGTGAGTAGTGCCACTTCCACTTCCACCCCTTGATTCCTGGACCCATTAATCCTGGCTATGGGAGAAAAAGTACCATGTACTGGATACTGTTTCAGAGTATACACAGCCTTCCGGAGAACTTTGACCCACTACTGCAAAGTACTGTCACCTAATTGGTGTTGTAATTGTGACTTCAAAAGGCCATTCCACCATTCTATCAGTCCAGCTGCTTCAGGATGGTGGGGAACAAGGTAAGACCAGTGAATTCCATGAGCGTGATCCCACTGTCACACTCCTTTAGCCATAAAGTGAGTGCCTTGGTCAGAAGCAATGCTGTGTGGAATACCATGATGGTGGATAAGGCATTCTGTGAGTCCACAGATGGTAGTCTTGGCAGAAACAATGTGTACAGGATAGTCAAACTCATATCTGGAGTGTCTATTCTGGTGAGGACAAACTGCTGCCCTTTCCATCATGCAATATAATCAACCTGCCACAAAGCAGCTGGCCGATCACCCAGAGGAATGGTGCCATATCAAGGACTCAGTGTTGGTCTCTGCTCCTGGCAAATCAGGCACTCAGTGGTGGCTATAGCCAGATCAGCCTTGGTGAGTGGAAGTCCACTTTGCACCCTTCAATCCAATCAAGTCGACACTCAATATTAACCATCACAAGGTGCTTACAGTTAGGTTCTGATTGCAGGAGTAAGGACTGGATGAGCAACTCCTCCCCACACTCTCTAGTCTTGGCACCTCAAACTTTCTGATGTCTCTTGGCTATGATCCAATAACCCTTGTCCTCACCTGGCAGCTTATCTGCTCTGGCAACAGGCATGGTGGGCAAAACATGGGCTTTAGATCCAGACCCAGGTCCAAATGCTAGTGCTCCACCAACTAGTTGTAAACTCTTGGAATAATATAACCTGTCTGAGCTTCAGTATATTATATAATGGGGATAATAAAACCTATTTCATTGAGTTTTAATAAAGATTCAGTAATAATGACAACATTTATTGAGCACTTACTGTATTCCATGTACTGTGCAAGTGACTTACATAAATTATCTAAATGGAGCTTAGGCTCCATTTCAGTTCCTTAGTTTCTTTTGCCTGTTGGGCTATAAATTGGCACCTGGGCTCACCAGTTAATAGCTACACAATTGCAGGTATTGTTTCCTTGAAGAAATGAGCAGTCCCTAAAGGGCTGGCATGGCAAATCTGGTTCTCTTCAAGAAACCCAGGTATGATGTCAAGCAGGGGAAAATTATTTTTCTGAGTTTCAGAAATCTTCAGGAAATGCACTGTGCCTTAAACATGGACCCTAATTCCTCATCCAGCCACACAAAGACCACTGTGAGCTTGTTTGGATTGTCTTTTCATTCCTAGCTTCCACCAGTCTCTAGGAATGAGTATTCACTGCCTTATCCCATTTGTCACTCCACCCATATTGTTTACAAAGCCTGAAGGCCCTTCCCTTTCTCTATCTGGAAGTCTTTCCCAATGTTGAGGTCTTCCTTAATTCATGTGTTTTCATGGGGCCTGTTCCTGGCCAGAACCCTGCTAACTCCTTCCTCTTCTGCTCTCTTGATTCATTTTAAGCTTATGTTTTAGTTCTTATCTAATTTGATCTTATCTCAGCCATCTGTGGATGAATCTGCCTCTCACACTCAACCTTCATCTCATGGTCAGAAGAAGTATTGCCTTATTTATCCTTTTATCCTAACCCCACCCCTATGAAAGGAACCTATCAGAGGTTACAACACATTTTGTGCAGTTAGTTAAGATCAGTCCGCACATCTCCTGACAGGTCATAGAAGCTAGAGATAGAGGAAGGGAGTACTTTGTAAGGCCCCAGGACTGGCAGGACAGGGACCTGGGAGCCTTTGCAGGTCCACTGCTGCTTCTGGGAGATAAAGGCCAAAGATACTGTCTCCCAGGTTGGCTTTGGGCAATCAATGGAGTGGACTCATCATTGGGGGGCTCTGCCCTCCTTTCTGGGTCCATGTTTCTGACTCCAGGGCCCCTGCCACCACCTGATTCTAAAGCACCTCTTCCCACAAGCTTTCCAACCGCACAATTTACTGAAGACTGATCTGTTCTGAGTTGTGCGTCCTCAGGCATTATTTCATACAGAACTGGATCTGATAAATGAGGCCAGCCAGGTGGCATCTACTGTCTAGATGGAGCACTCTAGACATGTAACACTCCTGCAAGAAACACCTTGGAGGGACCTGGGCTCCCTCTCATAGTGTCCCGTCATCTCCAAGCTCTCCTCAAGGGGTCACAGTAACTTCCACATTGGAAGAACAAGAGGGGACAGTCCCTGTATTTGGATGGCAGAGCCTCCCTACATGTTCAGGACACGGCTTTGTTCTGCTGAGTGTGACACAGATTGTTCTGTCCCCCAGTGTCCCAGAAAGCAGCTGGGGCACAGTCCTGTGCTCTCAGACAGACAGGCACTCAGCCTGTGGCTTACTCCTTCCTCTCTCAGCTGGTGCACTGGCCCTCTCCCATGGGTTGGGTGGAACTACCATTTCAGCTGCCATGACTGTTTTATAGAAGAGAAGAAAGTTGGTTATGGATCCCACCAACTTGTCTTCTCAGACAGTGACAGCCTAAACATTATCCCCTAGGTAAAAAGAGCATGTCTGCTTTGCAAACTGAGCCTCAAGAAAAGTCCCTTAGGCACAGTCTTCCCATACTTCCATGCAGATGTCTGTCCCTAAGCTTCTGTTATAGGGACATTCTGGAGCTGGCCCTCGAGTCATTGCAACCAAATGGCAACATCAGGAAAGTGAGCAGGGTGTATATTTCCAACCCGAGACAGCCTTGGTCGGGGCATATAACAGGGTTGCCTAAAAATGGGGACAAGGTGCTAAGGAGGGATGAAATGTGCAAAGAAAGGGAAACTTCAACAAAGGGGACAAACTCAGTCCCTTGCAGCTTGCCTGGACCTGTTTTGGCATGCACAGTGTCTTTCTGGGGCCACCCAGCAGGGCTGGCCAGCCTGCAGCCAAAGCCAGGAGGGTGCTCCCTGAGGTCCCATTTCAGTCTGTCTTTCCCTCTGCCCATCCCCGTCTTCCCCCGGGCAGCTCGTTTGCTTGCAACAGCCTCTCATTTCCCTGTGTTGGTTTAGTCTCAGGCCCAGACCCTGTTCAATATTTGTTTCCCCGGCTTTGCTATTTGCTCTCATTTCCATATGTTTAACATACATATTAGCTACCTCCTATGGTCCCATAGTTGTCAATGGCTCTTCCGGCCTCAGTCTGAGTCCCAGGGCCACTGAGCACCTGTCATCCCAGCAGGATGGTGCTGGGTTGCTGTTGCCTAACCACTGGTGCCACCCCACCCACTCAGGGGACCCAAGTCTGGACAGCAGGACCTCAGAGCTCCCTCTCACCTTTGCTTACCTCATCCCAAGTCACCCTTTCTTCCTTCTGGCAGTGTAATATTGATTGATATTCTAGAACTATAATTTCTTCCTTAATGAGAACTCAACGTAAGAATACAATTAAAAGTTCTTAAAATGGACTCCGAAGCTTTTTCAGATTGTCCCTTCCCACTGCCATCATCTCCCGCTGAACTTATTTTATCTTCCTCGCTCCACATTGGCCAACCTGCCTTCATCATAAGCTTCTTGATGAATCCTAGTGATCATCTAGCTCAACCATGGAGCTATGGCTTAAATGCTCCTTCAGTTATCCACCCCGCATTCCTTCCATGTGCCCGGCACTGGGCTATGTACCAGAGATTCAGAAATGACAGGGATAAATAGGAAGAAGCTGGAAGGACCTCACATCTAGTGTGGGAGGTGGAGACCCAACTATAATGCTGTGTGACAAATTTAAGATAGAGTTGGAAAGGAGGACCCTGACTCAGCCAAAGGTATCAGCAAAGGCTTCCTGCAATCCCTTCATTATGGATTATTCCACATTTAGAGGAACTCACTACCTCCCAAAGTGTCATCCTTTCCCTTTCTGAGTTCTTGACACACATACTTCTTTCTGTGAGTACGTCCCTGTTGCCTGAAATCAGCAATCTAAATTTTTTTTTTTTAGTAAAAAGCTGTGTTATCCTTGAATGAACCCTGTCCCTCTGCCTCAATGTTTCCCCAGCTGTAGAAAGAAAAGGATAAAGCTCAGTGATTTCTAGAACTCCCCAATCTTGTTGGTTCCACAGCAGATTGGCTCTCAGGGAGGCATCTCCCCCCATCCTCACTGCACCTTCTAAAAAGATGCCATGGGTCACCTTCCCCTTGCTTCTCCATAGCCTCTGGCCTCTTCTCCATTGAGCCCACCTGCTCACTCTGCTAGCTGGCTTCCTTAAAATCCTGCTCATCATGTTATCCTGATTCCTTGCTGCCTCCAGGAGAAATCCACACATCTTGGCTTCAGATGCATTCAAGATATTTTATAATTGGCCCCAACATACCTTCTTCTTCCTGCTCTCTGCCACCATGGAACTGCTCCTGCTGTAATGCCTGTCTCACAGTTCCCCAGACATGAGAGTCCATTTCAACTCTGCACCCCTGGATATGACTCCCCATCAACTTGAAAATCTGCTCCATGTCTTAATCAATTAGCAAACTCCTATGTATACTCAAAGCCTGGTTCACAGCCTAGGGGTAATAAATCTATTCTTCCTCTGCCCCCCTGAAGCACACTGTTCATGCTTTCATAATGCCATCATACAAGTCGGTCCTCAGTCCTACTCATGTCTTGGAATTTCTGCTCTTGTCTGGTCCTGTCTACACTGAATGAAGATAACCTATGTCACCAGTAGGATAGAGCTGTGACAATGTGTGACTTCCAGGACTAGGTTATAAAATACATTGCAACTTCTACCTTTCCCTTCATGGCTCACTCTGGGGAATCCAGCAGCCATGGAACCTGCAAATAGCCTATGGGGAAGACCAAGACCAAGGGGACAAAGCTGAGGCCTCCTACCAACACTCAGGTATTAGTCTGTTTTTGCACCACTATACAAGAATACCTGAGACTGGGTAATTTGTGTGTGTGTGTGTGTGTGTGTGTGTGTGTGTGTGTGTAGAAAGAGGTTTAATTGGCTCATGGTTCTGCAGGCTGTACATGACGCATAGTGACTTCTTCTTCTGGGGAGACCTCAGGAAGTTCCCAATCATGATGGAAGGCAAAGGGGGAGCAAGGCATCTCACCTGCAGGGAGCGGGAGCAAGAGAGAGTGAGCAGGAAGGTACTGTACACTTTTAAACAATCAGATCTCACGAGAACTCACTCACTGTCACGAGAACAGAACCAAGAGGATGATGCTAAACCATTCATGAAAAATCCACCCCCATGATCCAACCACCTACTACTAGGCACCACCTCCAACACTGGGGACTACAATTCAACATGAGAGTTAGTGAGGACACAGATCCAAACCATATTAACCACATCAACTTGCCGGCATGCAAGTGAGCCATTGTCTTAAGTGCGTCCTTCAGCCACAGTCAAACCTTCAGATGACTGTTCCCAGTCAACATCTTGACTGCAACCCAAGAAAGACCCTGAGCCAGAGCCACCAAGCTAAGTGGTTCCTATTTTGGATCCATAGAAACTGTGAGAGATAATAAATGCCCATTGGTGTTTTAAGCCATTAGGTTGGGGGGCACTTTTTTACAAGTCATTAGATAACATGAGCAACAGCTTTTACTCTATCGCATTAAAGTGTATCTTTTTACAGGCTTCTTTGCACAATCTGTCAGCATCTTTGAAAATATAGGCATATGTCGTTCTCCTCCAAATCTATAGTGTCTAGCAAACTGCATGATGCAAAAAAAGTAGGCTATAAATAAATCCTTGTCTAACTTATTAATTAGTAATTAATTTTTTAAAGCCCTAAAGATCTGGTTTATATTTCTCCTTGTTCAACTACTTGATTCTTTACTGTAGCTTCCTTTAGACATCAATCTGTACCATATCCCCACCTCCATACTCTACAGGACTCTACATCGTATTTGCAGTTTGCCAAAGACCTTTTACCTGACGTTCATTCCTACAATGACGTTCTGAGATTGGCAGAGCAGGTATGATTAAGCATATTTTACATAAAAAAGGTTAAGTTTCTTGTCCCAGTTTGTCAAAGAGTCCCAATTTTCCTAGACTTTCCCAATTTTCCTAGGAGCTCAGTTCAGTGTCCCTTATACCACACTTTCTTGGATAGGTGAGCTGGATATTGTAGATGCTTCAGCTGCTTCTCTCTAAAGACCCATCGTTGGGGGCTTCTGAAGGAGCCCAGCTTCCTATTTCAAGATAAGAATGCAGACAATCATTCACACTTATAAGACTTTCCTGCCTGGCTACCCTTCTCTCTTTCCGAGGCTGGAAGCTCAGCCACCCTGGGCCACCCTGGACCACCCTGGGCTATGATGACACAGAGTCTGGGTATAGGGTGTGCCTTGGTTTGGTGTTCTATATCCTTATTAGTACAAGCTAAAACCACTTACCCCTATTAGCTGAACGCACACACTGCAGACTTCCTGAAAGAGCCATGGTGGCGTTTGCTTGGAGAGATTGTCTGAAAAATAACCTCTTTCCCTAGCATCCAGAAATAGCTCTTGATGTTATCTTAAAAAAACAATTTTGGGACCAAAATTTAAAATAAAGCTGAGTGCCAGTAAATGCCTACATGACTGCTTCCAAAGGAAATAAGAAAGGATTTCTAGAGACGCTAAAGCTGTATATTATTGTAAGCCCGTGGAGCTGAAAAGCTCATGGACTGAGTGTCAGAAGACCTTTTTTTTCGAATTCCAACTCTCATCACAGTAGCAGCACTGAACCTCTTTGGGGTACAGTGCTTCTGTCTATAGAAACACAGTCATCCTCCTCTCTGTATTAAAATCATGAGATCAGGGAGAAGGTGAATAAACATCATACTCATCATGTACCAAACACCTAGGATGTGCCACATGCTATATTAGGCACTTTGCAGCTCTTAACTCATTTAAGTTTCACAGCAATGCTATGAAGTAGGCATTTTCTCTACTTAAGTAACAACTAAACCAAAACTTAGAATAGTTAAGTAGGATGCTCACCAGGCAGTAAATCAAGGGTAGAACTGGGATGCAAACTTCAGCTTTTTCCACTTTGCTGTGATGACAAGTAAGAGAATACATCCTAACATGCTCTAAACATTCCTCTTTAAAAAAATCAAATGACATAAAAACAAAGAGGAAAGAACCCAGCGTTTGGAGATAGGCCCAGTGATACATGCCACTCTCCTTGGTTCTTCTTTTCTGACTTCCCAGGGCAAAGACTACACTCTGAAAGTATAGATCCTGGACAGCCCATGTTCCTGAGCTTCTGCAGATGAGGGTGAGGGAAGGGTGGACACCCCACAACTCCTGCAGACCAACAAAAGCTCTCTCTTACCTGCCAGTCTAGATTCCACCTCATCCCTACCCTGTGTAAGGAAGAACAGGGTTTCGTTGTCTCTCTGGGAAGCTGCAGATGGCTCATTTTTGCATTCTTCCCATTTCTTAAAAGTACTGCACATGAATTTTTAAAAGTAAAATTGATTTAAATTGATTCTATTTAAATTTTCTTTTATTTTAAAGGTTTCACAATGCCTCCTAGGATAACTGCAGCCTTTCTGTGTGTTCAAAAACAGACTTTGGAGCCTATATTGAACTCACATACAGCTCCTTCCAGGTCATAAAGGCTGCTCTTTTCAACTCTAGAATTCCATATTCAGTCAAGTCCTGGTTCTCATCTTGTGCACTTTGTGAATGGCACAGAGGCCCACAATTGCTTAATGCTCAGGACAAAACCCAGAACTTGACATTTTTCTTGCCCAACATTTTTTTCCAACCCAGATTCCTGGGAGCTCATTTGTACCTCTATTTGTCTGCCCCAGAGTCCCTAAAATAGAGCAACCTCTCTTTAATTCTACTGCCATTCAACTGTCTGACTTTGAGCACATGACTGAGCCTTCTCTGTGACTCAGTTTCCTCTTATCACTGCTCTATGTCCTTTCCACAGCTGCCGTGACAATGATGTCAAAGATGCCCCACAGTGACCACACCATCCTTATCCCTTTTGGTCACTGTGCTGAGAGGGGCACTTGGGATTAGACTCTTCTTCATCCCTCAAAAGGTAACCCTGGGGAGGAACTCACTTGATCACTCTAACTTTCCATGGCTAGTTACACATACCAGCCTCCAGCCCCACCCTTCACTTGGCTAACTCTAGCTCTTCATATCCTGGGCCTCTGCAGAAGTCACTTTCTCTAGGAAACTTCCCTGGTCGCACGCAGTCTTGGTTAGGTGCCCTTCTTAAGGAGTCTCACCGCATCCCATCATAACCATCACCATGTGGGGTAATTGCTTCTCTGTCAGTCTCATCCACCAACCTCTAAGCTCTGTGAGGGTATCTCACTCTCGTTGTTCATCATTGTATATCCAGAGCCTAACAGAGTGGCTGGCACATAGTAGGTGTGAAAAAGCACAGAATAAGCCTGTCTGTCCTGCCCTTTCATGGAGCTGCTATGGGGAGTGAGTCTTTCAGCAAACCACTTCATGTCTCCTGGCTTCAATTTCCTCCTCTTTAAAAAGCATGGTTTGAACTAGCTGTTATCTATCATTCTTTCCTGCACAATAATCTGTAATTCTGTGATTCTAAATAAGGTAATGCATTGAAAGAACATGGAAAACTGTAGCACTTTAACCAACATAAGGATTGTATTTAACGTTACTATTATTATTCCACATGGTTTTCCCGATCTGTGCATCCTGGCAGCTCATGCCTCAGAATAAATGCAGCCTTCCTCCCGCAGCCAAAAGATTGGCCTTGCCCAAGACCGCCCCACAGGTCAACAGCAGTATTGCAACAGGGCTATGGATGGGTCTGACCCTCCTTTTCTCTTTCTTCACAACAGCCTTGGGAAATGTGTGAGGATCCTTTCATTCCTGCCATCCGAATATTGCCTGGGCTGAGTGGATGGGACATTGTTTTTGCAGATAGTCTGTGATGACCTTAACTGAATTTTCTCATCTGGCCATTTGGTTATGAGGATTTTTTTTTCTTTCTTAAAAAAGCAAGAATCAAAAAATCAATAATGCAAAAAAAAAAAAAAATGAAACAAAAAAATAAAGGAGAAGACAACCAGACAGTCAGTGTGCCTCGAGTTTAAATTAGAATACAACGGTTTAATGCTCCCAAAGACCAGACTATCGTTTCTTACCAGATTTCCCCTTGAATGAGCAATTGTGAAGCCAACCTGTCCAGAGGAATGAGTTGTCATTCCGCCACATGAGCAAACACCATTGATTTTAATGTGTGTGATAGAAACAAACAGCACTGAGTTCTCCCCCTCCACACCCTCCGCTGGACACTATTCAGTGGAAATAGATGCCCCTGTTTTGTTAAGTGTCCAGGCAGAAGCACCAGGAAGGGAGGAGCAATGGAAGGTTCAGGACTGGACGCAGGGAAATTCTTCCAAACAGACTGGGCCCCAAGAGCCTCCCAGTTCAGAAAAAACACTGAGTCATGAAACATGGACCCCCCAAAGGTGGGAAGGACGAGAGAAGGGGATCACAGTTTCTTGCCAGGACTGGGGAGGGAGGAGCCAACACATCACCTCTTAGAAGTCTTCAGACAGCTGCCACTGGGCCAGGGCAGGCACAGAGGACAATAAATGGGGCCAGGAGCAATGGCAAGACCTGCTAATGGGCCTTGTCATCAATGTCCAACCTAAGCTGCCTCCAAACCATGAGAACCGACTCAAAGAGAGTTTGCCTTTGAGGTTTTGCTGGTGATGATCTGTTATCAGAGGCAAGAAGCGTACTAAGTAGAGAGGAAAAGAGGAGGGCCCCTAGCAACCTGGGAGCTTGCCCCACAGCCCCCTAAAAAGATTCTCTGGCCTACTGTCACTTGCAATGTCTGCTGACCAAACACTCACGGGTTTTCTCTTCAAAGATCATGACTTCTGGTCTATGGCCTTCTGTGTTTATCTGGTTAATGAGTAGGCTTCAAAGAAATATTTATACAATTCACAGACTGACGTGCTGTACCAACTGAGGAGAAGACAGCTCCTCAGATGGAATAAACCCACTGCATAAATGCTGAAAGCAATGAGCAGTTAACATATGTCAAGATATCAGCTTCATAAGAGGCCTACGTGAGACCAAACAAAATCAAGACAGAGAATATTGGACACTAATAGTCAGGTAAGTGTTCCTGGCACTTCACAAATTAGTTTACTGTCCTTATACCCAGGAGAGAGAGTCCCCAGTCTAGAAGCTGAGATCTGAGGTCTAACTTTTGTTATTAACAACACAAAATGATGACACACTCCAATGTTTCAGTAACAATAACAAGGGTTCTTGGTTGTTCAGCTCTACTTCTAAATTTGTAGTCTACAGAAGAGTAATCATGAGATACGGAGAACCCCAAGAATTCAGTGATGGGGAATGCCATCTTCCCCTGAGAGCTAAACCTAGCAAAATCCACACACAATGGAAGTGATTTGGCAACTGAAAAAGTCAATGCAGAGATTATCTGTAATTGGGTGACTTGAGGATTTATAAATACCCAAAACTCCAGTCAAGGTGATTTGGGAGCAAACTCAGAGAGATAATATTGGAGTGAGATTGTAATTTGGTAGGCAGAACCCTAATCAATCCTATTGTGCCTTCCTAGGAGAAAGTCCTCTTCCAAACCTGCCCCTCCAGGGTGCTGTGAGTATCTGTTCATCTGACAGGCACGCACCTGCCGTAAAGATACATGCTTCAGTCTGACAAAGCCAGTTCACAATGGAGTCATAGAATTCTTTTCTCTGGTCCTGATTCTATGATCCTCAAACATCCCTCTGATCAGTTTTGGACCCATATGGCTTGCGTGCAGACAAAGAATAGACTGGAAAGGCCAGAGCAACTTACATACAGTCCATCTCATAGTACCATTCCAACATATGCCTCTTGATGCTTTTGTTAATGTAAACGAGTGGATCCGAGTTCAATTGACAGGACAGGTCTGAGGTCCAGGACACAATGCTGAGGTCCAGGACCCAGAAAAGGGGGAATTTGTCTAGAAAACTAGCAGTCAGATGCCTGAGACCCTGCCTTCACAGACCACCCTCCCAGGGAAAAGTAGGTATTGAATTCTTCTTCAGAAAGGTGGCATTCAGGCATTTAATCCCCACATGTATGACATAGATTTTTTTTTATTACCCCTTCTATGTATCAATAAGGAAGCTAAGATCCAGCGGCTCAAGGTCACAGAGCATGTGATGTTTTGACTTTACACAATCCTGAGTCTCCCTTGGCAACATAAAAAGAATCATGGAAGATTTCCAAAGATCCCCCCACCCCCGCCGAAGTCTGAAAAGGCTAGGCATGTGCGCCCCTCAATCCTATGTAAAAGGGCTGGCTGGCAATGGGGTCAGATGGTCTTTGTAAAGACAGAGATCAAAAGGAGGTAGTTTTGATCCCACCCCACTGCACCTCCCTTTTCCATTTGCTGGCTGCTGTAGCCTCCAGCTTCCTTTCTGGGTCACTCATAAGACCCTTGGCATTGGGTTCCTCTTGCTGAGGACTGAGAGGCACGGTCACGAGAGAAATGAGTCTGCTCCACGTGGGGGGACTCCCATAAACATTCATTTTCACCTGCAGACCCCGAACCTCGTGTGTAAAGAACAGTACAATGCCGTGGTCCCTAGGCTGTAGTGGAGGATAGGCAGGAGGAGGAAGACCATCCAGGGGCTCCCAGGCACTCTGTGGTCTAAGAAGCAAATCCGCCCTTCTCCTTCTCCTTGCCACTGGCTGAGGGGCACCGCTGGGGAATCTCCCAGGGAGATATAACCGCAGAGTCACATCCTTCCCCATTCCCTGTAGCTCTTCTCTTGCACAATTAGCCCATAGGGATTGTAGCCACAGTCTAGGCCTTCCGAGGGCCAGGGGACTCCATCACAGTGCCTGTGGGGGCAATGTAGGCATAGGATTTTACACAGTAGAATAGACACAGAGTTGTGCCTTCCAACTTCTCCCTCTTGGTCATGGTCCTCTCCAGACCCTAATTCTGTTCTTTATTCAGACCAAGATTCTCATTCCCCTCCCCAAACAGCCTTTCTCTCCCCAGAAGAGCCTCTGAAACCTGTATCTCCCCTCATTGTATTAGTCCGTTTTCACACTGCTGATAAAGACATATGCAAGTCTGGATAACTTATAAAGAAAAAGAGGTTTAATGTACTCACAGCTCCACATGGCTGGGGAGGCCTCACAATCATGGTGGAAGGTGAAAGGCACTTCTTACATGGTGGCTGCAAGAGAGAATGAGAACTAAGTGAAAGAGGCTTCCCTTTATAAAACCATCAAATCTCGTGAGACTTATTCAATACCAGGAGAACAGTATGGAGGAAACCACTCTCATGATTCAATTATCCCCCGCTGGGTCCCTCCCACAACATGCGGGAATTATGGGAGCTACAATTCAAGAAGAGGTTTGGATGGGGACACACCCAAGCCGTGTAACCCATCTCAGCAACCTTATCCAGTCTATCACCTCCCCTCCCTCCTTCCCTCTTGGGCAGTTTTTCTCTTTCAAATGTCTCTCACCAGCTCCCATTTCTTAAAGCCACTGGTAGATCCTCAAATCAAAACTCCAACCAATGTTCCCACTCCCTGCGCTCATCCTTTCCTCCCATCCTGGCCTCAGCATTGCTCCACCACCTCTTGCAGCAACTATGCTTGACCTGCAGGAGAACTTCCCCAAGATTTATTTATTTATTTGTGAAAAATGAAGTTCCAATTATGGCATGTCCATATAGTGGAATGCTACGTAGTCATTTAAAATGACAGGGTAGAAGAAAATTTAATGAGGTGGGAAAATGTCCACAACAATATATTCAGAGAGAAAAAGAGGCTACAAAACAGTGTGCAGGGAACGCTTGCATTTTTATTAAAAAATATGTGTGGATTTATTCCTATGTGACTAAGAGTATATGAGCCTAAATATTCTCAGTGGTCATCCAGGCATCTGGGCAGTGTGATGATTACAAATGATATCTTCTTCCTTGTGCTTTATATATTTTCTAATTTGTTTTACAATGAGGAAATATTACCTTTGAGATGAGAAAAAAACATAGTAAGTGTGCATGTTTGAGTGTGTGTGTTTCCTTGAGACACCAGTAAAATGCCCTTTCCATTTTCTCTGTCTCTGGCCTTTCTGTTTTTATCCACATTGGCGTATGTACTTGTTATTCTGAGCAAATGAGCCAATTGAAATAAGACTCCATTTATGCAAGCACAGACTGTGGCTGTTGGTAGTCCAAAAATGTTGTCAGCACTAAGCAATTGCTCCTTTACTTGTCTGAAATGCACCATATTCTCCAGTGTGCCCTGCTCCACACTTAGGTCAGCTCAGCTGTTCCAGAAAGCACGACGGATGCCGTTGCCATCTGAATTCTTACATGCAACCAGAATCTTCTCTTTGCCATGGAGAGGCAGCGACGTACAGTGGTTAACAGTGTGCATTATTTCATTACTAGATTGACAACTTGGGTTTGAGTTTCATCTCTGCCACTTACTGTGACTACTGACTATCCAAGCCTTGGTTTCTCTATCTGGAAATGGACAACAACAATGGCAGTATCCATTAATAGAATTGTTTTGAAGACTAAATGGCTAAAAATAATCAAGTGCTTAGCATAGTGCTTGGCATATAGTATTTAACAAATAGGAGTTGTTATTAACCCTGGACAATCTTATTTCTTGGAGGAAATAACAGTTTGAGTCTTGTATTTTTAGTCTTGTATACTTGGCTTTGAATTAAGGATATAAGAGCAGGTTTCAGCAGCTCAGAGAAGATAAAGAGGGGATCAACTGAGGCGGAGTATTGTGTTCTGTTGCTTGCATCTCAAAAATATTTGCAGACATGGGAACAGCATATGAACAGGTCACAATCTTTCAAAAGGGCTCTTGTTTAAAACGGCATCCTTCATTCTAGCTTTGCTGTGCCCTGAGCACAAGACCATATTTTAATAATGACCTGTTTAAAATCAATAGAAATATTAGTCTTCAGTTCAGTAAAATGGAATCTGAGGGCTGAAAGTAACCTCAATCCTCATCCAGCCCAATGTCCAAATGATAGATTTTGAATCTCTCCCTAAACACACACATGATGTCATCATCTGGTCTATGATCTGTCTTCTCAAGTTACCAGGAACTCATACCTCCTCGGACAGCTCATGTCATGGCAGGGCACTCAAAAAGTTAAATCCAAATAGAGGTTCTTCCTTATGTTGAACCTAAATCTATCTCTCTGTAGGTCTCTACTTACGGTCCCATTTCTAGTGCTTGCAAAGAAAGAACAAGCAAGCCCTTTCCTCTAATGGCATTCTTTCAAATATTTGCAGCCAGGGACCATGTATTCCTCTCAGCTTTGTCTTCTTCAAGCTAGATACCATCAACTTCCAAAAGAATTACCAATATGCAAAGTTTTACGGCCCTTCATCGTTCTAGTTCCTCTCTTCTAAATATGGTCTGGTCAAGTGTGGGGTCTAGAACACATTTCTTCTTGTGTGATTTCATTTACTCAGGATATAGCAAAATAACCACCTCTACCACTTTAGACATTGCAGTTTTATTCATGGTGCCAAGAGTCTATTCGCTCTGGGTGGCCACCACCAATTTACTCCCAACTAAATCCCAGGAAGGAAGGTATACATTCCTTCACAAGTACTGCTTCTACTTTATAGTGATCTTATTCTGTAATTGTGAGATTTTCTTAAAACCCAATATAGAATGTTATATTCTCCTTGGTTAAATTTCATCATTTTGGATTCGTTTCATTCTTTCAGCTTGTCAAGAACTTGGGGGAACCTGATTCTGTCATCTAGAATATTAGCTAACAGTCCCAAATTCTTGTCATCTACAAATTTGATGACTCTGGCTTCTGTCTTTATAAAACTCATTCATTAAAACTTTGACTAGCATCCAGCTGAAGTCAAACCCTGGAGAAGTTCACTAGAAACTTCTCTCCAGTTCATCATCAGTTCAGATCTTTAGATCCTTCACTAAGTTATCTGCCTAAGAGTCCTTTGATCCTTTCTGAATACATCTTAAGATATGGTGTAATATGATATGATTTTTTTTCAGGATGCCTTAATGAAAATCAGAAACATGCTTTCCTAATCTAGCAATCTAATACTTTTACTTAAGAAAAAAAAATAGACAAATCTGACATGGCATGCTCTCAGAGAATTCTAGGTCTTAGGATTCTCTGCTTCTTTTTCTGGATATGCTCAAACTATCTCTTCTTATAATTCATTTTGGAGTTTTATTTTATTTCTTATTCCCTTGCCAAAAATGGGCCTGGCACTGGCTTTCTGGTCTCCTGACAATTACTGACAATCCAGGATTCCCCAAAGATCACAACAGCAACCTGGGGAGTGAAAGAGGAATAACCGTGAAATGTAAGGTGATTTTGCCCATCAGGAGCTGAAAGAAGTAAATATATAAACAAATAAAAGACAATATTAGAAAATAAATCTGTTTCCTTTGGTTTGGAATAATGTCTTCACTATAATTCTAAAGGCACAAAAAGCAGAAATCAAGAGCCTGATGGATAATTACTACATTAAAATTAATTTAAGACAACTCTGCAGGGTCATCGATCTCATCTCCGCACTCCCTGTGGGGGTTGGCTGAGGTTTTGCTGCAGATGCATTGCAGTTCAACCCCTTCTTTCAGCCCAGTCCCCCATCCCTCAGTTCCTTACAGGTGTGGCTCTTGATGGTATATGTAATAAACCTCCTCCACGCAAATCTCCAAAGTCTGATTTCAGAGAACCTGACCTAAAACAGTTGGTATCAAGAAGCAGATTTTTTAAACGGGATTTTGGAGCAGTATCACTCTCTCTGTACAGTCAGCTGTAAGTGAGGGCTTTATCAGTGGAGACTGCTGGAGTCCCTGTTAGTCCCTGGCATGCTGTATTGGCACGGTTGTTAGAATGTTTATTTGTGTTGAACTGGGATGAGATACCAGTAGAAGGGCAAGTATGGGCAGGTGAGATATCTCAAGCATTTGAGAAGTATTGGTACACAGTAAGTTTCAAATTTTTGGAATTGAATGTCGTTGCTGAGTGCTATTGATGCATTAGAGAAAGACAATAAAGGCTGAAGGGAATTATTCATGAAGTTAAAGCTAAGTGTGAAAGTCAAAGGGCCTCCTTAGCAGCACAGAACAAGAACCCCCTCTCTTGCAGCAGGAGGCAAGAAAGACTGAGGGTCAGGCCAAAAGCTGAGTTACAAGGGGAGCAAAGCCTTAGAGGAGTTTGAATTCTCAACTTCAGCAAGTCTACTCCACCAGGGTTAGGGCTGTGACTGAGAAGGAGGGAACCGGACTATCATGATGGGGACATCTATGCTGATAAACTCAAGGACCTTGAAAGCCCAGATGTCCATGAACTCTCTATGCTGGTGCCCCATCCTCCTTCTTAGAAGCTGATGTTCCCTCTCCTCTTGCTTAAAAGTGTGCAAAGGCCTCTTATTTGACAAACATGCATACTACTCTCCATATGAAATGCTACCCTAACTTGTATCCTGTTTGACACAAGATCCATAGCTAGTGTAACATCAACTGGAGAAATGCTGGGTCTACCAAGGAATAGGGACATATGCCAGGGATTATGGGCTGTAGCTCCTGTGCAGCAGCAGGAGATGAGCGAGCAAGCACTAGACCGGCTCCTGAGGGTGTTGGGTCAAGGGTGGCAGGGTACAAGGCTGGATAAATGAGAGTTTATTGGTATGGGAACACCATTCCAAGACATAAGATGAACACCCTGGCAAGTACTGTGAGAAAGGGTGCTGATACGCTAAAAGGGTATCTCTTGGAAGCTGGGATAAAGGGATGGCTCCGCTAAATGAAGTAGAAATGCCAAAAGTGTAGTGGCACATGATGGACGAACAGATATCAAAGCTCAGATAATTTGCCATGCTAGAATGGATATACTGCACAAGACCAGAAAACCTGATTGGCTTACCATGTTCTATGGGACGACCTGAACGACACTTCATTTATCAAAGCGATAAGAAATGCATAGGTGAGGGGATACTATAGACTAAACTGTATCCCTGCAAAATTCATATGTTCAAGCCATAATCCCCAGTGTGACTATTTGGAGCCAGGGTCTTTAGTAGGTAATTGAGGTTAAATGAGGTCATAAGAAGGGGGCCTTAATCCCATAGGATTATTGTCCTTGTAAGAGAAAAAAATGCAAGAGAGCCCATTCTCTCTGTCTGTCTCTCTCTGTCCCTTCCTGCCAGGTGAAGGACACACAGTGAGAAGGCAGGTATTTACAAGCCGGGAAGAGAGCCCTTGCCAGAAACTAAATGGACAAGAGTCTTACCTTGGACTTTCAGCCTCCAAAACCATGAGAAAATAAATATCTGTTGTTTAAGCCACCCAGTCTGTGGTATTTTGTTATGGCAGTCTGGAACTAATACATAGTATTACCAAAATTCTTGAAAAATTCAGTGGTGGCTGTCCTCTGCAGGCTACAGTTTATAAGAGGAGAGGCTATTCTAGTACTAAATTCCCTAGTAATAACAGAGATGACAGACTCATGAAATAACAGAAGCCAGGTGGTGGCATTTAACCATCCAAAGCAAGGTATGTGCAATGTCATAATGATTGACAAAGTCAACGTGGCAGCTGGGTAGAAGCAGCCTGACCTGCAGAAAGCTAGGAAGATTAAGGGACTTGTAGCATTAGTGAAAATATTAGGGGCCCAATTGTCTGGGGAATGCTAGGACATTTCCTCCAAAGTAAAGGACAAATTATGGCTTCTCCCATATCCCAGCAATAAAAAGGAAGCACAGTGCTTAATATACTTCTTCTGATGCTAAAGTAAGCATATGTCACACTTGAGAACACTGTGCCAATCCATTGCATGGCTAAAATGGAAGGCACCAGGTTTGAATGGGGCCCAGAGCAGGAAAGGGTACTTCAGCAGGTCAGTCAGATATGCAAGGAGCCTTAATTCTTGTGCCATAGACCTGGCAGACCCTATGGTACTAGAGATATCTGTGAAGGGAAAACATACCATGTGGAGATTACAGCAAATCCTAATAAGAGAATCAAAATGTAGACCACTACGATTCTGTAGCAGGGCCATGCCATGTACAGCAGAGACTAATACACCATTCAAAAAGTGACTACTAGCAGCTAAAGAGCACGACAGAAACTGAACATCTGACCAGAAGACGTCAAGTGGCTATGCAGCCAGAACAGCCCTTCATAAGCTGAGTTCTACCAGATCCACCAACTAGTATATCCGGGCAGGCTCAGCAATGACCCACTGTTCAGAGAAAGTAACCCCAGGGCCAGGCCCAAGTAGACCCCAAGGGTTTAAATAAGCCACATCAGCAGGTGGCCCAGACCCTTCTGTTTGTACCACAGTTACACTGGCATCTCTCTTTCAACTCAGCTCTGGACAATAACTACCTGATACAGGAGAAAGAGATTCAACATGGGCATGTATGAGTTCGTTTGATGTGTGAGCAGAAACTGAAAGTGAACTTTTGCTGCACTATATCCCCTCTTGGGGGTGATCCTCAAAGAGCAATGAAGAGAAGCCCTACCAGCAGGTGAGACATCTGGTTGTCCACATTGAGTGGAAGTAGAAGTGGCCTGAAATAAGGCTCTATATGGCCTCATTGGAAGTAATAAGTGTCTTCGCCAGTTGATCAGGGGCCTGTAAGAAAACAGATTAGAAGATTGGGACAAGAAAGAATGGAGAAGAGGCTAATGGATTGGCCTATGGGACTGGCTCAAAGTGTGAAGATCTTTACATCATATGTTAATATCCTCCAGAAAGCATCCACCCCAGAAGAGGACTAAATAAGCATTTAAAGAGAACAACTAAGCCAGCTGACGCCAGCCAGGCTCTAATAACAGAATCTTGACTTGCACAATGGGTTTATGAAATGGAGTGGCCACGGTGGCAGCAATGGATACGATACACAGACTCATGGACATGAGCTCCTGCTTATCATGGCTGCTCTAGCTCTTAACCCTGTCAAATGTCCAACCTACCAGCAGAGACAAATGCTATGTCTCCCATATGGCAGCATCCCTAGAGGAGACCAATCTGACATTTAATGGCAAATGGGTTACATGGAACTTCTTCCATCCCAGAAGCAGCAGAGGTTCATTTTGATAATATTAACACATATTCCAGGTATGGGCTTACCTTCCCTGCCCACAGGCCCTCAGCCAGCACACTATCTAAAGGCTTCATCAGTGTTTAATCCAGCAACATGGGATCCTGCACAATATCACATTAGACCAGGAAACCTACTTTACAGCAAGGGAGGGGAGATGGAGCACATGACCATGAAATTCACTCATCTTATTACATGCAACGACTCCTAAGAAATTGATAGCCTGATAGAGCAATGGAATGGTCTTTTGAGGATACAGGTGAGGTGCCAGTTTTGATATGATTCTCTGAAAGAATGAGGAGCCTCTCTTCTAGGATGCAAAACACTGCCATGCTTCCTAAACTCAAGACCATTGTACATATACTACATGTATTTATATAGAAATAAATTCAGATACTGAAGAATGGCAGTTGGGGCACCCCTCTTTACCATCACTCTCAGTGACCCTTTATGTCTCCCAATGTAAATTTTCCACTGGGAACAGACCAAGAATGTCATTAAAACTTATGCTATTGTTGGCTGGACACATTGGCTCACACCTGTAATCCCAGCACTTTGGGAGGCCGAGGCAGGCGGATCGTCTGAGGTCAGGAGTTTGAGACCACCCTGGCCAACAAGGTGAAATCCCGTCTCTACTAAAAATACAAAAACAAAACAAAAAAAAATTGCCGGGCATGGTGGCACACATTTGCAGTCCCAGCTACTAGGGAGGCTGAGGTAGAAGAATCGCTTGAACCCGGCAGGCGGAGGTTGCAGTGAAACCAGATTGTGCCACTGCATTCCAGCCTGGGTGACAGTGACAGACTGGGACTCCATCTCAAAAAAAAAATATTTCATGCTATTGCTGTCTATGGCCACTTTGGGCTAGCTGTACCATGAGAGCAGCAGGCACAGAAAGCACTCACCCTCTTGGCAGGGAAATTTCCCTTAACAATCAGATGAAGTTTGGGCTATTCTTTACACAACGTGGGCAGAGAGAAATACATTTGTTTCTCCAGTGATCCACTGGAGTTTTTATTGGCACTTTTCTACTCAATTTTAATAGTAACTTGGTATATGTGTAGCAGCTACAGCCCAAGAGTTTGGTGACCAGGGGCTCAGACCCCTCGAGGACAAGCATATGAGTCACATCATGAGGTAAGTCACACAGGCTAGCAGAGGTGCTAGCTCAGGGAAAGGAAAATCTAAAATAGATATAAAGTAGGAAGTCAGGAAGGCATAAGCTTTTTCAGGAAATGAGAACAGCCAGAATCTTGGAGAAGCTGTTCACTTATACGGGTACTGCAGGAAGAACGCAGAGCCAGGCACTATAATGTTTATAATGAAGTGGGTTCTATGCTGCTTCACCAAGACCCTGCCTCAGGACCCACCAGCCATGTGAATGTTGGCTGCTGGTGGCTTCAAGATGAGTCACTTCCCAGGAATTGCTTTCAGCCAAGGGTTTAAGGTAACTACTCTCCCTTTCCAGAGGCATCCCATATCCTCAAAGGCCCAGCCCTCTTGCCTCAATCAGGGACAATTGTGAAGAGCCATCTTGGTTCCTGAGCTTCTTGTGAGGTTGGCCAAGGCCTTTGTTGCAACTGTGTCATAGGTCAAATTTTCCCTCTGCTTACTCCTGCCTTTCTCTCTGAGATATTCCGGAGACCATTCTCCAATAATCCTCCTACACACAAATCTCCAGCTCAGAATCAGTTTCCAGGAAACTTGACCTAAGACAGTGTTCATTATTTTATAGCTTTATCTATCTATCTTCCTACTTCTATGATGTTTTCCTCCTATGCCCAGGTGCTCAGGTGTGGACAAGAGAAAGTGGGTTGTTTCTGTCAGAATTAAGATTTTTCAAGGTAAGTTAAATGGAAAAAAAGTAAGCAACAACTGATTTGAAGTTATTTTAAAATAGATTGACCAAAGTTATGTAATAAGCAAGCAAAGATGGATAAAGTGGGAAGTGAAGATGGGGTGACTGATGGATGGAAATGGGGTTCAATGAGTTGAAAGTTTTGAGATCAGCATATCCATGCAGTGGAAGTATTTGGACAACTGAGGTAGAAGGATAGAAGCTTTTAGTACAAACATGGAAGTTCATGATTTTGGAGGTGGAGATGTTTCTGCGGATGTGGTTTAGCATCTCGTCATGGAGTGAATGGCTCAGCTGAAGTAAAGAAGGTCATTGAATGTGAAAAATTCAAGGAACCAAGAAGCCAGGACTCTAACGTGCGGTCCATAAGGATGTTGACTTTGCCTAGGATGAGGACTGGAGTTGAAAAGAAGACAGTGAATCAGCACCAAGTCGTAATGCATAGGGACACATGGCAAGATGCTCCTCAAATGATTATTAGGAGAAGGGGGAGAAAGAGGTAGGCTGATTTGGTCTGAGCCTTAAAGACTATACGCTTTTAAAAAAGGGAGGGAGAAAGGGCAATGGGTGGCCAAGAGAATACTTTTCATACCTCCCAACTCTGAGATACAAGGGTAGTAAGGATAAAGATCTAGATTTGATAAAAGTCAGCCAAATTTTGGCTAGAGCAGGGATAGGAAGAACTGAAACATAAAGGTTAAATGACTTGTGCAGAATCATATAGACTGTGATAGAATCAGGATTCAATCCCAGAGCATCTTTCTGCCTCCAGAGCCCATACTCTAAACCTTCATGCTAGAGTGCCTCACAATACGTGTGTCACAGAAGGGAAATATCAACAAAATATACACATTATATTCAGCTCTTGTTGACACTCATCGATTAAGTCCACTTTTCTAAGTGCATGATGGTCAAATATGTTTGAGACATGTTGACACAAGCTGTTGTGCCATGGATTCAGAAAAAGACACTACTGCGTAGATGAGAGGGGCTTGGCATCACAGAGAGACAGATCAAATACTACACAAAATAAGTATACAGCTCAAGGCTTCAACCTCAAAAATATGCATCACTGTCATCAACCTTAAACTTCTTTTTCTATTCTCTATCCCCACTCTCAAGCAGCAAAGAGCCTTCAGACTGCTTGCCCAGGGTCACCCACTCTGGTTCCCAGTACAATGATGCCTCCTCTTCATAGCACTCCACAGTTTGAGTCTTTCTTTTGATGCATCCCATCAACACTGAACTGGCCAAAGTCCATATCTTGGGGTATTGCCAGTGGACAAGCCAGCTAACACTGGATTTCCTCAATTTGATGTGGCTATCTATTTAACAGCCACTTGTTTTTTAAACGGGAGAGAAACTGTATTATATATGTAATATATATAACAACTGTAAGACATCTAATTTATGACTCTTTAACATGTGCAAACAAAGAGCACTTTGTAGGAGGAAATAAGGCATTTAGTAAATTTGATCTGTTCTTTTTTAAAATGTGAGACTAGTGTTAATAATTCTTAGGACTGTTTTAATATTAAAACTTATTGTGTGTATGCAAAGGATAACGTGGATGTTAAGTGACATTATTAACTAATAGCAGACCAGAAAAAAAAAATATATATATATAGGATAGTTTAAAAGACTTAATGTGTTATCCCACCCAGAGGAACTTGAAAAGAGGTCACTTGTCACCTAGTGACCAAAAATGCAATTTCTCAGAGCAATGGACGTGTGCTAGTGGGAATTTTAGGTCCACTTAAGAACAGAGAGGATTTACGTTTGAGCAGGTCAGACATTTATTGCTGCCTTGAAATCTTAGCATGCCCATCTGCATTTGAGACCTGCTCTGCTCTTTGCTTCTCCACTGTCACTGTATCCCTTGAGATGATAAAAGAAGCTTCTTAAGGATGCAGAAATTAGCTTCCACCTGAGGTCACTTTCATTGCATGCTTATTTATGTTTATGACATGGGCACTGCCATATCCTATCACGGGGTGAGGCCCAGGGTCTCAGCATCCTTCATTCTGCACCATATCTGTGATCAGCAGAAGCTGGAGACAGAACAGATGAGCATCCCTCTTGCACAGCCAGCTGCCTTCATACACCATCTCACCAAGGAGGCTGCAGCTGGGGGAAAGGGGCCATGCAGTGTGGCTGTAGGGATTGATGGGTTGTTAATGCAGTGAGACAGTTACATTGTCTCATCCTGACAATGCTGCCATTTAACATCCTCATGGGCGGGCACTGTGACCTAACCACAAAGCTAATGAGGCTTGGCACACCCCAGCTCAGTCTTACCCTCTGAATATTAAATTCAACGTCTGCAACATAAATGCTCAGTCAGCCCATGGTGGTGCAGAATGGAGCACAGTGCCTCTTGCACATGGAAGTTGGGTCACTGGAGCCTCTGTCCTTTTGGAGATTAATCTATGCTAGGCATGGGGATAAGGAGGGATCAGAGAGATGCATATTTCTCAGGCCTTTGTCATACAAAGTTCTATATGAAGGTGCTGGAAGAGACTTTTCCAAAGTGCATTTTGCCAACTGTCTTTGCCTTACATAGAAAGAACATGAAGCCTGTGGGTGGGAAGGTGACTTGGCTATAACTAGTACAGAGATAAGGCTTCAGCCCAAGGCTCCTGGAGCTCCCAAACAAGACAGCCCTTCACATGGAGCCTGGTCCCAAATGAGAATAACTTTGACTTATTCTCCAAGCTTAATCCACGATGTCTCCCTTGATTCTTCCCTCTCCCTTCCCTCCAGAGAAAGTCCCTGGGCCTGCTGTTAATATCTCCTGAGTTGGGCCCTGCCCATCCCTTTCTTTTTCTTCCCCCACCTTCACCTTGGTTAAGTGCTCATGACTTCACTCCTAAATCATGACAATGCCTTCCTAAACGATCTCCTTTCTCTTAATATTGCTCCACTCCTTCCTATGCTTGCCATTTGCAGATTCAGTTTCTGAAAACTCCTTTTCTTACAACCTTTCTCTGCTCAAGAACCTGCTGTGGCTTTGCATAGCTATTGGAATAAGGTTTACATTCTAGTTAGCATTCAAAATCTCAGTGCCTTTCCTATCATATCTTCAACTGTTTCCTGCGTGGTTCCAACAACAATGGGCTTCTCCTCATCCCCTAAACACACTAGTAGCATTTTTACCTCCGCACTTAAGCAGTTCCCCCTCCTCTCATTTAGAAAATCTCTACTTCTTTCTTCCCAAGAGCAATTCTATGCATTTTCAAGCCACCTCAAGCTTCCCTCTTGCGTCAAATGTGTCCTGAATACCACAGCTGTATCATCACTCACTCCTCTGACCTCCTGTAACTCTCACTGTCTCCAGGACTCACTTGAGCCTGTTATAACTTACCTGCATTGCTCTGTGTATCTGTACAGCTGAATCCTGTGTCCTTTCAAGCAATTTGTAAATTGCTTAATGAAAGAGATTATGTCTGTACTTTGGTCTCTCATCATAGACGGCTAGACCACAATGTGTGCCTAATACATTCCCATTCAACTGAGTTGAAAGCAAAGTTTAGGTCCACTTTGTCTCCAGGATAGGATTTATTGACAATTCCTCCATGACACACCCTCCAAAAGATAGTACGGACTCCAAAGAAAAACATCCTATAACTCCTAAAACAAATTATAGGTACTAAATCCCTATTAGCCCACTTATTGCAAACAGTGCAATGTACAATCAAAATCCAGAGAAGAATCAAGATACTTCTCTACAATTTATCACAAACGTAATTTGACATATGTAGGGGAAACACCTTATGTTTTAATCTAGGATTAAACAACCTTAAATCATAAACCTTAAATCAACCAACGCTCAGCCTTTACTAAGTTATACAACATTTCTAAGCTTTGGTTGCCTTATCTGGGAGATTTAGTAATATCGTGCTTTTCACAAGGTGGAGGATTAAACGTGCTAGCATATGTGAAAGTATTTAGCATGGTACCTGGGCTATGGTGCTTGTTCAGGACATGTTTCAGTTTCTTCCTTGTGATTCATCACCCAGCAAGAAGCACCAAAAACATGGCACCAGGCACCATCAGTGGCTGCTCCATATTGTGTGGTGGGGTCAAGAGTGAACACTAAATACCGAGGTCTTTTCAGAGGTACAGAAGAGTTTGTCAGCCTGGAAATGTTTTCACTAAGGTATCACAGAATGGGCTTAAATGGAAATGTTCCTTCCACATTTTCATGCCCAAACATCTTACCCTGTCCTCTACTTTCCAAACTCAGGTATACCATCCTTTGGCCACTGGCAGCCTAGCTACCTATAGCTCTCCCTGTCAGTGTTGGCTTCTGGGCTGTAACATCTGGGACATGGCTGTGGGAGAGGCAAGGGAGCAACCAGCCGGGCAGAGCATTTGAATTTCTCCCCCCTCCTGATGTCCCCTTCGAAGGCAGAACTTCATGCCCACAACGGACACAGCTTTAACATTATGTTCTGTTAATTCATGGCTTATTCACAGAGCTGTTCTAAGGGAGAAAAAAAATTATAATGGGTAGAAACAATTTAGAGATTCCAGGAAGAAAAAGGGGGAGAAAATATGCCCCTTTTTTACCTCAGTGCAGCAGTGAGTCTTCCTGGGGATACCTGGGGCCCGGAGTGGTAGCACACTTTTGGGGAACTCTATACAATAGCTTTTTCCCGTCTACTCTGTGACGAGGCAGGAATAACACATGCCATGTCCAGACCATTTACCACCATTGCCCCTGGCACCTCACAGATCTTCTTCTTTCTGCAAGAAAGATGGCATTTCAGAGTTGACAGCTTCTCTTTCAAGCTATGTGTCACTTTGATAAGTGAGAAAGTCAGGGTTCCCCCAAGGACGGGGCATTACCAGCAAGGAGTACTCAAGGTAAATCAAAGAAGTCTGGTGGGAAGAGAAGGGGCAGTCAGGGAGCCTCCTGGCCCACCATCTTCCAGACAAGCACTGCTAAGAGAATCATGGCAAAGCAGGCCCATGCAGATGAAGGAAACTGAGTTGTTCAAGTTACAGGACATTGAGGTAGAGTCAGAGCTTACACCAAATCTAGTCTTCCTCTGCCTACTCAGAAGGTCAAAAGCATCACAGCCAAGTGCTCGGTAAAGCAGAGACCCCCTCAGCCGTTGTCTGTTCCTTCTCTTATGACTACCACATGAGTTTACAAGCCAGTAGAAAGAAGTATTCTCCTCTGCCTCCACTGAAGCTACTTAGGATGAATCATTCGAAAAGTTCAAAAGCCTGACTTTCACAGCAGGTGTGACTACATCACTACAGCCAGTTAGTGGGGAGTGTAAAAAAAAGCAGGTTTCAGCAATGCTTAAGGAAAAACTCTAATGATTGTAGCTGCCTAATAATAGAACCAATTGTCCAATAAGGCAGTGAGATCCCCATCAATGGAGGTGTTTAAAAGGAGTCTGGTAGAGTCATTCCTGAGAGCACTCTCCCCTGGGTGGGAAATCGGACTAAGTGGTCTCTATTTCAAGCATGTTTTGACTCTTATCTTCTACAGGAGGTAATACAGAGGATAGAACAGACTGGACTCAGTTACTGTACTAAACTCAGGTCTGCGTGCAGATGGCACAGAGCTTAATGTCGGAGGACCTGTGTCAGACCTCCCTCCTCATCTCCTATCTCCTTCTCCGATCTTCTTAGTTGGTTCTAGACCATGTCCCTATCTCTTCGATTCTCGGAGGGTAACATTAAATGCCAAAGACATCCTTGGGGGAGGCTTTTCCCTTGGTCTTCTCTTTTGGGGCTACGTGGAATCCAGTATTTAGACAGAAAGAGAGAAAAGGTGACAAATTGTCCTGACTCTAGCCCTTCTAAGTCCCATTTCACTTGTGGCCCTTGCAGGAATCTGCAGGATCTTTGATGAGATACCCAGTTACTCTCCCAGAGACCCCAGCCTAAGTGACCACAGGCTCATCCCCCACAGAAGCCACAGAGAGCAATGGTCACTATTAAGGGTTCTGGAGTAGGAAAAATGTGGGCTTGGATTCTGGCATTTACCAGTTGCCAGCCATGGTGTGACCTGGGGCAAGTTATTTTCATTCTCTTAGCCTCAGTTTCCTTACAGGTAAAATATGAAGGATAATTACCACCTCACTGGGATTTTTGATATGGAGGATAACTACCACCTCATTGGGATTTTTGATATTGGGATTTTGATATTTTGATATTAGCACATTCTATTTATGTAATAAAAAATGGTGGTTCTCATACGACAACATTCTACTCACGAGCAGCATGTATCTGTCTCCACACATTGTCTTCCTGCCTCCTACCAAGATCTCTGCCCCACCTCAAGCCAGGCTCTCTGCACTCCTTCCCATTTCCCTCTTGCATATTCAAGGACATTACTTCAGCAATACTGCCCTTCTCTACCCTCCCTTGCATCATCATTTTTTTTTCATTTTCTACTAAAACAGTTTCATCAGCATACAAAATATCCCTATATTGCTATTTCTCTCATCTTAAAAAAAAAACAAACAGCTTCTTATGATTCTCACTTCCCTCCCAGTGACTAACCTATTTCTTTGCTCCTCTTTGCAGCAAAGTCCTTGCAAGAGTTATCCTCATTCACGGTCTTCAACTCTCCTTTTAGCATTCTCTCCTAAACTCACTCCAGTCAATCCTCTGGCCACACTAATCCATTGAACTGTTCATATCAAGGTCGCCAATGACTTCAGCATTGCTAAATCAATTCTCTGTCCTCCTCTAAATTGACCCTACAGCAGACTCCAACCTGGTTCATAACGCCCTTCTCATTTATACATTTTCTTTACTTGGTTTTTAGGATACCACTCTCTCCTGAATTTCTGCTCCACTGGCCACACCTTCTCAGGCTTCCTTGCCAGTCCCTTCTCTTTACCTGTACCTGTTACTGATGGAAGGTCACAGTTACCTCCTTGGTCCTCTTCACCTATCAGCTCTCATCATGTGTGATCTACAGTCTTAGGGCTTTAAATAACATCTATATTCCAATGGATCCCAAATTTACATTTCTGTTCCAGACTTCTTTCCAACTAGCATTCCACTAGCAGACTAGTATATCCAATCTTCACTTGGATGTCTACAGATATGTAAAAATTAGTGTGTCCAAAATTAAACCCCTTATCTTCGCTTCCACATCTGTACCTCCAGAGTCTTCTTCAGCTCTGGAAACAGCAATTCTGCCCTTTTATTCAGGCCAAAGACCTTGGAGTCATCCTTGACTCCATTCTCTCACATCTTCCATCCAAACCCAGAAATACTGTATCTTCCAGCTTCAAAAAATATTTCTAGAATCTGGCTACAGGTCATAGCACCTACAGCTGTTTTGTATTTGCGATTGCAATGCCCTGTCCACAGGTAGCACTTTCAATCTCCGATTCTCATGTCTACCTTCTTAAATTTTTCTATAACTCTTACCTCTTTCTAACATGCTATATATAATTTACCTGTTTTATATCTCATGCTTAACATCTGACTCTCCATTCCCACGATGCCTGCATGTAAACACCATCAGTGCAGGGATGTTTTGTTTACTGACATATTACAAAAGCATAACAAAGTGTCTGGCAGAGGGTAAGGAAACAGCAAATCTCTGCTGAATGCAATAATAATTATTAAACCATTTCAATTCCCCTTACAATAACACATTTAGATCCAAACCTGACATACAGAGCTATACATAGTGTCCACTTCTTCAGAGACCCCAGCAGCCCAGAAAGGATGGATGAGGCAGTCAATGCCATTGTCTGACTAGCGGGTCTAAGGGTGTCCCTGCACCAGTCTCTGTCTTCCAAGGGGCATAGATCCTCCTCCTGGTAAGGATGGCTTCTCGATCAATCAATCCACTGAGCAACTGCACTATTCACTATGGGAAGACAGGAGAAGTTAACACAAGGTCCCTGCCCAAAAGGCAACACTTAGCCACATAAAACAATAAGCAGACAGTACCAGGCAGTATATCATCATGTGCTAAATTGGGTGTTATTGACTCTAAGTGCTGTTAGAGTTCAGAGAGGGGAGAAATCAATGAGCAATGCAGCCTTGGAGAGCTCTGGGCCATCACTCCCCAAGTTCCTTGAGGGCAGGGACAGTGTCATCTTTTTCTTTTCTATTTTTCTTTCTTCCTTGCCTCTCTTCTTCATCTTCCTTTCCATAGACCCAGTACAGTGATGTGCCCAAAAGAGATATGTAAGAACTGCTCTCCTTATATTTCCCCTAACTTTTCATAAAGGATGTGAAGTAGCTTAAAGGGATACAAAATAAATAAATAAACACACTTTAAACAAAGGTGGCAAGGAAAAAAGCAAAACAAGGGTAGAGACAGAAAATGGAGCTAGGAATGAGGAAAACAGAATAAAAAACAAGCCAGAAAAGACCATGCCTTCACAATTGATGAACCACAAATTTGGCTGTAAGCTTTTGAATGGACTATTTGAAAAGAAAAACCTGATTAATTATGCAATTCATACCCTCCATATGATAAAAACAGACCAATCATTCTGCAGATACAAAACTATTCCAGACACTTAAGCCTTCCATGAATTTCTCCCTAGGGCCCCCGCAAGGCACACATGTTGGGATGTAATGAGAAACACCCTGGAGGAGCCTTGGAGAACAGACTCAGCCCTGAGTTTCACGGGTCTGTTAGCTCCACACACACTCTCCACCTTCTGGTACTACTCCTATTTTGTTAATCTTGAGGGTTATGGGACAACCACACCATTTAACTGCAGTGTGAATCTATAAATTTACAAGGTATGAGAAAGCAGGACAAATTTAGGAGGGAGACTGCTCTTAAAACATTATAGGGTATAAACAAACACTCAGCATGCGCGCACACACACACACATACACATACAAACACACACATACACATACAAACACACACACACACACACACACACACGGATGAAGCTAGAAAGAATCTCACCATCTCCAGCATATGCCACATTTCTCATGTAAATAATCTTATCTCCTGAACATGCCACATTTCATATGTAAATAATCTTACCATCTCCTGGACATACCACATTTCCCATGTAAATAATCTTACCATCTCCTGAACATGCCACATTTCCTGTGTAAATAATCTTAACATATCTTGAACATGTGTTTCCCATGTAAATAATCTTACCATCCCCTGAACATACCACATTTCCCACGTAAATAATCTTACCATCTCTTGAATACACCACATTTCATACGTAACATTGTAGCGATGCCTGAATTTCATTTTTTCTCTTGCTAGATTTTAAGTTCACCCATACCAAGCACAAAATGGCATTTTGTGGATCTTTGTATTTCTCCTAGTGCCCAGCACCAGATCTTGCTCTAAATGAACATTTTTTCACTCTATAAATATTTACTGAATGCCTACTAGCTGCTAGACACTCTTACGGCAATCAACAAAACATTTAAATTTTTACTCTTAATGGAATGTACAATCAGGACAGAGATGAATATAAGACAGACAATGTCTGGAATAAACAAGTAAATTATGTAAAATACAAGGAGGTAAAACTTATTGTGGAAAAAATGAAATATTGTGGAAAAAAATGAAATAAGAGGGATTTGAAGTGTGTGTGTGTGTGTGTGTGTGTGTGTGTGTAGTGCAGGTAGTAGTATTAACCAGGATAGTCTGTATAGATTTCATTGAGAAATTCAGACATAAACAAAGAGTTAAAGACAGTAAGGGGGTTAACCAAGCAGATATCTAGGGAAAGAATATTTTAGGCAGAGGAAACAACTTAGGCTTCAAGACAGGATATATATATACATTCATTGAACATTCCCTAGCCCCCAAATAATTGTGATTTATTGGGACTAGTGTTAGAGATGACAGTATAGACAGAGGTACAAGGCATAAAAAATGTGGAATAATAAACATTTCTACATTCTTAGTAAAACAATGAGTTGTCTAAAATGTGGAGCTGTATATTTTCAATGAAGAATAATATTGACTGTGATGTCCAGCTGGGAAGGAAAAGCTCTTAGTCAGAATAGGCTAGGTGAGGCTGCAGTAATAAACAAATCCAGAAATCTCAGTAGCTTTGTGTGAAAAGAAATATTTCTTCTTCATGCAAAGCAGATGCTTCCATCTCTCCAGGACAGCTCCCTTTAAATACTGGCTTAGGGACCCAGGCTCTTTCAGTTTGTGGCTCTCCGATCTTGATATAGGTGCTTCCATAATAAAGCAGAACATCAGAAGAGAGAATACGTAGCAAACTTGACACTGTTGCTTTATCCTTTGGCCCAGAGTGACTCATGTCACTTATGCTAAAGCTCATTGGCCAGAACTAGTCACATGTCTCAACCTGACTGCAAGAGATGCTGAGAAACGCAGTATTTCTGTGTACTGCAGAAAAGGAATGAAACTTAGGAAGAGGATAAGTCAGACTATATTTGAGTTTGTGGAACTGCCAGACAGGTTAACACTGATTTAGGTCTCATTCTGAAATAAGTCTATATTATGATTGAAATCCTCAGGGGGTGGGTAAACCCGGTCAAGATTATAATCAATAACAATATCTGGAGGGCTTTTATTCTCTAGATCTTAAAATGTTAATAATATGATGATTAGAGAATGATTAAACCCATACTTTGCAATAAGATAGAGGCATACATTACCCTACCCCACTATTTATCTAATAAAATTACATAAAACAAATTACGTATCTTCTACGGAAGATGTCTACATGTTCTGAACTTGCAAATGTCTGAAATAGATTTTAAATTATTTATCTCTAAGGAGTCACAAAATTTTTTTAGCATCCATGTGCAGTGGCTCATGCCTGTAACCCCAGCACTTTGGGAAGCTGAGGCAGGAGGATTGCTTGAGCCCAGGAGTTCAAGACCAGCCTGGGCAACATAGTGAAACCCCCATCTCCACAAAAAATAAATATAAAAAAAAAATAAAATTTTTATCAATCTGTACCAGAATGAAAAATCTCTAATGTGTAAAACTTTATGTACTTCTTATTCTTCTGATGTTTCTGTGATCTATCTGTTGTTATCTTACATTGGTCTGAGCCTCTATATTTCATTTTTTTTTCAGATCCCTTTTTGCTAATTTCAGATATTTCTCAGCTCCTGTTCTTAATTGCTCAACGTTTGGATATTAAAAAATCAGGCCAGGCGCGATGGCTCATGCGTGTAATCCCAGCAGTTTGGGAGGCCAAGGAGGGTGGATCACCTGAGGTCAGGAGTTCGAGACCAGCCTGGCCAACACGGGGAAACCCCGTCTCCACTAAAAATGCAAAAATTAGCCGGGCATAGTAGCGGACATCTGTAATCCCAGCTACTCAGGAGACTGGAGTGGGATAATTGCTTGAACCTAGGAGGCAGAAGCTGCAGTAAACTGAGATCATGTTACTGCACTCCAGCCTTGGCAACAGGTGAGACCCCATCTCAAGGGGGAAAAACAATCAAGTAAAATTATGTATTTGGAATAGGTTCTACAAAGATGCTTTCTACCTGTTTCATTTGTTTTGCCTATTAACCAATGGTGACTTTACATCCTGCTCATATGTTTTCCTACCTTTCCATATTTGCGTGCCCTCTGACTGTTTCTTCTGGTTCCTAATCGTGAATAATGGTTTTAACCCCATACATCAGGGATAGAAAAAGCCTTATAAACTTGAATAGAAAAATATTCTAGATTGGGAATCAGACTTGCCCATTGAATAAAAGCATGATTTTGGGCCAGGCATGGGGGCTCACACCTGTAATCCCAGCATTGTGGGAGGCCGAGGTGGGCAAATCACCTGAGGTCAGAAGTTTGAGACCAGCCTGACCAACATGGAGAGACCCCGTCTCTACTAAAAATACAAAATTTAGCCAGGCTTGGTGGCACGTGCCTGTGGTCCCAGCTACTTGGGAGGCTGAGCCAGGAGACTCGCTTGAACCTGGGAGGTGGAAGTTGCAGTGAGCAGAGATCACCACTGAGCTCCAGCCTGGGTGATAGAGACTCTGTCAAAAAAAAACAAAAAAACAAAAAACAAACAAACAAACAAACAAAACCAACCAACCAAACAAACAAAAAAAACACCATGATTTTGGTTTCTGGTAGAGTTCCTGACCCTTCTTCAGTTGTATCTTTTAAATACTCTGGAGTTTTATGTTGCAATGATTCTAAAACTTGGACAGACAGAGCACATTCAAGACTTTGTTTTAGAATAATCTAGCTTTGGAAATGCTGAAAGAGCTATGATAGTTCCAGCAGGAGACTGACTGGGCTTCAGCTGCTGGAGAATAGGCACAACCAGGGCAGCCCAGATGGAGACAAATAAAAAGAAACAAAAGCAATGAGAGAATTTCGTTCATGTATGAAATGATAAGATAATTTCAGAAAGTAACTTAAATTTTCTCCATTCCTTTGAATCAGACTATGAAGTTTGTCTTTTCTTTTCGAGTTCATTTTGATCGGTGTTTCTTATTAGAAAGTCATTCAGTTCATTGAAATTTTCTAATGAAATAACATAGGTTGAAAATTATATCTTTTTGAGTTTCAAGAATTACTCTTAGAATGTCATAATACATCTTGAGTGTGTTTATGTTTAATCCTATTTTTTCTTGTTTTTTATTATAATTGCCAGATATTTATCAGATATTTTAAGAATGGCTCTCGGATTTTTATTTCCAATTTCCATTACTTCTTCATTTTCTAACTCATTAATTCCCATGCTACCGTTATTGTGTATAACTTCTTGTTTTTCTACTGATTTTTTATTTTTTTCTATTTTCTTAATTCTTGGATTATCTTTTATTTTTACCGTTTCTTATTTTATAAAAGCAATTGAGATTCGAGTTTACCTTTACAACTTGGCAATTCAAAGATATGATCATACAAATCTACTTTTAAGAATTTATTATAGGTTTTGTGACCTTGACTATGAACAATTTTTTGTAAACATGTCATGACTATTTGAAATAAGTGTATTTCCTCAGGTGACACATTTTGATACACAATATGTAAAATTAATCTTGCTTGTTATATTATTCAATCATTACTATCCCCATTTATTTGAGTCATTTTGATCTATTAAAAGACTGAGAGTGCTATGTTAAAGCTTCCCTTTCTCTGTGATGGAATTATTCATGTGTTCCAAAGTCATTTTTAAATTTTCAATACTATGATATTTACAACAGAAACATTAATGACTATTATATCTTTATCATGATGAACGATCTCATTAACCTAACTGCTTTTGTCTTGAATTCTCCTCTGCCTGTTTTCAGTAATGACTTTTTCTAATTTGTATTTACTTGATGTATCATTTCACATACTTTTGTTTTTTAATTTTATATGTAATGTTTGTCACAGTTATATCTCAAGTATAAGATATACATAAGATATATATCTGTATATAACATATATACATGAGATATATAAGATACACATAAAGATATACATACAAGATATAAGTAAGATATATCTGTATATTATACATATGTAAGATATATATAGGTGGACTCTACAGTTTCATGGGTTTGGTTTTTCAATGTATCTAAGAATCCTTGTATTTTGATGTGGATATTTCCTCGTTACTTTTTTATATAAACTTTTTATCTTAAAATGGTTTTAGATTTATAGAAAATTTGCAAAACTAATACTGATTTCCTTTCCCCTCACCCTCATTTTCCTCTATTAACAACATCTAACATTACCGTATTTGTCACAACTAGTGAGCCAATATTGAGATGTTATTATTAGCTAAAGTTAAACAAGTTTTCAGATTTCTTTAGTTTTTACCTGATATCCATTTTCTGTTCTGGTCCCCATTCAGGAAGCACATTATGTTAAGTTGTCCCATCTTCTTAGGCTCATCTTGGCTGTGACAGTGACCTTGATGATTCTGAGGAGTACTAGTCAGGTTTTTTATACAGTGTTCCTCAACAAGAATTTGTTTGATGTTTTTTCTTAGATTATGGGTTTGAGGGAGGAAGACCACAGAAGGAAAATGCCATTCTCATTACATCACATCAAGGGTGGGCACCACCACCATGACTTGTCACTGTTGATACTGACCTGGATCACCCAGCTGAGGTAGGGTTTCCCAAGCTTCTCCACTGTGAAGTTACTCTTCTGCTCCTCTTTCCATAGTGTTCGCTTTGGAAATAAGTCTCTATGAGCAGCCTACACTTAAAGATTTGGTAGGTATGCTTCACCTCCTCAAGGGTGGAGCATCTGCTCAGACTATTTAGAATTCTATGCCAGTGATTTGTCTATTCTTCTCCAGTTATTTATTCAGTTATTTCTTTCTACCAAGATAAACTCACGGGTTATTTATTTTATACTTTGGGCTAAATACAATATCATTTTACTTATATTGTTGCTCTGGTTTTTGCAGTTTTGCCCATTTAGAGCTCTTTCAGTTGGCCCTGTGTCCCTCTGACATCATCTTTCCATTGTTTTGTGTGTTAGTTCAGCACTTCCTTACTTTCTGGCATAACATGCTACAGACTCATTTTGCATATTTCCTATCTCAGTCCTAAAGCCAACCATTTCTTCAAGGAGCCTTGGTTCTTTTAACTGAAGAATGGTGTTAGAAAAGAACATCTGCACAATTGTTGCTAGTGGGGTATCACTGCTTCTTGAACCTCTCAGCTGAAGGAGCAAGGAAATACATGTCATTTATTTATTTTTAATTTTTCAATAATTCTGAAATAATTATAGAATCACAGGAAATCTTTTCAATTTTTATCTGGCTTGCTCCAATGGTGACAACCTCTACAATAGTAGGACAGCAAAACCCAGGAAATTTGTATTGGCACAATACTACTAACTAGACCACAAGCCTTATTTAAATTTTACCCATTTTTGCATGCATTTATCTGTGCGTGTGTGTGTGTGTGTGTGTGTGTGTGTGTGTATGTGAGAGAGAGAGAGAGAGAGAGAGACAGAGAGAGAGACAGACAGAGAGAGAGAGAGACGGAGAGAGAGAGAGTGATAGAGATCTATGCAAATTGACCTCATATATAGATTTGTGAAACCACCACCACAATCAGGAAGCAGAACTGTCCCATCCCCACAAAGGAACTCCTTTGTACCACCCTTGATAATCACATTCATACCTCCCAACTCCATCCTTATCCCTGGCAACCACTAATTGGTTCTCCATCTCTAGAGTTTTGTTAATTTGAGGATGTTTTATAGAAGGAATCACATATCCTGTAACCTTTGGAGATTGCTGGTTTTTTTTTTTTTTTTTTCGCTAAGCATAATACCTTTAAGATTCATTCAAGTGATTGTATATATCAATAGTTTGTTCCTTTTTATTGCTGAGTGGTATTCCACGGTATGGATGTACCAAAGTTTTTTCAACCACTCACTCATTGAAGGACGTTTACATCATTTCCAGCTTTTTTGCTATTGCCAATAAAGTTGCTATGAACATTCATGCCCGTTTTTGTGTAAGCATAAGTTTTCACTTCTCTGGGATAAATGTCCAGGAGTGCAATTGCTGGGTTGTATTGTAAGTGCATGTTTAGTTTTATAAGCAACTCCCACACTATATTCCAGAGTGGCTGTAGCATTTCACATCCCCACCAGCAATTCTCACCAGATCCTCTTTTTCCGCATCCTTTATAGTATTTCATCATAACTTTTTTACTTTTTTAACTCTAGCCATTCTAATAGGTATGTAGTGATATTTTGTGGCTTTAATTTGTATTTCCCTAGAGATTGATGATGTGCAACATCTTTTCGTGTGCCACCCGTATCTCTTCTTTAGTATTTGTGTTTTTTATAGTTGGGTTGTGAGCCTTCTTTGTGTATTCTAGTCCACTGTAGGATGAGTGGTTTGGTAATATTTTTCCCACCATCTGTAGCTTTTCTTTTCATCCCCTTCATAGGACATTTCACAGAGTGAAAGTTTCTAACGTGAAGAAGTCCAATTTATCAATTTTTTATGCATCATTCTTTTGGCATTTTATCTAAGAACTCTTTGTATCCAAGAACTGCTATAATTAATATGATATATTAATTATAAAAGTTTCATGATTGTATACTTTACATGTAAATCCACTATTGCTAACAATTATTATGAAGACTAATATATTTTATGTTTCTTCTGTTATCTTGCTTTATACTTCATTGTATTTACTTCCTTTAAGTTTCTTTTATTTTTTTCTTCTCTTTTCTCCCTCCTATGACTTGGCTTATATACATTTTACATTTGGACTATATAGTTGTAATGTTTAAAATAATTAAACAAATTTTCTTAATTATCAAGATTAATAATGAAACTAAAACTATTAACTTTGTTCTACATAAAACTTAGCCTGCTCTTATTTTTTCTCTCCCCACTAAATTATTATTCATATATGCATCTTATAAGAATAGACTTTTTGACATTCATATTTTTCACAGCTATAACAATAACAATTATATAATTCTATATTTACTTAGTTTCGTTGTTCATTGGTAATTCTATTGTAAAACAACTATCATTTTTAATCATTTTGTTTATTATTATTTCCTCAATTCATTGAGTAATTTTAATTCATAAGAGATAAATTGGTGGTAACATTTCTGAATCACATCTAAAAATAACTTTTTGTGACTCTCACATATGAATGCTAACTCTTCAAGATATGGAATTCTTAGGTCTCTGTTTTCTCTCTTGTTTTGTTCTTGGTTTTAATATTCTGCAGGCACTCTACGATTTTCTGATATTTGGTGATGTGGAAGAGAAAACTGAGGATATGGAAAGAGTGTCAGATGAGAATTCTTAAGTAAGCAAGAGAACCAAGTGCCAAGAAATGAAAGGTAGCAAAGAGTTTCAAGAAGAAAAACTAAATCAATAATTAAATGTTGCCCCAAAGGTCAAGTAGGTTGATCATTGAGAAAAGTTATTGGATTTGCAATTAGAAAATAATTGTAACCTTTGAAAGAGCAATTTCAGGAAGACAGTGAAAGTAAGAGCCTGTTTCTCCGAGCTGGGAAGGGCCTTAGAGAATATGAAACCTAAAGTCTTCAACTTCCTGTCCAGAACTTAAAAGAAGTGACTTGTCCAAGGTCATAAAGTTAGTTAACGACACCAGTAATAGACACCATGAGTACAGAGTAACAGACCCTCCTGATTCAGTGCTCTTTTTATCTGTGACAATACCAGAGATGGAGAATAGAGGAAAAATGGTCTGGTCCAGGGAAGGAAGTCGTGATGAAGAGTAGCTGAAAGGGGTGAGTCCAGTAGGTGTGGATCTTTGAAGGAAATGGGTGGGCAAAAATGAGAGAGATGGGGGTGAGGAGAGAGGAAAGAGAAAGAAAGGAAAAATCTGGAAAGCTGAGCATGTCTTGCAGACTTTAGCTCAGAAACACACACACACACGAGTCCCAAAACAGCCTACCAAAATGTACATGGCCTCACTCTGCCAAGGTCAAATGGAGGCTATCAACTGCTTTCCTGGAAAGCAGAAAAGGAATATGAAAACAGGCTGTACCTGGAAAAGGCCACTTTATACTTTAAGTATGTGCCCTTACTCATGGAAGCAGTGGTAACACTGAGAAGTTTCAGCCAGTACTGAGCTGACTGTTTCTGATCTATGCATTGCATCCTCCAGTGGATGAGATACACGTCCTAAAAAGCCCTCTCCCGCCGTCTAAACCAAGCAATGCACCTAAACTGTGGATTGGACCACAGTGGGACATACGAAGAAAAAGGAGTGCGACTGAAAACTCAGAGTGAAAGTAGAGTCAGAATACAGAGAAGCAACATTCAGTGAACAATATATGTTAAATATATATATATATATATATATATATATATATATATATATATATATATATATAAGATGCAATGGAACACAGAGCTAAACTCACTTCCAGCTAGAATAGGTAACTGATCTTAAGTGGTTGGCAATGTCTATTTTAACATTCTTTTTGATATTTTACTATTTAATTTTCCCATTTGATATCATACTTAATTTTATATGACACCTTAAGTCCCATGGAAAGTAGTAAAGCTTTAATCTCTTCCCCATCCCCACCCCAACACACCCACACCCGTAAAAGCGGAAGTGAGAAAGTATGTCAAAGAAAGGGAGCTTGACTATTTCCAATGCAGGGCCCTTGACAGTGATGGATCTGCTGCTATCCTGCAGGCCACAGAAGGCCTGGGGTCAGTGATCTTCTCTGCTGACTTTCTAATCGCTCCAGGTTTGAGCACCTCTAAGCCAGCTAGTAAGCAAACTGGGACTGCCATCCATTAACATTTTTCAGTCTTTTGCAGTGTACTATAATTTATCCCTGTCATTTACACCCAAGCAGTGGTCTTTAGCTTATTTCTGAGATCTTATTACATTTTTTATTCATAGAGAAGTAAGATTTAGGTACCAAAGATCAATAACAGCCTCCATCATGCTTACATTATTAATAAGAAAGATGTTGTATGAAGACAGACTGGTGTCTTGGATTTGCTCAGCAGCTGGGCTCATTTCAGACAGGGCAGACATGCTGCTTGCATTTCACCCTGTTCTCTCCTTCAGGCCATGTGCTATCTTCACCCCTTCTGGGAGTGTGGTCTCTGGCACTGGCATACCATTTAACACCTTGGTTTGGTACAGCCAGACTAAAAGAGGGGAAGAAGTCTAATTACTGGAAGAAGTCCTGAGAAACAAGAAGTCTGCACTTTTTCTGGTGCCTTGGATTCCTTTTGTGGTACAGGCTGTCTTAGCTCAGTCAGAAACAACATTAACATGAGTAACAACACTAGTTGAGTGCTTTTCCATAGACAAAGTTCTTTTTCATATACATTCAAGGTCAGGATTTCCTTTTCCAAACTTCAGTTGTTATCTAGCACCAATAGCTACAGCTTGATAGCCATGCTTCTCTCATACCCTGAGTTATATTAATACATGAGACACTCCAGTGTTCTGCCCAACCCAAAGCAAAAGTTTATTATCCCTCTTCCTCCAGCACTTGCCAGAGGAAGGAGATGGAAATCTCAGAGGCTGAGAGCAGTCTGTGCTTCAGGGGTAAGAAGGACAAGGGTCAGGGGCCATGGTGACTTCTGTGTTCCCAAATTTGTTGTCAAGCAGCAGGACTGACTCTGTTATTGAGCCATAATGACCTGACTCTACAGCTGAGGTAGATTTTTCAGAGTCGTTTACAATTCTCTCATTGGCCTGGGACCTAGACCAGGACAATGGACAACTTTCTCTGTCCTCCTGTTACATTATTTATGTGGCATTTGACACCACTGACCACATCCTTCTTGACACCAACTTCCAGCTTCTCAAATCCACTCTCTGTTGGATCTTCTTTCACTTCTCTAAACAACTTTTCTTTCTCGGTCTTGTTTTCACACATCTTCTCCACTAACAGTTGGCCTCTCCAATTTTCTATTCTTGGCCTTTTATTAAAATCAATCCAACATGCTCTTCCTACGCAATTTCATTCTTTCATTGGTTTCCACTACCCCTATAGGATACTGACTCCCACAGCATTACTTTAAATAACTCAGACCAGTCTGGAACTCCACATGAACTATGTCACTCTACTTGACATTGCCAATGAGATCCCATAGTCATTTCAAACCTATTATGTCCAGAACAACTCAGATTTCTCCCTAAAACCTCTATTATTCCCCATTTCTAAGTGACTGGCAGCACTCCGATACACTCTCTTCCACAATCCCTATTTTCAGTCTTTGCCTTCTGATACAGTTTGGCTGTGTCCCCTCCCAAATCTCATCTTGAATTATAGCTCCCATGATTCTCACGTGTCATGGGAGGGACCCAGTGGGAGATAATTTAAACATGGGAGTGGGTATTTCCTGTGCTGTTCTTGTGATAGTTGAATAAGTCTCACGAGATCTGACGGTTTTTATAAGAGGAAACCTCTTTCACTTGGTTCTCACTTCTCTCGTCTGCGTCCATGTAAGATGTGCCTTTTGCCTTCTGCCATGATTGTGAGGTCTCCCCAGCCACATGAAACTGTGAGTCCATTAAACCTCTTTTTCTTTATAAATTACCCAGTCTCAGGTATGTCTTTATCAGCAGCATGAAAACAGACTAATACACCTTCCTTCTAACTCATAGTTGCACAGCCCTTGTCCAGGTTAACCCCCAGCTTTGTCTTGTCTGCTCTGCTTTAAGAGCCTCATACCTTATTTGTCTCCCTACTTCCCAACTGACCTTCCCAGAGTGATTGCACCAGAACACAAACATGATCCTGATATTGCCACAGGTGGAACCCTTTAGTGCCTTCCTGATACTGTGAAGCAAAACTCAAATCCCCCATTTCAGTTTCACGGTTCTCCCCAATTTCTGCAGATCTCCCCACTCCCACCCCCTCAGCCTCATATTTTAAACTCCTGTCATGCCAATCAGTTTGCAATTTCCAAACTGCCTTGATGTTTTGTGCCCTTAAGCCTTTATTTTTACTTATGCTTCTTCCTTGGCTGACCCCATCCTCCAACTGGCCGTCACTCCTTTCCTGTACCTCCCCCTTTAATCTTTTCCTCATTACATCACTCCCTCCAGGTGCAATAATACATTTCTCCTTTGTAAGCCCAGCGTATCCTATGTAGGCTTCCGCTGTAGTACTTACAACATTTTATTACATGTTTTTGTTTATAGAATCACATCTTAATTTTCTTTGCATCCTTAGAAATAACGATGGTAATAATAGTAAACATTTATCAAATAGTATGTCCCAGGAGCTGTTTAAACCACTTTACAGGTATTAACTCAATCCTCACAGTAATCCCATGAGGGGGCCTGATTTTAAAGTTGAGGAAACTGAGGCACAAAGTATTTATATCTGTTGGTGATATAGTATATCACTTAAGGTCACACAATCAGTAAGTGGAAGAGACAGGCTTCGGACCCATTTGCCCTGACTCCAAAGCCTGTGATTTAAACCACTATATTTTACTACCAATGCCAAGTCTATAATAGGCACTTAGTGACTGCTTACTGGATGAATTGATGGGATTAATTGCTTGGGAAGGGGAGAGCTAGATGTAAAACCTGTAAAGGGGAAGTGAATCTATGGACTAAGCAGGGTGAAATAATCCATCAGGACCACTAACCTGGGTTGGGCAATTGCAAGAATCAAAGTCTGTGTCCATATTCTTTTTTTTTTTTTTTTTTTTTTTGAGATGGAATCTCACTCTGTCACCCAGGCTGGAGTGCAATGGCACAATCTCGGCTCACTGCAACCTCCACCTCCTGGATTCAAGTGATTCTCCTGCCTCAGCCTCCCGAGTAGCTGGGACTACAGGCGCCATCCACCACGCCCAGCTAATTTTTGTATTTTTAGTAGAGACGGGGTTTCGCCATGTTGGCCAGGCTGGTCTCGAACTCCTGACTTCAGGTGATCCACCCGCCTCGGCCTCCCAAAATGCTGAGATTAGAGGCATGAGCCACTGCACCCAACCCCTGTGGGCATATTCTGAGACCCAAGAAGTGATTGCCAGAAAAGTGTGGGGGTCCTGGAGCAAGACCACAACAGACCACATGACCTCATTGGGTCCAGAGCCACCAGGACAGAGACTCCTTTGGAGATCTGGGACCTGCCTTTGACAGCCTCAGGGGCAAAGCCACCTGACCACATGACTAAGCAGGGTAGCAAGCCACAGAAGAGACTACCCCCTACTTGTGCACACCCTATTATGTAAGCTCAAATTCTCTCCAGACTGAGCCCATGAGGGTAAGAGGATTTCCTATGAGACTTTGAACTTTCAAGCCTAGCAGACAATACACGGTAGGTACCCATTAAATGTTTATCAAATGAATCAAAAGAAAGCCACAAAAACAAATCCAGGACAGAGACCCCGCCACCCTGTTCTTCTCTTTCTTCCTCCACAAAACCTGTCAAAAGGCTAGTCATATAGATGTCCAATAAATTACAATTCCTAAATATCATTCTTTTAGTGATTGTCTCCCTCTTCCACCATAATCTATAATTAAGTTTCTATTCCTCTTATTGTCCCTTTCTCTCTCTTTAGTTATGAACTTAGAGTCCAAAGAAACAGCAAAAATCAAGCAGCTTAGTGTTGCGAGAGGCCAACTTTGAGTAAGACTTTCTTGTCCCAGCATAACTTATCCTAACTTCTGAACCACTCTTTTCTCCTGTGTAGATATTGACAATAACAGTAATAGAGGAAACACAACTCCAAATCCAGGATATCCTAATAACAAAGAAATAGCAATTCCCATCTTGCATTGCCTATGTATTTTTTTCTATCTCAACTCTTCTCATATCTAAACTTATTTTTCCAAAAGTTCCTTACAGTTAGGTACCAAAATCTCTGTTGTTTGATCAATCTCCAAGGACTTATTAAGCATAATCTATGTTCTCAGGATTGAGAAAAATTGGATAGAAGCAACTTCAGACATGAGTCCTGCTCACAACTTCACTTGCAGAGAATATTATTATTTCAAGATTATAAAGACGAGAAAACAGGCTTTTAAAATTCAGTAACTGGTCTAAGGTCAAATAGCTAGCTGTAGCAGAATTGGAACTTGAAGGCAGGTTTTACTAACTCTAAATCCTGTCTGTGTTCTCAATGAAGCTACTCCACTGTAGTAACAATAGAATTCCAGTAAAGAGATTGTAGTTGAAATTAGGGTAGTCAGGAAAGGCTTCCTGGAGGAAATGGGGTCATCAGCTGGACTCTGGAGATCTTTGGGTTTGGGATTGGTAGAAAGGCAGGAGGAGGGTGTTTCAAAGAGAGGATATCCCATGAACAAATGCACAGACTTCTTCTCTTGCTTCCTCCACAAAACCTATCACAAGGCTAGTCATATACATATTCAATAAATTACAGTTCCTAAATCATCCTTTTAGTGATTATCTCCATCTTCCACCATAATCTATAAGGAAGTTTCTATTCCTCTTATTGTCCTTTTCTCTCTTTGCAATTATGAACTCAGAGTCCAAAGCAATGGCAAGAATCCAACAGCTTAGAGGTGACAAGGGGCCAACCTTGAGTAAGACTTTCTTGTCCCATCACAACTGTGCACAGTGTATAGGGGAAAATGAGAGGAGAGGAGTAAACCGTAAGCAAGGTTGGGACGGATGCAGAAGGGTAACCCAGGGAAGGAGGGTCATTGCCAGGGATCTTCTTTCCTTCTGTGGCTGAGCTAGTGCAGCTCTCACCACTGTGTTTGCCTAGTCTGGACAGATGAAGCCTGGCACTTCCCCCACTTCCCCCCACCCACTTCTCCCTTCTGAACGCCAACCAATGAGCAGCCCAAACACGTTTCTCAAAGTCTAATTAGCATCAACAATAGTTCAAGCTAATCGCCATAATTAATGGAGAGACAAGGCTGTGACTGGAAAAATTACACATGGGAATAATCGAATGCAGTTGAATCTGGAGCAGCCTCTATTCAGGAAAGCTGGAGGGGGAACAAGTCGACTCACCCTCTATTCCTTTCATTTTTCCTAACGGGCTCCCCACCACCCTGGCCCCCAACAAGCAGCATGAATACAAGAAGGGACAGTCTCATCAAATCAGATTCCATCCACAAGGCAGGCAATGACCTCTCCCAGAGAATTACTGTTATTAGACTTAATTATATAATAATAGTTGCACAATGGCCTGGACCCCCTCCTCTTCTCTGACAACACCCGCACGCCTGCAGTGACAATATTGTTAGAATGGAACCATGTTTTCTCTCCCCCTAAATTACTTTCCTTTCTTTATTGTCCTTGATTTCCCCATATTTCTTTTCTCTTACCACCTATCTCTTCTTCAACATCCCTTTCTTCATCTTCCTTTTCTTTTCACCTCCTCATTCTCTACTTCTTTGAGTTTCTCTCTCCTCCCTCTTCATTTTCCTCTTCATCCTTTGCATTTCTTATGTAAAGACCAGGCAGACATCTGCACCAGTCTTCGGCACCAATCTCCTCTCCAAAGGGCTTTTCTTGTCCTTGGTCCCCTTTTAGCATTTGTGCTAGAAAAAAAAAATGTGATATGATGTCCTCCTCTGTAGGACTTTCTTTCCTTTGGGTACCACTTTAGCAGATCTCTCAATGTTCCTACCCTAATATGACATCTCTAAGTCTTTATGAAATGAGTTTCCCTACCTTCCTTTCCTCCCTTCCTCCCTTTTTTCCTTCCTCCCTCCCTCTATCCCTTCCACCCTCCCTCCCTTCCTTCTCTTCTTTCTTCCTGTTTTAACTTTCAACATTTACTGAATCCCTAAGGTATACCAGGCACATGTAAATATGAAAATGGAAGCCCATGAAGCTAAATCAGGTCCCGCCAGATCATTAAGATAAATGGTTCAGACACCCCAGTGGGCTTTTCACACTGAAGTCTTCTCATTTCCTAGGTAGAAATTGTCAACAAGCTAGACTACAATACTTTGATTTTCATTTGAAATCTTTCTAATATTCCCATTCTCTCCAGCCTCATGTCCACTAACCAAGCCAGTCTCAGCCACTTCATACCTGTATTCTACCAATAGGTTCCTGGAGACCAAGGACCCAAATCCTAGCACTGACCTGACAACCAGAATGGCTAGCCAAGTTCTGAGAAATCCGTAGGGTGGGACTTCGTGCTCAATGCAGGTGAAATGATTGATAGTTGTTGGGTTTTTTTTCTGCTCACTCTGAAGAAAACTCCAGAACAGTGTCATTGTTATTATACAAAGCCAAATGGCATAATTTTAAATGCAGTCTATTCCAGTTTACCACCACAACAGTGACATGGATTATAATCTTTGTAATCTGGTCCCAACTCCAGACTCATACCCAGACATGCCCTGAGAACCTGAGGATAATTTTATTACGTGTGCAAGGGTAGCAATTGGTGAGGCAGAAAGGGATCCACTGGAAAGAAAGAAAAAAGAAAACAGCCAGGGTGACACAGACTCTGTTTCAAAAAGGAAGGAAGGGAGGGAGGGACGGAGGGAGGGAGGGAGGGAGGGAAAAAAAAAGAGAACAGCCAGGGTGACACAGACTCTGTTTCAAAAAGGAAGGAAAGAAGGGAGGAAAGAAGGGAGGAAGGAAGGGAGGGAGGGAGGAAATGAAGAAGAGAGAGAGAAAGAGAGTGATAGAATGAGAAAGAAAGAGAGGGAAGAGAAGAGAAAGGAAAGGAAAGGAATAAAAAGACAGAAGGGAAGGGAGAGAGAAAGGAAGAAATCATGAAGAAAGAAAGAGAAAGAAAAGAAAAGAAAGAAAAGAGAAAGAGAGAGAAAGAGAAAGAAAGGAAAGGAAGGAAGAAAGGAAGGAGAGAGAGAGAGAGAGGGAGGGAGGGAGGGAGGGAGGGAGGGAGAGGGGTGTAAGAACGAAGGAAGGAAGGAATCAATCAATCAAAGGGGTCAAGTTTCACTCTTATGTAACTCTGTAACAAACAATGGTAGAAAAGAAGGAACAGAGAGAAAGAGGGATAAAATTTGGCCAACAAGAAGGTTAACCTACAAGACTGTGCTGGCACTTCATTAAGATGAGTAAACGTTTGGAGTTTGGTGCTTTCATAGCAGAAAGGATGATTTATTTCCTCTTTCACTTATATATGCAACCCAGGGGTCAGCAAGATTTTTGGAATTCACATTACATACCATTCTAGATACTTCAGCAATAACCTTCAAACAGCACACCTCTGCTTCCATGTGTTTGTAAGAGGCAGAATAGAATTGTGAAAAAAGCACAGGATTTAGAATCCAAAGACCTGGCTTCATGACATTACCAGTTAATGGGGCTCATGGATTATTCTGTAAAATGAAGGTTATAGTAAGGAAGATTAAAATAATATGTAAGATTATATTCATATTAATATCTAGATTTTGCCTGACCTTATGGGTTTGTTATGAGGATTGCATAATAAACTATGGACTAAAATGTTCTGAAAACTCTTAATTACTGTACATGTCAGTAATCATATTGGATCCCCTACAGAGCTCAGCCCTCCAAGCACTGGGCACATATAAAGTGCATAGTGAATAAGTATGGACTGATTGATACCTACTTCTCTCACATAATACAGAAAAGAATCATTATGGATCAAGTAACTTTCTACTCTCATTAAGCTTACATCCCATAGAGAATGATGAAAAGTTCTGGATCCGCCCCTAAAGTGTGGCTCTGAGAAAATGAGTGTACAGCATGAGAATTAGGGCTAGGCACACCTCTGCCTGCAGCAACCCCACATTGACCTAACTCATTCAGCTGAAATGTCCTCACTCCACATCAAGTCTTGTCCTATTTAATCTGCACCTTATTCATATAATGTCAAAATTATTAGCCTGTTTTAAAAGCGAGAAGACTGAGACTCAGTAAGATTAACTTGGCAAAGTCACAGAACTAATAATTGGCCAGGCCAACATCGTGTCTGCGGATTCCATGTTACCTCCACTGGAGAGCTGAGTTAGGTAGAGAGGGAAAGATGAAGGAAGGCCTCTAGCTAAGCAGAAAGCTCAGAGTCAGAGGCACAGGAACTCCTGTTTTTGCCCCATGACTCGGTTTACTTCCAGCTCTCTGAGGGCACAAGCCGTCCTCTGCAGTGTTTGAAACTCCTGCACATTTTCTGTTATGTGCACCCTACAAAGGAAGGGCGGGCTCCTGTTGTTCCTTGCATTGACTCTGTGTCTGGCCTGGGGTGTGCTACAGGAGCACAGGGGCCTGGTCCGTAAGTGTGGCATTGAGAGAAATAAAGGTTATCTTGGCAATGAAGTCTTCTAAACAAGCTATGAAGAGGGGTGGAAACTCCTCCCTTCCTTGAGGCCTGGAGTGACACACTGTCCTTGTGATGTGTGCTGGAAGGAGTGGAGTTCAGATGTGACTGTCTATAACTCACACGCACAGGCCACACATTGCCACCTTTGGGAGCCAGAGGGCTGGCAACTCCTTCCTTGGTGCCCTCACTGCAGTCTGTTCTGCCTTCTCATTTAAGGCTGATCCACCATACTGCTTATACACTTAACACTCCTACTAGGCTGTAGCCCCACAGGTTGGGGGGGTGTGACTTATCCATCCCAGAGGCCACTCAATCTACTCTTCTGCTTCCAGATGGGGTCAGGCAACCATATGCCTCCAGGCTGAAGAGTACCTTCAAGGTTCAGGGGCTGTTGAAAGTTACCTAAGAGATTCTCTTGTGCCTAAGGTCCTCCCAGAACTACCTGGCAGCCCCCTTTTCATGACCCATTCCTCTGGGAAAGGTGTTGCCTCTCCATTTACCTTAGAAGGGAAGACATTGGAAAACAGGAAGACTAAGCACTTGTTATATGCTATGCACCTGACTAGCTATTTTATGAAATCTCATCAAAGTCTCACAGCCACTCTTAGGTGGCTGGTGTTATTCCCATTCTACAGATGAGATAACAGAGGGCCACCATAGTCCCAGGGTTAGTGAGAAATGGAATCAGGACTGGACCAGCATCAGAGCTCCTGTTCTTTGTGTCATCCCTACTGACTCCCTCACACAGGGGAGGTCTGAGAGTGTGGGGAGACTGACAGCATGAGCTCCTGCTCCATGACCTGGAAGTTGGAGGTCAGGACCCAGGAAGTGCACGGCTCTGTCTTTCTGAGGGTCAGAGCTCTCCCAGGGCAAGAACATGGTGCCCGGGTCTCTGCTGACTGAGCACTGGTGAGTTGTTCCACCTAGTTGGAAACCACCCAATATCCACTCTGGAATATTCTCCTCTAAAAGCCCCCATTTGGCTCTAATTGTCTCTCAGAATTTAAAATTGTTGATATATATATATTTTTTTCCCCCTCCACTAGAAATAAACTGAGTTCCTGATGGGCATGAAATAGAGAATTGAGAAATGTTAAGTACTTTAAAATACACTATTTATTATGCCGTGAATTGTATTTTGTTACTGACATTCTTCTGTCATTATGTGATTTTGGAGAGGGTTGGGTTCTTTTTACATGTGTGTTTTTTCCCCCCTGTTCTCCAGGGAGCTTGTAGTACTTAAAATTGTGTTGTATAATAGATAGTATAATCACTGTAAATTAAATGTGCCTCTGCCGAGTTGTGTTTTATGTTAATTCCATTGTGTGGTGGCAGCTGCTTGGGAAGGAAGCTACGGATTGGCAGGGATGTGGGTTTCTAGCTTAGCCAAGAACCCACAGCTACAGGTTCTGTGCTACAAGTGGTACATTATCCTGGGAATAAGCTAGTGCTTCAGAAGAAAGCAGAGAGGTTAGGAATGGGATAGGTGCCATAATCTGGGCTTGGAAAGACTAACATCGATTCCCAGGACAATGGCCACTGAGATCTTTCCTAAGGGCCACAGAAAAAAAGGGTGAGGGAACGATCTTGATCTAGTCAAGCCCAGACCCATGTCTTTAAAAGCAAAATGTCCGCCTTCATGTGGGACACTATTATCACCCACTTCCAGCTATCCTAAAGCAGTTGGCAGTGAACCCTCAAAATCAAAGGGGCCTGTAAATTTAAGGAACTGTAAGAAATATGTAAAAACAAGGTCTCTGTCTGTTCAACAGCCTTGGAGGCTGAAGAGCTCTGGAGGGCAGCAAGGACAGCAATGGCCAGGGAGAAACAAGCCCAGGGAACAAAGAAAGGTGCACTGCAAACATACTGGGGAAGGAGGAATGGGCCAAACCAGGTCTTAGCCAGCCAGGAACCCCAGGTGAGGCCCAGCATGGTGGATCATAGGATGTTAAAGACACCAGTGCAGAGAGGATATTCTGGAGGCCAGAAAGCCACCTTTTTAAAAAAAATTGAACATCTATTTCCCAGCCACTGTGCTGGTAAGTCTTCTCGTATTTAATCTGCACCTTATTCATATAATGTCAAAATTATTAGCCTGTTTTAAAAGTGAGGAGACTGAGTCTCAGTAATATTAACTTGGTAAAGTCACAGAATAATTGGCCATGCCAACATCGTGTCTGCAGATTCCACGTTACCTCCAGTGGAGAGCTGAGTTAGGCGGAGAGGGAAAGATGAAGGCAGGCCTCTAGCTAAGCAGAGAAGCAGAAAGCTCAGAGTCAGAGATTTGTGAGTGCAGAAGTATGATGAAGTATGCATACTAGAGAGACATGTATGATACATGAAAGTAGAAAATGGTAGCAAAAGTAGAATTCTATGTAGAATGTGTATTAGTCAGCTTGGGCTGCCTTAACAGACACCATAGCCCGGGGGGCTTAAACTATAGATGTTCATTTCTCACCATTTAGAAGGCATAGAGGTCCCAGATCAAGGGGCCAGCTATTCAGTTACTGGTAAGGGCTTTCTTCCTGGCTTATAGACGGTCTCCTTCTTGTTGGTCTCTCCACATGGTGGAGAGAGAAAACAAGAAAGAGAGAGAGAGGGGCAGGTGCAGTGGCTCATACCTATAATTCCAGCACCTTGGGAGGCTGAGGTGGGCGAATCACCTGAAGTCAACAGTTTGAGACCAGCTGGCCAACATGGTGAAACCCCATCTCTACTAAAAATACAAAAAATTAGCTGGGCGTGGTGGCAGGTGCCTGAGGTCCCAGCTACTCGGGAGGCTGAGGCAGGAGAATGGCATGAACCTGGGAGGTGGAGCCTGTAGTGAGCCGAGATTGCACCACTGCACTCCAGCCTGGGCAACAGAGTGAGACTCCATCTCAAAAAAAAAAAAAAAAAAAAAAAAAAAAATTAGCTGGATGTGGTGGTGCACGCAGGTAATCCCAGCTAGTAAGGAGGCTGAGGCAAGAGAATTGCTTGAACCCAGGAGGCGGAGGTTGCAGTGAGCTGAGTTAATGCCACTTCATTTTAACCTGGGCAACAAAGTGAGACTCCATCTCAAAAAAAAAAAAAAAAAGAGAGAGAGATCTGGTGTCGCCTCCTAAGAGGACACCAATGCTATCACATCAGAGCCCCATCCTTGTGACCTCATTTAACCTTGATTACTCTCATAAAGGCTCTGTCTCCAAACTCAGTCACACCGGGAGTTGTAGAATTCAACATAGGAATTTGGGAGGGACACAAACATTCAGTCCATAACAGTACAATTTTATTTTTATTAAGAATGTATATGACACCAGGCACAGTGTCACACACCTATAATCCCAGCACTTTGGGAGGCCAAGGCAGGAGGATTGGGAGGCTGAGGCAGGAGGAGTGCTTGAGTCCAAGTGTTTGAGACTAGCCAGGGCAACAAAGTGAGGCCTCATCTCTACAAAAAATTTTTTAAAAATTAGCCAGGCATGGTGGCGCATACCTGTAGTCACGGTTACATGGGAAACTGAGGCGGAAGGATTACTTGATCCAAGGAAGTGGAGGAGGCTGTGAGCCATAATTGTACCACTGTACTCCAGCCTGGGTGACAGAGCAAGACTCTGTCTCAAAAAGTGTGTATGTCTCTATATATTATATCTATTTGCCATGGGAAGGAGAGACAAAAATATGAGCAGTTCTTATGTCCTCTTTGCTTATCAGTGTTATCTAACTCACCTGCAGTGAGTGTATTTTAATGGTCGATTAAAGAACAAACTTGAAAATCATTTTAGCCTATTTGCTTCAGGCCCTGATACCTGGCAAAGATGTGCGCACAGTGGCCATACTTAGCCCCATCTGCTCAGCTCTGCCAGCTGGCTCCAGCACACTCCTGCTGGGAGGGGTGCCCAGAGGAGGATCCCTGCAACAGACCGACACCTCAACTCTATCCAGTGCCTGCCTGCTCCAGTTAGTGGTCCCTTACCTTTTGGTATCCCTCCTCCTCTGCACTTTTTGGACTTTGATGCCACATGGAGACCAGGGGCAACTGCCTAAACGGCAGGACTGAGAAAAGCAACAGGCTACCACGCAATTGATATGCAAGAGACAGCTGCGGCAGCCTTTGTATCAGAACCTCACAAAAGCAATTCTCTGCAGTTGATATAAAAAGGTGTCAGTTCTGGTTTAAGTACTGTATTACTAGCAAAGATTTATCTGCCTCAAAGCCGAGCCTCACACCACCGAGGGAATAAACAGCTCTTCTGCTTATCTGTTTCACAGAGCACAATATTTCTCCAGTTGTTTCTGCTTCCAAAAGGACTTTTTCTTTGCCTTTCCCAGTTGTCTCTAGCAATTTGCAAGCACAAATTACTCATGCCCAGTGATGATGGCAGATGCTCCTATCCACACCCCTTCCTCACCTGGTCTCTGGGGAGGCTGCACAAAGAGAGCAAAGATAGTAACAGGGTCTTTTAAACTGGGGGCAAGTGAGAATATCGAACTCTGATGTTGAGAAACCAAAGGATATAAAGGGGCAAGGGAAATCCCTTTACCTTAAAAGGTTAATAGATTGGCTGGTTTAGAGAGAAAAAAATCATTTAGAACTGTCTGGCCACCGCAATTAGTAGTATCTTTGGAGGGTAAGGTCATATGCAGATTTGTCACTTGGAGGATCCTGGCTTCAGGATGAAGAGGTGGAGACATCTACCATCCCAAGGCTACAGGACTGTCTTCCCAGTAGGGTCATCCCCACTCAAAGTTGCAAAACTATGAAATGCCAAGTCTGGAATTGTAGGAATCTTGGCTGGATTCCCTCTGTGACTCAGACAGATTACTTAGCCTTTCTGAACCTCAGTTTCTTTTCCTGTAAAATGAAGATGGTAAGAATATTCCTTCTGTCTCATGGGGGTGTTGTGAGGATCAAATACTATACAACACGCAAGTTTAAATGTTGCAGGTATGTATGTGTGTGTGTGTGTGTGCCTGTGTCTGCACATGCGTGTGTGCTCATAGAGTATGTCTACTCACTGAGGCTTGAAACCTGAACAGGGAACAAGGTCTTTCATACCACAAGTAGTAGCAGGTTTAATTGGCAAGTATTTATTCCTGGGAGATGTAATGGGGGGCTTCAGTTCACGTTCAGGCATGACAACAAAGATCAGGTCCTGTGCTGACAGCAGTGTGCTGGCTGGGTGAGAAAGCAGTGTCCTGGCTGGGTGAGACAGCAGTGTCTGTCTCGGTGGGGAGGAAAGACGGCGTTTCAGGAGAGATAAAGAGTACAAAAATGGCAGGTGTGGTAAGGCCGTATGAAGACAAAATTCCCTGCCTACAGACTTGTTTGGTTGCCGCCTGACTGGTTCTCAGATTTTCTGACCCGTATTAGCCAAACAGTGCGCTGGAAAGCTGGGGGAGGCAGTGTGGCATAAACCTTCAAGTACCCACCAAGGGGGCAACCAACTTTAAATGCAAAGTGGTCCCAGCAGTTTTTCTTATATAAGCTGCTGCAATGGCTTTATTAGTACTAACAGCCCTGTCAGAGCGGCCATGGCTGGCTGGCCTGGGGACAGTGTGCAAACTGAAGATAGCCACACCAAGGCAGAGGGGGGCCTCCCAGGTGCCTCCAGCCTCACCTGCAGGAGCTCTGATCAATCTCGCTGAATAAATAAAGGCAGGCTGCTCCCCAAGGTACCTGCTGGGCTACTGAGGGACTTCTGTCCTGCTTCACATTCCAACCTATCCCTGCCAGGAGCCCAAGAGCCCATGTTCCACTTAGGGGTTCAGCCTTCGGCAGTAATGAGCCCCAGAGACATGTGCATTCTGCAGGCATCTTTCCCAGACACTTGGACAGAGTCCAGCCCTACATCAAGGCACTGCTCTTCTGAAGCACCCAAAATTGTATTGTTAATGTTAACGTTGCTTGGGAAAAAATCCACTTGTTCTTATAGGTTCCCTTATGCTTAAGATACTCTGTGGCTTATGTCATGGACTGCAGCAGTTAGTAAGGTTTTCTTAAGGATTCTGACCTCAGAGAATATGATGAGTGTGAACTTTATGGAGGATAAATACAAGCTTGCCAGGATACCTTCTGGTATGTATTTCACTTAGAAGCTTCTTTCCAAATGTATCTTGTTCAAATACTATTCTGTTCCTAAGATGGGCTTTGGAAAAGCCGGGTGTCTTCCCTGGGCCCAGTGATCTCAACGGCCTTTGAAGCATCTGGAAAGAACTCTGTATGTGTATTGGGGATGGGGAGTGGGCTGACTGCAATCACAGAGGCATAATTTCATCAGGTATAACTATCTCTATTAAACAGTTTACTCATTCTTTGATCTGACCTACACTTATTGAAACTTATTACATGCTGCCACTATGCTAAGCACCAGGCATATAGAAGTTAATCAGCAGGTTTTCTGCCCTCAAAGGAAACACAGTCCAACAGTAACAATCGCACAGAGTGCAATGGAGTGAGGCTACAAAGATGTCCAGTGTACAGTGGAGATACAAAAGAGGTTGCCCTTGCTGTGATGCCTGCCTCCCACTCCCTCCCCTGCCAGGTTAAGTCTCTAATAAAATGTTGGCACGTAACAAAAGAAAGTACCAGATTCCAGATTTAAAGGACAGTATAAGAATAGAGGCACAGTACTTTGCATTGAGATCAGAAAATGGAAGTATCATTGCATGATTGGAATAAAGAGAAAGGTGGTTAGGTGTGTGTTGGGGTGGGGTTTATGGAACCCCAATACTAGGGATGGGAAAACTGGGAGGGGTTGTTGTTTAAGGGGGTGGTGAGGACGGGCAGCTGACTTGGTTGACTATCCAACGTCATCTCACTCTTCCATTTCTTTTTCATGAACATTCTAGAGCTACCAAGTGCTTGACTTGAGGCCCAGGCAATCAAGGTCTTTCCAGTCCCCTTCCCAATGAGCAATTTAGACAGGGCATATGATGTGATTCTATCCAATGGCACATGAGTTATCCCAGAAGTCAACTGGAATGGATTTTCTCAGCTCTTGAAAAGAGCTGTTTCAAGAACAGTCTCTTTTCCTGCCTTTTGATACTGCATCTTCACATATCATCTGGAAATGCTATGGTTGTCTTGGGATCCAAAGGAGAACCCGTCCAAAAAGGTCAACTTAATACCCTCAGGATGGAAAAGTAAGCAGATGGAAACAACCTGGTCCCTTGATGCCACTGAATCAACAGGACCCAGAACTATTATGTTCCCACACTTACTGGGATGTGAGAGCATGCAATTTTATTATCATTAAAGCTATTTTTAGTTCAGCCTTCCATTACCTGCAGCCGGAAGCATCCCAACTGATACACAAAAGGAGGAGAAGAGGGTGATAGCTCCAGCCAAGCATGCTGAGTGGGAAGTTCCCTCATGGTAAATAAATGGGTAGGTACACAGAGTGAGCAATGACTCATACGGAACTGGAGCTCCACATACATAGACCTGAGAGCATCTGTACAGAGGTGTCATCTGAAACCGCAGGAGGTGAAAAGGTGACACAGACCACATATCGTACTGGATGAACACCTCTAGGAAGATGGAGCAATGGTGCTGAACACTGCAGGGAGTCTGCAGGAGACCTGTCAGTTAGCCAATGGTAAGTGGCCACTAGTTACCTTTTGGGGAGTAGCTTTAGTGCAAGGTATAGACAGCACATTGCAATAATTAAGGAGTTGGGATGAAGGGATAGAGATAAAATGGTGCAGCAAAGAAATCCTATATTTTCAAAAGTCTATTGAAGAAGGAAAGGAGAGAAGTAAAATGATAGCTTAAGAGAACAGTGGTTCTGAGGAAAGAGATCTTAAGGATGACATGATCTACACATGTGTGTAGGCAAGAAGAGGAGCTGGGAGAGCCCCTGAGTATAAAGGGGATGGGAGCTTCTGCTCAGTGGTAAGAGCATAACAGATGGAGGGACAGGTCCTCCTCAGAGCTTGAGGGAAAGAGAAGCAGTTGGTAGCCCTGAAGAAAGATTTTGGGCTGGAGAGGAGGGAAGGCACAGGCACAGCCCTGTGTAATTTAGAAAGCATGTTGGCATACACTATCATATTTGGTCCCACCCAAACTTTAGAAGTTGGGTGCTATCATCATCTCCACTTCAGAGGTAACGAGCTTGCATTTTGTGCAGGTTCACACCAGAAAATCATAGCACTCATGTGAAATCAAGCTCTTCCTGTTCTTAAATCCTGTGCCCTTTCATTGTACAGGGTTGGGGCAGCTCACTGCTTTCTAGGAAAAAGGAAGTGGAGAAGCGTGGTGGTTCCTACACTGGCTTACTGTGAGGATCCCTGTGCAACTTTTGAAAATACAGAGTCCTGGACCCCATGCCTTTGCTGTTCTGATGCTGTGGACCTGGGCAGGCACTGTAAACTTGCATTGCTAAAAGCCTCTACTTTGGTTTAGAGAACTAGAGAATCAATGAACACTGATTCTTAGGAGACTCTAACTCTGCTGCCTTTAAACCTTAGCATGGTACCCCATGCATATGAAATTCTCAGAATTACTTGTGAAAGGGCTAGAAGGAAACAGAAAGGAAGAGAAGGAGAGAGGGGAAGAAGCATAAATAATCACCGGGCGCGGTGGCTCTTGCCTGTAATCCCAGCACTTTGGGAGGCCGAGGCAGGTGGATGACGAGGTCACGAGATCGAAACCATTCTGGGTAACACAGTGAAACCCCATCTCTACTAAAAATACAAAAAATTAGGCGGGCGTGGTGTCAGGCGCCTGTAGTACCAGCTACTCGGGAGGCTGAGGCAGGAGAATGGCGTGAACCCGGGAGGCGGAGCTTGCAGTGAGCCGAGATCGCACCACTGCACTCCAGCCTGGGCAACAGAGCAAGACTCTGTCTCAAAAAAAAAAAAAAAAAAAAAGAAGCATAAATAATCTCACTGACCTTCACCAAACTATTCTGTTTTGACTCAAGAACACAGATGTCCTCAGCCCTAGGCTATTTTATTTTTGAGATAGAGTCTCCCTCTATTGCCCAGGCTGGAGTACAGTGGCATGATCACAGCTCACTGTAGCCTTGACCTCAGGACTCAAGCCAGCCCCCAACCTCAGCCCCCCGCCCCACACCCAACCAAGTAGCTGGGACCACAGGTATGTGTCACAACGCCTGTTATTTTTAAAATTTTTTGTAGAAACAGAGCCTCATACTGTCCAAGCTAGTCTCAAATGCCTAGACTCAAGCAATCCTTCTGCCTTGGCTTCCCAAAGTGCCAGGATTATAGAACTGAGCCACTGTGCCCAGCATCCCTGAGATTTAGAACTAAGAAAAGATTACATTCCAGGTCCAAATCTAAATGGTCTTGTCTTCAGAGAACAGATGCTGTCGGTCCTCCATCCCTCATTCCATGACCTGCTTCTCAGCTAGTTCTTAGGAACAGTTTGATATGCATTGCCATTTAAGCTTCCTGAATTCCCTTTGACCAAAGAGTAGAGGACATGGTGGGAGATTTTCTAAGGACAATGCACCTCACATAGGGACCAGGCGCCTGCAGTATGCCCCAGTCCTCCCTCCTGGAAGAAGGCTGTGAACTTGGCATACATTTTCATGAGGCCACCTCCAGCAAGAGCACCCACAGTAAGTTTTGGAGGGCTGGGGCTGAGATGACACTATACACACATGTGTGTGCGTGTGCAAATTAGTACACGAGACTTGGGCTAAACATTGTGAGGAGATACACAACTGGACAGACCAAACACTACAAGACTCTAAGGCAGAGGTGGCCCCATCTCCCACGCCCTCACCCGCGTTGGAAGCTGGATCCCAGCAAGCTGAAAGCCCAGTCGTGGATCCACAAAGTGAAAAAAGAAGCATTTTTAATATGATTATTTCTCTATATTATTATTTATTTATTTATTTAGAGATGGAGTTTTGCTCTTGTTGCCCAGGCTGGAGTGCAGTGGTGTGATCTCAGCTCACTGCAGCCTCTGCCTCCCAGGTTCAAGCGACTCTCCTGCCTCAGCCTCCCTAGTAGCTGGAATTACAGGCGCCCACTCCCACGCCTGGCTAATTTTTTTTTCTTGTATTTTTAGTAGAGGCGGGGTTTTACCATGTTGGCCAGGCTAGTCTTGAACTGCTGACCTCAGGTGATCCACTCGCCTCAGCTTCCCAAACTGCTGGATTACAGACGTGAGCCACCATGCCCAGCCTATTTCTCCATATTATTATTATTATTACTCTTCACACCCATGCGCTCATCTGCCATGAAATGTCCAAGCAAGTGCTACATGTGCGGGCTGCTCTGTTGCTGACATCCTTGTTCTCACAAGAAGGATAATTTTTAAAAATCCCTCCACTTTGCTCTCTGCCAACCCAAAAAGCACAAGAAGCCAGGGTTGTACCTTTCTCCACCTCATATGTCTGCCCAGCCCCATATATTTTACATGCCTGCACAATGCGTTTTATGAGACATATAAAAGCCAGCGGGAATTATCTCCTTCCCTTGTATGGGCTGTCTCTTTTTAGGGGAGAGATAACAGAGACCTGTTTCATTTTCCTGCTTGCTACTGGATGCTCTGCTATAAATTGAGAAAAGAAGCTCTTTTTGAAAAATGCTTTCTTTGACCCCATTGTCACTGGGAAACTGCAGTGAGAGAAATACCATTCTCTGTAGGATCTCAGTTTAGAGCAGAGAAAATGCGGGAAGAAGTGGTTCTTTGTGGCTCTTCTGTTCTCTCCTTCCACTCCTTCCACGTTTGTTCAGGGAGGAAAGGTGGAGAGGGGTGAAGGTCTCTCACTGCTAAGAGGACACGAAGAATGCAAGCAACAAAGTCCTGGCTTTTCTGAACTCTCCCCACCTCCAGGCAGACAGGGGTGCAGACCTCCATAGGAATGCATTCACTCCATCCAAGCCGCATGGCAGACATGCTTGGCACATTATCAAATATACACCACCAATATTTCATTATCGGGTCCTATGCAGCCCAGTCCACGCCTGGGTGAGCCTAGAAATTAAACTGTACTTTCACCTCTAAAGAATCTTATCCCTGCCAGTGTGCTGAAGGGGAGAGACTCCCAGGCCACTGGGTTATCCAGTGCTGAGAGTGGAGATGCAGAAGCCTCTGTGGGCCCTGGTGGGGAGGTCTGGTCATCATCCACCTTCCTGGTACGGCACAGGCTGATGTGCAGAGTCCATGACCACATTCACCCTTCCACCAGAGCAAAGGTAGACCTGTGTCTCCTCACCCCACTGCTGCTTGGAATTTCTTCTTATAAGATACATTTGTTTGTATTCCTCTCTGACCTTTTCAGCCATCCTCTGTTAAAACCCAAATACTCCATTCTTTCCTCCATCTACCTAGTTGGTTATCCATGTTGCCTCTAATAACAAAGCGTAGATGACTTTATCGAGGGCTTCCCTTTCTAAAGGACATCATCCAAAACTGTTCAAGGACCCCGTATATTTGAAGGGGATCAGTGAATGCTAACAACAACAGAATCCGCAGACGAACCAAAAATGAGATAGAAAACACATTGGGTTAACAGTACAGTTTTACTGGGACTGACTGTATCCATTGAGTGGTGCTTTTGTGCATGACAGACCCCTGCAGTGTGGGGAGAAGAATGCAAAGGTTGGGACTGTGGGGTGAAGGGGCTGCTGCCCACCATGGGCAGCCAGAGCCAGAGAGGGCCGAGAAGGAGCAGGGGAAACAGAACCTGAGATTTCTAAAATCTAAGTTTGATCCTATCACTCCTCTGCTTAGTCTTCCAATGGCTTTCAACCACTTAGAATCTGATCCCAAACCCGTGGTGGCTTGGTTCCTGGTAACTGTCTGACCTCATCTTCCACAATCCTTCCCCAATTCACTGCACTCCAGTCTCCCTGACCTTTCTGATATGACTCGAAGCCTCCAAGCAAGGGCTATCTCAGGGACTGTAATAAAGACACGAATCTGTCTTAGGACAAACATGTCTATTTTTAATGCCATCTTCCATGATGACTTCTAGGCACATTAGGAAGTTCCAGGGCTGTCATGACAACAATGGGGCCTGTTTGATAAAATTTAGTCATCTAAGAGTCTGGAAAGAGTTTTCAGGATCAATGCTCATCAACATGTGTTTCTATAGCCCTCATTTATTCCACTGCCACCTCTAATTTAGGATCCCCAGAAGACCCCAAGATATGTATATGTGAAAAAGGGTCTGCTCAAAACTTTTCTGGAATATTGAGAGTTAAACGTGGGAAATTTTAAGAGAGATATATATCTATATAGATATAAATATGATATGTTCTAGAACAGATCATGAGAGATCTAGGCACCCTTCTTGAGTTTTGTTTTCCCTGACAGATCAGGGAGAGATAAATGGAAGAATGATAAGTGAAAATGACCCATTAAATATGGGTAGGATTTAGGTAAAGGAATATCTAGAATGCTATTACAAGATCAGGTATGGCTGGTCGTGGGGGCTCCCTCCTGTAATCCCAGCACTGTGGGAGTCTGAGGCAGGTGGAACACCTAAGGTCAGGAGTTCAAGACCAGCCTGGCCAACATAGTGAAACTCCATCTGTATCGACTAAAAATACAAAAATTAGTCGGGCATGGTGGCACGTGCATGTGGTCGCAGCTACTCGAGAGGCTGAGGCAAGAAAATTGCTTGAACCTGGGAGGCAGAGGTTGCAGTGAGCTGATATTGTGCCACTGTGCTCCAGCTTGGGTAACAGAGTGAGACTCTGTCTCAAAAAAGAAGAAGAAAAAAAAAAAGATCAGGCATATGTTGCTTGATTTTTCCCCATTTCACAGATGGGAAAGAGGACATCCAGTAGCCAGGCAGACCTGACGCTGTGTTCTGACCTAAAATTCTGAGGATTTGTCCATCTTGTTTCATGCAGAGGACCACATCCTCTTTCACTTCCTCCCTGGGGAAGAACCTCTCACACTGAAGCCACACACATTTTCTGCTCCAAGGGCTAATCTCACAGCTGAGAGCAGGTTAAGGTTCCTCCTTCCCCAGCTCTGGGTAATAGCAGTAACAGAATTTTCAGTGATATGCCAGCTTTCTGGGATTCAGAGGAAGAGGCAATAGAATGGTTGACCCTAGGGCCAGGACAAGGTCTTAGGGTCAGCTCTTCTGCACCCATACATCAGAAAGCAAGATCTCCCCTCCTTTCCAGATGGGTCATGACTGCCTGACTGATGACTGAGAGCACTGAGATCAGGCACTCAGTGTCATTCAAACCGCCTCTCATTCTTGCACACAAAAGCCTTAGTGGCTCACGCCTGTAATGCTAACACTTTGGGAGGCTGAAGCAGGCAGATTGCCTGAGCTCAAGAGTTTGAGACCAGCATGGGCAACACGATGAAACCCCATCTCTGCTAAAATACAAAAAATTAGGCGGGCGTGGCGGCATGCGCCTGTAGTCCCAGCTACTCAGGAAGCTGAGGCAGGAGAATCACTTGAACTCGGGAGGCAGAGGTTGCAGTGAGCTGAGATTACACCACTGCACTCCAGCCTGGGCAAGAGAGCAAGACTCCATTCCCCCACTCCCCACCCCATCTGCACCCCCCCACCAAAAAGCCTTGGGGCCACAAGTGGAAAATGGAGGGAAATGTTTTTAATCCTTTACTTTGAGAATGCTGATGGAAGGCTTCAGCAGGCTGATATCACAGTAAGCTAAAAGGGGTGTCTCAAAGAGTTTCCATATGTATGATATTCATTCCTGCAACGAAGACAGCCACATCAGGTTATTTTAAGAAAGAAAAGAATGTAGTTAATCATAAAGTGTCCATTTGATCAGTTTTCCTAATAAGATTTTCGTCATGGACCCTATATTACTTTGTACTTTAATAGACAAATACAAAGTTAGACAATAGCTATTGGTATCAAGATAGATAGATGACTTCTAGCCCTATTTATGCAGTCAGCATCCCAACTCTGTTAATAGAGCCAGCCTGTGCTTTCTGAACAATTATACATGCCAACACAAACCAATCCAATAGATGCTGAAAAGATGTTGCATCCCACCTGAATGCAGATAAGGTCTGTAGTCCAAGGAAGCCCCAGTTGTCTGTGTCCACAGAGGACAGTCACTGTTGCATCCTTGGGTGCAGAACTCTTGGCCCAAGATCTGAGTATGCTGAGCTTCTTAGAAGCCATGGCTGCTGGAGGCCAGGATCTCATTAAGAGTTCCTACCAACAGTCTTAAAAGGCAGGACTCTGTGGACTCCAGCCCAGGGGGATGCTGTGATTCTGCGTGTTTATTGACAGAAGCCAGGTATCTCTGCTGACACCTACTCTGGCTACCTCAGATGTCTTAGCCAGTGTCCACCAGCCCATGGGGAAACAGCTCTGTTTCTAGGCTCTGCAAAACTGCATGGGGTGATGACAACTCAAGGATTTTTCAAAGCTGACTGGGTGCATGGCTCCCTCCCGCTCATCTCCTGTGCAGATCATAACAGGGAAGGAAAGGAGGAGAAAAGCAGGCCGAGCAAATTTCTAAGCCAGCTGAAAAATTTGGCCAGTGGCTAGTGAAGAGAGAATGCTTTAGAATAAGGGGGATTTATTCATGGACAGCTGTCAGGGACTGTCATTCCTCTAGCTGAACTATAGTCTGAATTTTACTATGAAATAATCAGTCCCTCCTAGACTTAATAACTCTTCTTTATAGGTTTCTTCCCTCTCATAAATAAACCTCATTCCATATGTATATGTTGCAAAAGGCCCACTTGATTTGCAGCTCTGCACATCAGGACAGGTAGGTTCCAGCCCCATATTATAAAGTGGCTTTTCTGTGGTCACCTCTTTCAGATAGCACGTTCCCTTCCCTGGGGCAGTGTGAACCTCAAAGAAGAAGGTTTCTTTTTAAAATGTCCTCTGCCAGGCGTGGTGGCTCATGTCTGTAATCCCAACATTATGAGAGGCCAAGGCAGGTGGGTCACCTGAGGTCAGGAGTTCAAAACCAGTCTGGCCAAAATGGTGAAACCCTGTCTCTACCAAAAAATACAAAAATTAGCCAGGCATGGTGGCACATGTCTGTAATCCCAGCTACTTGGGAGGCTGAGGCAGGAAGAATTGCTGGAACCCAAGAGGCAGAGGTTGCAATCAGCTGAGATCTCGCCAGTGCACTCCAGCCTGGGCGACAGAGCAAGACTGTGTCTCAAAAATACAATACAATACAATAAAATGTCCTCAATGGGGACATAAGTCTGTCTGCCAAAGGTGGAGAAGATGAGATAGAGAAATGGAAAAGTGGCATTTCCTTCCCAAGATCCAGGAGTGACTTTCATGACGGGTCCAAGTGCAGCCAAGCTGGAGGCTAAGATGCAAGGGGTTTACGCCTCTCCTTACTGGGGGAATACTGGGCCTGGGCTCCATGCATCTGGCCAGTTTTGCAGCAGATTTATGAAACTGCAGATTCCGAGGAAATGGGCCAGCTAACCACAGCCAGAGCCTAGGGCTGCTCTAGAGTGCTGCTGCCAATTTGGGGAGTCAAACTAGGAGAGTCACTTACCTGTTCTACTCTCAGGCTCTCCACATGAGGCAGGAGAATAGGGTCTGGAGGCAGGTAACCTATGGCTGATTCACACTGACTTCTTAGAACTAAATCATAAGGAAAACCCCAACTTTCCACACCTAAGGAACAAAAGGACCAGAGGGTATTCCCTTTGCAAGCCGCCCCCACCTTTTCTGCATGGCAGATGGAAAATTGAAAGTACCTCTAATTAGTTGCCTTCTGCAACCAATCAGACTGATTGGGGCCAAGTCTTCCTTTGCATAGAAGTGTAACTTTGTAACTTCACTTTAGCCTCTTATTGGTTGCTCTCCACAACCAATCAAACTGACTGCAGTCTACTACTTCATTTGCATGAAGCGTACACCAAGTGGCCACTGGGAAACCTTTAGAGGGTATTCAAACCAGAAAATTCTGTAACCAGGCTCTTGACCCCCTATGCTTAGGCCTCCTCCCACCCTGTGGAGTGTACTTTCATTTTCAATAAATCTCTGCTTCTGTTGCTTCATTTTTTGTTTTGTTTGTGCATCCTGTCCAGTTCTTTGTTCAAGATGCCAAGAACCTGGACACCCTCCACTGGTAACACACAGAGCAGTGACCCTCAATCTTCTGACTTGTAACACCCCATCTTGGTTGGATTTGGGGACATCAGCTCCCATTCTCCTCTATGTAACAAGACAGCAAAATCCATATGCATTGCAATATTCTCAGGGCTTTGTACTTTCTCAGAAAGGCCTCCATAAATATTCAAATTCTAATTTTAAAAACATAGTTGGAAAGGACGTTAGCAACCATCTTGTCCAATATCCTACCCAAGGAAGTAAACACCTCCACATCAACCCTCGCAGATGGGCACTCCAGCCTTCCTATTTCTCCTAGAATGAGAATTATAAAGAGATTCAGCTGTTATTTCAACTGTGATTCTTAAACTTGAAAATGAATTACAACTAACTTTGTTTAAACAATATTTTGAAATTTTATTGTTATTAAGATCTGCGAGCACTTCACGAGAATTTACAGTTTCTGGAGAAAACATATCAATAAAGCATTTAATGATATGAGTTGTGTGCCTTGAAATATGCCAGGTATTATAATTATTAAAAAAACAATTACAAGTGGAAAATGTAAGACAAATCCTGTAACCTCTTAAGATAAGAACACTGAAAGTCAAAATCTGTGTTCATAAAACAAAACAAAACAAAACCCCGGAAAATGACAAGTGTTGGCAAGGATGTGGCAAAATTGGAAAACTTGCACATTGAATATAAAATGGTTCAGCCTCTGAGGAAAAGTTTGGCAGTTCCTCAAGAAGCTCAACATAGAATTACCATATGGTTCAACAATTCCACACCTCGAATATACCCCAAAGAATTGAAAACAGGGACTAGACAAATCCATCTACATACACCTTCATAGCACCACCATTTGAAAAAGCAAAAAGGTGGAAACAGCCCAAATGTCCTTCAACAGATGAATAAACAAACTGTGGTATATACATAGCATGAAATATTTTCAGCCATAAAGAGAATGAAGTACTAATACATGCAAAAATGTGGATGGACTTCAAAAGTATTATGCTAAGTGAATGAAGCCAGACACAAAACAGTATGTATTGCATAAATCCATTTGTATCAAATATCTAGAATCATCAAATCCATAGAACCAGGAAGCAGACTGGTGACTGCCAGGGGTTGGGGTGAGGGGAAAATAGAGAGTGATTTCTTCATGGGGCATAGCTTCCTTTGGGGGCAAGAAAAATGTTTTTGAGCTAAATAGACGTGATGGTCAGCCACTGTGGATGTACAAAACACCACTTGTTCTTTTTAAAATACTTGATGTTATGTTTTATGAACTTTGCCTCAGTGAAACTTTTTTTAAAAATGATCTGTGTTCAGCTGGGTGTGGTGGCTCACATCTATAATCCCAGCACTTTCAGAGGCCAAGGCTGGTGGATCACCTGAGGTCAGGCGTTCGAGACCAGCCTGACCAACATGGTGAAACCCCATCTCTACTAAAAATACAAAATTAGCTGGGTGTGGTAGCACATGCCTGTAATCCCAGCTACTCAGGAGGCCAAGGCAAGAGAATCACTGGAACCCGGGAGGCGGAGGTTGCAGTGAGCCAAGATTACACCACAGCACTCCAGTCTGGGCAACAATAGTGAAACTCCATCTCAAAAAAAAAAAAAAAAACTAAACATTCTCTATGTTCAAGTCTCACCTTTAAGACTGATCTCCCATGTGTTTTGAGCAAGTTTCTGTACTTCTCTGGGCCTCACTTTTTCCATCTAAATGGAACCCAAGTAGAACTGCTCTACCAGTGACCCATCTCAGCACAGTCTCAGCTATGACCACAATAACCACAAGACTGACATCCCAGAAAACAATTAGAAAAAAAAAAACCTTTAGTATTTTTGGGTTAAAACAATCACTTGAAACTACATCTAACTTTTTCTATCTCCTATTCTACAACAAACATTTTTAAAGAGGAATATTCTTGTCTTAGTCCATTTGTGTTGCTATAAAAGAACACCTGAGTCTGAGTAATGCATAAAGAATAGAGGTTTATTTGGCTCACGTCTCTACAGGCTGTACAAGAGGAATGCACCAGCATCCGCTTCTGCTGAGGGCCTCTGGTTGTTTCCACTCATGGAGGAAGGGTAAGGGGACTTGGTGTGTGCAGTGCAGAGATCACATGGTGAGACAGGAAGCAAGAGGGAGTGATGGCACGGGTGTCAGGTTCTTTTTGACAACCGGATTTCATGGGAACAAATAGAGCAAGAATTCACTCATTACCATGGAAACAGCACCAAGTCATTCATGAGGGATATTCCCCCATGACCCAAACACCTCCCATTGAGCCCACTGCCAAAATGGGGGATCAAATTTCAACGTGAGGTTTTAGGGGGACAAATATCCAAACTATAGCAATCCCCTTGCCCCGCACAAAAAATCATTAGCAGATGCTAAACAAGGGAAACATACAAAAATGGTTCACCATCCATTTTTGTAAATAAAGCTTTATTGGAACACAGCCATACTGATTGGTTGATGTATTCTCTGCCACTGCTTTAAGGCTATAATGGCAGAGGTGAGTAGTTGCAGTTATGGCACACAAGGCCTAAAATATTTGAATATCTAGCCATCTACATAAATCATTCATCAACACTTGATATAAAATAACCTAGTAAGACACTGTCAGTAAAATGAGAATTCATGGATAAGATGATAAAACAGCAAAATGACATAAAATGTGAGACTGAAATTCTAAAAGGGGGAAAAAAAAAACTAGGAACCAAAACATCATTTGTCACCCATAAATAAAGTTGAAAAGCAAGGAACACAACAGACATCTCTGGAAACCAAATTACTGCCATACAAAAGTAGCCTAGATAATCATTGTCAATGTAGATGACCAAAAAATTAAATTAAATTAAATTTTAAAAAGAGAGACAGATTAAACAGGCAAACACCACTTAAGAAAAACAACTCTCACCTCTTAATGTATTTTAATCTCCCTTTTTAAACAGAAAGTGATCTTTTAAGAAAAGCTCTCCCCTGCAGTGACAATACAATTATTTGAAGTTCAGAGATTCTTACAGTTTAATACGAGTTTTCTCCCTTCTGTTAAATTATAATAAAATTATGTTAAATTTAAAATAGGGGCCTGTTATGTAACTGTTTCCCTAAAAGTGCAGCCTAGCCTACCCCCTTCTATCTTTATATTTGTACAGAAAGACATTCAAAATGATGTTTACTTAGTTAAAATCATGATCGCTATTGGGTGGTGTGATTTGAGGGTGATTTTTAGTCGTCTTTGTTTTCCTATATTGTTTAAAATGTAAATCATTCACTTATTTTTTTAAAGAAGATAATTTTTCTTAAAAACAAAGACTAAGATGTTATTTTTTGGATGGCGCCATATGGATGGTGGCTACCATCTTCCTCTGTATATTTTAAATTTCTCCTAAACAATGCCTTGAATATTTTTATTGATTTGTTTTTTGAAAGTGCTCACAGTATCTAGCATAAGCAAGGCACATAATCCATGTTCATTAAAAATTTCATTGATTTTTTTTTTCTAAAATGTCCCAGGGATTGTTCACTGTTCTCAATGACAGTAAGAGTTTAAAATATTCTTGACACAAAGTTACTTGTAATTTATTTTATACTTTATTAATTACAGTAGAAATACAATTGAATCTCTTTGTAATATTAATAGCAATAAAAGAAAAAGCAGTTTAAATAGTTTTAAAATGCCCCAAAGCTTTGCATGTCATAACAAACCACAAAAGCCAAGTCATCGCCACCCATTTTTCACCTCTGCTCTCATTGAAGGAGAGCGGCTATTCTAAAACTTGTCCCCCAGATTCTCAAAACCTCTGATCCACTGAAGCTCTGGCAGTCCCGGTTTCTCCCACCCCATTCTCCGGCTTTTCTCAAGCTATTATTCTCCTAACTGTTTCCTGAGCAGCACTTCGCATTTTCTAAAGAACAGGTTATGAACTTTCTAGAACTTGTCATTCTTCTACCAATTACCTAGATCAGCACAACAGAGGAAAGAGGAGAAAATAAGGGCTGGGGATCTCCAAGTGTTCTTCCAGCTTGACAGTTTAGTGATGGCTGTGCTCTCCCATGAAGGAGAGAGCAATTGATTAAAATCATTAAGAAACAGGAGGTACAGAATTCAGTGTTCAAATGGGCACGCTCTTTGTTTAGCGCAGGAGGTGAATTTACCCAGTGGGCTGGATTAATTGGGGAAGGTGGCCTGGAGAAGCTGGGGCTTATGGTGAATCCAAAAGAAGGTAAAATTTACTTATAATGAGGAGAGAAAGGAATAAGAGACTTCCCTGTGAGAGAAATACCATCAGCAAAGTGCAGAAGTGGACATGGTTTGCCAGACTCCAGATCCAGGGGTAGAAACCACATCCCTGCCGGGGAGAACAGAAAAGGTGTGTTGAACCGGGTAAATCAAGAGAAGCTCATCAACTAGTATGCATGGTCTTACGTGATAGCATGACCTTAATAAATATGCAGAAACATGCACTAATTATAGGGTCCTGCCTCCATTTGGCAGTTGGGGAATCATTCTTTCCTTGTCTCCTCCGGTCTTAGGGCTCTACCCATCTTCTGACTGCTGCATCAGTCCCTGGCCTCCTGTCATTTACCCCAGGAGGATACAAAGATGCTGGAGTGGAGGCCAAAGGGGGCGCGGATCACCTGAGGTCAAGAGTTCGAGACCACCCTGGCCAACATGGTAAAACCCCATGTCTGTACTAAAAATACAAAAATTAGCCGGGCGTGGTGGCAGGCGCCTGTAGTCCCAGCTACTCAGGAGGCTGAGGCAGGTGAATCGCTTGAATCTGGGAGGCAGAAGTTGCAGTGAGCCGAGATCGAGCCACTGCACTCCAGCCTGGGTGACAGAGTGAGACTCTGTCAAAAAAAAAAAAAAAAAAAGAAGAAGAAGAAAAGAAAGAAAAGAAAGGGAAGAGAGAAAGAGAAAGAAAGAGAAAGAGAGAGAGAGAGAAAGAGACAGAAAGAGACAGACAGAGAGAGAAAGAGTCAGAGAGAGAAAAAGAAAAAGAGAAAGAGAGAGAGAGAAAGAGAGAGAAAAACAGAGACAGAGAGAGAAAGAAAGACAGAAAGGAGATAGACAGATGTTGGAGTGGAGAGGGCAACATGGGCTTGTCTGTCTACGAAATGAAACACTGTGGAGCAGAAAGGAAAAGCCATGTAGGGAAAGGAGAAGAAAGAAGAACGAAGAAATCAGCTCTCCCCTTTCTCCCAACCTTTTCCCGGCAGCTTGGAGCTTCTAATGGTCGACAGAAGGCTCCAGCATCACCAAACAGTGTGGCGTACAGACACAGCCACCTATCCTGAAGCCGCTGGCTCTCTAGGGCTCCAGGCCTGCCTCTCCAAATGCCTAATTTGGAGCTTCCCTTGAACGTCTTATAGGATTTTGCGTCAAGCTCAGTGTGGCCAAAACAGAGTCCATCTTCCCACTCACCACCTGCTTCTGCTCTTGGGTATGTTTTCTTATCATCCTCCTCTGGTCTTTCCAGCTGGTCCCCTCCTTCTCCCTCACATCCCACACATCCAGGCAGCTGCCTGGTTATGGCAGCGCAACCTCCAGAGCATCTCTTCATACTATTCCCCCTTTTTTATTCCCACTGTCACTGTCCATGCCTGCCGCTTGTGGCCTCCCTGGCAGAAGTCTTCTAACTGTTCTCCCTGCCTTCATCCTCTTCCCTGCCTCCTTCACCACTCCCTTGATGCTGTGGCTGAAGTTGCCTTTCTAGTGCCACAAGCCTCATGATATCCTATCTCAGGTTTCAAAATACAGATGGAGGGGCCAGGCATGGTGGCTCATGTCTATAATCCCAGCATTCTGGGAGACCGAGAGTGGGCGGATCACTTGAGGTCAGGAGTTCAAGACCAGCCTGGCAAACATGGTGAAGCCCCATGTCTACTAAAAATACAGAAATTAGCCAGGTATGGTGGTGCGTGCCTGTAATCCAGCTACTCAGGAGGCTGAGGAAGGAGAATCACTTGAACCCAGGAGTTGGAGGTTGCAGGGAGCCAAGATTGTAACACTGTACTCCAACCTGGGTGACACAGGGAGACTCCATCTCAAAAAAACAAACAAAAATAAAATACAGATGGATCCCCACTGCCTGTAGCAAAGTGTTTAGACCCCTTTGTCTGCTCCATCAAGCCCTCTGAATTCTCACCCTATCCACGTTTGGCCCCACCTCTGACTCCTTCTCCTCATTTTCCCTGTTTAATAATTAACCATCACTTCATCTACTTCCTTAGCCTTTACTGATGGTGTTCCTTCAGCCAGTATGCACATTCTATTACTCTTCTGTATCACTTCCTAAGATATTTGTTTTTCCTTCCAGGCTCAGTTCAAACATCTCGTCCTTCTCGAAACCCTGCTGGGGTGTGCCTAGAACACAGTAAACCACAACACATTTCGGTGAAGGGATGAATGATTCAACCAATCAATGAATAAAGCGATTAATAAAAGATGGATTTCTTGCCTGGTCTTTGAGGTATTCACTTACATTCCAAGCCATTTCTTCTTGCCTGGGCTGAGCTTCCCCAGAGCCTGCCTGTTCTGATCGATCTGCAACATCTTCTGAAGTATGAATGATGCACCAAGTTAAATATAGGATTTGACTAGTTTTTGTTGCAGGCACTTTGGCTCAGGGCATGTAAGATCAACTACAGGTTGGGCTACAGCATGGTGCTTTGAGCCCTCAGTTTGAAATTCCAGGGATGGGGAAACACCAGCAAGTTCAAAGCCGGACCAAACCTGAATGTAATATTTAGAAGGCTGCTCCAAGACTATACTCCTGGACCAAAATGCTTAATACACACGTCAGCATCCTTGGCTTTCCAGAGTGCGTAGGTGCTGGGAGACAGCCTCCAGAAAAAAATTAAGCTCTGTGGATTCCAGGGCTTTATGTTCACCCCACCTAACCCGACCTGCAGGCATGGGGGACTTCAGGGGCTCTGACCTTCATCCTCCTGCCCCAAATTCCCACACTGACAGCTCCATTTCTTCATAGGAATACATGCTATCAAGTAGCACGTGCCCCAAAGTGACAATTATGTCATGACTGCCTGACTCTGAAGGAGCTCTTCACCCTGGTTGGGGGAGAACCCACCACCTCTAGGAAAAGGAATAGAATAAACATGTTTGAGTTGAGGCACGGAAAATATAAGCAAAATACAGAGGAGTCCTCTATAGACACCCTGTGAGCAACCTAGGCTGATGCAGAGCAGGCCCGAGGAAGGCAAAGAGGAGAGAGGAAAAAAAAGAAGAGAAGGGAAGGAGACTGACACAGACACCGACAGTGTCTCATGTTTATAAAAAGGTTTCACGGCTTGGAAAGTAATTTCAAATGTATTATGTCTTTTGATCCCAACACCACCATGGTGGGTTAGAGCAAGCAGCTATAATTTTTTTTTTTTCATTTCATAGGTGGGGAAACTGAGGCTTGGTGGGGCCTGACTCACTTAGAGTCAAAGAGCTAGTCAGAGGCTAATCCTGGATTTCAAACCTGTCTTCTGACCTCCAGCTAGGCGATCTTAGTACCACACCACCATGCCTCTGAACGTGGCTTTTCAGAAGCAAGCCTCTCTGTAAGTCTGGCAAATATCCTACAAACCTAGCATACAACTGGCTTTTTACAATGGGTACAAAGTATGAGAATGTAAGGGAGCCCCCCAGGGACCTGAGGACCTAGGGACTGACTTTCTGGTTCACTCTCTGGCCCCTCAATTGCTAAGATCTCAAACATGCTCAAGGTATGATTAATTTCACTAATCCTTGTGGACTTCTGTCATCCAGGTAAAAAATAACAATAATAATTGTCCTCTGGTGTCTACATGCCAGCAAGCACCGCAGGCCAAAATCAACCCTGGGTGATTATGACAGTGGCTGTGGTGAGCTTCTGCCTGTACCTCCTGCAGCCACATGGAACTATTCAAAATGATAATCTGGCGTGTGGTAGTAACTCAGACAGGATGGGTCCATCGCTCACAGAACAGTGGGCGCAGCCTCCAGGGTTCTTATGTCTTTTGCCAGGGCCAGCATTTCTACTCCAAGTTCTCACTCATCCTCCGCACAATTTATTTTTGCAGAGTGCCCTTCATACACATCAGCACTGTTTACTTTATCCCGAGAGTCAATCACCAGGTTCCAAGAGAAAGGGAAGTTTCCTTTGGGGAGATTTAAAGGGAGGCTTAGACTCAAGGTGAGGGGAGCGAGAGCAGAAGAAAAGAGGGATGGCCCTGGTGCAAGAGAAGATCCTGACTGGACCCTGAGATGAGACCCGGGAGACCATGGGCTGCAGAAGGAGGATGAAGTTGGGCCTAGGGAAGAGAGCAGAGAACTGAACTATTCCAGCCCCTCCCCACTGCGCCAAGCAGCTGTTTGCCCTTGGCACTGAGTTTCTAGAGGCTTTAATTCAAGTTCTGTCACCCAGGAGTGGGAACTACTTAATACCACTCCTAGGAATTCTGAATAGAAGGAATCCTGGGAAGATTCTTAGTAATTACAATAAAAAATGACAGGCCAGTCGTTGTGGCTCATGCCTCTAATCCCAGCTGGAGGCTGAGGAGGGTGGATTACCTGAGGTCAGGAGTTCAAGACCAGCCTGGCCAACATGGTGAAATCCCATCTCTACTAAAAATAGAAAAATTAGCTAGACATGGTGGTGGGTGCCTGTAAGCCCAGCTACTCGACAGGCTGAGGCAGGAGAGTAAGAATTGCTTGAACCTGGGAGGCGGAAGTTGCAGTGAGCTGAGACTGTGCTACTGTATTCCAGCCTGGGCAACAGTGAGACACCATCTCAAAAAAAAAAAAAAAAAAAAAGACAAAAGCTGGGATTGGAGAGACTCAACTAATACTATCTCTTTCTTCCACCTGAATTCAGAACTGAGAGAGAGGCTCAGGAATTGGACCGATGAAGACGTGTGAAAACAATGTCGTTCTTACCAGTAAAGGCGAGGCTAGAGACTGTATCATAAACAGGTTTGTCTAGGTGGCTTAATTTCACTCTACCCTTGTTATTGCTTATTCACCCATCCTCAGACCCCTCTGAAATTCAAGCCTGCCTCTAGAAAACACACTAAGAGAAGGAAAGAAAGGAGCTGAAGCAGCTGCAGGTAGGCTGGCTCGAGAAAGGTGAGAGAAAGGAGCGGATCCACACAAGCTCTACTCCTTCTCTCAAACATGCCCATCTGAGAAGTCATGAAGGCCCAAGAGCTCCCTTTGTGGAAGCTTCCCCACCTGGAAGAGGACAAATGGAGAATAAGTGTCCTGTGACCCAACACCTGACATCTGTGTAGTCCTTTACAGATTACGGAACACTGCCATGCATTTGCAAAAGGAGTCTGTGAAGTAACCCTCTAAGTGACTCAAATTATGATTTTCATGCCCACTCTATCAATAAGAAAAATGAGACTCAAAATGTGGGGTCAGAGCACCCCCATCCCCCAGTCAGTCCATGGCAGAGCTGGAAATCAAACCAGATTTCAAGCAAGTATTTGAAATCAGGTTTAAAAAAATATACCCAACAGGTGAGGTGAGACACTCTTGCAGCCATAGCCATTAATGACTCCAGGAGAGGTGAATGGGCAGATGGACTGAGGAGTGCAGCAGTGGAAGCTCAGCGACACTTCTAACAAGCACTTACTGAGCACCTACTGCATACTGCATGTTGTGTTGCACACTGGGGACAGAACCATGAACAGACATGACCCCTGCCTTGTAAAGCTGGAGCAAAATGGGAAGTCTCTAGCAAACAAGAGGCTCTTTAGAGAGGGAAGCAGCCACAGAGGTGATGTATGTACTCCCCTGGGACGTGCAGGGATATTTCTGGGCTCACATCCCAAGAGGCGATTCAGGATGCAAAATCAGCCCCAACTCAGATTGGCCTTGGGTGCTCATTAAACGGCAGTAGCCAGGCCAGGCATGGTGGCTCACACCTGTAATCCCAGCACTTTGGGAGGCCAAGGCGGGTGCATAACCTGAGATCAGGATCTCAAGACCAGGCTTCCCAACATGGTGAAACCCTGTCTTTACTAGAAATAAAAAAAAAACTAGCCGGTCATGGTGGTGGGTGCCTGTAATCCCAGCAACTTAGGAGGCTGAGGCAGGAGAATTGCTTGAACCCAGGAGGCAGAGGTTGCAGTGAGCCAAGATCATGTCACTGCACTCTAGCCTGGACAACAGGAGTGAAAGTCAGTCTCAAAAAAAAAAAAAAAAAGGGGGGGGGGGGTAGCCATCATGGCCTGACTATAAAAAGGTAAAGCTCCCTGCTCTGTTATTACATCATTTCTTTGTGTTTGCATTTTTATTTTCTGCCTTTGACTTGTTTTCTTTTTCTCTGGGTCCTCTAACAAAATTCTTTCTCAAAAACCCCAAATTCTTGTGAGATGAACCAAAATAAGGAGAACTTGCGCATGCCTAGGCAGGGACTGAGAAGTGAACCATGGCGGTGACCAGAGCCAAACCCTACAGATGCCAGGAAGGACCAAAAAGGGTCAAGAAAACGAAGTGATAAAAACGCACAGCGGGGAGATTTAGACAGCTCCGTATTTTGAATCTCCTTAGTTTGGTTTGAAAACCCATCTAAACCCAAAACACTGGAAAACATATTCTTCTTTATTAGGTAGCCCAGGTCTTCTGTTTTCAGGTTTGCTGAGAAGGAAACAGTATCCAAGGGCTGGGAACTGTCCTCTTACGTTCACACTATAAAGTCGTCTGCACCAGCATCAACCATTCCCATGACATTTTAAGGATCTGCTCCCCAATGATAGAGCCTCAACCCTCAGTGATGTTTCTCTAGGATATATGCAGTTTCCCCATAGAGCAGGAAAGAGACTAAGTGGATGATGTTCTAGTAGAGCTTCATAGCCCTTTTATTACATATGGCTTTCTGCATCTGTCCTATGGATAAAAGGCCAGCAAGAGAGGGCAGGGCAACATTCAACCCACACTCAATACAGAGGATTATTTGTAACAAGCATTTAATGTCTTTTCAAAGCTTAATAATCAGTGACCTTTTCAAAATTTCTCAATTTGCTGGAATCTATCTCTGTCTTGATAATGATCATCTGTGGCTTCTGTTATCGTGGAATCTCACATCTGGTTGGGCTTGTTCCCCCAAAAGAGGTTTAATTTATGTGCAATAAATGCATCCAATCTAAGAGTATAGACAAATGAATGTTTTAAAGCATCAGTTTATTATTTAAATATCATGTGGAGTGAATCAAGCAACGATTTTGCTGAATAGAGTATCTCTCTAGATGCTTATTATAATAAGCCTCCTGGACTTCGCTATCAATTAATCAAAACCTATCAGTCGGCCACATGCGGTGGCTCACACTTATAATCTCAGCACTTTGAGAGGCCGAGGCAGGCAGATCACTTGAGGTCAGGAGTTCAAGACCAGCCTGGCCAACGTAGAGAAATCCCATCTCTACTAAAAATACAAAAATTAGCCAGGCTCAGTGGCAGGCACCTGTAATCCCAGCTACGTAGGAGGCTGAGGCACAAGAACCACTTGAACCCAGGAGGCAGAGGTTGCAGTGAGCTGAGATTGCACCACTGCACTCCAGCCTGGGCAACAGAGCAAGACTCTGTCTCAAAAAAAAAAATAAAAAATAAAAATTTATAAATTTTTAAAATATCAATCATTTTATTTTTAATTTCTTCAATAGCTTTATTAAGGTATAACTGACATAAGATTTATATGTGGTACACCAATGAAACTGTCACTGCAATCAAGATAATGAACATAAATATTACCCACTCCAGACTTTTCTTATGACACTTTTCTTCCTTCTTGCTCCTACTCACTAACCCCATCCCACTAACCCCAAGGAATACATGCTTTCTATGGCTATAGATTACATTGCATATTCTATAATTTTATATAGATGAGAGAATACATTATGTAGTTTTTTGGGTCTGATTTTTTCACTCAGCATAATTATTTTCAGATTCATTCATGTTTATGTGTGTATCTGTCATTCCTTTTAGTTGCCGAGTAATAGTCCACTATGTGAATATACCACAGTTGGATTATCCCTTCACCTGTTGATGGACATTTAGATAGTTGCCAGCTTGAGACTATTAGAAATAGAGCTACTATGAACATGTGTGCATGAGTCTTTGTATGAATACGTGGTTTCCTTTCTTATGGGTAAATACCTAAGAACAAAATGGCTAGATCATATGGCCTGTGTATGTTTAATTGTGTTAAACTTCTCAACTGTTATCCAAAGAGATTTTGCCATTTTATATCCCCAACAGCAAATTATGAGAGTTCCAGTTGACCCATATTCTCTCCAATACTTGGTAAAATTAGTCTTTTAAATTTTAGCTATTGTAATGCATGTGTATTAGTATTTCATTTTGGTTTTAACTTGTAGTTAGTATGCAGTGTTTGTAGGTAAGTAATGGATTTTCATCATGCTTTTAATTTGTATTTTTCTAATGATTAATATTGTTCAGGAGCTTTTCAGTTGCTTTATTTTCCTGCTGTCTATATATTTCTTTGGTAAAATGTCTCTTAAAATCTCTCACCAATTTTTAAAAATCTGTTTGTTTTCTTATTAAGTTTGGGGAGTACTTTATATATTCTGAGTATAAGTCCTTTATTAGATATGTACTTTGTAATTATTTTCAACCAGTCTATGGCTTGCCTTTTTCTTCATTTAACTGAGTCTTGTAAATAACATATGAAGTAACTTTTGATGAAGTTTATCAGTTTGTTATTTTATGGATCAGGCTTTTGATGTCATACCTAAGAAATTACTGATTAACCCTAAGTCACAAAGACCTTCCCTAGGTTTTCTGTAGAAGTTTAACAGTTTTAGGGCTCACATTTAGGTTTATGATCCATTTTCACTTAACTTTTTAATACTGTGAGAGGTATCGGTCTATGTTTCTTTTTTTTTTTTTTTTTTTTCTTTTTTTTTTAGACAGAGTCTTGCTTGTCACCCAGGCTGGAGTGCAGTGATGCGATCTCAGCTCACTGCAACCTCTGCCTCCTGGGTTCAAGTGATTCTCCTAGCCTCAGCCTCCCAAGTAGCTGGGATTACAGGTGTGCACCATCATCCTAATTTTGTGTATTTTTAGTAGAGATGGGGTTTGACCATGTTGGTCAGGCTGGTCTAAAACTCCTGACCTCGTGACCCGCCCGCCTCGGCCTCCCAAAGTGCTGGGATTACAGGTGTGAGTGACTGTGCCCGGCTCCAGTGTTTATTTTCTTGCATATAGATATCCAAATGTTCTAGCACTATTTGTTGACAAGGCTGAATAATGTGTGACTATGTTATCTCATTTGGACTTTACAACAAAATGTTTTAATTCCTATGCTACGTAAGAGGCTGAAGTGTAACAAGGTTAAGTTACTGACCCAAGCTAACACAGAAAGCTGTGGCTTTTGTTTTGACTATAACTTCCTCTCCATATTTCAAGACTGAGCTTTTTCTGTGTACCAAAATCTTATTGAGAGCAGCAGGCGATCCGAAGAGAAAGAGGGAGAGGAGGAAAAAGTACCGTCTCTCCAGAGCTGGAGGGCCCAAGATAAAAAGCAATGCCTTTAGCTTCCTTATCCTTAATATGGCCTCTTTGCTCCCTGGAGTGAGCAATGCTTTGCTCATCTTCACCCCTCTGCCCTTTCTTTTCTGCACTGAGGGTACTACATCTGCTCATGCACATTCACTAACAAAGATTCCTGAGTGAGCAGACATCCTCCCAGACCTACTTACCAAGCTATGCTTCCTGGTCCAGGACTGGGTGCACTTGGAGAACAGAAGGCACCCTCTTTATTTACCCCCGAATGTCCTATGGGCTAGCAATGGCTTTTCCTGTTCCCCTGGCCCATTCCTTGACTGGGAATATTTTTAAAGCAAGAGGTACTTTACTCTTTGGGGTACTGTCACAGGAGATTTTCCCTCAGGCCTGGCTCATGGTCCCTGATCCTTATTGAATACCCCAAACTGTATCCTAGCTAGTGATAAGTCTGGTTGTTCTCTTTCCTACCTCCCTGTGTCTGCATGAGTGGCTGTCACTTCACTTCTGGCCTTTCTGCCTCTAGGACACGGACTGATTTTATCATTCGCTGGCTTCTCTTTAACTTCCTTCCTTTCTCCCCAGGGGCAAGGGGGTGCATCTGTTTTCGTGATCTCCCATCTTGAATGGTAATCAGTGTTCCACCAGATGCGGCTTCCCATATCCTTGACTTTATCTTAATAAATAACCCATCATATTTAGCAGAAATCATTGCATCTTTGTTTAGGGATTAGGACTAGACATATATTTAAACTGCACTGAGCATTGGTAATCCTGAAAGGGCTGAAGCAATTCTGATAGCATGATGGGGCCACAGCAGTTAGCGCATTCACTCAGTTGCAGATGTTATTAAAGCAGCTGTCTATTCTCAGCACAGAAGAGATACGCAGAGATTGGTATGCACGTGCACATATATATACAGGTTTGCTCTAGGCATGTACGGGTGCATACAAACACACGTGCCTGCACACTCCAATGCATGAACTCATGTAATAATGCTTGTATGCCTAAGCAAATCCTACGAGCCTGTACACGCACAGTCGTGTGTAGGACATACCTTTCATGGACATGTAAACACATACACGCATTTTCATAATGTTGCAAATAATATGTAGACATGTCTATGTACATATACACAGGTAATCGCATCCCTACAATTATGGTGGTAAAAATACGCAAACAAACAGCTACTCTGTAGCCCTCTGGTACAGTGTACAATGTTCAGGATGTGAGCCTCTGGGTTCCAGATATAGAGTCTGCAAGAAGCTCCAGGTGTCTTATGACTGCTTCTTCCCGCTTTTGTGCACAGCAGTCTCTATCTCCTGGGTGTCTTAGCAGAGACTTCCTTGGCTACCTTATGATGCCAGGTATTACTTGAAAACCCTACTAAATCCTGATCAATTCAGCTTCCCTTTGCCCCAGGAGCTGGGACACCACTAATAGCATTAAAGCATCTCAGCTACCTGCCCACAGTCTGCCACAAGGCCACTGCCCCACCCACTAGTGGCCTTGATGTTTCATTGATTTATTCATTCATTCTGTTCACAGGTATTTCTTGAGTTCCTGCTGTGTCTAGATCTGTGCAACAAGTTGAATAGGATACAAATGCATTTCTGACTTATTTCTGTCTTTCAGGATCTTGTGGGAATGTTAAGGCCTTCATACACAAATCAGTTATATAATAGTAAAAGACAGTTATATAATGGTACAATAATGCTAAGTGCTCAAATGAGCATGCACTGGGGTCCCTGAGACCATGTTTGGACATTCACTGGAGGCACAACTGAGACTCAGCATATAATTGTCCTCACATCTAATATTCATTACAATGATGTGGTGAGGATGCTTAGCTAAATCATAAGGGAAAAAGGGACAGGCAGAGTCTGGTGGAATTCACGTGCAAGATTCCTCATGCTCTCTCCAACCCTCAGCAACAAAAATGCAGCAACATGTGTGTGATATTTCTGCCCAGGGCAACCCAGTAAGGACCCAGTGCCAAGGATTTTATTGGGGTGACTGCATAGGAACAATCTGCCTAACATGTACCAAAACTCCAGCTTCCCAGAATGGAAGCAGGTGTTCAGCATAAACACCACCTAGGCACTGTGAGCCACCCTTATCAATTAGGGAATGTATTATATAAGCATAGGAAACTGGCTACATTCCCAGATGCCAAAGAAGGGCAATCTTGCCATCAGGTCTTTGTAAAGAGAGTGGTGTCAGCCTTGTTCCATTAACTCTTCTCTGCACAGAGCGGCAAGGAGAGGCAAGCAGTTCTAGAAAGAGAAATATGAGCCTGAGCTGGGAAGAGGGCTTTTGAACTGAGTCTTGAAGGATGACTGGCATTTGAGAAGGCACAGGGGACTAGCAGTGCATTTGACAAGGCACAGGGGGCTGGCATTTGAGAAGGCACATGGTGCTAGCAGTGGAGAGAAAGACAGAAGCTTAGCTCAAAGGGATATTAAGCAGGGTAGCAAGGAGGGACAAAGAGAGGCAGAACAGGATTCTCTACCTATTCATCAAACATAAATGCGCTATTTGCTATAAGTTGGAAACTCTACTAGGCAGTGAGAACTTAGATCCAGTCCTTAAAGAATTATAAACCAAGAAGGGAAATAGACAAATAGCCTAGCATTTCAGTAGCAGGGTCAAAGAAGAAGAACCCAGCCACATCTCAGGAAGCTCTGGAACATTCAAATGGTGCTGAGACCTGAGATATGAGGATTTGCTGGGTGAAGATGGACAAGAGGGAGAATAGTTCTCCAAGACTGCACATGCAGAGGCCTAGAGGAGAGAGAACATGGTGAGTCCAACCTTCTATTCCAACTTGCTACTCCTGGGCAGCCTAGGGCAGTATGTGTGTGTCGTTTGCATGTTTGTTCTGTTTTGCTGCTAAATGAAATTCAGATCAGCAGGACAGGTTCACATTCAATTATGTAGCTGCTTATATTGTTGAATATCCATCAAATAAGCAACTACAGCAGGTCCTTGAATAACATTGTTTCATTCAATCTCATTTTGTTATAATGTTGATGAAAAAGAATCCATTTGCAGACAGGGCCACTGTCTGTGTAGAGTTGGCATGTTCTCCCCCATGTCTGCATGAGTTTTCTCCTGGTACTCTTGTTTTCATCCCACATCCAAAAGTTGAGCATGTTAGACAAACTGACCTGCTCGATTTTCTGAGACTGGGTGAGTGTGGGTGTGCATGTGAGTGTGCCTTGTAGGGGGATGACATCCTGTCCAGGGCTGGCTCTCGCCTGGCACCCTGAGCTGCTAGGATAGGCTCTGGTTGCTCATGACCCTGAACTGGAATAAGGAGTTTGGAAAATGAATTATTGGAAAATAAAAGCTTGTAAAGTATATGATAATGATATAAATGCATGACAATAAATGATGCAGCATGAAAATGCTCAATGAGCCCACAAGATTTGTGATGGTTTCAAACTGTGTGGTGGGAGGAGGTGCTCCTGAAAATTCTCACTTTGCAAACATTTATTCCTTGATGTAACCCACCACCACTATGACCATTGTCATTCACCAATTCACCAAAAATTTGATGAGTAATTATCCTTTTATTAATCTTTCTAAAGTGTATGTTTGGCCCACATTTATTTCGGTGTTTAATATTAGAGATGTTCGGGTCTTCATTTAGAAGTTTAGTGATGTTTTCATGACAAGGAATACACTGCAGGACCTTAACTCTTCTTTATACCAATGAGCCTGTGGGAAAATTGGTTTTGTTGTCTCTTGCTTCACCTAAAGGTGCAGTTTCCAAGGACCTTTGGATGATGGTAAGTGAGGACTTACTGTATTTTATAGCGAAGACACCAGAGTTTGTAACTGTTAAGAGATGTTCTCACTCCCCTGGTTATCCTTGATTCTCTAACTCACATCTAATGTGTTGGCAAGTCCTGCTGTCTGTACCTCCAAACCTATCCCCCATCAGACCCCCTCTCACCATCTTCACTGCTATCCTAGGAGCCCTAGAGACCAGCATCTCCTTCCTAAGCAGCAGCAAGAGTAAATTAAACCAGGTAATATCTCTGTCCTGTAAAGCCTTACAAATACTGACCATCGCATTTGCTAAAAGGTCCGTACTGCTTACCAACGCCTAATGCCCCAGTTATCTGTCCCCATCTGTCCCCTGCTTACCTTTCCACCCTTGGCATATCTCTCTTCCTTCCACTCAGGGGACTAGGTGCCCTGATCTTCTTTCTGTCCTTGGAACACACCAAGCTCATTCTTACGCCAGGGCCTCTGCACTGGCCATTCCCTTTGCCTGCAACTCTCTTTTCCCAGGTCACCAGCTCACAGGCTCTTTCTGATGCTGCAGGTCTCTGCTGAAAAGCAGCTCCGCAGAGAACTCTCTCAGCTTCTGTATCTCAAGCTCTCCCTTCATCCCCCACCCCCCCAACCCTCCTCTATGACTCACTGTTATTTTCTTTATGTAACTATTTATCCCCATCTGGATTCTTCCCCCATTTGGATTTTATTGTCTGTCTCCCATGAATGGCAAAGTAAATTTCCTGATGCCAGAGGTCTTACCTAGCTTGCCTGACATCTTGTTCAACAAGTATATGATCAAATGAATGAAATGTTTCTTGGCTAGTAGGTGGTTGGACTGGGGCATTAACAGAGAACCCTAGACCTTCTCTTCTGCCTGTCTTGGGACACAGGGCATTCAAATCCCTCCAGAAGGGGGATGAAGAAGAAATACATGGGGGATGTGACACAGCGAGGAGACCTGGGCAGCCAGTGGACAGAAGGACAGTGGGCCCTGAGGAGACCCACCAGCATGCCTGCTGGGGCAGAAGAGGGGACTGTGGCCAGTCCATCTACAGGCAACGCAGGGGGCAAGCTGAGCCAGCAGCCTTAAGAGGAAAGAGAGAGGTGGTACATGAATTCCAAGCAAGTACAGAAAGATCATCCAGACACACAGGTGTTCTGATTGACAGCAGAGAAGCAAAGCAATGAGGGAAACAGAGGCAGGCAGGCAATGTGAGGTGTGGTAGCCAGATACTAGCTGCTAATCTGGGCTTTAAGGTCACAACTCTCTCCCTTGGGAGAACTGGCAAGAGTAAGGCTGGCCTAACCCTGGAAGAACTGGGGCACCCACCAGAGTGGCAGTTTAGAACCTCCCAATCTGCATAGGGTGCATTTGGTGGAATTCTGGGCATGACCAAAGATGGGGTGCCTGAGCTGGGGTGTGAGGACAGGGTGTGAGGAGCAAGGACAGACTTGATAGGCAGCTGCTCCTTTCTTTTTTTTTTAAGTACAAAATTATATATATATTTATATATATAATAACATGACATATCTATGTACAACGTGGCTGGGACAGTTGAAGAAACTATACAATGGTGTTCAAGAGAGCAAGATTCTGTAATCCTCTTGCTGCTCCTTTCATCCAGCAGGAAGCTTGTGGTTGATGTCAGAGGCCCAGGCAGCAGGAGTTGGCACATTGCTGTCAAGTGGCCACAGCTGTAGCTGTTAGGAGATAGAGTAGCAGGAACAGGGAGCCAGGAGGCCATTAAACCACAGAGCCTAGCATGAACTTGCCTCATTCACACTTTTCCTAGGGCCAAGACCTGAATGGACTTCTCTGGAACCAGCAAGAAAAGAGGCTGGAATAGGGCTTTGGGAGCAGATCTCTTTAGCAGGAGAGGGAATGGTGCCAGCAGCCCTTCCCACCAACATCCAGCCAAGCTGGCTGCACTGAAACACAGAGCTCAGGAACTGCAGCGGCTTAAAATGCATTCTATTCTATCTCTGCTCCCAGAGTCTGCAGAAGCTATGATGATGTTCTTTCAGGGCAAACCATAGAGACCTTCCATCTGTGGCGGGTTAAATGTGGAGAAGGAGGAACAGAGGAAAGGTCCCTGCACGTGTGAACGCAGCCCGTTCCCCACATGCAGTAAAACTTGATGAAAGAGCCCTTCCTGTTGACACCTCTGGGTCCTGGGTGGGCCTGAGTCCATGCCACTCACTGATGGGGAATAGCACGGCTCTGTTTGCATGGATGCAACTCCCCAGCAGATGGTGAATCAGACCTCGATGTCTCTGTGTGCGCTTTATACATTTTACTTGTTGGTAATGAATTTACAAATCCTTTAAGTATGGAAAACAGAGCCTTCCCACAAGCTGAACAGATGGGAGAGAAGGCTTTCTAAAGGCTCTTCAAAGTGGCCTTTTTCTTCACCCCCTCCTGGCTTAATATCTCTCTCTATGTCTACAAATGCTTTATTAGCTGGGGGTGAGAGAGAACCTTCCCTGAGTCTCTTTCTCTGGTTCCCCAGAAAATACCAGGCAAGCCTGCCCTGGCTAGGAACGCATTAGCAAGACAGCACTGGGCCCTGGCCAAGAACCTTCCTTCAACATTGTATTCCTGGAGAGCAGCATAACTCATGGAGAGAAAAAAGGAGGGAGAACCTCTTGCAAAGCTGCCCCTGACTTCTCTGGCAGGGCAAGAGGTTCTCTTCTTTCTGCTGAGAGCTTCCTTCTCAGTGGCCAGAGTGGGGTGGATTGAATGGGTTCAAGCTGCAAGGACTGCAGCAGACTGAACTAATGTTTTACCTTTTCCTGATCCATACCCTTTGCTGTATCACTTTTCAGTGCACCTTGATGCTGAACTTGGCATGCGACTTGCTTTGGCCCAATGGGATATTAACAGACATAAAGCAGGCTAAGAATCTGTGATGGTTAATTTCATGCGTCCATTTGAGTGGGCTAAAGGATGCCCAGATAGCTGCAATACCTTATATTTGAGTGTGGCCGCGAGGATGTTTCTGGAAGACATCAACATTTGAATTGGTGGGCTGAGTAAAGCAGGTGGCCCTCTTCATACAGGTGGGCATCAACTAACCCGCTGAGGGCCCACATAAAACAAAAAGGTGGGAGGAGGGCATTTTGCTCTCTGCTTGAGCTGGGACATCTATCTCCTCCTGCTCTCAAGACTTGACTTCTCTGGGTTTCGGGTCTTTGGACTTGGACTGAGACTTACCCTATTGACTCCCCCTAGTTCTCAGCCTTTGGGTTTGGCCTGGAACTACACCACCAGTTTTCCTGGGTCTGCAGCTTGCAGATGGCAGATCACGGAACTTCTCGGCCTCTATAATCACATGAGCCAATCTCTACTAAGAAGTCTCTTTCTATATATCTATGTATATCTTACTGGTTTTGTTTCTCTGGAGAATCCTGACGCATACAGGCTTTAAATGAACTTGCTCACAGAAGCATGTTTCTTGCCCCGTCAGAAGGACGTCCCTGGGTAAGCTTGCTGGTCCCAGAAAGAGGAGGCACATGGGGCTGAGCCAGCTCCATGCCCACTAGACATGGACCCAGGATCCAAACAGGCAGATTAGATGCCCATGGTCAAGAGCCTGGATCACGTACTTCCTCTCACTCTCAGCATCTCCAACACAGAGCACCCATGTAGAAGAAACAATAATTACATAAACGGCTATGATTTACTGAAGTTATGCTAAACAAAAGGATAATGATTATATTCATCTTATAGAGTTGTTTTGAAGACTAAGTGAGATGATAAAGTTTATTTCTTTTTTAAAGATTTAAGTTTATTATCCCACTTAATCTTTGGCCCACAGTTTTTGGCCCATGACAAGCACTAAATAAATGTCTTTTTTTTGCATTATTTACATGTATTAATTTTAATCATTAAAACAACCCTCAAGTTAAATATCATTATCTCATTTTACAGATGGAATATTGAAGCACAGACTACTTAAGTGATGTGGCCAAAATTACACAGCCAGATACGTGGGAGAGCTAGGATTGAAACTCACATCTGTTTAACCCTGGAAATAATTAAACAATATAAAACAAGATGCAGGACAAGTGCATATTCAGATTTTGGACACGCAGTAAATGCTGAAAATACCATAAAAGAGTAAACCTATATTGATACGGAGCAGAGTTTTGACAACTTGACACTCCTGACATTCTGGACTGGATAATTCTTTGTCATACAAGGACCAGCCCGCGCACTCTAAGATGTTTAGCAGCATCCCTGGCCTTTCACCCACTAGATGCCAGTAGCACCTCCCCTGCAAGTGGTGACCACCAAAAGCTGTCTCCTGACATTGTCAAATGTTTCCTGAGACCCAATGTTCTGGAAGTATCAGGGAAGGCTTCAAGCAGAAGGCAGGTTTTGAGAGGTCCTGGTAAGAGCTTACATAGTAGTTCCCATTCTTAAATTTCAAGAATCATTTAAAAATAAATTAAGGGAGAACATTTTTTTATTTCTTCTTAAAAAAAAAAAACCGAGATACATGTGCGGAACTTGCAGGTTTATTACCTAGGTATACATGTGCCATGGAGGTTTGCTGCACCTATTGACCCATCCTCTTAGTTCCCTCCCCTCAACCCTCACCCGCTAATAGGCCCTGGTGTGTGCTGTTCCCTCCCTGTGTCCATATCATCTCAATGTTCAACTCCCACTTATGAGTGAGAACATGCAGTGTTTGGTTTTCTGTTCCTGTGTTAGTTTGCTGACGATGATGGCTTCCAGCTTCATCTATGTCCCTGCAAAGGATATGATCTCATTCTTTTTTATGGCTGCATAATATTCCATGGTGTATATGTACCACACCTTCTTTTTCCAGTTTATCATTGATGGGCATTTGGGTTGCTTCCATGTCTTTGCTATTGTAAATAGTGCTGCAATAAGCATATGTGTGCATGCGTCCTTATAGTAGAATTATTTATAATCCTTTGGATATATACCCAGTAATGGGATTGCTGGGTCAAATGATATTTCTGGTTCTAGATCCTTGAAAAATCGCCATGCTGTCTTCCACAATGGTTGAACTAATTTACATTCCCACCAACAGTGTAAAGGCATTGCTATATATCCACATCCTCTCCTGCATCTGTTGTTTCCTGACTTAATAATCACCATTCTGACTGGCATGAGATGGTATCTCATTGTGGTTTTGATTTGCATTTCTCTGATGATCAATGACATTGATCTTTTTTTCATATTTGTTGGCCATGTAAATGTCTTCTGTTGACAAATGTGTGTTCATATCCTTTGCCCACTTTTTGATGGAGTTATTTGTCTTGTAAATATGTTTAAGTTCCTTGTAAATTCTGGATATTAGACCTTTATTAGATTGGTTGATTGCAAAAATTTTCTCCCATTCTATAGGTTGCCTTTCACGCTGATGATAAGTTCTTTTGCTGTACAGAAGCTCTTTAGTTTCATTAGATCTAATTTGTCAATTTTGGCTTTTGTTGCAATTGCTTTTGGCGTTTTTGTCATGAAGTCTTTGCCCATGGCTATGTCCTGAATGGTATTGCCTAGGTTTTCTTCTAGGGTTTTTATGGTTTTGGGTTTTACATTTAAGTCTTTAATCCATCTTGAGTTAATTTTTGCATAAGGTCTAAGGAAGGGCTCCAGTTTCAGTTTTCTGCATGTGGCTAGCCAGTTTTCCCAGCACCATTAACTGAATAGGAGATCCTTTCCCCAATACTTGTTTTTGTCAGGTTGGTAGAAGATCAAACGGTTGTAGATGTGGGTAGATTTATTATTTCGGAGGTCTCTGTTCTGCTCCATTGGTCTATATGTCTACTTTGGTGGCAGTATCATGCTGTTTTGGTTACTGTAGCCTTGTAGTATAGTTTGAAATCAGGTAGTGTGATGACTCCAGCTTTGTTCTTTTTTGTTTAGGATTGTCTTGGCTATACAGGATCTTCTTTAATTCCATGTGAAATTTAGAATAGTTTTATCTATTTCTGTAAAGAATGTCAATGGTAGTTTGATGGCAATAGCATTGAATCTATAAATTACTTTGGGCAATATGGCCATTTTCACGATGTTGATTCTTCCTATCTATGAGGATGGAATGTTCTTCCATTTGCTTGAGTCCTCTCTTATTTCCCTGAGCAGTGGATTATAGTTCTCCTTGAAAACCTTCTTCACATCCCTTGTTAGCTGTATTCCTAGGCATTTTGTTCTCTTTGTAGCAATTGTGAATGGGAGTTCATTCATGATTTGGCTCTTTGTTTGCCTATTGGTGTAAAGGAATGCTTGTAATTTTTTCCACACTGATTTTGTATCCTGAGACTTTGCGGAAGTTGCCTATCAGTTCAAGGAGATTTGGGGCTGAGATAATGGGATTTTCTAAATATAAAATAATGTCATCTGCAAACAGAGACAATTTGACTTGCTCTCTTCCTATTTGAAAACTCTTTATTTCTTTCTCTTGCCTGATTGCCCTGGCCAGAACTTCCAATACTATATTGAATAGGAGTGGTGAGAGAGAGCATCCTTGCCTTGTACTTGTTTTCAAAGGGAATGCTTCCAGCTTTTGCCCATTCAATATGATATTGACTGTGGGTTTGTCATAAATAGCTTTTATTATTTTGAGATATGTTCCATCAATACCTAGTTTATTGAGAGTTTTTAACGTGAAGGGATGTTGAATTTTTATCAAAGATCTTTTCTGCATCTATTGAGATAATCATGTGGTTTTTGTCTTCCGTTCTGTTTATGTGATGGGTTACATTTATTGATTGCTGTATATTGAACCAGCCTTGCATCCCAGGGATGAAGCCAACTTGATCATGGTGGGTAAGTTTTTCAATGTGCTGCTGGATTCGGTTTGCCAGTATTTTTTTGGGGATTTTCACATCGATGTTCATCAGGGATATTGGCCTGAAGTTTTCTTTTTGTTGTTGTGTCTCCTCCCGGTTTTGGTATCATAATTATGCTGGCTTCATAAAATGAGTTGGGGAGGGGTTTCTCCTTTTCAATTGTTTGGAATAGTTTCAGAAGGAATGATACCAGCTCCTCTTTGTATTTCTGCTAGAGTTCAGCCGTGAATCTGTCTGGTCCTGGGCTTTTTGTGGTTGGTAGGCTATTAATTACTGCCTCAATTTCAGAATTTGTTATTAGTCTATTCAGATATTCGACTTCTTCCTGGTTTAGTCTTGGTAGGGTGTATGTGTCCAGGAATTTATCCAAGTTTTTCTAGATTTTCTAGTTTATTTGCATAGAGGTGTTTATTGCATTATCTGATGGCAGTTTCTATTTCTGTGAGGTCAGTGGTAATATCCCCTTTATCATTTTTTATTGTACCTGTTTGATTCTCTGTTTTCTTATTAGTCTAGCTTGCTGTCTATTTTGCTAATTTTTTCAAAAAACAGCTCCCAGATTCATTGATTTTTTTGGAGGTCGTTTTGTGTCTCTATCTCCTTCAATTCTTCTCTGATCTTAGTTATTTCTTGTCTTCTGCTAGCTTTTGGATTAGTTTGCTCTTGCCTCTCTAGCTCTTTTGATTGTGATGTTAGGGTGTTGATTTGAGATCTTTCTAGCTTTCTGATGTGGGCATGTGGTGCTATAAATTTCCCTCTTAACACTGCTTTAGCTTTGTCCCAGATATTCTGGTCCATTGTCTCTGTTCTCATTGGTTTCAAAAAAGTTCTTGATTTCTGCCTTAATTTCAATGTTTATCCGTGAGTCATTCAGGAGCAAGTTGTTCAATTTCCATGTATTAGTGTGGTTTTGAGTGAGTTTATTAATCCTGAGTTGTAATTTGATTGCACTGTGGTCTGAGAGACTATTTGTTATGATTTCTGTTCTTTTGCATTTGTTGAGGAGTGTTTTACTTCCATTTAGCAGTATTTGCATATACCCTATGCACATTTCCCATATACTTTATTTTTTAAAGAAATTTGTATTTCCATAGGTTATTGGGGAGCAGTTGGTGGTTGGTTACCTGAGTACGTTCTACTTGTATACTTTAAATCATTTCTGGATTACTTATAATACTTCATAAAAGGTAAATGATATGAGTAGTTGTTATTTTGTGGGTTTGGTTCCTATTATATTTATTGTTGTGTTGTTATTTTTATTCCTTTTTTCCAAATATTTTTTATCTGTGGCTAGTTTGGTATGGTTTATGAATGCACAGATATGCAGGGCCGACTGTATTAGTTTCCCAGGGCTGCCATAGTGAAGTGGGTGGCTTAAAACAACTGGGTGGCTTAAAACAACAAACGTATTCTCTCTCAGTTCTGGAGACCAGAAGCCCAAAATAGAGGCATCAGCAGGGTTGGTTCTCTCCAAAGGCTCTGAAGGAGAACCTGATGGAAGAGCCACACCACCCTCCTCCCCTCCCGTTGGTTGCTGGCAATCCTCAGCAGGCTTTGACTTGCAGCTGCATGACCCCAATGCCTGCCTTTGCTGTCACATGGCATCTCCTTGTGTCTCTTCTCCTCTTCTTATAAGGACAACAGTCTTATTGGATTAAAGGCTCACCCTCTTCCATTATAACCCCATCTTGACTAATTACATCTGTAATGACCCTATTTCCCACTAAGGTCTCTTTCTGAGGCACCGAGTGTCAAGTCTTCATCATGTCTTTTGTGAGACACAATTCAACTCATAACAATAACGTCTCTGTGAGATCTCACGGATCTCCTGGATGATCTTCTCTCCTCCCAAAGCTGTACTCTTCAGGAATACCACTCCCTGCTAATCCCAGAAGGAATGGAGCCAACAGAGATCACCCCTCTGTAACCTAAGAACCCCGTATGTTCCACCATCTCTTCCATCAATTTGTACCCATGGGATAGTACTGCTGCCCCACCATATGCACTGGAGTTGTTTTTCTGCAGCAGGTGTGGTGCTTTTCATGGCTCTATCCATCCTCTCCTCCCCAGATCCCCTGGAACCACCCATGGCCTGCATCTGTAGAATGAGAGCCAGCGAGCTATGCTCCCTCTGACACTATGAAGGAGTTTGGTTTGATGATAAAAGCCTACAAGAAAATGCAAGCCTTGTTCCAGCAGCACAATGTGGTCAGATTTTTTTTTTTTTTTTTGGCCTTCTAGGACCCTCAGACTCACTTAAATGAGAAAGGGACCCTACTTTTACTATGCATGTTAAAGTCAGGATATTATGCCAAACTTCTAACTGCCCTGAAGTGGACAATGTGTAAATGATGGGATAGAAGGAGGAGGGGAAGGAATTGAAGGAGGTCCCAGGAAGCTATGCTGGGGCAGTGAGGAAGGTTGACCTTGTCAAAGAAACAAATAACCCCCCTAGGAAAAATCAGTGGGATAAACTCTTAAGAGGCTGATTTTGAGAGAACAAGGATGAAGGAGAGTCAATGACAACCATCCACACTGGGGGATACCCACGAAGAAGTGAGGGATAAAATCCACCAGCTTCTGCATTGTGAGCCTCACCAGCTGGGATACAAGTTTGCTCCACGGTCTTTGAATGGAAAGACCATGGTAAGAGCAGCTAAGTGCTCGGTTCTAAAAATGTTGAAGACTGTGGAACATCAAAATGGCCCTGTAGCCAAACAGATCATTACCAGGGAAATTCTAGTAACAGCGACCAAGAGACCCATCCAGGAAGAGTCACCTTTAACAAAGGTCGGAGGAAACAGCATTAGCTGGGGGCTATACGGTTCTGGGCCTATACCACTAGCTTGAGCCTCCATGGCCTCATCTGTAAAACAGGGATATGTGAAAACCTCAAAAGTCCTCTCCCAAACTTACGGACCCTGCATGTGGTCCCAAGGATGGAAACAGGAGAAATTTTCTTCTAGCACCTTTTCCAACCTGGTCTCTCATTTGTTTTCTCTTAACAAACCTCCCACCTTGTGGCACCAGCTGTGGGTTTCTTGTTAGAGCTCCAACCTCATAAATACCTCCATGGCCAGAAATTGTTTCTCTAAAAGTGTAATATGCATGCAAGCTCAACATGTGAAACCCCACAACAATTGAATTCTTCTCTACCCCAAAATCAATTGTCAAAGTGCACATAAAATTACAACAGTGCTAAGCTTTCCATAATGAGGTGATTGTGCTAAGTGAGCATCTGATTTAAGAAGTGGCTCAGCAGTACAGGGCTGTGTGGCATCATCTAATCAGGCTGCAGCAGGAAACATGCTAGCTTCCAAGTGAGCAGACTGCAGTGGAGGGGTGAGCAGGCACCATGCCAGTCTGGAGGTGTGGTGGGGAGGAGTTGGGCTCACGAGTGAGGAGGCACTCCCTGATTCAGGCCCCCCCAGTCTTCAACCTCTTCCCCCACCAAGAAAAATGGAAATTAAAGCTTTGAGGACAGAGAGGGAGCAAGAGAGGGGAGGCATAAATAAAAAGAGGGCAAGCAGGGTGAGAGGGCTGCAGAGATGAACACAGATGACCGGCAGGAGTGAAGGTCTGCTCCATGGACAGAGACAAGCTGCTCTGACATCTGAGCTCATCACTGGATAGACCTTGGCTAGAGGCACAGCTCAGCCCTGGAGGGTCAGAGTCTGTCCTTTGTCCTCCTTTGCAGGAAAGGAGACAGGCCCAGAGCGACAGGATAGGTGTTAGCCATGAAGGAGATGGGAGTCACCCTAAGTCTCTTCACACCTGGACACATTTTCCCACCTGCTTGTCATTTTCCAAAATGCTGCTATTACTTTAGCTTTTCCAGTGCAACTTTTGGGTCACACTGGGTTCTCTCCCTCTGTTTCCTCCTTTATACAGCAAATATTCCCTAAAGGAGTAACTCTTCATATCTTGGTAGCACTAGCATGTGGGAGAAGAGGGGTAGACATCCTGGAGGTAAACATGCATCCTCAGGCATGGATGTATATCTACATCTCAAGGGCCAGACACTGAGCAAGGGGTAAGAGCAATGCAGGGATGGTGGCATGACACCTCCTGATCTAGTGTGGAAGAGGATGATAACCCCACACGCCCAGCACTGAGTGTGTGTGTGTGTGTGGGTGTGTGTGCCAGTGGGGAGTGCTCAAGGTGAAGGGCAGGAGGGAGCAACAGAGCGGGGCCCATTTCTCAGGGCAAGAGGACCTCTGAGCAGAGTCTTGAAAGAACGGCAAGATTTAGCAAAGCGTAGAAAGGAAGATAAAAAGCATCTGCAAATGCATGGAGGCCAAGAAACAGTGACCTGTTTGAAGACAGATGAGCAGTTCTGAATGGCTGGAATAGAATTTGGCATCTGGAGAAGCAGCAAGAATTGAGGTGGGAAGGGGTGAGACAGAGCTGACACCACCTGACTCGATGACTGAATGTTCAGGTGGAGTGGAAAGGTCTTTCCTGGCCCAGATAGTTTCCAAGTTCCTTCTTCCCTAGGATTCATTAAAATCTCAAGACCACCACTGCCTGTTAGCTTTGAGCCAGCCACCTCACTGATCAGAGCCTTCCTGTCTCTCCAGAGCATCTTTCTCTTGAGAGAGTGTCTTTTGGGGATAATCAATGAGATCATCTCTGGGCAATCCACCTAAAAAGGGCTGGTGACTCACCACACTAGATAGTTTGGGAAGCTTGTGGTAAGGAAGATGCTGGAGGGAGTGGTAACAGTTATGGGTCCTCACTCTCTTGCCTGGAATCATGAATAACGTACCAGTAGTTCAGTCTGAGTGAGCCTAAACATATACAGATGCTCCTTGACTTACAGTGGGATTGCATCCTGATTAGCCCATTGTAAGCTGAACATATTTACATCAAAATGCATTTAATATGCCTAACCAACTGAGCATCGTAACTTAGCCTAGGCTACCTCAAACGTGCTTGTAACACTCACATTCACCAACAGTTAGGCAAAATCATCTAACGCAAAGCCTATTTTATAATAAAGTGTTCAGAAGCTCATGTAATTTATGAATACCGTACCAAACGTGAAAAACAGAAAGGTTGTGGGGCAAATGAACCTGGGTTAGAACCTTAACTTCTCCAGTTATTATGGGTGTGGCTTCAATTTCTTTATCTGTAAAATCAGGTTAATAACAATACCTTGCCTCACAGGATACCAGGAGGATGAAATAAAATAATAAATGCTACGATCTTAGCACAGTGCCTGGCACAGAAAGATTCTGAATATATATTAGCCTAAAATACAAAACAAAAAAATTGCAAGTGAACGCACTTACCTAAGATGATTCTCAGGTCTCCTTTGAGATAAGCACAAGAATCTAGAACTTCAGGCTTTTACTGACTTCTAAGAAGAGGATGACCCCATCCCTTGGAAAGTTTTCCTTCCTGCTCAGTAGTGGTTGCTGGTGGAAGAGATACTTTCCCCAAATCAGATCTGAATCCGGAAGGGAGATAACTCCAGAACCTGCCAGAGGCCAGAGCAGGATTTAGAAAGGAGAAAGTTTCTTTGCCAAGCTCCCTCGTAGAAATCTAGCAACATAAAGCCCTTACCCCAAATAGCAATTGACTACCAAAAAAATTTCAGACATTACAAACAGCTGTCAAAAGTTGCCTGGCTGGCTGGGCACGGTGGCTTACATCTGTAATCCCAGCACTTTGGGAGGCCAAAGCAAACAGATCATCTGAGATCAGGAGTTTGAGACCAGCCTGGCCAACATGGTAAAACCCAATCTCTACTAAAAATACAAAATTAGCTCAGTGTGGTGGTACATGCCTGTAATCCAAGCTACTTGGGATACTGAAGCAAGAGAATCTCTTGAACCCCGGAGGTGGAGGTTGCAGTGAGCCAAGATCGCACAGCTGCCCTCCAGCCTGGGTAACAAGAGCATAACTCAGTCTCAAAAAAAAAAAAAGTCTGGCTGTCTAGCAGCATTATCTCCTGTTACTTACAGTGAGAAAACTGAGGAACATAGGAAGCAAGTGACCTTTCCTAACAATGCATGGCCAATGAGGGACAGAATGCCATGCATGTAACAGTTGGTATAGTTTCTCTTAGACTTCCATCTGGTTTCTGAAGTGTAAGTGTAGATCCTAGCAGGAGATGGAGGGGGACATGGGGTAATGCTTCTGTTTGTGGCTCAATGAGGCTATCTCAGGGTCCTGCCTTGGCCCTTGGCTGGGCAGAGCCTGCAGGTGAGCACAGTTGGCATATCCCATGCCCAGATGTCACCAAGTCAGAGCACAGCCATGTCTGGGGCAGGTGCCATTGGCCCAAGGACAGAAAGATAGGTTTGAGAACCTCTGGCAGTAACTTGGATTCTGATGGAATCATCTTTGAATTTTTGAAGGAGTTGGTGCTACGTCTTTAGCCCAACGGGGTACTGACCATCACTCCTGCACCCCAAGGCTGAATACTTTTCCAGGAGGGTTTCTGTCAAAGACTAATACCACTCACCCTCCTTTTCCTCCCCCTCTCTGTTGTAGGTGGGGGGCACATTTAACTTCTCATCTAAATAAGAATCCTTTTAAGAGTGAAAGGAGGTGTCACCTGGACCATCCAGGCAAGGGGCCCTCATCTGCAATCCCAATTCTACCAACCCTTAAGTTGAGATTGCTATCTTGGTGGGGGAAGCTGTCTTTGTGCTCAGATGCAATCACAGGGGAGCCTATTCCAGATGAGAAGCAGGCAGCAGGAGAAACATTCTCATGGGCTACATGTCCTCTTGGGAAGGAAAGAACAAAAGAAGATGTTTCAAAGATGGTGCTAGAGGGTAGAGGGGGAAGAACACGCTTCTGAAAAGCGTGAGAATCTCCAAAACACAAAACACTCAAATGAATGCCTCCCACCTGCTCTCCAAATAGACAGATTCTGCCCATCCTTCAAAACCCAGCTCATGCTTCTCCTCTGTGATTCCTCCAAAATCACCCAGGCACCAGGGAGCCTCCTCCTCAGGCCCCAGTGGGTCTCACTTTTTAGACTGTGGGACTTTATGGTTTCCCTTGTAATTTGCCTTATCCAGTTATCTAATCATTTATCCTTGAGTATACCTTTTAACTTCTCTACCAGGAGGGCAGAGCAGTTTTATGGCTACCTTTTTGTAAGAGTATATGTGGGTGTATGTAAAATATATACATATAATATTGTATTATATGTAAGTCCACTAAATTTACACATATTCTACTAAATATATATACATATAAGCATGTACTTATACAGACATACATAGAGACACACTTATATATTCATATGCATAAATTAAAGTAAGAATTAATGTTTAGATAGAGAGATGAACCTACTGGATATATTTATCTCAAAAGAATCAAGGAGATATTCCCAGAGAACAAGAAGTCATTTACCTATTAATGGGTGATGGAATTTTCACTGTGGGAGTTTATAGGTTGAGGAGGGGCCTGATGTCTGTGCTTTTCACACCTACATCTTTGGTTTGGGGACTGGCATTGTGAGGATCTAACCAGGTGGCTTCATGAAAACATTCCCATCTTGAGAGATGGATAAACATAGGGGAAAAAGTAAAACCTAGGGAAATAACTAGCTACCAAGCAGGCAGCATTCCCAGGAATTAGTTGCTCACCCCTTTGCTAGGATGAGTCATGGTTTTGGCAGTTGAGTCATTAGTGCCCACTTGGGAAGCTTTTCCTTATTGATTTCTGGAGGCTTCAGCCCCTTGCCAATCAAAGGCTTGGAGACAGAAGACGGGACCGAGAGACTAGTTAACATTCCTTTTCAGATTTTTAAGATTCTGGGGATCCTTTTCAAGGGCTCTCCTGTTCATTTAGGCAGAGATGCGTTGTTTTTTTTTTTTTTTAAGCCTCCTGCCTCTCCCTAGCCTCTACCCACAAAAAGTAATGCCCATGCTTGCCGTCCCATCTTGAAAGCTTTCTTCCAAAGCTTAGTTACTAATTAGACATTATTTATACCCCAGAACACATGCACGTGTCCTGCTGCTCCGCATGCTGTTCTCATCAGCGCCCTGGTACACCCGCTGCTCTTACATGTCCCCAGCACTCCAGCTCTATGCGCTAACTTTGACAGGCACCCCACCCTGTGAATCTTCTGTCTGAACAACTCTTCTAATTCATGTATGCCAGAACCCAGTTACTCCATCTCCATCCATCTTCCCAAGGGTCCTTTGTCACTGGTCAGTCATGTGCTGGGGAAAGTCATGATTGAGATGCTTTCCTTCTCTCCTCCACTGAGGGAAGAGCCAGGTCAGTGAGCGCAGAAGGACAGAGCTCTCTGTGAGCCATGTGAGGAGCCTCAGTAAGCCAGGAGACCTCAAGATAACACCCACCCACCTAACCCTACCTCATCTACACACACAGCCTTGTCAGAGTAATCCAGTACAATTTTTAAAAATCTATGTGATAGTCTTTATGAGTCTAGCATCTGGTAAGGAAGTAACCATAGATTATAATGCCTGTGGCTCTAGCCTCAACTCTTGTCTTTCACGCATGACTTCTCATTTAAAAGAACACCTTAATCAGCTGTAAAACAAAAGCCAAGGAGGTGTGCCCAGAGCTTGAAGAAAAAGTCTGACCTAGAATTTTGGAATAATTAAATCCACTGCTGCTCTTCCAAATTACAAATTGGTATCACCTGCTCAGGGTGTGCCTGACTCACTCCATCCCTCCCCACTGCAGCCTGATTAAGGATTCCAGGCAACTGACTGGTGCTCCCAGACAAGCAAAAGTAAACTCCCTCATCTGCAAGCCGATTCACATAACAGATTCCCTAATAAGGCATGAGGCAAAGCTGCCCTGGCACATCTGTTTTGTCATGCATCTCCAGCAAATCCTGGGACAACAGGAGAGGCAGAGGCAATGCTGGTCCCAAATATACTCATCATATTTCTGTGAATGGACTCAGTGTCTAAGGCTTGGTCTCAACCATTCAGATAGTGTCAAGGATACAGTTAGGTTCAGGCGCAGAATTCATTATGAACTTATTTGATTCATTTCTCGAGCAAACATTTGCTAAATGTCTACAATATGCCAAGCACTGGGTTAGGCACTGAGGATGTGGGGGAAGAGAAAGTCATAGAAAGGGGTCATTGCCACACACTGTGGTGGGTGCTGCTGTAGAGGTTATTTGCCAATTTCTATAGGAATATACAGAGGTCAGGACCATCACTATATAAGAAAGAAGGAAAAGATGAGGAGTCAAAGAAAGAGCCACAAGAAAGCAGTCTTGAAGGATAGAATCTGGGGAGCCATTATGAAACCTGAGTGGAAGAACTGGCTTGCAATAGATGAAAGTATCGTGCCTTCCCCTACACATTAGCAATACATAGTGATATGTTGGGGGTGGTGGTGCCTCATGGCACCAGAGCACTCTTCTGCCTTCCTCCCAATACCATTTACCAGCTACTTACACTCTGTTCCTGGCTCCTCAAGGGCTTTAGAAACACTGCTTTGCTCTAGTCAATGAAGATGGGCCAACCAAATGGATGGAGAGTGCAGCCTTGGGAATGACGCCTTGCCAATATCTCACACCCTTTTCCGGTGTGCCTCACTCTGGGGCCCACCTCCAGCTTCCTGAAAACCTTCTAACATCTCATTGCTATCTCTCTCTACAAGAAAGGTCTCTTAATACTCTTTGTACCTTTTTAGGTCATAGACACCCAGCAATAAGTAGCAAAGCACCCAGCACAACGTCTAGCATGTATTAGGGGCTCCACGTTTTAGTTAAAATTATTTTTTAAAATAGTGAAATTTTAGATAAAATTGTTTATCATATTCATTGGCTTATATTTGTAGGTAAGAGAGAGGTACCTTTCTCTGGAAACCATCAGCTTTTGTTTCACACACACACACACCCACACACACCCTTACACACATGAATTATCATATTTACATATAGGACTGTTCAGATATTAGAACACATACAGTTATTTTCAATGCACTAAGCCACACAGATAAAAACTCTGGCCCTGTCTCTCTCTGGGAGCTTACAGACCAAATTCTACTAGAATTCAGGATAGCATTCTGTGCATTCTCCCTCATAGAGTGAGAAGATGAATCTGCTAGGGAAGGAAACACCTCCCCACTCAGCAAATCAAGAACAAGAACCATCTGTGTTTTCCAGACGGTCCCAGCAAATTCTAAGAACAAGAGAATTTTTTGACATTTCACATTTCTCTTCCCTGGGAGAAGGCTGAATGGAAGTTCTTGGATACATATCTGTTTAGCTATCTTAGATCCACAGGGAAGCTATGGGAACAGTAAAAGAGCCAGATGAGGGGGATCTTCATACTCACAGCTGGGTTGGTTTGAAGGATCAGAAAAAGACCAGCCTGAGACTGTAAAGGACCAAGTGAGACTCTAGACTGGGCATGGCAATAAGTGGCTCTCAGGAAAGAGATCATCTCAGTGGGAGGAATGAGGTTAGACTCCTTTAGCATGCTCACTGACCATCAATAAAATGGGAATGATGAAACCCGCAAAGGAGGTGAGGATTCTTCGCAACTGGCAAAACAAACCACTATCTATCCTTGACCTTTGATCCTTAAATGATGAGATCTCAAAAACTTGTTAAGGTAGTAGTATGGAACCATCTCTGTATCCTTCATTTTATAATCATAAAGTTTGCCATTTGCAAATATCTCACATTTTAACTTGTTTTCCTTTTGCATAAAACACCTAATTAATCATATTAAAATATTTCATGAGGTTACTTTTAAGAAAAGCCTACCAAACTGATATAGAGGAAATTAAAGAATCATATAATCTTATCCAATTATATGTGTATAGATGTGAAAACCTAAAAAAAGTGCTCATTTTCTTGAAAAACGTAAATTACCAAAGTAAATTACAGAGGAGATACACAACTTAAACACATCATTTACCAAAGAAGAAATTTGATTATTATTATTCTTTTTTAAGAGATGGGGGTCTTGCCGGATGCCATGGCTCATGCCTGTAATCCCAGCATTTTGAGAGGCCAAGGCGGGCAGATCACTTGAGGTGAGGAGTTTGAGAACAGCCTGACCAAATGGAGAAACCCCATCTCTACTAAAAATACAAAAATCAGCCAGGTGTGGTGGCACACACCTGTAGTCCCAGCTACTCAGGAGCCTAAGGCAGGAGAATGGCTTGAACCTAGGAGGGAGAGGTTGCAATGAGCCAAGATCACGCCACTGCACTCCAACCTGGGCGACAGAGTGAGACTCCACCTTAAAAAAAAAAAACATAAAAGAGAGAGAGATGGCGGTCTTACTATGTTTCCCAGGCTTGAGTGCAGTGGCTATTCACAGGTCTGATCATAATGCACTGCAGCCTTGAACTCCTGGTCCCAAATGATCCTCCTGCCTCACCCTCCTGAGTAGCTAGGAGGGCAGGCCTGGCAGAAATTGATTTTTTTTTTTAATGTCAAGAAGCTCTTGCAAGAAAAAAAATAATGCCAAAGGGTTTCATAAAATAATTGTCTAACATGTAACTAACACATATCTCCAGTACTATTTTAAATTGCTCAATATCTTAAGAACAAAAGATCACTTCCAAATTACTTTTATAAAGTTAGAATAGCATTGATAGTAAAACCTGACAAATCAAATACAAAATAAACCTGCAAACTACTTTTATTTGATGAATATCAGTGTGTACACTCTACATGAAAGAATAACGTAGAGAATCAGGCAAAAGACCAAAAGAATAATTATCCATGAATAAATGATGTATATTCCAAAAATGCAGAGATAGTTTGACTCTATTAATTGGCCATATTAGATGAAAAGAGAACCTCCATAAATATCTATCAGATATTAAAACATATTACAAAGCTATGGCAATTAATACAGTATGGTACCAAATCAAAAATAAGTATATCAGGCTGGACACAGTGGTTCATGCCTGTAATCCCAGCAATTTGGGAGGCCAAGGTGGGTGGATCAACTGAGGTCAGGAGTTTGAGTCCAGCCTGGCCAACATGATGAAACCGGGTCTCTACTAAAAATACAAAAATTAGCTGGGCGTGGTGGCACATGCCCTATAATCCCAGCTACTTGGGAGGCTGAGGTACAAGAATCGCTTGAGCCCAGGAGGCAGAGTTTGCAGTGAGCCGAGATTGTGTCACTGCACTCCAGCCTGGGCAAAAGTGAGACTCTGACTCAAACAAACAAAAAAGAATAAGTGTATCAATAAAACAGAGTATAGAATCCACAAATATACCCAAATACACTTAAAAATGTAGTATGTAATAAATGTGGTTTCACATATTAGTAAAGATGGATGAGTCAATAAATTGTATTCACAGATAGCCATCCAACATAAAATTAAAGTTAGAATCCCTAGCTTATACCCTATAGATTAATCAGCACATTAAATCCAAAATATGGAATCACAAATGTACCAGAAGAAAACATGAGTTTTTAAAAAATAATCTCAACTTGGCAAAGCTATTAAAAAAAGACTCTAGGACAACTATAATTTTTCAAAATAAATTTTGCTACATTAATTTCAACTTTTTCTCAGTAACAAAAGTACCATAAAAAATCAAAAGAAAAATGACATGCAAAATATCGGAAATATTTATCCAAATATACAATGAACTCCCACAAATCAGTAAAGCACCAAAAACTCAATATGAAAATATACAAAGATTGATGTATAGAAAAAATTACAAATAGCTCCTAAATAAAAAGTATTCAGCCCCACTCCTAATAAGGGTAGTACAATGGAATCTCAATAATAAAACATGTTTACATCTAATCATATTGGCCGCAAATAAAACATATAATAACACTATTTGGCAAGATTAGGACAAACCAGCTGTTTTCATGAATTGTAAGTCATTGTGCAACTTTATGACATTTTGAAGGGCAATTTTATGATATTTAAAAAGTTAAAATGTATTTATCTTTTGAGCCAGTGATTCATTACTAAACCTACTCTGCAGAGTAACATGCTCATGCAAAATTAATGAATATGTCAGATGATTAATTATAGCATCTTTTGCAATGGGCAAAGATTGAAAAAAAAAAATCTAAACACCCACAAGAAGAGCACTGGCTAAATAAATAGTACAGTATTACAATGAAATATTATGTAGCCATTAAAACAACAAGACACTTTTATAATTAACTATATGATAAAAACTTAAGGTACATTTTTAGTTTAAAAAAAAAGGTGCATCTTTTTCATTATTGTCCTATAAATCCTAGCTAATGCAATAACACAAGAAAAGGATATAAAAGAGATACAGATTGGGAGGAGAGGCTTCAAGATGCCTGACTAGACATCTGGTACTCACCTCCTCCATAAAGAAGAACTAAAATAGCAAGTAAATACTTAGACTTCAACTAGATCATCTAAAGCATGGTCTATTCAACAGATAACTCACAGAGAAGTAGAAGAAAACACGTAAGGTGAGAAAGGAGAGGAAAGTGAGACAGCCTACTCTACCAGGATCTCCTGGGAGCCTAGAGAGGCTCCCCAGTGCAGAAAAGGAGGAAATGAATGACCTCCAGTACTCTACATTTCCACCATGGACTCCTGCAGTCCTAGCCACAGGGGAGGCTCAATACATGTGGGCCCTAAGACTAACATAGACAGTTGTCTGGAGACAACACAGCAGCATTTAAGGGAGCTCAAACTGGGTCCTACACTCCCCCAAGTCCAAAGCAGCTACAGCACAGCACCATTTTGAGAGCCTAGCACTCACCAAACTGCATCTGCCCTACGACCCAATAGTCTCTGCATCTTCAGATCCCTGGAAACTCACTGACATCTCCTACCCCCAGCTGGACACCACTGCTGGCTGCTGCTACCAGGGCTGAAGAGTGTCATTGGTAGCAACCCCACCACTCACGGTAGCAAGACTATTATGCATTTAAAAGCATTCTGAGGAAATATTAACCTGCTTATAGCCACCACTGGGGGCTGAAGTGTGCACTTCCAAGCCACCTATTTATGGCTGTTGGCAAAGAAAGCACCCTGCCCTCCCAGCAACAGGGCCTTAGTATAGCCGCTGCTCCCACCCAGGCATTCTCTCAGGGGCCTGGGGATCACCTGCTCCTGCCTACTACAGCACAGCCAGTGTCCACACATACCACTGGGTGGCCTAGGGACAGAGGAAATGAATACATTCTTGGGCACGTACATCCTATGAAGATTGAATCAGGAAGAAATAGAGAACCTGAACAGAACAATGACAAGTAATGAGATTTAATCAGTAATAAAAAGCCTCCCAACAAAGCAAAGTCCAGAAATGGATGGCTTCATTGCCAAATTCTACCAACATTACAAAGAAGAATTCACAATGAGTCTCCTCAAACTATTTCCAAAAATTGAAGATGAAGAAATTCTCCCTAACTCATTCCATGAGGTGAGAATTTCCCAAATGCCAAAACCAGACAAGGATACAACAACAACAAAAGATACCTACAGGCCAATGTCCCTGATGAACGCGGACACAAAATCAGTTTATCAGAAAGATAATACACCATGAAAAAGTGAGATTTATCCCAAGGATGCAAAGATGGTTCAACATATGCAAATCCATAAGCACAATACATCACATCAACAGAATGAAAGACAAAGACCATAGGATCATCTCAATAGATGCAGAAAGCAAGCATTTGATAAAATTCAATATCCCTTCATGATAAAAACTCTCAACAAACAGCATAGAATGAACATACCTTAACATAATAAGGGCCATATATAATAAGCCCACCTCTAACATCATACTGAAGGGACAAAAGCTGAAAGTCTTTCTTCTAAGAACTGAAACAAGGTAAGAATGTCCACTTTTACCACTTGTATTCAACATAGTACTGGAAGTCCTAGCCAGAGCAATCAAATAAAAGAAAGAAATAAGTTGCATCCAAATTGGAAAAGAGGACGTCAACGTGTCCCTCTTTGCAGATGACATGATCTTTTATGTAGAAAAACCTAAAGACCCCACCAAAAAAAACTCTTAGACATGATAAATAAATCCAGTAAACTTGCAGGATACAAAAACAACATATAAAAATTAGTAGCATGGCTGTACACTAATAATGAACTATCTAAGAAACAAATCAAGAAGGAATTCCATTTACAATTGCTACAAAAAAAATGTCTAGGAATAAATTTAACTAAGAAGGTGAAAGAAAAGCTACAAAACTCTGATAAAGGAAATTTTAGATGTCACAAACTAAAGAACATCTCATGCTCATAAATTAGAAGAATTAATGTCTTTAAAATGACCATACTATCCAAAGTAATCTACAGATTCAATGCAATCCTTATCAAAATACCAATGTCATTTTTCACAGGAATAGAAAGAATATAAAAGTCATGTGGAACCAAAAAAGAGCCTGAGTATCCAAAGCAACCCTAAACAAAGAAACAAAATAAAGCTGGAGGCATAACACTATCTGACTTCAAAATATATTGCAAGGCTATAGTAACCAAAGCAGCAGGGTATTTGGCATAAAAACAGACACACAGCCCAGTGGAACAGAATAGAGACTTGAAAATAAGTCCATGTACTTACAACCAACTGATTTTCAACAAAGGTGCCAAGAATATATCTTGGGAAAAGGATAGTCTCTTCAATAACCAGTGCTAGGAAAACTGGATATCCATATGCAGGGAGTGAACCTGGACTCCTATCTCCCACCATATGCAAAAGTAAAGTCAAGATGGATTAAAGAACTAAACATAAGCCCCCAAACTACAAAACTACTAGAAGAAAACATAGAAGAAACACTTCAGGGCATTGGTCTAGGTAAAGATGTTATAGCTAAGACCTCAAAACTACAGGCAACAAAACAAAAATAGACAAATAAAACTATATTAAACTAAAAAGATTCTCCAAAGCAAAGCAAACAATCAACAGAGTGAAGAGACAACTTGTTGAATAAGAGAAAATATTTTCAAACTATTTATCTGAGAAGGGACATTATAATACCCAGAATATACAAGGAATTCAAACATCTCAACAGTCAAAAAACAAATAATCCAATTAAAAAGTAAGCAAAGGACATACATAGACATTTCTCAAAAGAAGACATATAAGTGGTCAACAGGTATATGAAAAAACGTGCACTATCACTATTCATCAGAGAATGCAAGTGAAAACTACAGGGACATATCATCTTACCCCAGTTCAATAGCTATTACTAAAAAGACAAAAATTAACAGATGCTGCAAGGATATGGAGAAAAAGGAACTCTTACATACCACTGGTGGGAATGTAAATTAGTATAGCAACCATGGAAAACAGTATGGCAATTTCTCCAAAAACTAAAAATAAAACTACCATGTAATCCAGTAATCCCAATAGTGGTTATTTATCCAAAGAAAAGGAAATCAGCCTGTTCAGAAAGATAACTACACCCTCATGTTTATTGCAGGACTATTCACAATACCAAAGATATGGTGGACTCAAACTAAGTGTTCATCAACAGACAAATAAAGAAAATATGATAATACACACAATGGAATATTATTCAGCCATAAAAAAGAATAAAACTATGTCATTTGCAGGAAAATGACTGTAACTGGAGGTCATCATAAGTGAAATAAGCCAGAAAGACAAATATCACATATTCTCAGTTATAAGTAGGTGCTAGTATATGTAGGTGCTAGTTATATGTAGGTGCTAGTAAAGTGAGTCTCATTAAGGTAGAGAGTAGAATGATAGATGCCACAGTATGGGAATGTGGGTAGGTGGGGACAGAAAGGGATCAAGAGAGATTGCTTAATGGGTACAAATATACAGCTAAATAGAAGGAATACATTCTAATGTTTGGTAGCAGAGTCAAGTGACTACAGTTAACAACGTCTTGTATATTTCCAAATAGTCAGAAGAGAGGTCTTGAAATGGCCCCAACACATAGAAATGATAAATACATTGAGTAGATGAATACCCTAAACACATCAACTTGAACATTACATATTCCATGCATGTAACAAAATATCACATGTACCCCATAAGTGTGTAAACATATTATGTATAAAGAAAAATAAAGGTATACAGATTGGTAGTAAGGAATAAAACTTTCTGATCTCAGATGACAGGGTTCCTATGTAGAAAATCACAAAGAATCAACAACAAAAATATTTGAAACGAATAAGTGATTATAGCAACATTACAAGAAGCAAGGTTAACACACAAAACCAATTGCTTCCCTATGTACCAGCAATGAATAAGTAGAATTTAAAATTAAAAACACAATGCCATTTACACTGGCACTCCAAAAAATTAAATACTTAGGTACAAATCTGACAAAATTTATACTAGATCTGTATTTAAAAAAACTACAAAACTCTAATGAAAGAAATAAAAGAACTAAGTAAATGGAGACACGTTCCGTGTTCATTGATAGGAAGACTCAATATAGTCAAGATGTCAGTTCTTTGCAACTTTACATATAGATTCAATGCAATCCTAATCTAAATACAAGCAAGTTATTTTATAGTTATTAAAAAGTTGATTTAAAATTTTAGAGAGAGGCAAAAGACCCAGAATAGTACCTGCACTCCTATGTTTATTATAGTACTATTTGCAACAGCAAAGATATGGAATCAATGTAAGTGTCCAACAAGGAATGATTAGATTTTCTAAAATACAGTATGTGTGTATATATGTGTATGTGTGTGTGTATGTATGTATGTATGCATGTATATATGATGGAAAATTCAGACATAAAAAGTAAAACCATGCCTTGTGAACAACATGGATGAAACTGAAGGCCATTATCATAAGTGAAATGGCTCAGAAACAAAGTCAAATACTGCATGTTCTCACATATAAGTAGGAGCTAAATAACGTGTACACATGGACACTCAAAGTGGAATAAGAAACAGTGGAGACTTGGAAGTGTGGGAGGGTGGGAGGTGGATGAAGGATAAAAAATTACTTAATGGGTACAATGCACACTATTGGGGTGAAGACTACACTAGAAGTCCAAATTTTACGACTATGCAATATATCCATTTAACAAAGCTATACTTGTACCCTTCTAAACCTATAAAAATTTAAAAAGAAAAAAATACTGAAGAAGAACAAAGTTGAAGGATTGACACTAACAGACTTTGAGACTTAACTGTAAAACTACAGGAATGAAGACAGTGTAGTATTGGTGAAAGAACAGAGAAACTGATTAATGGAACAGAATAGAGAACCCAGAAATAGACACACATAACCATAGTCAACCAATTTTTGACAAAGCGGGAAAGGCAATACAATGAAGAAAAATGTCTTTTCAACAAATGGTGCTGGAACAACTGAACATCCACATGCAAATAATTGAATCTAGGCACGGATCTTATATCCTTCACAAAAATTAACTCAAAATGGATCATAAGCTTAAATGTATATTAAAAACTTTAAAACCTTACTTACTAGGTAAAAGGACTAAACCTACGCAACCTTGGATATGGTCATAATTTTTTAGATACAATGCCAAAGGCATGATCCATGAAAGAAATAATTGATAAGCTGGACTTTATTAAAATTATAAACTTCTGCTCTGCAAAAGACAATGTCAGGAGAATGAGAAGACGAACTACAGACTGGGAGAAAATATTTGCAAAATATACATATGATAATGGATTGTTGTAAAAATATACAAATAGCTCTCAAAACTCAAAAATAAGAAAACAAACAGCACTTTTTAAAAAGAGCCAGGACCTTAACAAATACTTCACCTCACCAAAGAAGATATACAGATGGTAAATAAGCATAGGAAAAGATGTTGCACATCATATGTCGTTGAGGAAATGCAAATTAAAACAACGAGATACCACTTCACACCTATTAGAGTGGCCAAAATCCAGAACACTGACAACACCAAATGATGATAAGAATTTGGAGCAACAGTAATTTTTTTTTTTTTTTTTTTTTTGAGATGGAGTCTTGCTCTATCGCCCAGGCTGGAGTGCAGTGGTGCAATCACGGCTCACTGCAAACTCCACCTCCCCGGTTCATGCCATTCTCCTGCCTCAGCCTCCTGAGCAGCTGGGACTACAGGCACTGCACCCGGCTTATTTTTTGTATTTTTAGTAGAGACGAGGTTTCACCGTGTTAGCCAGGATGGTCTCGATCTCCTGACCTCGTGATCCACCCACCTCAGCCTCCCAAAGTGCTGGGATTACAGGTGTGAGCCACCATGCCTGGCCCAGTAACTTTGAATGCAAAATGGGACAGCCACTTTGGAAGACAGGTTGGCAGTTTCTCATAAAGCTAAACATACTTTTACCATATGATCAGCAATCGCATTCCTTGGTATCCACCCAAAGGAGGTGAAGTCTTACATCCACAAAAAAACCTGCACACAGATGTTAATAGCAGCTTTTTTCGTAACTGCCAAACTTGGAAGCAAGCAAGATTTCTTTCGGTAGGTGAATAAACTGTGATACATTCACACAATAGAATTCAGTGCTAAAAAGAAATGGCTATCAAGTCATGAAAAGACACTGAGAAACCTTAAATGCATATTATAAAGTGAAAGAAGCCAATCTGAAAAGATTACATACTGTATGGTTCCAACTATATGATATCCTGGATAAGGCAAAACTTACAGAGATAGGGAAAAGATCAATGGTCGCCAAGGTTTAGGGGTGGGGAAGGAATGAATAGCAGCAGCATGGAGAATTTTTACAGAACTGAAAATGCTCTGTGTGATGATGTATCATGTTTGATATAAAATGGCAGATTCATGTCATTATACATTTGTCTAAACCCATAAAATGTACAATACCAAGAGTGAACCCTAATGTAATATAATCTATGGACTTTGGGTGATAATGGTGTGTCAATGGAGATTCATTGATTGTAACAAATGTGCTCTTCTACTGGGGGATGTTGACAGTGTGGAAGGCTGCATATGTGTGGTGGCAGAGATTATATGGGAACTCTCTGTACCTTCCTCTCAATTTTGCAGTGAACTTGCATTTTCTATTTAGAAGTAGACTCTTTAAAGTCATTGTAAGAAAAAGATACTTGCACACGCATGTTTATAGCAGCACAATTTACAATTGCAAAAATATGGAACCAGCCCTAATGCCCATTAATCAATGAGTGGATAAAGAAATTTTGGTGTATATATAAACAAAATTTCTCAATACTGTGTGCGTGTATGTGTGTATATGTATATATACACACATACACACACATATATACATATACACACACACACCATGGACTACTACTGGCCATAAAAAGGAATTTTGCAGTGAACTAATGGCATTTGCGGCAACCTGGATGGAACTGTAGACCATTATTCTAAGTGAAGTAATTCAGGAATGGAAAACCAAACATCTTATGTTCTCACTCATAAGCGGGAGCTAAGCTTTGAGGATGCAAAGACATAAGAATGATACAACGGACTTTGGGGACTTGCAGGGAAAGGAAGGGTGAGGAATAAAAGACTACCAATTGGGTACAGTGTATACTGCTCAGGTGATGGGTGCACCAAAATCTCAGAAATCACCACTAAAGAACTGATTCATGGAGGCTGAGATGGACAGATCACTGGAGGTCAGGAGTTCGAGACCAGCCTGGCCAACATGATGAGACCCTATCTCGACTAAAAACACAAAAATTAGCTGGGTGTGATGGCACATGCCTGTAATCCCAGCTACTCAGGAGGCTGAGGCAGAAGAATCACTTAAACCTAAGAGGCAGAGGTTGCAGTAAACCAAGATTGTGCCACTGCACTCCAGCCTGGGTGAAGAGTAAGACTCCAACTCAAAAAAAAAAAAAAAAAGAACTTATTTATGTAACCAAATACCACCTGTTCCCCAAAAACCTATGGAAATAAAAAATAAAAATAGAGTCTTAAGATTAAAAGAAAAGAATGATGCATAGCAATGTGTTTAATAGCCACTTATATCCACAAATAAATTAATCAATAGTGTTCATAAGTTCTTGGATATGCAAAGAATTGTTCTGAGACATGCAAGAAGCATAAAGCAGGTTACCATTAGAGAGAACTGAGCAGCTGAGAGACAGGGTGCACGAGAGACTCACCAACTTCCACATACCATTTTCTACTATTTAAGTGTCATACCATGTACAAAACACTAAATGCCCACTGATCTTTGACAAAGTGGCAAAGGCAATACAATGGAGAAAAATGTCTTTTCAACAAATGTGCTGGAACAACTGAACATCCACATGCAAAAAATTGAATCTAGGCACAGATCTTATATCCTCCACAAAAATTAACTTAAAATACACCAAGAGCCTAAATGTAGAATGAAAAACTATAAAACTCCTAGAAAGAAACAGGATAAAACCTGTATGACCTTGGAAATGATCTTTATTTGAAACACTAAATGTCCATTGATTTCCAATACCCAGAGTGATATTTATTTGTGGGATGCTTAGTTGCCTGTGCCAGAATCAGCCATTTGATTCCTAACTCCTCTGCAAGGAATCTACTCCACTGGAGCCTTTTACCATACCTTGTTTTCTTCTCAACTCAAGCCTTTCTTTATGCTTCCTGCCAACTCTCTGCCTATCCATGCACCTTCACATCCTGCCAGGCCTTCAACACCAGGTGCAGACACAATCTCCCTGGGGCTTTCCCTGTCCATTACCCCCAGGATCCCACTGCTTCTGGATCCACAGTCCCTTCCTGGCTTGTTTCCTGCCGCCATTCTCAAGTTTTCAGCTAAAATACACATGCCTAAATTGCATAGACCAATTGCTGTGGTCTTAATGTTGCTGTTTGATGTGTTGAAACTTTATCATCACTATGATAATATCAAGAGAAAGGATCCTTGGGAGGTGATGAGATCATGAGGGTTCATGAATGGGATTAATGCCCTTATAAAAGAAGCTGGTCTCCCTTACCCTGCTGCCATGTGGGACACATAGAAGGAGCCATCTATGAAGTCCAGGCCCTTACCAGACACTGAACATGCTGATGCCTTAATTTTGGACTTCCAAGCCTCCAGAGCTGTGAGCAATAAATTTCTGTAGTTTATAAATTACCTGGTCTAAGGTATTTTGTTATGGCAGCTGGAATGGACTAACACACTGGTCATACACATCTCTGTAATTCTATGGTGACTTTGTTGTTGTTGTTGTTGCTGTTTTTGAGACATTCTCTCTGTCACCCAGGCTAGCGGGCACTAGTGCCATCTCAACTTACTGCAACCTCCACCTCCTGGGCTCAAGCAATTCTCCTGCCTCAGCCTCCCAAGTAGTTGGGATTACAGGCTTACATCACCATGCCCAGTTAATTTTTTTTTTTTTTTTTTTTGAGACCGAGTTTCACTCTTGTTGCCCAGGCTGGAGTCCAATAGTACAATCTCAGCTCACTGCAACCTCTGCCTCCCGGGTGCAAGCGATTCTCCTGCTTTAGCCTCCCAAGTAGCTGGGATTACAGGCACACACCACCACATCTGGTTAATTTTGTATTTTTTGTAGAGATGGAGTTTCTCCATGTTGGTCAGGCTGGTCTCAAACTCCCAACCTCAGGTGATCTGCCCACCTTGGCCTCCCAAAGTGCTGGAATTACAGGCTTGAGCCACCGTGTCCAGCCTCTATGGTGACTTAAAAGTATCAAGTGCTCAGTGAAAGAGAGGATATTGATGATTTTCTTCTCCTGCCTTCATTGGTCAGCTCACTCATCTGATAACCTTTGGGATCTGGTGTAAATTCAGACCCCATAGGGAACTACAGAGCCGCTCCTGCTGTGCTGACCAGAGAGCTGGCTGGGCAGGGCCAGGTGCCTTTGAGACTGCCTGGTAGTCTGACTCTCATTGCCCGGGCCCATCTCATCTGTGCTCACTTGCCAGGAATCCCGAGGGTCCTAGAATCCCAGACTCTACATCCTACAAGAGTTGGAAATTACTCTTTCTGCTGAATTTACTCTGCAACCTAGACGCACCACACTTTCAGCCTGAAGGACACAAGGGAATTCAGGGAGAATGCAAGAGAAAAGAATACATGCCAGCAATATAACCAGACCTGACAGGTTAGTTTAAAAAACAAAATGCAATTCTGTCTGGATCAGAGTGTGTGAATACGGCAGGGTCTAGAGGCTGGCGGCTCAGGCCTGGCAGAGACCAGTTAGGAGGGATGCCTTTTCCTTCCTTAATCACCACTCCCTCACCCACAAACAGGGCAGCCAAAAATTTTAGGCAAGAATCAGACCAGAGGCAGAATTAGAAAGTGTCAGTAAAACAGCAGTAGATGGTGTTGGGATGCTGACAGACCCTCACTGGCTCCTCCAGACCACCGCACGGGAAGAACCAAGGTGGGCTGAAGTCTCTGTACCCTCTCCTGTTCTCAAGCTCCCCTTTCCCAGGTTGGGGAGGGTGAAATTATTTATTTGGGGGGTGGGTTCTTTTTTCTTTTTTCCCTGCCCCTCGTTTGATCTCTTTTGGTGCAGCATTGCTGTTAACAAAAAATACAGCATGTTTGAGACAAAGTGTGCACAATTCCTCTTCCAGAAAGGAGGCCTTTGAAGAAAAGGCGAGTGATCAGAATAAAGAGAGGGAGCGGGGGTGGGGAGGGGGCGGGAGGTGAGTGGGGAGCCCAGGCTAGGAGGGCAGGCTTTGATCTCCCCACACAGGCCTGTGCCTTTTGTGTTTTATTTCACTGTTGGGATGAGGAGAGCTTTCTTGCAAGGGTGTGAAGTAAATGCTTAAGGAAGGGAGGCAGGGTGCAAGCTCTCAAAACTACAGATGCAGACACAGGTGCCAGGGATGCCTCCTGACTGTTCCCATGGGGCATCACCCAGAGCAGTTTAGTAAAGGGCTGTCCTGGGAGGAATCTCTTCGCATGTCCACCCTTCCTTCCTCAAACATCCATGCTTTCACATTCCTACCACATTCACTCACACTATCTCACATACAGACATACACACACAGTCATCATTCACACACACACACACAGAATTCAAACTCACATGCTATCACACACAGTTATCATGCACCCTCAGAATTCAGCCACACACTAGGTCACACACAATCTCACAGTCGTACATACATTCAGAATTCACACTCACACACACTAACACAGTCAGGCACACACTCAGAATTCACACACACTCACACTCAGTCATACACACTCAGAATTCACACAGTCTCACACATACACACACACTCACCATTAACATACACTCTCATACACACTCAATTCACACACCACTGTATCTCAGAGTTGTACACATATTCGACGTTCTCACACACACACACAAACACAGAATTCATACTTACACATTATCTCAGTCATACACACTAACACACTCAACATTTACAATCTCACACTCTGAATTCACACTCCAAATTCACACTCAGTCATACACACTCATCATTCACACTCAGTCTCACACACAGGCATACACACACCCAACATTCACATTCACAGTCTCACAGTCATATATGCACACCATTCACACACACTATCTTGATACATATACACACTCAGAATTCACATTCATACACATTATGTCAATAATACACATACATGTTCACATCCCTTGCACACTATTACCTCACACTCAGTCATACCCACCCATTCACACATTCACACATTCACACACACTCACATTATCTGTTATTCACACACTCGTAAGTCCACTTGCCCACGCTCATCCCATCTCGCACACACTCACCCTATCACAGTCCTACACACACACGTTTACAGACCCCCACACTCATCCACATTCTCTCACACACAATCTCACATCCATACTCACATATTCATACCCACACACACTATCTGACATATGTTCGCACACACACTACCCACATTCACACACTAACATACACACACACAGGGGATCAGTTCTGACATGGTTGTCTGTGCAACACAATCAACAGGGGCTTCCATATGACTCCTTCACTAGGGTCTCTGGCATGTTCTTCCTTCCAACTCCCAGGACCCTGCCCATTTCCTGTAGGCCCTAAGCCTCGATTCAGGTCAAGTTTCCTCACTGCCCCTGCTCTGGAGCTTCTCCCCACCTCCCCTCACATGCCTGCCCACAGCTGGCTACAATAATACCTTAAGCCGAGGCAATAACAGCTAATAATAGCTTCACAAGCAGAAGATCTTGGTGAGATCTTAACTCAAAGTGAGACAGGGCTTAGTGCCTGGGATTGCAGGCACAGTGGTGGAGCACCAGGCCTCAGGAGCAGAGTGATGCAGAGATGGCTGCAGGAAGAGGAATATGGGTGAGTTTCTGCATTTCAAATCATGTCAAGCATTCCATCAATCATGACCTTGGCCATGGAAGGGTGACTCCACTGGACGCCCCCTTGGGAATTTTCAGACTTCTGAAAGAAGGATCCCAACCACCAGACCTAGGAGGGATCTCATCCTTGCTCGCTCCACCAGAAGAGGTTGCAGGGTGTGCCCAGAAGGTCTCCTAGCTCCAGAGACTCCACACAACAGAAAGCATTCCCTTGACCCCCTAACCTTTCAGAGAATAAGTGTTTCCTAAGATGGTGCATGTACTAGGGCAGAGCCAGGCATACACACCACTTTGCATTCTCCTGTTGGACTTAAAACTATGCTGGATAGATAGTATATGTCCTCAGCACATGGGGCATGCAAGACCAAAAAATAATACTCTCCCATCCTTTAGCTGTAACTGTCTCACACAGACCAAACTTAGAACAACAGGGCTCTGTGCCCCCATCCAGTTAGCACTACTGGACTGCTCTTAGGACGGTGCCTTGTCTTTGGCCTGCCAAGTTCTAGGTCACCCCCTCTCCCCTGCTCTCATCCTGCATGGACAGCCTTTGAGTCACATTTACTCTTTCCTCCCCATCCTTAAGAAGACTCAGCCCTTGTCCTCAGGATGCCTCAGGGTAGAAAATAAAGCAGAATGGATACGGACTCCAGCTTCAACCCCCACCACACTGACTAGCCCTTGGCAAGTTAATTACCTGCCGCCACGCTCAGTTTTGTTTACTGTAAAGTGAGCGTGTAACTCTCAAATTTAGAACTCCAGCACATACCTTCCCCTTGAATGGTAGAAGGCTATATCCAGTGCTACTTGACATCTCTGCTTGAATATCAAATAGGAGTCTCAAACTAACAGGTTGAAGCTCAACTTCTGATTTCCCACTCCAAACCAGGCCTCTCCTGGTCTCCCCATCTCAGTGAACATCAGCTCCACCCTCCTGCTTGCTCAAGCCAGAGTTCTCAGATTTGTCCTTCCTGCCCAATAACCCAGTCTCCCAGGATTATCTTCAAAATATATCAAGGAAACCGCTACTTCCCACCTAAATCTCCACCACCTTGCTCCAAGCTACCAACTCTTCCACTGTATCAGCTCCTGGCTTATCTCTAAGCTTCCCTAGCTCCCAGTGTATAGCTGCAGGAAGGTTGTGGAGTGATCCTACTATAATGTAAGTCATTTGCACCCCTCAAATCCTGTAAAAGGTCTCCGTCTCACTCAAAGTAAAAGCCAAAACCTTTCCCGGAGCCTACAAGGCCTCACAGGCTCTGCCCTCACAGTTTGGCTCCCATTCAAGCCTCATCTCACTGGTCCTCTCTGCCCAGACCACACCAGCCTAACCCTATTCTGTGAACTGACCACGCACCCTCCAGATTCAAGCCCTGTGCCCTTGTAGTACCTTCAACCTGCAAAGCCTTTACCCCAGATACATATGTGAGGACACATCCCTTACCTGGCTCCACGACTTTGCTTAAATGTTACCTTCTCAGCGAGACCTTCTCTGACCCCAGCCCTGGCACTTCCTCTCTGACCTATTTCATATTTCTCCGTGGTCCTTATTGCTATCTAGCCTATTATCTTCCTTTTATTTATTTTTTGTCTGTCTCCCTTTACTTACACTGATCCTTATGAGGGCACAGTGTTTAGTTTCAGACAGATCCCCAAAGATGAGGACAGTTCCCAACACGGAGCACACAGTAAGCCTTTGTTGAATGAATTGTTGAATGAGTGCATGAATGTGTAGGGGGTGCATGAGTGATATTGATTAAATACTCCCTAGGTATCAGGCATTGTGAAAGTGCTTTCCAGGTATTAACCCCTTCTATCTTCACCCTGACTGAGAGGCAGGTGTTTTTGTGATCCCCATGACATAAGAGCAGGAGCCTGTCATGACGTGCTAGGAAGAACAAATGAGGTCACGTATCCAAAGTACAAGGTTCATAGTAAACTCTCAATAAATGCTGATAATTGCTACTAAGATCAACATCATCCAAGTCATCCACACCCCTGTACTGAGCCCTTCCCTCATGGCCATCACTGTTCTGGGCATGAGGGGTTGATGCTGGGGTTGGTTGGAGAAGAAGCAAGGCCTACTTGAAAAGGGCCCCCAAATCAGCTCAGGTGAGGACCTCTAACTCTGGGAGGAGCACACCCCACACCACTTCAGGTGCTTGAGACAGTTTCTGTGCGCCCAGATAGATGGGCAAGCATTCAGGCTAAGTCCCGAGTGGGATGGACAAACCCATCAGCACTGGCCTAGGGGAGCAGGCCACTTTGAAGCTGTCGAGATGGGGAGGATCGCCTATGTTTGCGTAAGCTAACCGGCCCTTCCACTAACCCCGCCCCTGTCAGCCTCCCCTCCTTGTGTGACTCCAGAGGAAGAGTCCCTGGCCCTGGCTTGACCTCTGGTTCCTCACCTGAAAAGGTGAAGGGGATCGTACCGCAGCATCCCAACTATCTCCTTCAGCACCGAGTGGCTGTCTGACTCCTCTGGTCAGAGGTACCAGAACAGGCTAAATATCCCCAGCGGCTGCCATCTCAGCAGGTGGGATGAGAGCGAGGCTGAGCTCTGCTCCCTTGATCTCCTCTGCGCCTCTGCTGGCTGGCAGGGGTGAGCTGGAGCTTCCCTGGAGGCTGCCACATGCTGGACTCCCCCAAAGTGCTGACTCCTGAGCCTCTCTGCTCATTTTCTATGCATTGAACTTCAAACACCAAGAGGCACTCAGGCAGCAAGACGGGTGGATTTGGCCATTATGTTCTCTCTCTCCTTTTTCCCTTCATCTCCCTCAAGACAGGATTATGGGTTGCACCTATTAATTCTTGTCTGGAAGCAACAAGCCAACCTTTTCTCTTTGTGGAGTTTTATAACCTTCTCTGCTGCAATGGAGGAGGCTAGAAGCCGTTCCTCTCACCCAAGCAGCATCTGGCAGGAGTGTCCTCTGAGTTAACAAGCTGAGGACACAGCTGTATGAGGCCCCAGGCCTTCTCCCCAAGGAGAGGAGGGGAAGGTGTGTGTATCTGGCATGTAGGAGCCTCCGAAGGGAAGACACCTGGAAATCTCCCTTCCTTGATCTGTTTCCCAAGGACAAACCCAGAAATCAAAATAAAATTGTGTCTGGTGGACTCATTTATTCATTCATCTGCTTTTGACGAAGTGCCTCCTAAGTGCCAGGCACTGTGCTAGGCTCCAGGGTGCAGAGATAAACGGCACAGCCTGGAAGCATATAACTGGACAACAATCAGTGAAATTAGCGCTTTTAATGCTCTGATAGTGGAAAGCACAGAGGACACCAAGCTCTGCTCAGAGAGTGGGGCAGGAAGGGCCAGTTTCTCCCAGCCTTGGGGGAGGAGGATAGTGGCGACAGTACTACACCCTGCTCAGAGCCAAGGAATGCTGATCAACGGAAGCGATGCCTGCCTGGGTGGACTTTTGAAGGTTAGGTAGAGGGAATAAAATATACACAGGTTAGGCCACTTAAAAGACAAAGTACATTTCTCCATCACATGTACTTCCATATGGCCAAAAAGAACCGTTTCTATGGGGAAGAAATGAGAGATGATTAAAGAGAGGAGTGGGACCTTGCGCATCATGCTAAGGAGTCTGGATTTTCTCCCAGAGAGCCTGGGATGCCACTGAAAGATATGATGTAAGGGTGTGACATGATCAGGTTTGTGCTTTAGAAAGAGGACTCCCATTGCAAGGAGGAGAGATGGAATTGTGGTTAGGAAGTCATCCAAGACTAAGGATGAGAGAAGAATCCATGCAGAAGGCTGTTACAGTGATGATGGGTGCCGGGGGTAGGGGGTGGTCTGGGAGTGGAGCATGTTTAGAAGGTGGAATTTGCAGGTCTTGGAAATGATTCCATGATAGAGGTAAGAGGAAGGGAAGATAAAAGAAAAGGAGGGGGTAATCCTGAATTACTCATTTTGATGACTGGGTGGATGACAATGACATTTGCTGAATAAAAATATTCAGTGTGAGAAGCAGATTTGCAAGGGGGAAATGACAGGCTCACTTTCAGAGCGGTTGAGTCTCCAGTGCTTGGGAGCTGCAAAAGAGAGGAAGCTGAGAAAGCAGTTCCAGGATGTGGCTCCACAGCACAGGAGCGAGGCCTGGCAGGGACAGCCTGACATGTGGTTGGCAGGGGCCACCCAAAGCCCTGGGGGTAGATGCAATCTCCGTTAGAACTTTCGTAGAGTAGAAAGAGAAGCAGGCAAGGATTCAAGCAGGAAATATCCATAATGAGTTAGAAAGATATTAGAAAGGTCCACAACTGGACCACAACTTTCTTAAGAGCAAGGACTGAGCCAGGGACCCTCATTTAAATAGCCATGTTCCTGGATCAGAGAGGGCTGGAGTCATAGCTTAATGACAATACAGGGTCTAAGAATACATTTAATAGAGAAAAAGAGAAGAGAGAATAGGGGACTCCTTTCTAATTAACTATGGACATTTCCTGCTTAAATCCTTGTGGGCCCCCCACAGGAGACTTAAACACCTCCAAGTCCAAAAAGAAAGACTCAGTCATGGGGCTGTGCCCGTACTGGCTACCTGGCTTCTGGAAGCTCTTAGGAGGGAAATGTTCGTCAGATGGGTTCTTTTGGGGCCTCTGCAGTCATCATCGTCCTCTTAGCAGAGCTACTATAGGCTCATTGCTACCCCAGGGTTCCATGACCAACCGTGATGCAGGCTATCTTAGACAGAGCCTCCATTTACTTTCCATGTTAGGAGGAGGCGGTGCTCCAGTGCTGAGAAATGAACGCTTCCTTTTACCTGACAGCATCCCCACGACCCAAACCTGCTCTCCAGTTAACCTTTGTATCCTGCCTAGATCCCTGTACCAAGTTCCTGTTCTGATACACTATCTTCTCCTTGTGTGTTTCTTAGGATTCCAGTTAGCCTTTGCATGCCACTCAGTCCTAGCCCTGGGGGAGAAAACTAGTGGCTAGGGTGCTATACTCTGCAAGCAACTCAGGAGGGTATTTGAGGCTGACTGCCTGCAGGTTGGTTATCTGGGTTTCATCCCTCCTGGAAGTGTGTTCCTAAGCTTCATCCTTTTGCAAGAATGCCTTGATACAGTCTGCACACTGGGCTTGCCGGTGAGGTTGAAACCCTGTTCCCACCAAGAGAATCCAGGGGCCAGTGGCCAGGCTTTTTTCTGTCTGCCCCAGTTGTAATTAATCTGTCCCACCTCTGCCCTGGCTCCAATACCTGGCTATGATATTAGATATCCATCTGCCTCTCATACCTGCATACTTTTTCCTCTGTCCATCCAGAGCTGACCAGTTCCCACTGCACTTTCTTGATACACAGCAGTCACTTAATAAGGCTGCTTGGTGGCAATGAAGGATACAATGGGGGGCCAGGGACCTTGCTGAGGGACTGGCTCAGTTGGAGGCAGGACCGTGAAACTGGGCTTTCCTGCTCCACTTTCTTCCTTGATTCCTGCCTTCTGCCAATCCTCTTAAAACAGCAAAAACCCTATTCTTTCCTCTTTTTCTCTAATAAATGTGTTCTTAGAACCAATAAATGGGTTCTTAGAGCTCTCAAGCTTCTTAAACAACCTTAATGTTGTTATTAAGTTGTGACTCGAGCACTCTGTGATCCAGGAACATGGCTATTTAAGTGAGGATCCCGGCTCAGTTCTTCCTCTTGAGAAAGTTGTGGTCCAGTTGGGAGAAGGGTTCCCAGGTCACCCAAGCAGTCGGCAGAAGAGCCAATGCCTGTCTCTAAGCCATGTATGTTCAGCTCCCTCACTGAAAACCTCTCAAGGGAAGGAAAGCCAACAGCCATTCATCGAGCATTTATTGTGAGCACCAGATCCTGCGCAGGAGTTTGAACTAGGAGTGGCTCTCAGTTAATCTTCATCACAAGTTTACGAAGTCCAAACACCCATTTCACAGGTGAGGAAAGAGCACGAGAAGAGACGAAGACACAGGAAACGGGGGTGGGGACATGGGGAATAGTAACAGCTCAGTCTGGCAAGTGTTGGTGGGGTAACCCTGGATCTTGGGAACATGCCTCCCTCTTTTGTCCTTGACTTTCTCATCTGAGTATGAAAGAGCCGGACTTAATGACCTCTGAGTTCTATTCCAGTTCTTTTTCACTCTCAGAATAATGCATGGTCCCTAGGAAAGTCCCCTCCACTGGAGGAGGAGGTCCAAAACATTCCTCTTGGACCACAGTTCACTCTGGGGAAGCAACCTGGGCTTCACTTTCCTGTGGCTGCCCAGTCTCACCCACAACATGGCAGCACCAAGATTTTAAGACAGGGTCCTGTGGGACTTGCAACATTATTAAGCACCAGATGAGAGATTCAGGCTGCACACATCCTAGAAGATTTGCCTGGGCTGCATGCTCCAGGCTTTGGGCTAGGACAGGGGAGAAGGTGAAACTAAGGGCGGGTTTGGAAGGAGGAGTCAAACCACAAAGAAAATCCTACAGGCTTTCTTCTGGGAATGTTCTCTGTGGTCTGGGAGTACAGGCAGTTCTAGAGTCTTCCCAAGCGAAAACATACTTGTTATCCCCCTTTCAAGAAAGCAAAGACATGCACCTTCAGAAAGTCACAGATTTTGTTGTCTTTTTACCCCCCAATGGAATCCAGGCGATCCCCTGCGATGATTCTCAAGCTCTAATTTGAGCAGCAGGACCTTTTGAACTCTGGTATGTGGAAGTGGAGCTGCTCGCCAGCCCTTTAAGAGAAGGGTCCAGCAGAGATTTGCCCTCCCTCAGTTCACACCCACTTCGTCCCAGGGTGGGGCATCCATTGCAAACAAAACCAACAACAAGACAAAACACAGTCATGGGCAGTACACCTCAACTCGCTCAAACAACCAGGAATTTTACAATCTCACAGCATGGAAAATCCAAAGACAGGTGGCTCTGTTGGCTTCACGTCCTCACAGGACGAGGTTGTTCTTTGTTTTGTTTCTGATGCTCTGCCACATTCAGAATGTTCAAGATGAGGGTATCTTCTCCAGGTCTCTCCCATCAGGGTCACAAGACAGCTGCCATTCACTGAGATAGACCTGGAGTCGTTCATTCTTGCCATCTTTTTAAAAAACAGATCTTCCCCAGGGGCTCTCCAACCCCTGCAGCTCTCATCGGCCCGAGATGCTAGACACACAGAAGTTATGCCTTGCCAAAACCCATCATCTGCACTCAGGACAGGGTATGGCTGTGCAGTCCTGAATTAGGTAACTAAGTGGAGAATGGTGGATGTCTAAACTCAGTGCAGGCTCTGTTAGGAAAGGAGAAGGCAAGGTGTGAATTGCATAGACAATCGGCAGCATGCGCTAAAGAGGGCCCAGCTTTCCTAGGCCTGGAGGACTTGGCTTCTCACCTGGCTCTCCAACTAACTGGTGCTCATCTGCTTGGCTCTCCACCAGCCAATTGCCTTTTCTCCCTTTCATCCAGCCAGCCTCGGGACAAAATTCAAATGTTGGTCAAAGTCCTTTTTCTCCCAGGTAGGGAGATTGTGAGCCTGGGCTCCAGCCAGAGAGGATGTGCTGCTGTCCAGGGCCCACAGGAAGGCACCACAGTTCATGCATCCTGGTGTCCCCATGAGAATGCATCTCATTGCCCAGGTGCTCAGGGCTGCCAGGCTGGAGGAGTGCACATGATGGTGAAGACGACCTTGGTCATTGGAGCTTTCCACATGTGGACACTATGCATACAGTATCATGCGTTCCTCCATTCTAGCTGTGTGACTTTGGGCAAGTAACTCAATATCTCCACTACCTCAATTTCCTTATAAATATATATAATGTGTGTATATATATATATGTGTGTATGTGTGTATAATTTATATAACTATGTATATAATAGTAGCAACCTCATAGGAGCATGTAAGAATTATCTGGGTTCCTACATGTAAAACTGTCAGCACAGAGTAAGTTCTCAAGAAATGGGAGCTCGTCACTATCACTGCCCTTGTCATCAACATCATCACAGTTATATAGAAGACATTCATCACAGTCTCACGATGCCAAAGCAGGCTGTCTTCAAGCAAAGAGTCTAGAATGGCAGACTCCCAGTAGGCTTCACCACCGAGGCCTCAGACACTGCTGACCTCCTGGGGATGGAGGGGATGGACTCAAGCTCTGACCTTCCTAGCCCCAGAAGCTCCAATGGTGCGAGCAGGAACACCCCTGGAGCTGATAAACTAGGTGACTCCTCAGAGCCTTGCATCTCGTGGGCTCATGACGTCAATCATGCTGCCCCACCCACAGCCCTACCTCCCTCCCCACATCTGACATGCATACAGTCACTCCTCATGACCCTCCCTTCTGACCTTTGTACCCTTCCATTTCTCTACCCTCTCCCGAGGCTGACTGCTGGTAGCTGCGCTGGAAGCAACCGCAAGGCAAGGGAGGCACCTCTAGGCCATTTGTCTCCAGCTCCAGGAGCGGCCCTGGAAAGACAAGCGAGAGGGTGAGAGTGGGGGAGAGCTGATTCTTTGTACTTCCTCACACAGGAACATCAGGAAGCCCATATGGTGCTACTGTCTGGCTGAGTTTAGGGGAGGGAAAGCCGGGAGGACAACGCAATGCCCCCTGAAATGGCTTGGAAGGAGGAAATCAGTGATGTGTGCGGGTTTGATAGGATGGCGCCATGTGTGTTCAACACACAGGCTGGGGCCACAGCCGGCACATTCTCCCTTAAAAATACCCTGCTCAGCTAAATTACCTCTGCTTTCTGAAAATGCAGCTCCTCCAGCTGGACTTTCTCTCTGTCCCTCCCTCTCTGCACACCCGTCTACCCTGCGTTCTCCGTACTCTTCCCTGTTTCCACACACATCCGTCCTCCTTCCCTTTTCCCTCCGTGTCTGGATTTCCCTCCCTCTGGGTACTCCCAGATTTTCTCTCCCAGACACCTCCTCTTGCTCTCCGTGGGGCCTCTTCTCCCTAGTGAAGCTCCTGTCAGCCCTGCTATCTGGGTTCACTCCAGCCGAGCCCAGCCTAGCTCAGGCCCACTGGACCCAGCCCCCACTGCCCTCTTCAACTCCCCACCCTGGGGGCTGCCCTCTAGAAATCAGGTCCACCAGCATCCCATAGCCCACTGACTGTCACCAAACGCTCAGTGGAAGGAGTGATTGATAAGAGGTGCTGCACAGGGAGGTGAGGGCAACAAGGCTCAGCTCTGAGCCCAGAGGCCCCCTCCCCTCTGCAGGATGTACATGGGGCCAGGCAGAGAGCAGACGCGCGGACATGCGCATAGGCATTGCAGCAAGGAGGTGGAAAAAATGGGGAGGGGGCACCCATAAGACCACACAGGAGCCCCAAAGGAGAGGGCGGCTCCTGGGGTGCATGAGAGCAACCTGCTCACAAGGACAAGCACCCAGAACATGGAACCAGCCTGGCAGGTGAAGAGGCTATGAGCCGTAATGGTTCTGGCCCGACAACAGTGGTGGTAGCAGTGAGAAGGTAGGGAAAGCACAGGCCAAGGGGAGATAAATAGCCCAGGTGTTAGATTGAGGGTGGCATCAGTGGGCAGAGGAGGCATGGCCACATTTTCCAGTCCAGGATTGGGAGGAAGCACCTGTGAGCGTGATATTTTTAGCATTTAAGCCTTGAATATGTTAAATTCAGAGCAAAATGGTCAAATCAGCCACATGTGCCCTTAGCAACCTCCTGTCCCATCTTCTGCAGCTTCAGCCTTGCCCTGAGGGAAGTGTGAGTCCTATCACCTGGGAAAGGGGAATACAGGGAGCCTTAAAGGGCCCCCAGCCTGCAAGACAAAAGAGCTACATGCCATCCACTGCAGGAACAGGAACTTAAGAGAAAATGGCATCTTCCAGGGAAGTCACAAGGGCTACAAAAGCAGAGTTCTGTTGCAGGAGAAGGTAACCAGCCAGCCCCGGGGGCCATGACTAGGACACAGTTTTATTTTTCTAACAAATGTCCCTCCACACTTCTCTCTCAGAGCCCTGACTCTGTCACTGGGCAGCAGCTTCCTGAATGGCATCTTGGCCCAATTCCATCACCTACCAGCCACTTTCATTTATTAGAACAGTATCAGAGTTGTCCTTAAGACTCGGTCTTGTTCATTTTAAAGCTTCAATCTCAAACTCAGATCAAAGCTCCTCTCCTGTGGCTATAGCAGCCTGGGGTGTGTGTGTGTGTATGTGTGTGTGTGTGTGTGTGTGAGAGAGAGAGAGAGAGAGAGAGAGAGACAGAGAGATAGGGATGGAGAGGATTGTGTTGCTAGATTTTGCAAATAAAAATATAGGGTGCCCGGTGAAATTTGAATATCTGATGAATATTGAATACTGAATGAAAATATCCAAATGCATTTTAGAGTATTTTCTAGGCAATATTTAGGACATATTTATGCTGAAACATACTCATTGTTATCTGAAATTCAACTTGAACTGGGCATCCTGTATTTTACCCAGAGACCCTGGGGTGAGACAGTGCTTTTTTGGCTCCTGGGCATCCCTGCCTCTTCTCAGCCCCAGGGACGGCCTCAGCAGAGACACACCCAGCTGGCAGGCATCCTTCAGGGGCTGCCCTTGAGTCTCCTGCTATCACCCACCTCCCTCTGTGCAGCAGGCATCACCATGCCAGCTCCCAGGGGGTACACACTGTGGTGCCATGGACCCAGCTCCACTGCCCGATTCCCCCAGGAGGAGGCTTCAGTTCTGCTCAAGCTCTGCCATCCCCTCTGACCTCCTGCTGCCAAATCTCTGCTGCTAGATCTCTGCTGCTGACCCCACCTGTCTAGGGTGGGGAACTCCAGAGACTCTATCATCCTTATCAGATGGGGAAACCACAGGCCATCTCTCTCTCATTCGGTTTCTGCCTGTTTGTGTCACAAAGGGACCGATCAGCCAGGCTGCAGGATAGGCAGACACTGGCTGGGCACACAATGCCTGTCTTGCCTCTTCGTAGAAACCCTGGTCTATATGAGTGATTCTCTCACAGCTTCCCTCTCTCATCATGGAGGGAAAATAATCATTTTCCTCTTCCCCAGTCAACTTCCGTTCTCACCATCTTCCCCTTACATGCACTAGGGAGGCAGAAGTGGGCACAGTGGAGGCATCAGTTCCAGCTCCACAGTAAGCCCTGTGGGATTCTGCTGGCCCAGCTGCAGGGACTCCCTGCACTTAGAAGGTGGGGAACTTAGTGTCCTTTGTGCTGAGATTTGGGCCTTAGTCCCCATTCCTGGACAGCAGGAGAATCCCAGTTGACGTCTTGTTGCCATCAATGTCATTCCTGTCTAAAGCCAGGAAGAGGAAGAAGGTGTGGCTCACAGGAGAAGTTGCAGGGGAGGGGGTCAGAGGGTCAGAGCTCTGGTGGCCATCAGCTGTTTGATGGGGAGGAGGATGCTCTCCCTTTCAGCCCTCAGTGTTACCTTCTGTTAGATGAAGGACTGGGCTGGGTTTTCTCTTCCAGCACTTGTCCTGTGTTACTGTAATTGCAGGAGTAGGGCAGGAAGAGAAGGCCAAAGGGACCCTTCTCAGTCAGGACATAGAAACTGGAGAGTCAAAAATCATATCCTCACTTCCAGTAACCATCCTTCCCTGAGAAGAGGCCATCATTATCCTCTCCACACATCATCCTTCTAACTTTTGTGCACCCAGGAAATGGGAACAGAGACGAGTGGGGTGAAAGGAGAGAGAGCAGAGGGCTGAGCCCACAGGATGGGTAGGCAGAGACCAAAGCGCCCTAAGTTGGGGACAGCAGACTTCACCCTACCAGCAGAGCCAAGCACCTACTGTGTGGTAGACTTTTCACTTATATTCTATGAAGTAGGAAAATAATTTGCAAGCTCCTGGTTAATCCTCACCATTGCCATGTGAGGTGATATTATCCATTTCTACATTAAAGAAACTGGTATGTGTTTACCTCAAAGTGCATATCATTTTGGTTCCAAAGCACACTTTTTCACTTTTTATAACTTTTTTTTCCTCCTACTCCATTCTTTAGGGAAGAAACCAGGCATTATTTAATCAATGATCTATATTACAGTGAAGCTCCAGACTATGTGCCTGCCTCCAAAGACTGTGCTACTTCGATATCACTATATGGCATTGCCATTGCCTCCATCAGCACAGAGTAAAGGTGAAGGGAGGTGTGCCCTCTCAGCTCAGAGCTCCTCCCAATCATGGCTCCTGCTGTGAACTGAATGTCTGTTCCCATAAAATTCATATGTTGAAATCCCAGCCCCCAAGGAGATGGTATTAGGAGAGAGGGCCTTTGGGAGGTCATTAGACCACGAGGGTGGAGCCCTCATAAATGATATTAGTGTCCTTATAAAAAAAGACCCCAGAGAGCTCCCTTGCCATTTTGGCCATATGAGGACTCACCAAGAAGGCATTGACTATGAAGCAGAAAGTGGATCTTCATGAGACATGGAATCTGCCGGTGCCTTGACCCTGGACTTCCCCACCTTCAGAACCGTGAGAAATACATTCCTATTGTTTGGAAGCCGCCCAGTCTATGGCATGTGTTGTAACAGCATAAAAAGACTAAACAGCTCCTAAGCAGGCAGCCTCAGATGACCCAGGCCTGGCATTTAGCCAGCAGCCACCAGAACTTCTCCATCTTTTCTTTTTAAAGACTAGTGTTTATTCTGATGGGTGGATATCCATGCTGAGCCAATTGTTAAATATTGTCATCATAATCCATGGCCCTACCATCTGTGCCAAGGTCTTACCAGCAGGTTAATGCATAAAATGAGTCCTGTTAAACACATAGAACTGTGCTAGGCCCTGATTTGAAGGCTGAGGAGTCCAAGATTAAAGCACCAGCTTATCCTGGGGCTGCAGAGGGCTCATTTCTCAGAGACAGCACCTTCTGACTGCTTCCACACATGACAGAAGAGGTCAACAGGATCCCTGAGTTCTCTTTTATAAGGGATCTAATCCCATTCCTGAGGGTTCCACCTTCATTACTTAATTACCTCCTAAAGTCTCTACCTCTTAATACCATCCCATTAAAAATTAGGTTTCATTATAAGAATATTGGAAAGACATAAACATTCAAGACATAGCAATAGGAAGGTGATCTGAGACCAAGTGCCTCAATATGAGATGATGCCTCCAAGCTCATTTCCATTTCTTTAGAATAAATAAAAACCAACAAGCCTTTTTCCCCCAAGGGCTTGCAATGTACTAGGTGTTTTAATACATTTCATCTAATTTAATCATCAATATTAACTCAGCATGGATTAAGTGTCCAATAACGTAGGAGAATCAGAGGACTGGGAAAAGTCCAGGGCATGGATTTTGCTGTCAAGGAACACCCAGCTGTAACGATTCAAAACTAGATGTGCCTTGCAGAAGTGGGAAAAGGCTTGGTTTTACAATCATACAGACCTGAGCTCACATGTCAGCCTTGCCACTCACCACCTGAGCTCAGACAAGTCCCAACTTGAGTCTCAGCTACCCTATTAAAAAACAAAACAAAACAAAAAAAAATAGACCCGGAGATCTATCTTGGAGGGTGGTTGAGGGTTAAGTAAATTAAGATGCATTGAAGTACCCAGCACAGCATCTCACATAGCAGATGTGTCATCATCATTAGCTGGGTTGCAGTTTCTTTTCTTTTTTTTCCTATATGCATTTATTTCATTTGATGGGACTTTCATCCCATCTATGATGACAAATATTTTTAAATAGCCTTTTACTGTCTCTTTTAATTAATTAATTAATTTTAGAGACAGGGTCTTGCTCTGTTGTCCAGGCTGGAGTGCAGTGGCGTGACCATGGCTCACTGCAGCCTCGACCTCCTGGGCTCAAGCAATCCTCTCACCTCAGCCTCCCAAGCAGCTAGGACAAGAGGTGCATGTGACCATGTCTGGCTAATTTTTTATTGTTTTTTTTCTAGAGAAATGGTCTCACTCTTTTGCTCAAGCTGGTCTTGAACTCCTGGACTCAAGTGATTCTCCCACCTCAGACTCCCAAAGCTCTGGGATCACAGGTATGCTGTATGTTTTTAAAATAAACGTTTTATTTTAGAACAGTTTTCGATTTACAAAAATATTGGAAAAACAATACAGAACTCCAATTTACTCCACACCCAGTTTACCCTATTATTAAAATCTTATAGTCCATTAATCATAACTAGCGAACCAATATTGATACATTATTACTAACCAAAGTCCACCATGTATTCAGATTTCATCAGTTTTTACCTAATGTCCTGGTTTTTCTGGTATTACCCCATCCAGGACACCACATTACAGTTAATCATCACATCTTCTTAGGCCTTTCTTGACTGTAACAATTTTTCAGACTTTCCTCGTTTTTGATGATGTGGACAGTTTTGAGAAATACCAGTCAGATATTTTACAGAATGTTCCTCAACTGAAATTTTTCTAATGTTTTCTTCATGATCAGACTGAGGGTATGAGTTTGGGGGTGGAAGATCACAGCTGAAGAGCCATTCTCGGCACATCTTATCAAGGATACACACAACTGATGTGTGTACCTTATCCCTGTCAATTTTGACCTTGACGCAAGGCTGAGGGAGTGTGGTCCAAGTTTCTCCACCGTCAAGCTACTCTTTTTCCTCCTTTGTCATTAGCTGCATTTCCCCATTTACAGAAGACAGGACTTACCCAGATGAAACAAACAGCCAATACTGTAAGATAATACATTTGGAAGTCTAAAGCAGGCAATAGGAAGCCACTAAATTCAAGGAGGAAAAGCTGGACAGAGTTAGTGGGCTCAGACAAAGCCCCACTAGGGGAAGATGCCTTAAACTGGGGTGGTCATGGCAAGGTCGATAGTGTTTGGAGTGGAGGTTGGGAATGGGGAAAGCACCCTAGGTGAGCAGAATGGCAGGCACAAAGGCAGGAGCATGAATGAGCATGCGCGTCTTGGGCCAGTCGGTGGTGGTGCCACCTCACTGTGGTTGGAGAAAGTGATCTGGGAATAGTCAAGGCTGGGTGGAGGCACTGTGTGATTCAGAAATATGAAGATGCATCCTCTTAAGGAGTGGTCTCCAGCCTTTTTCGCACCAGGGACCAGTTTTGTGAAAGGTGATTTTTCCACAGACAGGATGGGAGTAGAGAGGGATGGTTTCAGGATGATTCTAGCATATTACATTTACTGTGCATTTTATTTCACTATTACTACATTGTAATATATAATGAAATATTACACAACTGGCCATAATGTAAAATCAGTGGGAGCCCTGAGCTTGTTTTCCTGCAACTAGACAGTCCCATTTTGAGGTGGGGAGGCAGTGACAGATCATCAGGCATTCGATTCTCATAAGGAACGTGCAGCCTAGATCCCTCACATGCACAGTTCACAATAGGGTTCGTGCTTTTATGAGAATCTAATGCTGCTGCTGACCTGACAGGAGGCGGAGCTCAGGCGGTAATGCCAGCCATGGGGAGCAACTGTAAATACAGATGAAGCTTCACTCACATGCCTGTGGGTCACCTCCTGCTGTGCCACCCAGTTCCTAACAGGCCACAGACCTGCACCCACCTCCTGCTGTGCGGCCCAGTTCCTAACAGGCCACAGACCTGCACCCGCCTCCTGCTGTGCGGCCCAGTTCCTAACAGGCCACAGACCTGCACCATTCTGTGGCCTGAGGATTAGGGACCCCTGCTCTTAAATACTCTTTGAGCCTATTCATTCCACAAGAGAGCAGAGCTAAAACTAGATTCAACAAGCAGGAGAACAAAGGGAGCTGCAAGACTCAGCCCCTCTTCCCACCTCCACAAGAGATTCTAGCCCAGTCCCTCCACCTAGACCCCAGCCTTACCCAAAGTCACAGGAGACTCCTTGTGCCAAGATCTTGTAGGGGCAAAGAGGTCAAGTCCTTGCATACCCAGCCACCTGCCTCGTCCTATGCATGTACATGTCTGTGGTTACAGATGTCTGTGCCCTCACCCAATATTCCCCATGGCTTTACAGACATGTTCACACGTGGGTGCAAGCTGTTCTCCATTGTCAGTACACAGATGCCCATGAATAATGCCATGGATATATACATGTGTGTTGCACAAGCTACACAAGCTAAAGCGGTAACCCAACCCTGAAGACCCTCACAAGCTGCTGTGGGGGATCTTGGCACTCACCCTTCCTTGCCAGCCGGGCCCTCACTGCTGGAACAGTGAGCTTATTCATCTTAGTTTCCTACATCTTCACCTCCATCAGCTGCTTCACTACCCTGGATGGGCCAAGCATGGGGATTGGACTACAGTGCAAGCATTTTCAAGGGAAGTTGCAGAAGAGAATGCCAGTAAATAATCTCTGACTGGCTCAAAGTGCTGATAACCAGTTTATCGGGAGAAAATGTGCTGCATGTAGTCTCTGGGAACTGAGTTTCTAGTTCATTTCCATCTGCGTGGGAGGAGAATGCGGGGACTACTGGAAGGTGGGTGATGTTGGTTTAAAAAAATGAAAATCCATTTCTTTTTCCTTTGTCCTGTGGTCCAACAAGGCAGAGCCTTGCAGTCTCCAAGGAGGGGGTGTGAGTGGCCTCTGGCTACATGGCAGGGCAGGGAGAAGCAAGAGGCCAGGACCGAACGCTCCCCACTATGCACCAGGATGGGCACAGCCCAAGATGGAAGGGACTTGCTGAGGCCAGGCACAGCCAAGCTTTGGAGTCACACAGAGGGCTGAATTCAAACCCTAGCTCTTTCACTGTTACCTTCTTGAGCTTGGGCATCTTAAGTAATCACTCTCAGCCTGGGAGTCTTTCATATACGGTAGGCGGTAGAGAAGAATGGTTAAGAGCATCAATGCTGGAGTTACCTGCCTGAGTTTGATTATGAGCTCTGCCTCTTTCTCAATTGGTTGTCTGGAGGAAGTTGCACACCCTTTCTGTGCTTCATTTTTGTCATCTGGAAAATGCCTCATATATAATTACTCAATAAATGTTAACTGTTTATTATCTATAAAACAATTAAATGCATACCCTGCAATAAAAACAACTTTAAGAAAAAAAGGGTTGAAAACTGTTTACTCTCAGAATATGGGTACTCCAACGATCACCTTTCTTTAGGAGAGGAGGGTCAACAATAAAATGGTTGGCCTAGATGACCTCATGAAATTACTCAGTTTGTCCATGTGTTTAAATAATGGACACCACTTGGTAAAAGAAAAGTTCTAGACACTGTAATTCACAGCACCATCCTGCCACGGTAGTATGCATTAAGCTTTGAGAGATATTGACTCCTGCCTTCTCAACACTGGCCACTTAAGAAATAGAGCCACAGAAAATCACAATATCAGCCTTATTAATGGTCAGGCTGAGTTGGACTTGGACCTGGGACCAAAATGGAGTCTCTTGTTAGTTCTTCCTATCCAATAAAACTATGTCTTCCCTGAAGACTCTTGGTCATTCTTTTAGGGCCCCACAGCAGCAGGCAAAGGGTCCCCAGACCTGTGTAAGCAGGGAGACCCTGAGCAGGGGACCAGGTGGCTCACTGCATGGGAACAGGGATCAAAAAAAGAGAATGGGTTTCTTTATTGAGAAAGCTCAACTCAAAAGGGGGAGGTTGGTCATACATTGAGCACGAATCTTTCTCCTAATATCTCTCTATCCAGGGGAACAGTAAGTGTATACAGAAAAATCAATGGTATATTTCCAATCCTGTATCCTCCTGAGAAACTATGCAAGCTGACAGTCAATGTCTGTTCTAAAAACATGGCTATTCTCTGCTGAGGATGTGGAGAGTGGTATTCAGAGAGGTCAAAGGACTTGTCTAGGACATCAAACTGGCAGAGCTAATGTTGAAACCCAACCACGAATGCCCTGCCCTTCTCCTTATCCCACTGCATGTCCTGGATCATGCTGGGTCTGCATGCTAATCCGGACTCTTTCCAGCAGTCCCAAGCTGCTCATCAGAATAGCCTGAGTCTCTTCCTCCCAGGCCTACCGGCTGCTGCTTGGCTTGTCTGCACTCCACACTGTCAGGAGGCGACACTCACAGACAGTGATGACTAACCATCCTAACAAATGGTACAGAGAGTAAGTGCTAGAAGCGTTCAAAAATAGCCCAGAAAGCCCTGGGCACACACCAAAAGGGCAGAATGACACTCTGAGTATTTCAAAGAGGGAGACACAAGGAATGCCAGTGCTGAGCCGGAGTGACCCTTTCCCACACCACAAGGCTTGCAGGAGCTACTGAGGCCAGTGTGGAGTGCAGGGCCACAGAAGGGCCCTCTGCCTACGTACGTGTGTGTGTGTATGTGTGTGTGTGTGTGTGTAACAAGCAGCCTTGGGCAGGAAGGTGCTGCCCAGATAGGGGCCTTCCTGGATTCAAATATAATGAAGGGCCTGACCCTGCTCGTGTCTAAGCTCGTGAAGGAAATCCTGCTGGTGTAAGATTGGACAGCTATGTTATGGTAAAAGCAAGGGAGTACAGAGGGAGAGCAGGCAACCAAGGGAATGAAGCCAAGGCAGGAATGACCAAAGAGGTGATCCTTGATTTCAATCCGCTTGCTGGGCAGGGGCTCACAGGGCCTTTGTGCAGCTCAGACAACCCCAGCTGACAGTGGGGTCTCCTTCAGAGCTGTGGGTGTGCCCTGGAGTGCAGGTGCAGACAAGACTCCGGAACATAGAACAGCCCAAGTGTGATAGATTTAAGGGAATCAGAAACCAAGAGTCAGGTTTAAGGCAGATAGTGGAAACCGGAGCAAAACTGAGGGTGGAAGAACCCAGGAGAAGGGAATGGGAAGAGCTGTTCAGGAAAAAATCTAAGTAAGGCATACAATTTTTTGTTGCATAGAACTGTCCTAGGCATTGCAGCCTTGGACCCCACATTGAGAGAACCAAAGTCCTCTCACAAATTTGCGAACTATCAGTAGTGCCTCCCCTGAGGATCAATAGTCTGATCCATGGGAATTCTGATAACATAATTACCACACTTCACCACAATGGGTTCAACACCATTGTCAAAGATAGTGCCCTGGAGCTGGCATTTTCCCTAAGAACGTAGCCTAATATACGGGGAATGTGCTAGGCTCAGCTAATTACACTTTGGTTTTTTATTTTATTTTTTTTACAGATGGAATCTTGCTTTGTACAGTGTTGTGATCATAACTCTCCACAGTCTTGAACTCCTGGCCTCAAGCAATTGTTCTGCCTCAACCTCCCAACTAGATGAGACTACAGGCGCACACCACCAGGCCCAGCCTAACTGCACTTTGATGCTAACTGGCTCTCCATATTCGTACCTTCTAGCTTCTCCATCCCTCCTGATCTTGAACATGTAAACATCGGCAGGTGGAAACACCCTCCTGGCTTTCCCGTGACTAAAGGTTTTCACTGCCACTGCTGCTCACCATGCTAGGGGCACCTGCCTCACTCTTTGAGAAAGGAACCTCACATCCAGTGTTCCTCCTCATTCCTGCCGCTTGGATCCTCAAGATTTCAAAGGTGAGAAATCTTCTCTGAGCTCTCTATAAGCAGACTTCTAATTAAACTGGAAAAGTTAGGCGATGAACACCAATACAAAGATTTTCATATTTTCATTATAAATAGCCCAAATATTTGCTCCCATTTCCAGTTTAAATGGGTAAACCATAATATTGATGGTTTGCAACAGATGGAAGATGAATTGAGCTTCCCTACCAGCTAGCTGAACCACTTTTAATGGGGAATATATGGAAGCTATAAATTCCTGCAGACAGTATTGCTATGCAATAGCATAATATATCTTCTATTCAATCTTTTATACATTATGTTTTGTCCTGCATTCGAGTGGATATATTTATGGATCTGAAGCTTTGCCATGAAGAGACACCACGCACCTCCTCATTCCCATCTCTTAACATTTCTATGGCCTCTGGAGATAGTCCTCTCTTGTTCTTGTTCTATGTAAAAGACCTGGAATGTGACCCCTTTGTCCCCATGGGTAAGTTTTACCTCTGCGAATGAAGCTTTGTGGCCCCAAACGTTTCTGGGATCTTGGTACTGAGAGGCAGAGACACCATGGAAAATGAATGGATGCTTATAAGTAGGAGAGCTGACCCCTTGCCCTCTCTCCTGGCACAGCAGTTGCAGACCTCTGGCTCTAGACACATTTTTATATCACAGGTAGAGAAGGCTAGAATGCTATTGTCACAGTCTATTTTTTTTGGTGGTGGTGGTTTCTCCTATGAGACAAATCAGGACCTAGCAGTAGTTCCTATAAACTAAGTCTCTCAGTCACCAGCCCCACCTCTCAGAACTGCATGGGACCAAAATGTGGCAGACAGCACAGTCAGAGGGAAGAGCAGCTAACTCAAGCCAGAGTCTTGGAGACAGCTTGATCCAGGTCTGCCTTTGCTACTTTCCAGCTGTGTGACATGGGCATTATCCAAAACCTCAGTTCCCTTATTCACAACAAGGATAATAGTACTTCCAGTGGTGTGCTGGTAAATATTCAATGCCCCTATTGTGTTTATTACCTTTGTTTTTACTGTAATCTATTTCATTGTAAGTTTATATAATTTTATTTTTAGTTACAGGTTTAACAAGTGACTCACAGCATTTCTGAAATTTAACAGTCAACTCTCCCGAGCTGGCCCCAGCACAGACTCTGCATCCCACAGAGTGTGGCTGTGAAGGACCAGTCACTGAGGGCTCACACGTATGCACTAAGGCATGGCAACCTTAGCAACAATAATTTTGTCAACCTTAATAATGATATTATCAACCTTAATAATGAGAATAAGAGTAGGGAAAAGGCCAGGCCAGGCCAGGCATGGTGGCTCACACCTGTAATCCCAGCACTTTGGGAGGCCAAGGCGGATGAATCACCTGAGGTTGGGAGTTTGAGACCAGTCTGATCAACATGGAGAAACCCCATCTCTACTAAAAATACAAAATTAGTGGGGCATGGTGGCACATGCCTATAATCTCAGCTACTAGGGAGGCTGAGGCAGGAGAATTACTTGAACCTGGGAGGTGGAGGTTGCAGTAAGCTGAGATCAAGCCATTGCACTCCAGCTTGGGCAACAGGAATGAAACTCCATTTCAAAAAAAAAAAAAAAGAGAGTGGGGAGAAGGGGAAGGGAGAAAGAGGGGGAAGTGGGTACTGGGAGGTGATTTAGACCACTGTCAGCACTGAGGGAAGCCAGTGACCTCATCCTTTTCTAGTCAGAACATCACCGGGTAGCTTCCTCGTTTGGCTTCCGCTTACCGCACTGGGAATTCTCCAAACATCATACACAGCTATTTTCAAATGCCAGGGTAAGGCATATGTCCCAATGCTACATTGAAGTGATGTTTGCATTTCTCATCAGTACCTGATCCACTGTTCCCTTCTCTCTGCATGAAACAGGAGTTGACTGTGAGCAGAGCTGCACAACCAGCTTCATTGTTCCCAGGTAGACCCCGAGTGATTACAGACTGGATGACAAGGACGAATGAATGAAACTTTTCTCCTCTGGTACAGTGTGACTGATATGAACACCTACCTTGTAGGGTTGTTGTGAGGATTGAGATAATCCATGTAAAGTGATTAGCCGGATGAATGTTTGCTGTTGTTCTTCTCATTGGGCCTGAGGAAACCTAATCTAATGGTATAGGTGTAGGGCAGCCATTCTGACATAGTGATTAGGTGTCTGGCAAGCTTTTATCTTCCCTGCACTGTGAACCTGAGAGATTCCACCCGGCCCCCTTTTTGGACTTCCTATTTTTTTCACTGTGTTTGTTAACAGAAATAAAAATTCCCTGACCTAGAAATTTAAAGAGTCATGAGTTTCCAACATGACATTCATAAAAAAGACTGGATGGGTCACCCCATGAAGCAGTCAACCAATCCTAAAAGCTTCAGGCTTGCCAAAAAATCAGAGATGGCCATTGACTCTCCCTCCTCCTCTGGTCCTCCTCCTTCCCTACACTTCTTCTCCTCTGCTCCCCTCTTCCTCCTCCTCCCCCTCCTCCCTTTCCCCTTTTCCTCCTCCTCCCCCTTCCTCCTCCTCCTCTCCCTCTTCCCCTCTTCCTTTTTCTCCTCTCCTCCCTTCCTCCCCTCATTTTCTTCCTCCTCCCCTTCCTCTCCTCCTCTTCCTCTTCCCCCATCTCCTCTCCTCCCCACCTTCTTTTTCTCTTCCTCCTCCTCTCCTCTTCCTTCTTATTCCCTTCTTCTCCTCCTCCTTTTCCCCTCCTCCCCCTCCTTTTCCCCTCCTCCCCGTCCTTTTCCCTTCCTCCCCCTCCTTTACCCCTCCTCCTCCTCCTCCCTTACCCTCCTCCTCCTCCTTCTCTTCTTTCTCCAGAGATTAAGAGGAAAAGCACAAGGTCTGGAGTCAGAGGCCCTGGTCCGACAACAGCTCAGCAACTCTTGGCCACCGGGGCTGGAGAAACCACCTCAGCCCTCTGAGCCTCAGTGCCCTCAATTGGAAAATGGGAACAGTCATTCCTGACTCAGAGGGCTGCTTTAAGGACTGATTTAAAAGACTTTGTAAACTGAACCCTGCTCCACCTGGGTTCGTGGCTATTGTTAGTGTAGCAACCTGTGGCTTACAAAGCAGTTCAAATCCATTATCTCCTCTCAAGTTTATATCCCTCAAAGGAGGGGCAGAAAATGGTGGTTTTGAAGGAGTTGCGTGGAGCTGCTGGGTTGGAGCAAAAGCTTCACTCTGGGCTGAAGCAGGAAGTACTTGGGAACAACAGGGTGAAGCCAGCCTAAGAGTTTAGGGTCCACAGTGCTGGTAATGGGATGCGTAGGAGATTGGAGCAGAGCAGTGACAGGTAACTGAATTTGCTGAATCTCGTGGAGTTGACTTGTTCTTCTGTCTCCATTCCCTCAAGTAAAGACAGCCAGTTCTTGGGGTTTAACATCCATCTGTCTCTCTCCCACACAGATGTAACAGGATACTGGAAGAGACTTTTCCTGGTACCCCAGAATTGACAACCAGAACCCCTATCTGGCAACAAAAAGGCACCGAGCATGCCATGTTCTAAAGAGAGACTCCAAAGAAAGACAAATACCGCACATCCTGATTCATAAGTGGGAGCTAAATAACGTGTACACACGGATGTAGAGAGTGGCATGATGGACGACGGAGACTCAATCAGAAGGGTGAGGGGGTGAAGGGATGGCTGATGAGAAATTACTTAATAGGTACAGTGTATCTTATTCAGGTGATGGATACCCCAACAGCAGTTACTTGACAACTACACAATCTACGCATGCAACAAAATCGCACATGTACCTCCCATAAAATGATACAAATACATACATAAAGAAAGCTTTCAAAGTTAGACTCGGACCCTACTTCTACCCAGATCTAGTGCAAGGTGGCAGAGCAGCCTCTACTGCCACCAGCCACTCCCAACCCCCCGCGTCCCTTCCCTTCCCCCAATCTCTGTAGGATAACCATGGCTGGAGGGAGAGTATCTTTGGAGCTCTGAGTTACTGAGGTGCACAGTTGTATAGTAGCCTTTTTATCCCCTCCAGTGAGGGGTTAGGATCCAAGGGGAGCACTGGCTGAGGCTGACTGTGATTGTAGACACAGCACCTGCTGCTGAGACAGCATAGCACAGATGTTTCCAGCAAAACCGAGGGACGCTAGCCTGTCGAGGTCCAAATCCCAGTTCTGCTGCCCCAGCTGTGTAACCTTGACCAAGTTACTTAACCTTCCCATACTTCACTTTCCCATCTGTAAAACTGAGATAACAGTAAATACTTCTTTTGGTTATTGTGAGGATTACATGTTGCTATGGACTGAATATTTGTATCTCCCCAAATTCATATGTTGAAGCCCTAACACTCAATGTAATGGTAATTAGAGAAAGGCCTTTGGAGGGTAATTAGGGTTACATGAAGTCTACTTCTGCTTTTAAGCTACCCAGCCCATGGTATTCCATTACGGCAGCCTGAGCAGAGCACCACACATGGATGGTAATTTTGAGCACAGCCTGGCACATAGTAAGGGCACTGTAAATGTTTGCTTTGATCTATTAGTACTCAATTCCAGGATGGATGTTTATTTCTGCAAAGAACTTGTTAAACTGCTGCATCCCCTCCTGAGCAGAAGATACGATACTTGCACGGAAGAGAGGAGAGCCGGAGGAGAGTAGTAGTGGGGCAGCTGACACTCCAACACAGGGCATGTCAAGTAGGCAGCAGCTACTATGGACCCAGGTGTGCCCTGAGACACACTGCATTGCCATTGTCAAACACAGCAAAGGGCCACTAGGTGAGAGGACCCAACAACAGAAAGCCATGGGCTGGACACCCATTCAGGGAGCTGAAGTGGGGAGCAAGAGAAGCCCCTGAGAATTCCCAAGATGCGCACCTGTGCCCCACAGGGAACAGTATCTGGACTCCTGCAGAGAAGGGCGCGATGGCCAGGCAGCCACAGCCAACAACAGGCTCAATTAATGAAGAAAATGTTTGCCTCTTTCCCTGTGCTTCCATGTCTTTATATTTCAACCCTGCAGGAGCTAAAAGAGGAGGAAGCAAAAAATCAGAGTGGGCATTCATCTCCCACCCAAACATACCCTGCAGCTTCCTCAATCCACACGAAAAGCCTACTGAAGGGTAAGGAAAAGAAATGAGGTTGATCTTGGATATGAAACTGGAATTTAACTACAACCACTACAGTTCAGTTTTGCCTTCATTTTTGTGACTTCATTTTAATTGTCAATATAGTCACCTGGTATAAGAGGTACAGACCAGTGGCAGCCAGATGAACACAGAGGTCCCCATTTGGATGTGGCCAACTCCAGCCTGCTGTGGGGACAGGAAGGGCCTTGGTGTGTCACAGGATCCCTAAGCACAGGAAACAGAGGCTGTGTTTCCAGGTGTGGGCTTTCCAATTATTGGACTGACTGCATGACCACATCCTTTCAGAGTAGGATCCCTGACATTGGGCCCATCCAGGCAGGAACTCTGCAAGCCTTCTTTATCAGCAAACAAGGAAAGGAAGTGGGCTCTGCAAGCCTTCTTTATCAGCAGACAAGAAAAGGAAAATCATCCAAGAGAGGAAGCAGAACTCCTTCAGACAATGAGACAGGGTCCCTCTTTTGGTGGGGAAAACGCATCCCTTCTTGGACTGACTTTCTGTCACAGCCTTTCAAACTAGGCACCCCTTTTCTCAAACATGGCCTGCTCAGGAGGCCCCTCTTCCAGTTGTGCCCCTTAGACCCAGTGTCTGCTGCTCAGAGATCCCAGCCCAGGGGTCAGGTGGAGACTGAGTGTGCCCGGTAGGTCGGGGTAACCCAGCTCCCTCATCTCCCTCTGCTTACATCCTCCCTTTTCATATGCACCCACACTCCAGCAAGAGCAAACCCATCCCCCGTGCCTGTTTCCCTCCCTCCATGCTCCTCTTCTCTTTGTCCCAACCCTTGGGCCTTTATAAAGCAGAGTTGGGTGTGGAAGAGCAGAATACGCAGGCATCCTCCAAGGCCAGCTCTGACAAGCACACCTCCTGGTCTACAGAACAAGCCCCTAAGGAAGAAAGGGAGAAACGTGGAAGGCAATTTGACCATCTTAGACACAGAGCAAGCAGCTGGTTCTTACTAGGGTGCTTTTGGAAATTGATGGGGTGTCTTCAGCTGCCGTAACTGAGAATTGCCACTAGGCTACTGGCATTTGGAGGGCAGGGCCAGGCGTAACGAATGCTCTGGAGTGAGGGGACAGTCCTACACAACACAGAGCATCACCCCATACCTTGTATGATCTCCTAATGCCATGCAGACATTTATGTAGGACCCATTGCTCATCTATAAAAATAGACACTTTCTCATTTTTCCACTGGGATAATCTAAACTTTGTCTTAGACTACTATCTCTATTTTACTCAACATCATGTTTTTGCTATTTCTCATCCTGTACAAAGGTCTGTTCATTCTTATCCAAATGGTGGTTTTCATTTTAGCATTTACCCATAGCTGTGATCTTTCATTTTCTTTTCCTTTTTGTACATAATTCCCTCTGATCAGTTCTTAAATCCAAACTTATTCTCAGTAGAAGTAAGCATCTGACTACTTCATGAGGACTCATAGCATGGTCATTGCCAAGCATTTATATGTAGAAATAAGTGCCATTTTATATCAGATTTATAGATTCCAATGGTACAAAATATGAAAATGAGTGTGTCTCCTATTCTAGTCCCCCAGTTTTCCTCCCCCAAAGCACTACCGTTAGCTGTTTCTTTTGTGTCTTTCTAGAGATTTCTTTGACATTTATAAGCAGATAGAGAGATATATGGTAGACAGATGATCCAAAGACACATGGATAGATGAATGAATAGAGAAATACCTCATTTTTTAAGGGGTAACCCTATGTGGCAGTATTTTATGGAGATACTCCCATATCAATACCTGAAGCCTTCTGCATCCCTCCAAATGCAAACAGATCATTCCACTATATGGTGATCTTGATTATTTAACCAGGCCCCTATTGTAGATTTGAGTTACCCATGATCTTTCTTTATTGTATGCAATGATATTCAATAACTTGATGCAAACAACATTGTGCGTATATGCAAACGCAGTTGCAGGATAAATTCCTAGAAGTGGAATCAGTGAGTGAAAGGGCATGTGCATTTACTTTTGATAAAGAGTGTATGAATTAAATTTCCATGAGCAATAGTTAGGAATCCGCATTACTTAAAACTCGCCTGATACTTTGCATCCTCAAACTTTTATTTTTGTCAATATGATAGGTATCTTATTATAATTTTAATTTGATTTTTTCTTCTGACGCTGTGAGAATCAGCGTATTTTAATATTGAGGAATCATTTGTATTTCCTTTTATGTGAGTTCTTCATAGCTTTCCTCATATTCAACTTGGACTAAGGTTTGTTTTTCTTATTGGTGTTTAGGTACACATTATATATGTGATATGTCACAAGTATTTTCTTCTCTGTCATGTTTTAATCTTATTTGTTGTATTTTTTCCATGAAGAAATTTGTTTTATTTGTATAGCCCCATTTTCTAGTCTTTTTTTTTTTTCTTAAGGCTACTGGGTTTTGTGTCAAACTCTAAAAGACAGTTCCCACTCTGAGATGATTAACAACAAGAGAAAATTCCCATTAATTCTTTTGGTGTCTTTTTTGGTACCTCTTTGATACATTGGAATTTATTTTGGAGCAAGAGGTAATTCACAAATCAGACTTAATTGTCTTCTGGATAACTACATGGGTATTCCAACACTACTAACTGAAGCATTTATTTTATGCATTTCAAATGTACCTACAGCCAAAAATAGAGGCATCATAGCACAGCAGTTAAGAACATAAACTCTGGATCCGATTGCCAGGGTTCAAATATCAGATGAGAATGTCAAGCACATTCCCTATGTGTCCACTGTCATTACTGTTGCTCTTATTGCCTGCAGTCTCCCCCTCTGCATTTGGTGCTAGTGTTGATCTTTCTACTCATATGTCCCACCTTCTTCTAATTATTGTAGCTTTACAATGGTTATATTTTATGTTATCATGGTAGTCACTATTATAACCTGTCTCTTTCTTCCATTGTATACTTTAACTGGTTGTTCATGTATATGAAGTCTTCTGACATCTGAATATTATTTTCTGCTAGCTTTCTTACAAAATTCTCTTAGAGTTTAAAACTGTTTTAAGCCTTTCCAGATATAAGTATATGCAACCAGTGATTACTAATAACTTTACCTCCTTCTTTCCAATATTTATGCCACCTAGCTCTTTCTCCTATTTAATTACATTGTCAAGGACCTCAAGCAATTAACATTTTTATCTTATTCCTGACTTCAATGTGAAGGTTGTTAAGTGTTACACCATTATGCATAATCCTGGTTTGCGTATACAGATATATTCTATCAAATTAAGTAAACATCTGTCTATTCTACTATATTAACACTTTTATCATGAAATTTGCTTTTTATTTTTTTGTTGTTTTTTGGGTTTTGGGTTTTGGCTTTTGGTTGTTTTTGTTTTGTTTTGTTTTGTTTTAAGACAGAGTCTGGTTGTGTCACCCAGGCTGGAGTACAGTGGCACAATCTCTTCTCACTGTAACTTCTTCCTCCCGGGTTCAAGCAATTCTCCTGCCTCAGCCTCCCTAGCAGCTGAGATTACAGGCACACACCAACACACCTGGCTAATTTTTGTATTTTTAGTAGAGACAGGGTTTCACCATGCTGGCCAGCTGGTCTCGAACTCCTGACCTCAGGTGATCTGCCCACCTTGGCCTTCCAAAAGTGCTGGGATTATAGGCATGAGCCACCACACCTGGCCATGAAGTTTGAACTCCATCCTAAATGTTTTTAATAGTACTTTTTTCCATTTCTATCATTAAACACTGTGAATTGTATTCATTATTCCATACTACAACCAGGTTTTGAGTGTCTATTATATGCGAGGTACTCTTCTAAATGCTAGCAATTCAAGAGTAAATACTTCAAAATTGGTCTGTGCCCTCACAAAACTTACTTTTTACCCAGGGAGACTTTCAATGTTCAAAGAGTTGTATTATATAATGTGAAATATTATGTCAGTGCAATTATAGTAACAGACCACTTAATATTACATTCCTGGATGGACTAGGTTTTCATAATGGGAAATGACCAGAAAGTTTTTGGATCTTTCCAAAACGTGATAAAGGGATCAGAAAGGGAATTTCACCAAACGTTCTTAAAGACAATGAGTGAAAAAGAAAAACTGTATGCCTCAATAAGGTCAGACAATTCAATAAACACATTACACAGATTTTTGTTCATGGCATTCCATTAGAAATACTGAACAAATCGGGATTAGGGAGTAGCTAAATTGTTGTTTCAAAAGACATAGTTTCCATGAAAACAAGAATAACATGCAGTCATTTGCTGGCAAAGGGCTAGAAAAGCCGGAATCACAGCGGAGCCCCCAGACTGTCTGTACCTTCGCCTAGGACACAGGTCATCTGAATGCTCAATGCCCTGTCTTCTACTCTACATTTGGCAAATTCTGTCATCCACCAGACAGGAAGTTGCCTCTCCTAAGAATCCTGTCCTGATTTCTTGTGTTAGCCCCTCTTGCCTCTTTGGTCCCCTGTGGTCTCCCTATGCTTACATCTCTCTTTAGCTTCATCACATGGTTTAATTCAGGTGGCAGTGGTAGATCACAACATTATGACACACAATATGTTCACGCTTCTCTGTATCCATGTTCTGGTATATTCCCCCCGTCTCCCAACTCCGGACTTGGCCATCAGACTTGCTTTGACAAGTGTGTAGAATACAAATGCCATGCAAGCAGAGACAAAAAGTGTGTGCGTGTGTTGGGGCTTACGGTGTCCTTTTTCCGTTTTTTTTGGTTTTTTTTTTCCTTGAGATGGAGTCTCACTCTGTCGCCCAAGCTGGAGTGCAGTGGGGCGATCTCGGCTCACTGCTAGCTCCGCCTTCCGGGTTCACGCCATTCTCCTGCCTCAGCTTCCCGAGTACCTGGGACTACTGGCGCCCGCCACCATGCCCGGCTAATTTTTTGTATTTTTAGTAGAGACAGGGTTTCACTGTGTTAGCCAGGATGGTCTGGATCCCCTGACCTCATGATACACCCACCTTGGCCTCCCAAAGTGCTGGAATTACAGGTGTGAGCCACCGTGCCCGGCCCAGTGTCTTTTTTTCTTTAGAACCCTGACATGGCCGCAAGAAAAGCCCGCCTACTGGAAGTTGAGAAGACCAGGTGGCACAGAGACAAGCCACCTGCTGAGGTCCTGCACCGGCCAGTCTGCCACTGCCTGCCCGCCTTGAAAGTGAGGTCGTAATAGACCATCCAGTCCCAGCCAAGCTGCCGGCTGACCACAGTTATCAGCCAAGCCAACCCAGACCTGGCTCTGACCCAAAGAATTATGAGATATTCAAGAAATGTTTGTGTTAAGCTACAAAGTTTTGGAATGATTTGTGACACAGCAAAAGTTGACTGATAGACCACCAGCTGCCCCCTTACTCAATTATCAGCACTTTGAAGTCAAGATCACATTTTATTCACTGTCTCAGAGTCTAGCACAGTGCTGGGCACAGTAACTTTCTGATGAATACTTTTAAAATGGAAACCCTGATCTCAGAAGGAAAGATTCTGCTTGTACCCTCCCTTGTGTCACATGACTCAACCTGCTTCCATCAGCCACATCTGTCCCAGAGATGACATTCGTGAGGCTGCTTTGTTTAAATGTAAACAGACTATAAACTCTGTGAAAGTGGGGACCTCCTTAGTGTTTGCTCATGACTGTGTCATTCAACACCTATCACAGCGATGTGACAGGGCTTTGGCAAATATCTGTTGAATAAATGAACAAACACAGCTTGGCATTTGCAGCAGCCAGTGATGTGGCCTGGTGGCAGGGGGTGTTAGTCATCTCTTTCCAGCACACACAGCCTCACAGCCCTGTGTCCTCCTTATGGCATGACCAATGAGCATGCTTCCCCACAAGGGACAATGTGGCTTTTGGAGCAGAGCAGCAGGAGTGGTGGCCTGAGGGACCTTAGAGGTCAGGCACAGCAGGTAGCCTTCTGCTGAACCTAGACAGGTGGTTTCACACACAATGCACAGTCCTCTCCAGTGGGCACTAATTTAGAAAATCTCCTGGTTGAGGAAGGGGCAGTGGCCTGAGAGGCCAGAGACTGGAAACTTGGGCTCAACTCTGCTGTGTGACTCATTTCCACTGACCTAACTTCTCCACGCCACAGGGTCCTGCCATACCAGCCTAATATACTAGCTCAGAGAAACAAAGTAAATCATATAAAATAGCTTTCAGGAAATAGAAGGTAAGAGACCACCTTCAACTTATAAGTAGCCTGTGTTCTACATAGTCCTGTTTCAGAAGGTTGTTTTGAAGTAGGTAGTACATTTTCCCATAGAAAACCATATTGAAAATGATGGTTAGGTTCCCTGGCTCCAACTCAAAAGGCTTTTTAAACCATAATGTAACTGAAATAACTTATATTTGTGAAGAAAAATGGCAGGAAAAATACTGTTGCAATACTAATCATCAAAAAATAATAATAATAATAACACCGTGGAATAAGGAACAGTTTCTGATTCATCACAAGTACCAGCATTTGAAGAAAAGTGGATTTAATTGGAAAAGGAGGAGGCAGTAAAAAGGTTTTATGAAGATTTAAAGACAACTTTTGGTCACAACTTCAGGTGCCCAAATGTGGGCAATGTTTCCGCCAAAATGACAGGTTGTCCTATTCTTAGTGCTGCATCCTAGGCATGTTCCTTTTGCTGTGATTTTGTCCATATTTTGAGGCACAAATGGAATGAGAAAAGGGAGAGAAGATCCAGCTGGTGAAGAGCTGAAAGAGAAGGAGGAAGGTGAAAGGAAGAGATGACTAAGCCTGGGGGCAGCCAAGAAACATTTTCCATGCTTACTGTGCACCGCACTGGATGATTTTTCTATGTTCTCTCATGTCTTCTCCTTATCTTAACCTGCTAAAAGGCATTTCCCCATTTTGTAAATAAATAATAGACTGGGACTGGACAGGAAAGTGACTTTGTCAACAGGTTTAGTGAAGAGGCCAGAGGTCAGTCTTAGGGCTGCTTAACTCTAAAACCCATTTTCTTTGCTCTCTACTTGGCTGTGGAGGAGGAGGACAGAGGAAAAGGGAAGCCAGTTTCTGTGGAGATGGTGAGGAGGCCATCTGAAGCCTCCTACAAGGTGACAGATGTTACCATGCCCCCAGGACATTTGGTTGTCAACTGGAACAAAGGGTTGAGGAGGCTGCACCCTTGGAGTGGGGAAGAAAATTGTGCAGACAACCATCTGAAACATATAAGGTGTTGAAAGTCAGGGCTCACAACTCCAGGAAAAGCCAGGGCAAATGCAAGGTTCTTATCATCATCCATTCAGGCTTCCCTAACAGAATAGACTGAAGTAGGTATCTTATAAACAACAGAAACTTATTTCAGACAGTTCTGGAGGCTGGGAAGTCCAATATCAAGGCATCGTTAGAGTCGGCGTCTGATGAAAGCTTGCTCATCGGGTTTACAGATGGCACCTTCTTGCTGCATTCTCACATGGTAGAAAGGGCAAACAAGCTCCCCCTGGTGCCACTTTTATAAAGGCACTAATCCCCTTCATAACACTTCTGCACCCATGACCTAGTCACCTCCCAAAGACCCCACCTCTTAGTATCATCACCTTGGGGGATTAGGATTTCAACGTATGAATTTGGGAAGGACAGAAACATTTAGCCCTAGCAGCACTATTAACCAAATAGATACAGTCCTTACCCTTAAGAAGCTGTATCTCAAATGAATGATCCACAATGAGATTAAATTCATAGAGAGACAGGGAAGAGAATGATCTCGAAACAAAGCACAAAACACTAAAGAAGAGAAGTTAATAAATAAATAAAGCAAAATTAATTACAGAAGAATATGTGCTGAGTGGAAAATGCACCTTGCAAGGAAGACACTTTATCCTCAGGTAAACAACCGGGGAGAGTGCGCAGGGAAGAAGAGAAACTTTGCAAATTACCATTTTCTTTCATGTTGATCAACCCAGGGGTTCTCGCTCATAAAATTAAAAGAAATAAAATTAAACCGTAACCAGCTCCCTTGGGCTCCTTGGAAGTGCTCACGCGGCATGGAGGGGGCTGTGAGGAGGGAAGCACATTAGGATCCTTCCATCATACTGCTTTACTTCCACATCTATCTTCTGATGCCAAAGCTACATGATCAGCAAGAATAGCAATGTCTCCCAGACAAAGGGGTGCCCATTTCCTCAGGACCACCCACCTTGACCCCAGGCAAAGCCTCCAAGACTAGGGCACCTCTCACTTCCTTCTGTGTCCACGTCCCTTCCACTCAGCCCATCAAGCATGCACATTGCCCATTTGCTCTGTGTCAGTGGCACAAAAGTGCCACTGGGCATGCAGATGTCCCAGGCATGGTACCTCCCCTCAAGGAATCTATGACCCAGTTGCAGAGAAAAGGCCAACATGAGGAACAACCAGAGAACAATGTTAAGATGAATTCTGTGCTCTTTCCACAGAACCCTACCACCTGCACCAACCCCCTCCTCTTTTTCCCCAATTTCCTTGATTTTCATCAGGAGCTCCATATTTTCAAGGCGTTATGTTAACCTCTGACACTGGGTTTCCCATCTGGAAGATAGAATTTATGTAAAAAATAAAATAAAATAAAGATGAAAATTAAACCTTTAGCTCTTTGCAAGTTAACTGTGTAAGTAAATCATTTATTTGTTTTAAAAAGTGATGGATTAAATGTAAATATTACCTGTTATCATTGACAGGTCAAAGGTGATGTCATCAGTGGAGCACAAATTAGACTATATGGCCATTCCTGGAATATATGCTGAACACTAGGTAAGGGATACTCTTTGAGGGTGAAACCTTTGGCTTAACAACTAGATAATGAGCATGAGCCCCCAACAAGGGAAACCACTTCCCTCTTAAACAGCAATGGATCCTGCAGGTCTGGAATAGAATGCTGGAATGCCTGCTTTCCTTTGCTGCTACTCCTCCTTATTCTTTCCTTGCGCTGCCCCCCTCCCTTCTGTGTGTGTGTGTGTGTGTTTGTGTGTGATCAACTTTGTTTTAGAAGAGCAAATAGAAATTGGTTATGCAGGTCCCATTAATTGCCAGGAACTGAAGCATTTTACAAGCATCATCTAATTGAGTTCTCATAACCACTCTGCTCATCTGACATTATTTCCCCTCATGTATTGAAGAAACCAAGCCTCTGAAACTTCAAATGACCCACCCTGCATCACCCAACAAGTGAATGGCAGAAATCAGATCTGCACCCAATCTGTTTACCTTCAAAGCTCATGCTCTCTTAAACACAAACTACCCTCCGAGTTAGTGCTTTGCTTCACAGGTCAGAACTCTCTGAGTAAGAATCTCTGACTATTCCACTCTAGCATCTCTTCTCTCATTCTTTCTGGAATCCCTTGTTTTAGTTCTGTATTTATCAGTTCTCAGGGTTCTCCAGAGAAACAGAACCAATAGGGTGTATACATAGATATACATATGCATATACAATATGTAATATATATTACATATACATATTATATGTAATCCATATATATGTAATCCATATATACGTAATCCATATATATACGTAATCCATATATATACGTAATCCATATATATGTAATCCATATATATGTAATCCATATATATGTAATCCATATATATATATGTAATCACATATATATATATGGATGTGTTTACACATCCTATTGGCTCTGAGAATGAGAAAGAGAGGACGAGAGAGAGAGAAGTTTATTAAGGGAGTTGGCTCATGTGATTATGGAGACCAAAAAGTCTCTCATTCTGCTCTCTGTAGGCTAGAGAAACGGGACAGTCAGTGGTATAATTCAGTCCAGTTTCAAAGGTCTGAGAACTAAGAGTGTCGATGTCCATGTCCAAGGGCAGGAGAAGACAAATGTCCCAGCTCAAACAGAGAATGAATTTGCTCTTCCTCTGCCTTTGTATTCTATTCAGGACCTCAGTGGATTGAATGATGCTCACCCACATTGGTGAGAGGGGATCTTCTTTACTCAGTCCACCAAATCACATGCCAATCACTTCCAGAAATGCCATCACTGACATACCCAGAATAATGTGCTACCAGCTATCTGGGAATCCTTTAGCCCAGTCAAATAAACAGATAAAATTAACCGTCAAAAGTCCCAAGCCCAGCCTCTTTTATTAACATAACAGGAGGATTCCGGGGGTGAATGGCAGAGAGGGGTGGCTCTCTCTCCCACATCTGTCTCAGTGTTTGTGTAAACCAAAGAGGAGGGGAAGCCCTTTGGGACACCGCTTAGACATCTCTCACCCCTCCCTAAGGGTGTCCCCTTTCCTCCTCCTTCTGGATTCTTAAGCACAAACGTCATTAAAGATGATAGGATTCTGGAGACCCTCTAGTGCAGAAGGTCCCACACATGACCACGCATGCCATCACCTGGTGACCTCTTGAAATAGGCAGATCTCAGGGCTCCATTGCTCTCTTGTGGTTCTTAGGCAGTAGATTCTAAATTCAGAAAAATGTTATTGTTAAAGCCTCCTGAGTAATTCGGATGATCAATCCAATGTGGGCACTGTTGTGGCCTGAATTCTGTTCCCCCCAAAATTCATATATTGAGGTTCTAACCCCCAGTACCTCAAAATACAACTATATTTAAAAACAGGGTCCCTAAAGAGGCAATTAAGTTAAAATGAGATTATTCTGATGGGCCCTGATTTAATATGACTGGTGTCCTTTTAGGAAGAGAGAATTTGGGCACAGACAGGTACATAGGAAAGACTATACAAAAACAAAGAGAACAAGAGGGCCACATACAAGCCAAGAGAGAGGCCTCAGGAGAAACCAACCTTGCTGACACCTTGAATTTGGACTTCTAGCCTCCAGAGCTGTGGGGAAAAAAAATTAATCTCCATTATTTAAGCCACTAGATCTGTGGTATTTATTTTGGCAGCCCAAATGCACTAATAAAGGCCCTCCAAAGCTAGTCCAACCTTCTCATGGTAAAGATGCAGAAACTAAGGTCTAAGGAGGTCAAGTGATTTACCCAAGGCCATTGAGAAGGTTAGTGGGAGAGCTGAGGCTCAAAACTGTGTACGGGCATACAGTTCAGAACGCATTCCATGATCCTATACTGACTCTAGGGACCTGAGAGTCAGACTATCCCCAAGCCTCCACAAAGCCTTCCCTGAGGACTCGTGGTATCACACTGTTACTTTATTCCTTTGACCTTTCATAGTATTAAAGCCTCACTTCTGCACTGGACAGGGTCATCTTTGAATTGGTCATCATCTAGCCTTCCCTACTGAACCAAGCCCCTGTAGTACTCGAAAGAATGCTGGACACAAGGTACAAGAAAAACAAGTGTTTCAATAGGTAACTGATTCACCTGAGAATGGTAAGGAAGAGGGAGGATCTGTCTTCTCCCACAGAACCTCAAAAAAGAGTATGCTCATCCCTGATTCACTTACATGTGGTCTGACCTAGTATTCACTATAGAATCAGGTCTAGGTAATCAAAGGGGGCTACTTTCCATATCCATCCTTTGAAATAGTAATTCTCCAATCAGGGGACACAGTCCCAATTCTGTCACTAATTTTCCCTGTGATCTTGAGCCCATCATTTAGATTATTCAGACATTCATTTCCTCATATACAGAATGGGAGAAAAATAAGTGCCTGCCTCACCTATTTCATAGACATACAGTGAATATCAAATAAGATAATGTAAAAGAAAGCACTTGGAAAGGTATAAAAATGTTGCTGAAATATAAAATGTGACAAATCCTTAATCCTCAAAAAATAAATGTGGATCAGAATGAATCTCTGTCTGGAGAAGGCAGCAGAAATCATAATAGAAACGTGAGACCTGATTGATAGGCAGCCTGCATGACTGAGGAAATTTTGGTGCATAATGAAAAGACCATAAAACTGGAAATCTGAGGATGAGCTTCTGGAACCAGCCCCATCAGGAACAACCTGTGTGCTTTTGCGTGAGGCTCTAACTCCTCCTCCCAGGCTGTGTCTCCTCATGCCAAAGGTGAGGACAATAGTGCCCACCTCCTTTTCAAAGCAAGGTGATTGTAAAGATCAAATGAAATTATATGTAAATACAAAGCAGAACACTATGCAAACAGATCATATGTCTGAATTAAAAAATATATATTAAATAAACTGAGTGAGACAGGACACAGATGTCAGAGAGAAACAGAAAGTAAAAAGAATTCTAGCTGGAGGAGCTGCAAGTTTAACCTAAAGATGTTCTGACCAGAAAGTCAGTTAGAGAGTGTCAGAAAGGGCTTGAAAGTAGGGAATTATGCAGCTAAGCAGAAGTAGACCAGCCGAGAGAGAAAATAAAAATTCAGAGAAGTATCTCCAAGTAAAGATTGTGTGACTTGAAGAATTACATTATCATGAAGTTGAGTGGAGCAAAGCTAAGCCTTTTTACAGGTGTAATACCTGAAGAAAACATGCAGTAAGGCTCATATTTCCTTAGTAAACAGGGCAACTGTGAAAAAGAGCTATGGCTTACATTGTGGAAAGAAGCTAAAAACCTTGGAGAGACAGAAACTCAAAGTATGCTCAGTTCTTTCACCTGCATCAAACCAAATTGAGCAATGACACTCTGTATTTCTAGTTTGGCCACCTATCCATATGGTTCACCTCCTGATTGTGCTAAATATTCTTGTTACACAGATTTTATAGCCAGCTATTGAAACATAGAGCACCCTGAAAATATTAGGAGAGACAAAGTAGGAGGAACGGAGCCACGCATTGCATCTACTCGGCATTTATTAAATGTTCAACTCTCAGAACAACTCAGAAAATGTTAAAAGTAGAAACCCATAAGACTAGTAAGCAAGGAAATTGAAGGTCAGCATGATAGAAGACAAGTTTGCATGTTTATAGGAGCACAATTCACAACTTCAAAAATATGGAACCAGCCTAAATACGCATCAGCCAATGAGTGGATAAAGAAAACATGATATATATATATGATATATACATATATACATATATGATATACATATATATACATTTTCTTTATCTATATATGATATATATCACATTTTCTTTATAGATATATGTATGTCACATTTTCTTTATATATAAATATATGTACATCACATTTTCTTTACAAATATACACATACAAATACATATATATACTATGGAATACTACTCAGCTATAAAAAGGAATGAAATAACGGTATTTGCAGCAACCTTGATGGAGCTAGAGACCATTATTCTAAGTGAAGTAATTCAGGAATGGAAAACCAAACATTGTATGTTATTACTTACAAGTGGAAGCTGAGCTATCACAACGCAAAGGCATAAGAATGATAAATGGACTTTGGGGACTTGGGGGACTGGTGGAAGGGAAGTGAGGGATAAAAGACTACACATTGAGCACAGTGTACATTATTTGGGTGACAGGTACACCAAAATCTCAGAAATCACCACTAAAGAACTTTTTCATGCAACCAAACACCACCTGTTCCCCAAAAACTATTTGGAAAAAAAGACAAATTTGAACCCAAGACCAGACTCAGCTGAGATTAACAAACACTTGAAAAATAGTGGCATCTCATAACAGAGTTTTCTCTCTCTCTTAAATAAAAAATCCTGAGGTAGCAGTCAGTGGGTATCACGGCACATCTCCAGTCATCAGAGATGAAGCTCTTTCTAGCTTTCTCCCACTATCTCTAAGATGTGGTCCTCATTGTCATGGTTCTGGAAAGTTGCTAGAGCTGCAGATATCACCTTTATGATCCAAGCATCCAAATGGAAAAAAAAAGACTTTTGTCAAGACTTCTTTTATAAGACTTCTTGGAACCCTCATTTGACACTTTCCCTTACAGATCATTGGCTAAAACTTAACCACGTGGCCTTAGTCACAAAAGATTGCTGGAAATCCCTTTCATCTGGAGAATAAAGTGTTCAATTAAAAATTGCGCTCTGTTACTATACAAAAGGAAGTGTGAATTTCAGAAGTAACCAGGAGTCTCTGCCACACCAGTTTACGAATTCCTAAGTCTATGTTCTTTGTCAGTAGCAGAAAATCTCTAAAAATCATCTGTTTGAGGATTCTTCAGACCTATTTGGACACATCTGGTGTCAGCTCAATCTAGTCCTGCTGCTAAATGGGAAAATAAAAGCAACATATTTTGATCACTGTTCCTGCTGCTATTATTCAGGGGACAATTGGGCTCAATGGAACAAAGGTTGCCGTGAACATTGAAGAGAAGCCCAGGAAGTTTTCCTATGTCTGCTCAACCAAGAGATGACTTTTATGTATTGTCATGAAAATTACAGACTGAAATGTTTTTGATGTAAATGTAATTTGGAAGGAGAAATTTCAAGACTGGAAAAAGAATGGCTGAAATCGCAGTTAAATTTTGTTCTCTCCATTGGCCTTTGATCTTGCTGAACTGAAAATTTCTAAAAGGAAACAGAGCAGAGACAAATTTTAGAGCTTGTGAAAACAGCTGTAGATATATTTTACAACTGTAACTGATCATGAGGAAATACCACAGTTGTAAAAAGGCAACGTACAATCACCTACGGACCTAGCATTCTGGAATCTAGGGGGAGCAAACCAAATGCCCATGGTGTTCACTCACTGAACACAACGCTGTAGCATTGGGTCAGGTCTGGGCTGGCTGTGTTTTCCTCCAGCCCAGAGCCCAAAGCATCCCCCAGCATGGCTCCAGAAGCTCATCCTGGCCTGATTCTGCACCATTCGAAGCCAGCCTAGATGATCTCTTTCTGGACTGTACATAGGGATCCAGAAAACTGGGGAAGATTCCAACCCTAGGTCTGCCCCAAACTGAGTTGCCCTGTGCATGTTACTTGCCTAGCCTGGACCTCTGTATTCTCATGTGTAAAATAAGCATGCAGACCAGTTAATCAGAGATCCTTTCATTTTCGAATTTCATGAACATTAAAGAGATGACAGTGTACATTTGGGTGAACAGAGGCAGAGGAGTGGGAGAAGCAGGAAGTAACTAAACCATTCTAGTTCTTCAAATTCCCACACTAAGTACAGGGAAATTCTCAAACAAATTTATCTAATCTCCCATTCAAGCCCACAAGAGCAGCCAGGAATCAACTATCATTTGAACTGACCACCCTGGTACCCCGGGCGAGAAGCCTTATGCTGTCCTCAGAGATGCAGAAGGTATCAAAATGCGGCATAGTGCCATGAGCCTGTCAAAAGCCTCAGAAGCCTGGACTCTTGACTCAGACAGACCTGAGTTCAATTTCCAGATCAACAGCTTCCTGTGTGTGTTCCCTGGGCAAGTTTCCTGAGCTTTCTCTTAGTTTCCTAATTTCTAACAGGTAAATAGTAACAGTACCTATCATAGAACTAGACATAGACATGGTACACATAAAGCGCTTAGCAGAGTGTCTGACACATACTAGGCATTCACGAACTATTAACTATTGTTAGAAGCCTTATTTACAACACTTAGAACAAATTCTGTTTCTCGGGATTTTGGAGTTTGTGAGCCTGTTTTGAGCCTTCTATGCCTTAAACCTCAGAATGATCCAAATGCATGCAAAGGTTTTGTCCTAAATCTGGAAGTTGTCCACTGTTCCACCCAATAATTCAAAACCCAGAACAGAAGCTGTGTGTGTCTCTGTGTGCGTGCATGCACCTTTGCATGTATGAAATTCAATGAATGAGGTAAAGGAAAGGAATTCTGTTCTCTATAAAAGGGGGTGGGGCGTGGAGAGGGCAGCTTTCCAATCACAGTATGACCCCTCATTCCCTATTTTTTGGAATTTTCAGTCTTTCTGAATCGACAACTACTTCCAAGAAGAACCAGGTACTGACAGACATTACCTGGACACATAACATAAAGCTCTTCTTAATCAATGGAGGCGATTCTGCTGAAAATCTGGTGATTTTCATCTGGAGCTGACAACATGGTAATTTATATTCTGCACAGCGCAACTAAAGAACTTGTTATGCAAACACAGGCCACTGATTTGACAAATCTCCTGGAAACAGAATTAATGTCTGTATTCTGTGCAAAGATGTAATTTATTTTAATATTTTAAAGAGATAATATATATCTATCTATCTCTATATATTCAGGGAGTGAGATATATACACAAAGAGAGATATGTATATTTAAATAGAGCCGAGCCAAGGGGTTGGGACTGGCGTGTTGCTGCATTAAGAGGTTCAAGAACTACAGTAGAAATGGCATTGTTGATTATTCCCGGCATCTTTCATTTGGTGTGTTTCTTTTTCTATTCCTGGTGATAATATAAATATTATTCTTTTGTGGAAATGCTTTATTTATGGTGCCAGAGTAAGGAATGCATTTCATGATAATTGAGGGTTTTTTTTTGACGGAGAACAAGTTGAGCTCTACCCAACTACAGGAAAAGTTTTAATTGGGTGGAAGTCTCTGGTGGGTATTTCCTAGCCATCATATTTTATTTTCTTAAAGGAAAAGTTTTAGTTACAAAAGAAAAAGATCAGCGCTTGCTGGTTATAAGAAACCAGTTCTATCCCGATGCCTACGCCAAAGCATGAAATCAACAGAGTTTGGGGAGCAGTTCCAGAGGGAAGTATTTTAATGGTTTTTTTTTTTCTTGGCCGGGTGCAGTGGCTCCCACCTGTAACCCCAGCACTTCGGGAGGCCAAGGAGAGAGGATTACTTGAGGCCAGGAGTTCAGGACCAGCCTGGGCAACATAGCCAGATCCTGTCTCTACAAAAATTTTAAAAAATTAGCTGGGACTACAGTGGCGAGCACCTGTAGTCCCAGCTACTCAGGAGGTTGAGGCAGGAAGATCATTAGAGCACAGGAGTTTGAGATCAGCCTGGGCAACACAGTGAGACCCTGTCTCTGTATAATATTCTAAACTAGTTAGTAAGTAAGTAAATAAATAAATAAAGGTTTCCCTCAAAAAAGTGTTATAATACTTCTTTTGGGAACAAGCACTCCAGATCCCAGCATCCTGAGCTTTGACAGATATTTGACTTTGGAAGGAGGCCATAATGCTTTGTTCTGTCTCAAAGGGAAAAAGATGCAAAGAAGTGCCTCCTAACCCAGTCCTTGCAGTTCTCTGCCCCTTCTTTATACTCACCACCCACTTCCATTTCAACACCATGATTTAAGGAATTACGTCCACTCTATCCTGACTCCCCAACTCTTTTGAGCCTGATCACTCTCTCCTGCCTAGCCTGAAGCCCTTGTGGAAAAACCTAATCAAACCTGCCACATCTGTTGTTCATGCTTAGTGAAGGGGTCTAAACAAAAAATCAATGTTCCTTGGCCCAAGGGATGCATTTTGCCATTTTCCCCGTTAATGTCATGTCAGGAATGTCACCAGGAAGCCAGGCTGCTTAGTAGAGCATCAGTTCACATTTGGAAAGGCCCCTGACAGCAGAGAGGCAGGTGAAGTCAGAGGACAGTCCCAAAGAGGAAGTGCTGAGGAGAAGAGTGGGGGTCCTGAGCTCTGCCATGGACCCCCCAATCTCCCACTGTTTGTGCTCTGAGCTTTTCTTCACCTTACCCCAAGACCCTCATCCTCTCACTGTTAACTGGCTTCTGGCCCCCAGTAGAGCTGTGGCCTCTTGCTAGCCACAGAGTGGCCATGACACATAACTGAGACTCAGATTTAACCAACAGCTCTGCACCAGCTTCTGATATCCAACAGTGTGCCTGGTACCCCATGCCTTAGTTAAAGAATAAGAAGACCTGGGTGCCAGGCCTGGTTCTGTGGCTATTGAGGTGAGGAAGAAGCAGAACTAAATACGTCTTAGCTAGAGGGAGCAGCAGAGGAGATTTTTCTTAAGCAGGTCAGTTATTGGCTTGGGGCAAATTTCATCTCATCCTTTAAGCATTTCCAGACAATGCAATATTAGATGTTCTCATAGACAAGGCAATATTAGGTGTTCTCATAGACAAGGTGATATTAGGCATTCTTTCATTTCTGGTCCTTCAATACTCATGACTTCCATACATAAGCAGTGCCTCCTACCAACTCTGTCTGGTAACTGCCTCTTTATTCATCTCTCCATCGTGTTTATGAGCTCCTTGAGAGCAGTGATTGGTCAATTTAGAGTTGTGTATCCCACACACAGCTTAGCACTTGGCTACAGTTGAAACTCAGTAAGCATTGGTTGAATACATGGATGAATTCAAGGAAGAAAGGAGGTAGAGGCAGATACTCATCTGGCTTTTCACTGGCTTTTTAAAATAAATGCCTGAGGCCTGCTAGAGTGGGGAGAGAGGTAAAGATGCAGAAATGGCCCAACTTGGGTTTTGAGCTAAGTGCTCAAGTTTCCAATGCGTGGCTCATGGAGGAGATGTGAGAGCTTAGCCGAACTTACTAATCCCCTGTACTACAGCAACAGGAACGAATGGTATTTTAGACCAACTATAGACCCTGATTCTAAAGCAACTTGAACCATATCACTTAAAACTACACAGAAATGTTTACACCATGGAACACTTTCTTGCTAAGAGATGCCTGTGAAAATAGTAGCCTACAGCTTCCTATCAGTGGGGATGGTTATTCATTACACCTCACCAAGAATAAGCCTAATTTACATGGTTGTGATTGTTGTTCAAATCCTCAGTCAGGGTTGGTGGGGTCTCTGGCCATTGTAGGTGGGCAGAGCCACACCTGTGGAGTCTTATCCATGGGTCTTTCTATGACTTCAGTGTTCCAGGTCCTAGTGGATAGAAGGGACCTCACCCTCAGAGAGCAAGCATGAGAAAAGCCTGCAGAGACCAGCTCTGCATTGTCTTTGGGGTTAGGATTAATGACTAAATGGATCTCCATCTCCTAGGGTGTCACTGCTTCAATAGCACCCACACTTTACATCGCAACAGTCTGAGAAGCTCCTCCATTTCACCTAGTCATGCAGCAACAGAAGAAGTCAAATTTTTGTTCAACGGGGTCATCTTCTTTCCTGACCTTCACACTTCACCCAGCCCCAGAAAAATCAGAATTTCCTTCCAAACGTCTCCAGACCACACTAGAGCTCTAAGTCTCACCTGCAAGGGGTTTGACGCTAGAGACATTTACCCCAGAAAAGAAGCAGAGCTCCAAATTGGACCAGCAAGATGCATGACCAAGGTGGGAAGCAGAGAGGTGAGGAAGAAGCAGAACTAAATACATCTTAGCTAGAGGGAGCAGCAGAGGAGATTTTTCTCAAGCCAACAACGAAAAAAAATCCTTTCAGGTTGAAAAGATGAAGGTGGAATTTGCCATGCGAGAGGGCTTTCTAATAGACAGTTTTTATCTTGACAGTGGTGTCCTCTTAACATATATTTACTTTCTAATTACCCAGAACTGTGTAATTAACCTGTCACTAGACAGTGCTTGCCACACTAATGAATGGATAAGAATTCTGAGTATTAATAACCAGCCCTGTGGAGGGAAGGTGATCCAGCCTCTTATGACTCAGTTGACATGTTTTTCTTGCCTTGTTTTATCTCCTTTACCCCTTTATTTTCTCTATTCGGGTATCAGCCCACAGGAAAATTTTTTTAACATGAAAGTATCCTAGGACCTGAGCTTACCATGATTTAAGGAATTAAGACCACCCTATCCTGACTGGCAAGAGTGAGATGCTTTGAATGTGGCAGGTCTCAAGATGAGAAAGGTCATGGAATTGTTACCAGCAAAGGGTCCCAAATCCAGACCCCGAGAGATGATTCTTGGACTTCACACAACAAAGAATTCGGGACAAATCCATAGAGTGAAGTGGAAGATATCCCAGGATCTCCACCTCATCCTGACTGCACTGTCCTGTAAACATGGGCCAGAGTGTGGCAGAGACTTAATTCTACCAGAAGCAGCTTTTTCTTTTGTTTCTCCTTTCACTTTCCTCTTCTCGCATTGATTTCCTCCCCTCTGGAGTCAGACCACCCTGGCTTGGGAACCAGAGCCCCCTTTACCAGCTGGGCCAGTCACTGAATCTGAGTCATATGCAGGACTGGAGTGATTACGACTGTGACATCTCACGCCTGGGGCAGGAGAGAATAAGGTGTGTGTGAAATGCCTACCACAGTCTGGGAACATAGCAGAAAGTCCATAAACACCATTCTCCTCCTTTCTCCTCTTCTTCCTCAACCTTATTCTCGGCCTTCTCTTCCCACTTAAGAAAAAAAAAAAAAAGGACTCTTCTTTAAACAAGAGACCTGGCTCTCTCCAGTCCCTCGGATGATCTCTGTGTAATGCCACGAAGGCGGCTGCCTCAGATTTGTGTCATTAATGCCCCTAAGGAAGGGCCAAGGCTAAAGACAGCTCAGACTCTAGCCCCTTTGTTTCTGTTTTTGAAAAATCTCTCACCCTGAGGGAACAGCCGGGGATTGGGCGATGCTTAGGAAGGTGAGGGAGAAGCTATGCTAAAGTCCCCGTGGAGATCAGCCTGTAAAAATAAGGGCGCACAAAGCATTTCACAGATCAGAGGAAAAACCCTGAACAAATGGGGGTGGGAACAGAACAGCTGCTTGCTGCCTCTAGGGAGTCACTGCCAGCAGTCAACTGCTGTACTCCTGAGACTGTCCTGGCTTCTGGGCCCCAAGATGCCAGGAAGGAGGCATCTGTGCTGCCAGAGCATGAGGTCTGCCCTCACACAGCTGTTGGCCAGGCTAGCCCCTGAAGCCCTTGCCAGCTTTCTCCATCCTGTGTCCTCACCAGCTGTGTACTTCACCTACCTTCCCTCCCAGCACTACCACCACCGCCCACCCTCTAACCCCACCCCCACAGCCAGCTTCCCCTCTGAGGGCTCCTCCTGTCTGTCTCTTCCTCTTTTCCCTGCCACCATACTCCTTCAGTCCTAAATCCAAATCCCTCTCAACTAGGTGTCACATCTGGAAGAGGCCTGATAAATTAATCCCCGCCAAAATGTCCTGGCTAAACTGACAGCAGCTTAATGTGCTTTTAGCTTAATGCAGTTTAGACCCTCCCCAGGGTGCTTGCATTTTAGGAGGGGATTCCTGAAGACATAGTGGAAAGGTCCTCAAGGATGGAAATGGCGCAGCCTCGTGGGCACAAGGTAGGGCAGGAGAAAGGGCTTGGGGGAATGGAGGGGCTTCAGGAATCATCCCACCTGGCCAGAGACCCACTTCTGAGCATTCCAGGCACGACTCAAATATGAAGAGAAGGACAGGGAAACTGGGAAGAGAGGGGAAGCTGTAAAGCCTTGGTAGTGTTTTATTTAATATTCGACATTGGTTTAGGTTTATACGGCGTACCGGGGGGTGACAATAGGCTTCACACAAAAGATGGAAAGCAAGACAATTTCCATGACCCTCTCCCAAGTGACCGCAAGACACACACATCCTCCGGAACAGACCATGTGATAAATGCCTCCCTTAAGAGAGAGGCGAGAAATCATTTCCATCACTACTGTGCCCCACACCCAAGCCCAGCTGCCATCAGCACCAACGCTAGGCAGGCAACCCTTCCCTAGTTGGAGGGTGCACAGGACCAGACAGGCACAAGTGCATGTGGCATTGACGTAGAAGTTAAGAACAAAGTATTTAAGCAAGTAGTGAGGGTAAGAAGTCCTCAGGAAGGTTTTCCTTTTAATTAAAAAGCAGCCCCCAAGTCATTTTCTTTTCTAACAAAGAGCAGCCTACAAAATCAAGCTGCAGACATAAGCAAGCTAGAAGCTTGCACAGGTTAATGCTGGCAAGTGTGCCAATAGGAAAAGTCTACCCGGGGTTAGGCATGTCCAACACGGCAGCTCCATCTTCCCCTTTCCTTGTCAATCACACGCACAGTAACGAGCGGTCAACATGGGGCCGGCCAAGTAGAGACTCCATTTGTATAATAAGATTAGGATGTAGTGGTTAATTTCTTCGTGCACTATGTAAACATCACACCTGGCCCAAAGAATCTTTGGGCCCTATGTGAATCAGATACGGCCTCCTCAAGCCTGTCTATAAAATCTGGTGTACTCCACCAAGGCCCAGAAGTCCCATTGGGGTGCCCCTCTCTCTCGCAATAGAGCTGTCCTCCTTTGTCCATTAAACCTCCACTCCTAAACTCACTCCTCATGTGTGTCTGTGTCCTTAATTTTCTTCGCATGAGGCAACGAACCTCGGGTATTACCTCAGACAATGATGTTGCTTCAGCATGGTGGGGAAGAGGCAACTCTTGGGGTCATTGTTGGGGTGTAGAGGGAAGGGGAATGGTGGAGGCATAGAAAGCCCAGACTGCCGGAGGAAAGGAGAGGCTAATGAGCAGATTAGGGCTGGCAGGGCCAGCAGGGCTGACAGGAGGGCACGTGTTCCCCATCGTCCTCATTATCAAAGAGCTCTCTGAACACAGGATCAATGCATCACCCTTTTGATTTCCATCAGCAGCATTATCTTCTTTAAGAACAGTGGTGCTCTAGTCCCAATCACCTGTTTACATGGGTTCCAAGTGTCTCCTATTTTCTAAGGCAGTCTTGATTTCAAATAGGATGTCCATGAACTCTCCCCTACACGATGGAGTATTGGCTAGTCAGATTTTATGACACATGTCCTAATTATTGGTTCAGAAAAAAATGCTCACTGAACCTCTCTAGCCATATGGTGAACTTGTCCCTCAGGCAGGATAAAGGATTTCTAAGGAAGGACCTTTATTCATGCATTTTCCATCAACCTTTTCCTCCCCACTCATACTTCTTAGAGGACACAAACTCCAGGACCTGCATATGCCCACACCAGGGTAGATGAGGCACACTAGCTCAAAGCCCCCATTCTTCCCAGACCTCAGATGATCCTCCCACTCTTCCTGGGCATGGCTCCCCTCCTGAGTTTCTCCCACAAGCCCTTCCCACTCCACTCCTCTCTGTTGCAGCCTCCTAGCTTCTTGCCCAAGCTCATTAGATTCAACCCAAGTCCACATTCTCTTCTGTACCTTCCCTCCCTATTTCCCCGGCAGGAGGATCAGAGGTGACCTTTAAATGTCGCTTGCAAATGCCAGCTGATGCTAACTGGCTCGAAACCGCTGCACAGGCGTGGTTTCCTGAATGCCAGCCGGATGGCAGAGCTCAGGCACCAGAGTTGGAGTCTGGCTTCTAGGACAGGTCTGTGCTGTAAGCAGAAAACCCGGCTTCCACAGCCAGACTCTTGCTGAGCTGGGAGGGTGACTGTCTATATTATTAAATGTTAGAGTGGATGAGTCCCTTGAGACCATCACTGCATGGTTCCTGGGAGAAAACCAAGGTCCCAAGCAAAAAGGCAAATATATCATTCTCAGAACCTAGTATCTGCCAGGAACTCTGAAACTCTGATAGGCACTTACTTCCCTAACCCTCATTGATTGATTGATTGATTGATTGATCGATTGATAGATCAACTGATAGACCAATCGATCAATCTGTATAGATCTCTATATCTCTCTATAGAGATTAGATATAGATATCTACATATAGATCTATATAGATCTATCTATATCTAATCTCTATAGAGAATAAATGAATGAATGAATAATGGATTGTCTTGGGTAATTCCCACAACAGCCCTGTAGGGTAGGCACCATTCCTATAATAAAGATAATGAAACACATGCCCAGTGAAGTTGACTGAGTTGTCTAAAGGTCATAGCTAATAAAAAGTGAAGCCAGGATTCAAATCTGGGGTCGCAAGACCTTAGAACAGTTTCCAGGGATCCTTTCTGTGCCCCATACTTTGCTCCTTTCCTTCCTCATCATCAGGGATAGGTCTGAAGCTTTCCTTTACCCCATGTCTCCTGAAGTTTCTGAATCTCTGGTTTAATTAAACAATTATTTATTTATCAATTTGCATCCTCCTGTTCTGCTGCCCGAGGGCTTCATTCCCCATTACCCAGCTTCTATGTGTTTGTCAGAGCAAATTGCCTGCAGGAAGAGGCAGAGGGAACAGTAAGAGAGAGACCTCCTCTCATGGGACATCCCATTACTAAGCTGGGATGACCAAAGGCTGTGGAGGATGTTGCATTTGTCCCTTGCTCTTAGACAGCAGAGGCCCAAGACCCAATACAGGGCCTTAAAGAAGGCTCTGCAAGAGTCAGAAAGGGAAAAACACTGAGGGGCTGGGGGATGTCTCTGGGCCTGAGAAGTAGGATCCCTGGGCCTGATTCTAGTGTTTCTCCAACTGAAAACAAATCAATGTCCTTTCCTAGGTTTCTTATTAATTCATTGAGGAACACATTGGCTCATGAGTGTGCCATCATGGTGGATGTCTTCCACCTCCACCAGGCATCTCCGTCAACAGGCTTGGGAGAACTCCTGAACAGCACAGGCAGAAGGAACACTTGGCTGATGACAGAATCATGACATCTTTGCCGCTGAATCAGGACAGTATCATTTTATACAAAAGAGTCCCAGCACCTGGTTTCACTTTCCTGCCTTCTTGGGAAGCTGGAAGAGTCACATAAAAAGACCCCTAAGAGAAAGAAATGATTTCATAAGGAAAAACAAATAATTAAATAATTTCAAGCTTATCTTACCTCAATAATAGTTGTCACATCTGACTGCATGTGACATCAAGGCATGAAGCTATCAAGCTTTATAGTATCATTAGGTCCCTAATTTCCCTAAGTTATCAATAAAACAGGTGTTGAATTGGACTCAGTGACATATCACACTAAACAGGCTTTTACAAGTGGCTCTGTTCACACTGATTCATTCATTCATTTGTACTTGCATGCATTTATTAGGTTGGTGCAAAAGTAATGGCGATTTTTGCCACTGAAAACAATGGCAAAACCACAATCACTTTTGCACCAACCTTATAGTAAGTCACTCTTTCATTAATCAATACCACTGAATTCACAGCTATGTGAAGTCCTTTGGGGTAATAAGATGAAGATACCGTCCCCACCATCTAGAAATGTGTCATTCTATACCGTAGTCCAAGAAAGTCAACACAGAATGTCATCCACCAAGACAATATGAAGAGCTGCGCATGCAATTATGGTCCAGTCAACCTGCATTGAGGAAGCTGCTGGCCCCAAAGGCCCCTGGGCTCTGCCAAAGACCTGTCTTGATCACATCTGAGGACCCATCACTGTCTTGTCTTCACTCTTGGCCTTTGCCTCCTGACTTTCACTTTTCTTTCAAAAATATCAAAGTGCTTTGTAAAAAAAAAAAAAAAATGTTCTCCAAGCCCATGCACACCTACATCCTCCCTACATTTGGAGAATCTCTTGAACTGGGGACAAATTCATCAAAATTATGAGGGAAAAAAACACTTTGGGTGAATAAATCTTAGAGGTTTGAATGGAGTGCTTGAGTAAACAACTGAGAGAACTCTTATCTCCTTGCTTATTAAAAGCCTACAGAGATGAGTGTTCAGAAGTCTGTCCTCATTAGATTAGGTCTATTAGGATTCCAGTGTCCCTATAATCCACCCACTGGCCAAAAAATAAACCAAGCAAACAAAATGGATAGACAAGGAAAGTAGCATCATCTCCCAGGAAGTCTCAAGCATGCTTATGATTTTCCGATTTCCTGAAATATGATGAGAAGATTGAGACTCATGCTTATTTTATTGGAAGAAGTTGGCAAAGCCCCAATAATAATGATTGCATGTATTCATATTGGCTCGGTAGGTGACATGCTGTGTTTACTTTCCATTTCCTTAGAGAGGGACACGTAGAGAAGCTAAAAAGGTTCTATTCTAATTTCCCCAGCATGTGTCTCTATTTCCAAGAGTGCATACATGCATGGAGCCATGGGGAGAAAAAGGAAAAATAGAATCTGGAAAAAAGAAATAAGCAGACCAAAAGAAGTCCACCTGATAAAGGAGTCTTCCCAAGAAAGTAGGAGTCAGTTAGGGCAGGATGGAAGAAACTAGGTTACAGCTAGTGATGCTAAGTAAAGTAAATAGTGGGAGGCAAGAGTTCAAATTATAAATAAACAAGGTTTTTAGAGAACCTTGGGTTCAAATGAAGTGAGAGGAGTGTTATCTTACCTGAAGAATTTAGAAGCCCTAATCCAAGAGGTGTGAAAAGTGAAAGTTTAGTTTAGGAAGATTCTGAGGGAGGAATCCAAGAAGGACATTCACATGAGGTATCTAAAACCCAGCTGTGGGCTGAGGACTCAATCAGAAAAGATTTTGCTTCCTTGGTTATTAAGGGAGATGGATGTAATTATTCCAGTCACTTTCACTTCAAAGTAAAAATGAGAAAAGGAAGCAGAATGCACTCTACTTTGTGGGGGTGCAGGGGGCTGTCTACCCAGCAACTATCCCTCCTCTGCTGATAATTTTATTCTGATTTTTCCAGGGGAACCCTCTTCCCATTCTTACTCCACCAGCTTTTGGGTGAGATTGACTCTGTCCCCAGCACCAGGTGTGAAGCACGTAGCCTCCACCCAACCAATCAGCTCATTATAGATTGAGCCAATCAGAGTGATCCTCAGTGAACACATAACTTCACCAAGCCAATCAGAGTGATCCTCAGGGGTTTCTGTGGGACCACCAGGAGAAGCTTTTCTTCTTTCTCAAAAATTTGAAGTTGAAAGAAGACAAGACCTGGAACCACTGTGGTCATCTTTCAACCACAAAAAGAGAGCTTGCTTGCCCGAGAATGGAGACAGTAGGAAGGAAAGCCAAGAGATGAAAATTTGAATCACGGAGACATTGTTTGAGCTCCCGCCTCAAACCACATCTCACACCAGACTTAGAACTGGACTTTCTGTCGCCAGTTGAGTTGGATTTTCCATTACTTTAAGCCAAAAGAGACTTAACTCACATAAAACTTGAATAGGACTATTGTAAAAGGTACCTTAAGTTGGGACCCTTGCCAAGATATGGAGCTATTCTTTTTTTTTTTTTTTTAAAGACAGGATCTCACACTGTCACCCAGGCTGGAGTGCAGTGGTGTGATCATAGCTCCACCGCAATCTCAAACTCTGGGCTCAAGGAATCCTTCTGCCCCCGCCTCCCAAGTAGCCAGGACCACAGGAACACGCCACCATACCCAGCTATTTTTAAAAATTTTTGTAGGGTCTCCCTTTGTTGCCCAGGCTGGTCTCAAACTACTGGGCTCAAGGAATCCTTCCGCCTCAGCCTCCCAACGTGCTGGGATTACAGGGATGAGCCATTGCAACCAGCCAAGAATATGGAATTATTTACCTATGACTTACTTACTGGTGTTTCTTGCACTCCAAGGGTCTCTTGCATTTTAGTCAAATGACGTGTGCCCTCTTGCTGTGCAATGGAGCTGGTTGGACTGGAGAGGACCAGGTAATATCAGGAAGAATTGTGATACAGGTCTCATGCCTCAGCACCCTGAACTTCAATTGGCGTGGCAGCAATAAATATTTCCCAAATTGCAAAATACCCCTCCACTTGAAAGTAACCAAAAGCTACCTTTCCAACTGGCCCACCTGGCAGTGGTTTGCACAGTAACTCAGTGGAATTCTCACAGGAAGAAAAATGAGTTGTTGTACAATGAATCCTGATTTACAAACTAGTCAGCTTTGGTGTGCACCTCGCTTGCCCTAAATGAACAACTGCGCACACATCACCAAACCGCTCTGAATCTCAGTTTCCTCCTCTCTACGTGGGGGATGGTGACTTCCCTCCCTGTCTCGTGGGGTCCCTGCCAAGATGCTACTGTGAGAGAACACCATGAAAGACCTACAGTGCTGCTTAACTAGGACGCATTATTAGGAAATCTAGAAATCCCTTCCTGAGGACACACACGTCAGCATTAGCTTCTCTTTTAGGTAATAAACAAACAAACAAACAAACGAGTTGGTGGCATAATCACAGCTAAATTGGAAACGCTAGCATTATCCAGAGCAAGCTATCTATCGAGAGAAGCTGAGAGGCCTCGGATGCACAAAATCGTATTTCCCCAGGCATAGGATTAATTAAAACTATCAAGTGTTCCCAGCTTTTTGAAATTAACTTTGAAAGTGTTTGGTGTGAAGGGATAAAGAGAGAGGCTATGTGGAGGGGGGAGGACAAGGGCGGGGCTGCTGGAGGGAGACACATGCCAAAGCTGTGTGTTTGTGTTGTTCTTCTTAGGAGAAAAAGGAAAAAAAATGAAATTTTAAAGTTTTTTAAGGAAGGGACAGAAAAATAGAACAGTATGGTATTCACCCCCTACCCCTCACATGCATTGCAGGTTCTTTCTTCTCTGATGGATGTGGGTTCAAGACTCACAACCCCAGCATCAAGGCCAAGTGCTGTGGAGGTAGGTAGGGGATGCAGAGACTGATCATCCACCCTTTCACTGTCCACCTCTGGGCTTTGTTCTTATTTGGTCTTTTTCTCCTTTGCAAATAAAACTATTTCTGGCATTTTTCTATGCTATTGGACGATGGTCATGTTATGAACAGAGGCATAGAGAAGTACCCAGGAATCCTTCATTTACTAGCTGTGTGACCTCAGCTACGTCACTCGCTTCTCCCCAGTTCTCAATTTCCTTACCTATAAAATAGGATAAGAGGGGAAAGAAGTTTATTCGTCAAGAAGCCCAAGTGGAACTTTGGGAGTGAATCACATAACACACAAAGGATTGCCATACAGCACAATAAATTCTTCCACATTTCACATTTACTCAAACTACTTTAAGCCAGGAAGAGAGCACTGCTAAGCCCTGCAGGTGATGGCACAAATGACATCTTTCCTGTTGGGATTCTGTTTCTACATGGCAGGGAAATGCATTTTCCTTTTTTGCTGTCACTGCAATTCAAACTCCCAAAAGCATATCGTTTCCTTTTACTCTTCCTTTGGTGAGCTTGAGGTTTTCTCCCAAGCCCCACTCACCAGCTGCTTGCTCCTCAGGACCCACAGATCTTAGAAGGAAGCGTTATGAGTCCCTAGAACTATATTTGTCACCATTTCCTATCTCCTCCCTCTGGATCTGTACCTCCAAACCTTAGAGATTAGGAAGCTTGTAGATTCCACCTTCTGGAATGAAGGAATCTGCTTCTTTGTGTACTAAATTCCTACTTGCCTCTCCAGTCATATCAGATATCTTCCCCTGTCCTTCCTAACAGAGATCAGATTATGGTCAGGTTTGCTATTCTTCTTTATTCAGCCATACACTTCAAGGGAGAACAATCCTGCTGCCTTTCCAGTACAGGGAGTTTGTCTTGATTGGTCTAACCCAATCATGGAAGTCCTCTCCGACTAGCCAATGGTCAAACAATGGACATATTAGTTCTGGCTAGTAAGAGATGAAGGAATGTTTGTTGAGGGTTCTGGAACCCTCCTTTTGGAAAAGAGACTGCAGGAGAGAAAGCATTCTGTTCCAAAAATTCTCCGCCTTTTTGGAAAAGAGAGCAGGAGAGAAGGCATTGTTTGTCCTTGGGCATCTTCAGGTATGACTATAACGCCTAATGAGGACAGCTAGACAAGAACAAATACTCAGGCCGAGGACAGCAGCACAGAATGGGAAAGTAATTCTGAGCCCTTGACATTACTGAGCTGATTAGCCAGCCTGTGGGTCACCCTACCTCTGGGTTACATGTCACATGAGATACTTCTATTATTGTTTGAGTCCATTTGAGATGGAAGATCTTCTTACTTGCACCCTAAAGCACTCAACAGATCCACCAACTCCCATTTTTCCCAGTGGGTTTCCTCAGTGCCTGGTTGTGGTCTCATCATTCTGAGGGTGGAGCTTGCTGGTCCCATGTCTGCAGGCTGCATGAGATGTGCTGGTGCTGCTGGGGAGGGGACACCATTGAGGTCCACATCTCAACAACATCCCACAGATTGTCAAATCCAATTAAGTCTCTCAAAATGTTTCAAATCTCTTCAAGCTGAATCATTTCTTGCTTAAGTAATTACAACCACATTTCTAAATAATTCTCCTCCTACCAATCTTGTCCCAAGTCATGGCCATGTATTGTGAGATAGGAAAAATCCATCCGGTTCTACCCTCCACTCAGTCGCCTCTGGTCCCCAAAATCTGTGGAGATTTCTCCCCACCAGCAACCAATCAGTTGCACAGCAGACACCAGCTGGGTGTTCTACAATACAATTGAATTCAGACACAATCTACCTGGTGGAAATGTCAGATCCCACAGTTGGAGGACTCAGTCCTACAAAACTGCCTCCCACTTGAAATGCAATTGCAAGTCACAAGTTGTGGCCTGTACTTCTGACCAAACTGCTGTATATTGGGGGTTCCCAAAACCCCCTCCTCAGGTTTAATTTGCTAGAGTGGCTCACAGAACTCTGGGAAACACTTTACTTACATGTACTGGCTTAATATAAAGGAAATGAACAGGATACAGATGAACAGCCAGATGGAAGTGGTGCATAGGGAAAGGTATAGGGGAAGATGCATGGAGTTTTCATGTGGTTACTGGGCATGCCCCTCTCCAGGAACCTCCACGTGTTCACCTATTCAGAAGCTCTCCAAACCCAGACTTTCAAGTTTTTATGAAAACTAGCTTCATTACATAGGCATGGTTGGTTACATCATTGGTTACTGGTGAACAACTCAACTTTCAGCCTCTTCCTGTCTCCAGGAGGTTAGGGGATGGAGCTGAAAGCCTCAACATTTGGTTGGCTCTCCTGGCAACCAGGCCCACCCTGAGGCTATCCAGGAGGCCACTGAAAGTCGCCTCATTAAAACAAATGATTCTCCTATCCCCTAAGAAATTACAAAAGTCTTGGGAGTGCTGTGTCAGGAATTGGGGAACAAAGACCAAATATTAGAACAAAAGAGTCTCCTAGTGCCCCCCCATCTGCAAGAATTTTAGGAGCCATGTCCAGGAAATGGGGATAAAGACCAAACATGTGTTTTACAATATCACACCATAAGAGTCCACATCTGACCATGGTCCATCTCCTATCTAATAGCTGCCATTGTATACAGGATAAAGTTCAAGATTCTTTGCATGATAAAGAGGATTTTCATGACTGGTTCAGGTCTCATTTCCTGTCTTGTCTTCCACAAGACTACGCCTTCTCCTTTGTGCTCTAATCTTGCCAAAACGGACCCTGCAGGCCCTTTGTTCCCCTGCCTCTCTGCTTTTTCCCATACACCTTTGCGTGCCAAGATTGTTGTTTCTTCCTTTTGCACCTGGCTAATCCTAATGACTCTCCAAGATTCAGTTCAGGCTTCGTTTTCTCCTAGGAAACTTACTTGAACTGCCAGGATGTTCTATATCTCATCCTCTGGCCTCCTGGAGAGCCCTGTGCATCTCTAGATCTTTGCATTTACCACGTCCTATTAAATATTTCTAAAATTAAATATTAAATATTTCTGCTTGAGTCCATCTCCCCCACCAGACTCCAAACTCCTCAGATAGGGCAGCAACTGTTATTTATTCTTTTCTGTCTAGAACATAGCATAGTGCCAGGAACATAGTGTGTCCTTAAAAAAAAATACGATTGAACTGAAATTTTGAATTTCACATTTCCCAAGCACAAATATTTAACATGAAGAGACAAAACAACCACAACAAAGTATATCCCCTGGGGAACGTCCAGATAAAGGAGAACTACATCATTCACTGTCCCCATTTATGAGAAAAGAGATTATTGACTGGAAAGGGAGCCTGGCCTAAGAATTTCATACAGGACAAGTTAAACACATGTGTTATTTCAAAGTTTATTTCAAAACTAGTCCTTTGTGATATTAAAATTAAAAATAGGATAGATGACTCTACTGTTAAATATATATATATATATATATATATATATTTATATTCACAGGTTTGTTAATAAATGGCAAGGCCCAGACCAAACTAGGCAGAAAGAGGTAGAAACAAAGATAATTAACTTGCTCTGCTTAATAAAATGGAAGAGGTTTGTGTTTTGGGCTGACAGCTCAGCCAGTAAGGCACATGCCTTGAGAAAGAGGTAGGATAGGCCCTTAAGATGTAGAGGTAGGTTATGAAAAAAGTGGCAGGAAAGGCCAAAGGACTTTTGGAAGGGATGTGTAATATTCAATCTGGGGTATGCTATGGTCTGCATGAAATGTTGTGTCCACTCCCTTCACCCAAAAAACTTTTTGTTGAAACCTAATCTCCAATGCAATAATATTAAAGGTGGGACCTTTGAGAGGTGATTAAAAACTGACCTTTGGGGTTATGAAACATGTCCAACATAGGTCACAAAAGCTGCAACTCATGAGTGAAATTAGTGCCCTCATAGAAGAGGCTTCAGGAAGGATGCTTGCCTTACTGACATATGAGGATACATGGAAGATGTTTTGTATGAGGAACAACCCCTAACCAGATGCCTAATCTGCTGACAATTTGATCCTGATCCTCCCAGCCTCCCAGACTATGAGCAAGACATTTCTATTGTCTATAAGTTACCCAATTTAGGGTGTTTTGTTATAGTACCCCAAACAGATCAAGACAGAAATTGGTATCAAGAGTGGGGTCCTACTGTAACAAATACCTAAAAATGTGTAAGCAGCTTCAGAGCTGGGTAATAGGGAGAAGGTGGAAGAATTTGGTGGTGCATGCTAGAAAAAGCCTGTGTTACTGTGAATTAAACATGCCTTGCATTCCACGCTAAGCATGTGGGAGTTATTTGTGTCCTATTGCTCAAGACCATCACCAAAGTCTGATGGTGAAAATTCAAAAAATTGCAACCTCAGGCATAAATGGGTTAAGGATGGTTCTGGTGAAGACTCAGAAGAGGAGAGCTGTAGATAAAGTTTCAGTCTTCTTAGAGATTACCTAAAAGGTCATGAGCAGAAAGCACAAATATGAATGATAAAGGCCGTTCTTTATCATCCATAAAGAGGTTTAGATGGGAATGAGAAACATGTTCCAAGAAACCGAATGAAAGGTAACTCTTATTATAAAGTGGCAAAGAATTTCACTGAATTGTATTCATGTCCTAGCATTTTGTGGCAGGAGGGACTTACAAGCAATGAAATAGGATATTTGGCGGAAGAACTACCTAAGCAAAGCAATGAGGCTGTAGCATGGCTTCTCTTGACTGCTTATAGTACGATGTGAGTCAGGAATAATGAATTAAAGACAGAATTCATCATCCAAATGGAGGCAGAACTTAAGGATTTGGAAACTTTTCAGCCTGCAAGCAAAAAAAAAAAAAAAAAGTGAAAATATGTTCAGGAGAGTCAGGAGAGAAAAATTAGGCTGTATTCAAGTGAATGTTTGATAAGGCGATTAATATGGGTGGAGAGAAGCTACACGCTATACATAAAGACAAAGAATGACCCTGAAGTCATTACAGAGACCTCCAGGGCTACTTCAGTGGTCACAGGCTGTATGTGTTTAAATCAGAGGCTGTATGTAAATCAGACACAGCCTCCTCAAGCCTGGCTATAAAATCTGGTCAACTCTCATTCTGGGCCAGAATTCCCATTCGGGAGCCCCTCTCTCTCACAGGAGAGAGCTATTCTCCTTTCTTTTTTGCCTATTAAACCTCCACTCCTATACCCACCTCTTGTGTGTATGCCTACTTGATTTCTTTGGTGTGAGATGACGAACCTTGGGTATTTACCCCAGACAATGATGCCGTTTCACAACCACATGAGGTAGGACCCAAGTAGGCACTGAGACTGCAGCAGAAAGTGAACCAGAGAAACTTAATCTCCATCTCCCTCATATATATGCTCACTCCAGCCTGAAATGATGGGTTTGATGCACAAACTTCAACAGTGCAAAAGACAGGAGCCTACTATCAGTTTCTTTACATAAAAAAGGGAAGGATGACCCAAGACTAGAGGACTTGGAAATACTTCGGTTGCAGATTTAAATACACAAGCAGTATGTTTATACTACATACGTCAATCAATGTATGTATTTATACATATAGGTATGTATGTGTATATGAACATAGATATATATACCTTTTAAATTTTAAAACAAATTTGTAGTTAATTTATTAACTACTAATTAACGACTACTATGTTAAAAGAAAGTGTAGTTTATACACTTTGCAACCAAAAGTGAAATGCTAAATCTTCAGTAAAGATAATTAAGTAAAAACACAAATGTACTGTTTTTTCTCGTGACTTGTAAACCCCGAACTTGGTGCCTTACTTAGCAATTCTTTTTTTACTGCTGTCAGCTTTTCTGAGCAGTTAAATTCTGAGTGATCATTCCTGCCAGTATTGCCTGAACTTCACTCTAGCAGAGTCACAAGCTCTCGCCTCCCCTTACTGGGTGTTTTCCTTGGCCTTGGAGTTTTTTTTTTTTTGGTTTGTTTTCCTGGAAAACCTTTTAGAAATGTTGTTCAGACACTGCTCTTTCTCCTTACCTTTACCTGTCCCAGCTCCCCACAGCTCAGTAGGACCGCTGATGCCCTCTGCCTGCAGCCCCTATTCTGCTCAGCCCTGCCAGGGATAGGAAGCCCTTGTAATTCAAATCAACAGTCCCTTACTGAACTGAGAATGCATCCCTGAGGCCTCAGCCCTATCCCAGTGCTCTGGAATCTGTCTTACTGCCTATGAGCCTGTATGCCAAGTGCCAGGGGAGAACTGTGGCTTCTCAAATCCACAGATACCTCAATGCACATGATTCTCTACTCTTCCATTGTGTGTGGCTGAACTTCTGCCTCTCTTACCCTAGTCAGGAATTTAATTCCCACCACAACCAGTTATGTGCCCAGATCCTCAACTTGCTTGCTTCCCCTTGGTGTCCTCAATTCTTGTGGGCCTTTGCAGTTGTGTGTTGCTTCCTGCAAACCACGACAGTGACTGGAATTATGCTATTGCCAAACATCCCAGGTATTTGATGAGTTGGACTCTCCTCTCTGCCTGCTCAGTGCACAGAGCCCACTGAGTGGAGCCAGAACTTGGCATGCTGGTGAGAACAGCACTGAGCCTCCCCTACCCAGACTCTGTGATGGTTAATACTGAGTGTCAACTTGATTGGATGAAAGGATGCAAAGTATTGTTCCTGGGTGTGTCTGTGAGGGTGTTGCCAAAGGAGATTAACATTTGCATCAGTGGACTGGGAAAGGCAGACACACCTTTAATCTGGGTGGGGACAATTCTGCCAGCTCAGCCAGAATAAAAATAGGTGGAAGGATGCAAAAAGCCTAGACTGGCTTAGCCTTCCAGCCTACATCCTTCTCCCGTGCTGGATACTTCCTTTCCTCGAACATCTGACTCCAAGTTCTTCAGCTTTGGGACTTGGATTGCCTTCCTTGCACCTTAGCTTGCAGGCAGACAGCTTGTTGTGGAACCTTGTGATCATGTGACTTAATACTCCTTAATAAACTTATAAACACATATACACGTATATGTGTGTGCGTGTATATGTGTGTGTGTATATGTGTGTGTGTGTGTGTGTGTATATATATATATATGCTATTAGTTCTGTCCCTCTAGAGAACCCCAATACAGCCACGCACCTCACCCAGCCAGCCCTGCCCAACATGGATGAGCTTTTCAGGGACTTTCCCTCTGGGGCTCACAGTCCTTCTCCTCTGCTGATTCCATCAACAACCTCAGAATGATGCTGGGGAAGTAATTTAGCAGACACAGTTTAGCAATTTAGCATTTTTCTGGCCTTTCTTTTAACAACCAGGCTGTTATTCAAAAGCAAAGTTTAGCCCATATGCATAGCATACATGTACTGTATTTATGTGTTAAATACATTTCTTCTCCACCCATTCCTTGTTGCTTCACTTACCCAAATATTATCCAGGCTTTAAGGGTCTAATCATGAGTTGCCTCCCTTTTAAAGACTTTTTCTCCATTTTAAACCCTATTGATCTCTTCATTTCTTAGGACTACTACTAACATAATTTAAATCTTGATTTTGCTGTAACTCCTCCTTCATTTTCCTCAGATCTTTAAGTGTGTGTGTATGTTTGTGTGTGTTTCCAACCAAAACTATAAGCTCTCAGACTGCAGAGGTTATGCCTTACTTTCTTGTTTTCTCTCCCAATATACTTTTTAATAAGATTATTGCCAGAAAAGGAAGGCCTTGGCCTCAAAAGCAGCAGTGGTGAGTCCAGGTGCAGTGGCTCACACCTGTAATCTCAGCAGTTCAGGAGGCCAAGGCAGGAGGATCACTGGATGCCAGGAATTCAAGACTAGCTTGGGCGACACAGCGAGACTGCATCTCTACAAAAAATTAGCCAGGTATGGTGGCTCAAACCTGTAGTCCCAGATACTTGGGAGGCTCAGATGAGAGGATCTCCTTAGCCCAGCAGGTGGAGGCCCCACGCCAGCCTGGGTGACAGAGTAAAACAACATCTATTAAAAAAAAAAATAGATGTGGCCAGGTGCGGTGGCTCACTCCTGTAATCCTAGCACTTTGGGAGGCCGAGGTGGGTGGATATCCTGAGGGCAGGAGTTTGAGACCAGCCTGGCCAACATGGCAAAACCCAGTCTCTACTAAAAATACAGAAAATTTGCAGGGCATGGTGGCAGACGCCTGCAGTCCCAGCTACTCGGGAGGCTGAGGCAGGAGAACTGCTTGAACCTGGGAGGTGAAGGTCACAGTGAGCTGAGATGGTGCCACTGCACTCCACCCTGGGCAACAGAGTGAGATACTGTCTCAAAAAAACAAAACAAAGAAAAAACAACAACAACAAATATAGGTGTAAGTTACGTGTGACTTTGTTCCAGTGGGCAGACATTACAATGTCCTGGAAGATGAGGTATGGAGTGGAAAGAGCTGTTGAGTGGACTTAAAGAAGGCAGTGAGCTTCCTCACAGCAGGTCAAGGAATATCATCAGGTGCTCCAGATTACCTCTGCTAACTTTTCCTGAGTCTCAGACAATAAAACCCAAAGCCCAAGAAGTTGTTCCAGCCCAAGATGGCCACATTCTCTCAGCAAAGATACTGTGCCAAAAACAAATCACTGCCAAGCCCCCAGTTTAAGCCCCCAACCCACCATTATGTCATCGCTGCTGCAAATCAGGCAAGGACTGGAGCCAACGTGCCTCTTGTTGGGTAGAAAACAGATGGCTGGACCCGAGAAAGCTGACGGAAGGAATCACAAAACAAGTATCAATCAATCCAAGCAACTCGGCATTAGCAAACAGACGCTTCGCAGCTCTGGGCAGGGCTCTCTGGTGGCGTTTTTAGCGGCTTTCCTAATTAAGGATGAGCTGTGGAACTCATCAGCCACCCTACGTCCCTGTTAAATGTGGCAGGTGGCATCAAGAGCCCCTCCTACTATGACTTCCCAGTTGTGCTCAAGAAGGGCACATTAGTGCCAGCCAAGGATCTGTGAACAGAAACAGAATGGAGGAGGAATTTAAAGGGACATCATCCCCCAGAATAAAGTCCCATTGGCCTTCTAGGCTGTGTGTCCCAGTCCAGCACTTCTGTTGGTGGGTCGAGGTGAATTCTGGCTCTCTGATGAGATGCAGATTCCAATGGCAGTGCAGATTCTTCCAGGAGAAGGGCCCCCTGTTACAGCTTTGGTGATTCCCAAAGCACTTAGCATAGTGCTTGAAACATTGACAAATGTTTTCCAGCTTGATCCATTGGGTTTTATTTAGAATCCTAAATGTTCCATTTTGGCTGTCCCACTTACCTGGGTCTTTATCCTCTGTCTACTTTTAATACTTTTTGCATATTTCCACTGTGTTGGCTACATCTCTGAAGTACTTAAGGAAGACAGCCAGGACTTATGTTTTCCTCTGGATCCTTCTCTCTAGTACCTGAATCAGGAATGAGCAAATCATAAGCTGGCCATTCATGCTTGCTAACCTCACTTGATGTTCAGGACTGACTGTGGATGTGGGTTACGCCCATAAGTCTCTGAGGCCTGGGTCCTCTCTTGCCACTTGCTCTGTTGTTCACCTATGCCACTGTATGAGGAATGCTATCACCCTACTAAACTCCATTACAACATCAGGGGGATGTGGAGTCTTTGTGTTCCCAGTTTAGTAATCGGAAGGGGTCAATGACCTTACATCAAGCTCAAATAGTCATTTTACCCAGAGTACAGAATACTGACTCTGACGTTTCTCATTTGTGTAATCCTCATGTGATCAATTTTACATTATTAAACTAGATGAAACCTGTAACATGCCCAATATGGTTTCTGAAACGCGGAAGATTCTCCATTTGTGATTGCAAATTTAAGATTTTTTAATTATAAGAATTTAAAGACTTTATTCATTGCATTGTAAGATTTGTATTTTTTTGAGGTCCTTAGCTTAGGTTCCCATTGGTGAAAAGGAAAAGAATACAAAATAAAGAACTTTTTGAAAAATAGATGAAACATGGCTATGACCTCACCGATTTCCTTCTGAATATTTGGATTTTAGACTTCAAGAGTGATGAGAGTGATTCTCTGATCACTAGTGGAACCAAGTTTATTGCTTTCAAGGTCATTCTGCTTTATTCATGTTGTTGCTACCTCTTGCAAACCATAGTGATCCCGATGTGTGAACATCAAGGAAAGACTAGACAAGCAGGTGTGATAAATCCCAAGAGGCAGGTGAGGGCAGGATCCCACAGCAACAAACTTAGGGTAAAACATGGATCGCCCTGGGAAGCAAAGGACCCTAAGGTGTGGAAATCCTAAACTCAGTGAGAATAGATCAGGAACAAGACAATGGGAGCAAAGAGGTCAAGAAAAGTCAAGCTCCGATTCTGCCAACCAGATCTCTGCCCAAAAGATGTGGTCCTATGTAAGGACTGTGTGTACGATTGGACTTTTCACCTAACTAGAAGCAGAAAACCGAGTGCACTCGAGAAAATTACAGGACTGTTGAGAAAGGTAGAACACCAACTACGGATGTGTTCTGACTCCACTTGAGTCAAAGATAGGGACCCAATGGGGTGGTGATACAAATGGCAGGTGGTCCTCATTGCTCTAGTCATTCAGATATGCCTGCCAATGGCAGTGCTGGGAGTGAGGACTGGAGGTGTGCATGGGGTGACCTCTCAGATCCTTCTCTCCATTTCTCACCCAGACTCCCCTCCTGCCCACCTGCATTGATTCTGGAGTTCCATGTTGCTTCTCCATGAGAGTCTGTGGGTGGACAGCCTTTATTAGAAGGGGATGATATGTGATAAAAAAAATACACATGAAATCAATTTTGCAAGGGCCTAGAAAGAGCCATAAATGACAGGTCCATAGATAGTTATTTTTAAAAATCCAGGTTAAATATTCACCAGGCTGAGTGGGTCAGTGGTCTCAAAGCCTGCTCCCATCTGATTCTTGAGGCTATTTCACTATTTAACAAATATATACCTGACTAAAATTCTCAATAGACCAGGAATCAAGGATTTAATGAGAAAAAACCAAAGCCATCTGAAGACATCAAAAAAGACAGAGATGTTCTTAGAGTCTGATTGGGCTGGTGTTCCCTGCCTCCACCTGACAGGCTTGCCTTCAAATTAATTAAAAAGTCAAATTTGACTGTCATCCCAGTATCTGGTGAAGGAGCAAGCTGTCCATAAATCACCTTGCGTTTGCATAAAAATTTTATGCTTTTCTAAGTGCTTTATCATCCATTGGCTCATCCGAACTTCATGGCAACTCTGCAAAGTAGGCAGGCAAAGAATTGGTGAAACAGCCATAGAGAATGCTGGAGCCAGACTGTCAGAGTTGAAACCCTTTCCCAGCCTCTTCCCAGCTGATGACCTTGGCCAAGTGACTGACCTCTCAGTACCTCTACCTCCTTTCTCCATAAAATGGGCACAATCATAATACCTGCATCAAAGTGTTTTGGGAGGAAAAATAAATGAGTTGATATGTGTAAAACAGTTACAATAATGCCTGGTAGATTTTTTTAAAGCTGGAAAAAATATTTGCCTTCAATTATTATTGGTCTCACTTTATGGTTGTATCCTCAGCTTTAGACCCAGAATTACCACTAGCTAGAAATTCACTTAAACACTAACCTCAATTTCCTCACATACAAAATGAGAGCTTATCCCTACCTACCTCATAGACCTCCTAACAGATACAGAGGATAATGCATCAGAAAACGCCTTGCAAGCTGCAACAGGTTATACACTTCAAAGAATAGCATTCCTTCCGTGTCCTCCCAATAGGGATGGATCTGATATCACCAACCTGGCTAGGTTCTACTCTCAGACCTTTACAGAGGGCAAGTGGATATTGAGAAACACCAGAAAGGGAGCTGTTATTGATGCTTTACCCCAAATCCTTTGTTCCCTCCAGCTCCCACCAGGACCAGCCCAGCATCATAAAGCAGAGAGGAGCAGAAGCACCTGCCTGGAGGGGTAGGGTGTCTCCGCAGCCCCCAGCAGATGTGCCAAAGCCCAGTAAAGGTTCTGAGAGACAGGCCCATCTGCCACTCCTGCCTGACAGCTAAAAAATTCTTCCAGCACCGGAGTGTGTCACAACCTGTCAAAGATCAGTTTGATGTTTACAGTCCAGGGTGAGGAACAGGTCTGATGTGAAACAAGGCAGCCGCAAGGTTGTCTGAACCCTGCCAAGGCACGAGTCAGGGCTCCGAGAGGGTGAGAGAGGGGAGGGCAGCACATACTGGACCCTCTCTGTTTTGTCCTAAGTCCTCACCACATTATTTTTTTAGGAAGAGATGCTGAAAGGAAAACCAAACACAAATTGACAACATCAAATTTCAACCAAACTGTCAAGCAAGCATGGAGCATTCCAGGAACGCCAAGAAGTGGATTCCCAAACATGATGAGGTGGGAGGCACATGGCATCTCATCAGGGACCGTTAATTCTCTTCTGTAGGACCTTCTCGGGGACAGGGGTCAGGGTGAACAGGCTGTGACCCCTCCTCACGTGTCTCCCTAGCAGTTGAGCTGGTACCCTGCTCAGTACATTAAGGCTCTGCATGATATTTTATTTGAAAATGAGATTCTTCAGCTAGAAGCACAGACATAAATAAATATCATGAGTCACTGTGTTCTGAGCAAGATGGCCCAGCTAGAAGTATCAAGTCACCTCCCTAACACTACTAGGATGCCCTCCACGGGACCCCCTGTATTTTTATTATTTCACCACCAAATATTTGTGCACCAAACACTCTGGACAGGTACCAAAAGGCTAAAGGTTTTACATCCAGTTCCTTCTCTTAATAGGTTTACAAGGAGTCTGAGGAGAGGACATATTCTTCATCAGAAGATACACCCAGGAAGTGGGCCAGGCCTGTGTGTTCCAGAGCCAGGGTAGCCAGCACAGGCTTCCTAGGGGTAGTGGGGCCAGAGCAGTGCCTGCGAGACAGGAAATCATAAAGGAAGCAGAAAATAGAGAAGAGGCAGGAAGGGATGGCATCTGCAGAGGAATGCAGGCTTAGATGAGCAGAAGGATCTGGAGGCAATGAGTAGATGACCTGGGAGTGGAGGATTCCTGTAACAGAGTAAAAGGGATGGTGGGAGGAGAAGCAAAGAATAATTCTCAGTCTATTCAAAGACACAAATGGTCAAAAGAACCCAAAAGCAGTACATGTGTGACCTATCTGTGTATTAGAGTTCAGGTTGTACTGTTCAAGCTCCTCCTCCACTTCCACTAGGGATGGAGACAAGAGAAGGGAACTGGGGAAGGGACAGAAAAGTAAAGAGGGGCAAGTGTGAGGTTTGCATGAAGAGGCTCACTGATGTCCTTGCCTTTCCCTGCTTCAGCCCCATCCCATACAGGGCACATAGCCCAAGGCTGGACCCCACACCGAGACAGGAGATGGAACTGAGATAGAATCTGAGGCCAGAGTGGATCACGGCAGGAGGCGGGGCTGTGACTTGCACGGAGTGTCTGCAGGAGGGCTGGGGTGGAGTGGGAGAGGGAAGCAGGGACCCCGATGTTCCTGAGCCACAGCCCCTCCTCACACCCTGACTATGCCCCGCCAAGGCTGAAGCCTTGCAAGTCATGTCCACTCCTAGGGAAAAAAGCAATGCAGTCAAACCATCAAACAATCACCAAAAAAGCAAGCAAGACATTTCCTCTGTTCCTTTTTGGGGCCTCAAGAGGATGGGGCCTGGGACACAGAGACACAGGTTCACTGGCAGGAACACAGAAAGGAACCCGCAAAATGGCATTGTGGCCCCTGTCCATACTACTAATCCAGACTTAGATTTGCCCACATCTATATGGACCTCTGCATTCCGTCTACTCACCTGCACCTTCTCGCATGAGCAGACACGCACCAAGAAACACATATAGAAATGTGAGAGGATCCCCAACACCTATCCCCCAGACCTCAAGCACATACCCTCTGGCCTAGCATCTGATCTTCAAGCCTAACAAAATTGCAAGTAAGGAGGATAGGGTTGCCAGATAAGACACAAGACACCTAGTCAAATTAGAGTATCAGATAAGCAACAAGTCATGTTTTAGTCTAAGTATGTCCTAAATAATGCATGGGATATACTTATCCTTAAAAAAAAAAAAACACTAGATTTTTTGCTTGTCTAGAATTCTGATTTAACTTATATCCTGTATTCTTAGTGGCAGCCTTAGAAAGATGACAGGTGGAGGTGAGGGAGTAGGAGAGAGAAGATGAGGGGAGGGAAGGAAGAAATAGGCAGGCAGTAGCTTTGTTTGTAAAATAATAACAATAAAATAACATACCCAAACACTTTAGTGAGTTACAAAAACATCAGGGCAGATGAGCCATGTCTTCCCAAGGTCACCTCTTCCCAAAATGACCCAACAGGACATCTTTCTGGGTCAGGAACTGCTAAAGGGTGATAATGCAGCAGTCCCACAAGACACTCCTTTGCATATTTAATATTCAACATAATGATGCTCAAATCATTTAATACTCAGAATACTCTACAAAATGGTATTATGATTTCCATTGTACAGAGGTTCAGAAGAGTTAAGTGGTTTGCCCAAAGTCACCTATCTTTAAATGACATATCCAGGATTGTAAGCCTGACCAGACCCCAAACCTGCCTTCCCTCCAACACCCCATATCCAGAGCCCGAATGCCATCCTCAGCATCGGCCGAGGGAACATTCTGCAAGAATGGAACTGCTCTGAATCTGCACTCTCCAATATGGGAGGCTCAAACCCATGTAGCTACTGGGCACTAGAAGTGTGTGTGTCTAGGGAGATGGAGCAATGGAAGCCTTCATTTAATTTTCATTTCATTTCATTTTAAATAATGAAAAACTTAAAAAGCCACATGTAGCTTGTGGCTCCCGGAATGGAAAGCACAGATAATAGCTCCTCCCTGTCCAGGGAGCCAAGCTCCCCCGACCCCCTTTGCCTGTCCCTTTGGTTGCCCTGAAGCCTGGGCCTGGCATCCCCTATATAGGGAAAGGGTCCCAAGAAACACAAGATGCAGTTGTAATGTCCTTGGAGATCATCCTTTCCACCTCCTCACCTCCAAGATGGGGAATCTGAGAGCCAAGGAGCCAGAAGCCCCAGGATCATTTCAGGGACAGATCTAGTACTGGAGAGTGGGCTTGTCACTCCCACACCCCTGTTCTTTTCTGGCTTAGAATGGGAAAAGCAAAACTCAGTGGTTCCCAGCACAGGCTGGGCAGCCCTAGAAGTCCCTTCTGGGATCTGAGCCCCACCTCCAAACACCCACTGTTGTCTGAAAGGATATGAAAGGAGACTCATCTCAGAGACCAGAAGAGATAAGTCTATCCGATTAATGCAGAGAATTTGAGAGACAAAGTACTAAATGACAACATTAGCACAAAACCTTGCTGAGTGTGCTCCCCCCATTACCTCAGAATCATAATTACATCAGCCTTTCATATTACACACCCTAGTAATTATAGTCGGCTGATGGCTTCCCACTGAAATCAGATATTAACTTTTTATTATACCCTCTGAGAGCAGGTTGGAGATAATCAAAGCATCAAGGAAGCCTGGGGTGGTCCCTAGAAGGTCAGCAGCCCCAGTGACCTCCTTCAGGGGCAATCCAGCCCAGTCAATGCCCCACCCACCTAGGACCACGAGATACTCCTGTTACGGTTGTATCCTCTGTAACAGAATCCAGTGAGAAGTGAGGGGTCCTGAAATCCAGTCCAAACTCACTTGCTAAATTCTGCACCATGGAACAAGTCTTTCTCTAATCCATTCATAGGGTGCCCCACCTCCACTGCACACACTCCTCAAGGTCTGGGTCTAGCCACACCCTCAGGTCCTCAGCCCACTGGAGAAGAGACTTGTTCTCTGGAGAGCAACTGTGATGTAAAGGCATGACTTGTGTACTAGTCCTGTTTTTGGCAACTATGCATAGAGTGACCTTGGACCAGTCATATCCCATCTTTGAAGCTCGGTTACTCCTGTCTTGACAAGGAGGATGTCTGTTCTGCCATCCTCGTAGGGATGCTATAAAAATCAAATGAGATCATGGCTTTGAAAGTACTTTCTATTCTCGACATCCCACATGAACATCAGGCTTTATTAATTATTTGGCTAGCTCTCACCCCAGGGGTCTTTTTGGGAGGCTGAGCTGCCCATCCCCTGGTACACCAAGCTTGCCTGGCATTCATAGGTTGTCATGCTTTGGTCCTCAGCACTTCGCAGATCAGCAGATCCCACATGAGACTCTCGAGGACTACCACTGTTGGGGGAAATACACATTTATATGTTAATTCTTTAGACTTTTGAAAGCGTTTGTGCATACATTATCTCATTTGAACTTCACAGCCATTCAGTGATTTGTAGGGAAGGCACTCTCCTCACTTTGCAGAAAAGAAAACAAACTCAGGGGAGTGAAATGACTCCTGGAGCTGCATAAATTCAAATTTACACTTCTGTAGGAGACACAGGTAGAGGTGGGACTTTCTCTCTGGAATCACAGCGCTCATGAGGCTTCGGGTCCAGTAGACACTTAGGCATTAATACTTGATGAATAATGAGAAGATGAATGAGTGGATAAATGAGCAAACATCTCAAAGCTATCTAAAAGCCCCAAATCTGGATTCACACAGCAGGAGAGACAGGCACAAGTGAAGACCATTTTAAGAAGTCAAGGTTACCAGCCTGGCCAACATGATGAAACCCTGTCTCTCCTAAAAATACAAAAATTAGCCAGGTGTGGTGGTGGGTGCATGTAATTCCAGCTACTTGGGAGGCTAAGGCAGGACAATCACCTGAACCTGGGAGGTGGACGTTGCAGTGAGCCGAGATCACGCCATTGTACTCCATTCTGGGCAAAAGGAGCAAAACTCCATCTCAACAAAAGCAAACAAACAAACAAAAAAGTAAAATTGTGTTCTGATTATTTTTGACCTGTCAAACACCTGAGAGGTTGTATTTGTTTCATAGATTGGAAAACTCAAGTTCAGAGATGCAAAGTGAAAGGCCCAGTTTAACCTTGAGTGAGTAGGTATATTCAGATGCAACCACCATCTCCAAGTGGAAGCAAGTTGTGGGGCACCAACCCATGCAGTCTCATCTTGAGGTCTCCCTGAAGATTCCTGAACTCTGAATAAATAAGTAGAGTTTAGAGTTTCTATATCCCTGAGGAGGATGAGAATTGCCCAACAAAAAAAATCTGCAGACCTCTAAACATATCAAATTAAAATCTATCAACAGGGGCTGGGTTGAGAACTGAAGGTGAAAAAAAAATCCCAAGTCAGAGTGTGTGTAAAATATTTTCCCTAGAGGACTTAGTACAGAAATAGTTTTAATTAACTGTGCATTTCATTTAAGCTTAGCAGGCAAGTTATTGTACATTAAATAAATACCAGTTGGTTATTAAGAACGTATTTACTTCTGACTTAACAACTACAACAGGTTATAGATACAGATTTCTGTTAAAGCACAGTCTGGTACATTTGTTTGGAATAATCAATTGTTATTTACTCATGATATAATAATTGCCTTATTGAATCTGGAGAGGCTCTTCTCTTGGCAATTCACAGCAAAAAAATCTCATTTAGTGATTCTGTTTTTTTCTCCCAAAGAAGAAGGAGCAGGGAAGACAGAGATTCTAGAACCCAGGTCTCTGACTTAAGGGGCAAGTTGGCCCAGTGCAGATTTACCACAGCCTCCCCGTCTGGGAGATGTGGACATTGGACCAGGCAGAGAAGCCCAGGTAACTGAGTCTAAATAACAAACAATTGTTTAGTATAAGTATGTCCCATACAATGTTTGGGACATACTTATAACAGTTATTCGTGACCTATCTGAAACTCGAATTTTACTGAGCATCCTAGATTTTTGTTTGCTCAGTCTGTCAACTCTATTCTTGATGGGCCACAAAGGTATTGAGTGATATGTAGAAGGGTGGTATATGGACACCACCCTCACCCCTAGCTCAGTTCTCCATCTACAAGATGCCTTGAAGTGAGTGAAATGAGCTGGACAGACACCAACTTTTATGCCCAGATGCAGGGGGAGTCCCCTGGATCCTCTAAACAGATACCCCACTCAGCAGTAGCCATTACTTTGTATTCTCTGCTCAATCTCCTCTGTGGGTCACAGATCACATGGTCATTGATATGGTTTGGATCTGTGTTCCCACCCAAATCTCATGTTCAATTATAATCCTCAATATCGGAGGTGGGCTTAGTGGGAGGTGATTGGATCATGGGGATGGATCCTTCATGAGTGGCTTAGCACCATCCCCTTGGTGCTGGTCTCTTGAAATCTGGTTGTTTAAAAGTGTGTAGCACCTACCACAACTCTTCCTCCTACACTGACCATGGAAGACATGCCTGCTTCTCCTTGCCTTCTGCCATGATTGTAAGTTTCCTGGGCCTCCCCAGAAGCCAAGCCAAAGCCTCTATGCTTGCATACAGCCTGCAGAACCATGAACCAACTAAACCTCTTTTCCTTATAAATTATCCAGTGTCGAGTATTTCTTTATAGCAATGCAAGAATGGACTAATACAGTCATACAGTCATGAGGTTGTCCTCTGGCTAACAAATGAAGAAAGTGAGGGCCAGGAAGCCAAGTGACCTGAGCAAGATTACACAGCCAATTGCTGGAAGAGTTTGGTTTTATGGTCATCATTCATCATCATCATCATCATTTATGATCATCCACTAGTACTAGTATCAGGAAGTGTTAATCACACGTCAGGCCCTTTGCTTAGGAAACCATCACCATAACCCTATGAGAATGATATTGTATTGTTTCTATTTTTTTAATAGCTGAAATCAAAGTCTCAACTCAGAATCCACAGGTTCTCCCCATGACACCACGTTACTCTTTTCTCTTCAACTTGTTTTCTCTCTTTCTTCACTTCTTCTATCCTCATCTATAAAAAAGTCTACAGTATCCAACATCTACTAAAAGCCCAACACTGAGCCAGGTACTCTGGCGAACTGATAAAAAAAAATGCAAAATGGAAAAGATTGAGAGACAGCATTGCAGAGTGGCTAACAGCACAGAGCATGGAGCCCAACTGCCTGGATTTGAATCTTAACATCTGCACTCACAAACTGGTGAACCCAGACAAATTATGTAACCTTTTGGTGCCTTCCTTTTCTAATTAGTAAAATGATATGATATGATAATAGTGCTTAGAGTAGTGCCTGGCACATGGTAAGCACTGTATAAATATTTGCCATGGCTGCTAGCATAACAAAGTGCCTGAAATCTGAGAACTGAACAATTAGCAGAGCTCAGCAGAGGCTACAGAGCACAGAGCTAGATCCTGCTTTGTGGCTGGTAAGTGCCTTCCTTTCCTTTGCTATCTTGAAGCCATTGGAGAAATAGCCCAGGTCAGCAAAAGATGCTCTCAAACACTATGTATTCAACCTCAAATCCCATGTTAACCATAACATAAGGCCAATAAATATGACAATCCGGTTCTAGGATTTTTAGAAGAGTTTCACTTTCAAGTATTCTTTTACACTATGGTCAGAAATCACGTCAAAATATCAAATTTCCATCATTTATGAATCCGTAATACTTTAGCCTGTCTTCCCCAATCATAAGCAGCACATCAAACTGCTGTGAGACAGGACTCCCACTACCCAAATACCAAAAAGTTGGAAACATGATGACCACACAGGTAGCCATACTGTTATACATAGATATATCAGATCATATTAAGACACAAATTTATGTTAGGTCTGATATTAAATTGCAGTTACTGAAATAAATAGCCTGATATTTATTATATCAGATATGATTCCAAAATGATTGAAAGAGAGCTTCCAAAAATACAGAAAGTACAGGATGTATATAATTGGCCATCACAAAAGTAATTTGAATTTCTAAAAATTTAATTAAAAATAAGTAGAAGACCTTAAGACCAGTCATCAGAGGTAAAAATTAAAATAAAATAAAACTATTAAGTAAGTAATAAGCTATCAAAAGTTTCCATGACCAGATGCCTTTAGCAGTAAATTCTATTAGTCCTTTAAGGATTAGATAATTTCCATATTATAAACACTGATCCAGAGCATCGGTAAAGATGAAAAGCTAACTGAGTCATTTTATAAAGTTGGCATAAGTCTTGTACCAAAAACGAAAAAGATGAACAAAAATAGTAAACTATAAACTAATTTCACTTATGAATATAGATGCTAAGTCTCTAAGGAAAATAATAGCATATGGAATTCAATAGTACATTAAAAGAATGATCAACTGTTACCAAGAATGATTCATCCTAGCAAGGACAGGACATGATATTATTAGGAAGTCTATTAATACAAAATACCACATCACTTAGAAAAACTTAATCTCAATGGTGGCCACCAAAGTTATTCAATAACATTTTTTGGTAAAAACCATTTGGAAAAATAACAATGAAAGAGAATTTCCTAATAAAGACTATCAAGTTTAAACTAACTACCTATATTATACCTGCTCACTGTGAGCCTAACAGTTATCTACTGCCTCAATAATGCTGTGTAACAAGTCACTCCAAAGCTCAGTGGCTTAAATCAACCATAATTGGTTTAGCTTATGAGTCTGAAGGCCAGCTGAGTGGCTCTTCTAGTCTTGACTGAGCTCATGCTCATGAAGAAGGTTGACTGGTTTGGGGATTATGTCATTGGGTTTCAACTGGGTTGACTAGCATAACTCAACTCTGCCCCAATATCTCATCTTCCAACAGGGTGCCACAGGCATGTCTTTCTCATGGACATAGAAGAGTACACTGGTGAGCAAGACCACTTTTAAAGCCACTGTGTGCTTTATGTTTGCTACTGTCCCACTGGCCAAATCACAAGGCCAAGCTCAGAGTTAGAGCAGAAGAGCATTCCACAGTTACACAGCAAAGGGTGTAGTTCCAGGGAGGAATGGAGACTGAAGCCATTTTTCAGTCCATGACATTAGACTCAGAGCAACTCTATCAGCTCTACTGCACAATAATAGATTTTACATTAAAATTTTATTTTTTACATAAGTAAATAGTCTATGATCAAATAAGTTTGGTAGGTGCTAGGTGTAATAATAAATAATGTTAAACAGGTTTGTTTTCAATAGGACTTCTCAAGTTTGTATGTGTCATGAAGGTTTCCATGTGAAGATTATAGTCTTTCTCAAACCAGTTTGAACACAGAACCCCTTTGTTTTTTACAGAACATCTGGAAGGCTGAATGCTTACAGGACACACTTTGGGAAAAGTAAAAGATATAATTTTTTTTAATGGCATTCACAATAGCTGAAAAGAAAAGGAGAAAAATGCCATTATATACTCAGAATTAATCTTGATAATAAATAAGCAGGATTTACATAAGGAAAACAACAAAACTTCACTGAGACGTTTAAAATAAAAATTTAATTAAATAGAGACACATTATCTTCCTGAAAGAAAAGAATCAATATTGTAAAGAAAGCAATTCTTTCTAAATTGATTTACAGATTTAACATAACCCCAATGAAAATCTCAATGAAATAATAATACCCAAGTTTTGGCAGTGAAAACAGACATCTTCATACACTGCTGGTGAGAGTTTAAATTGGTGCAATCTTTTAAAAAAGCAATTTGGAGCCTTAAAATTGCTCATACCTGTTGACCCAGATTTAGAAATACACCCTAAGGAAATGATCAAATGTGAACAAAAATCCATTTACACAGATTTTCATTACAACACTGTTTAAAGGAGAAAAAGTTGGTAATAACCTAAATATCCACCAATAGCGGCATCACTAAATAGATTTTCAGGATTTTATTTAAGTGAGTATCATGCAATATTAAAACTCGTGATTCCAAAATTTAATCAGATATGAAAATGCTTACAAGGTAACCTGGGGAGGGAGGCAGAAGCAAGACATAAGTTGTATTCAATATGAGTCCAACCCTGTTACCCATAGGCCCCTAGAATAAAACCATGAGGAAATAAAACAAAATATTACTATTAATATTTCTGGATTACATCTATTTTAATTTTTATACTCCCTGACTTATATAATAAACATGTGTTATATTTATTTTTAAAGAATTATCCCAGTAAATGTTTCAAGGATAAAAAAATTAAATCATCTGAAAAAACAGTAAGTGGGATCAACTAAGATAATGTCAGAAAGGAAGATTGTTGGGGGGAAAGGGTTACACCAGAGGCAGAATTTATCCTACCAAATAAAAAAGAAGGTATAAAAACACTATGGTAGTAGCTCAAGAATTCATATATCAACTAGCAAAAGCCCTCCCCCCAAAAGGCTGTAAGTATAAAATATTAAAAATAATAAAAGCATCATAACCTACAGGAAGCATTGAATTTTCCAATAAAAGGTTTTAGAAAAATTTACCATTTGGGGGGGAAATAGTTCCTCATCACATACTCTACACAGACAAACTTTAAAGGATTTAAAGAGTTAAATTTAAAGCAACGAGACCACAAAAATTAAGTAACAATGTACATGACCAATTGAACTTAGAAAAGGTAGAACTTTTTAAAGCATAATCCATAGAAAAACCATCCAGAAAAGAGTGGCAGGGGCCGTGGTTTACTATTTAATAACTAAAAGATTCTAAACTTCAACATAATCAAATCAAATACAAAATTTTAGAAGGCATCACAGCTTAGGGGAAATATTTGCAACAAATAGAACTTAAAAAGATTCAATGAATTTTACATATGAAGGACCCTCACAGATCCCTCAGACAGCCAGCTCTTCATGGGGGCAGATGTCAGCAACTCTACTGCTTTCCTGTGTGCAATCTCCCCAAGCCTCAGTTTTCTCACCTGTCAAAATGAGCATAACCATCCAAGAGAGTTGTGAGAATTACATGAGATAAATCTATAAGCTGTTTTAGGCACACATCTGGCATTTAGTGAGTACTCAATACATGTTAACTAAAAGCACTTCTATGAATTTGATAAATGTCAATCTAGTATCCACTATGAGATGGGGACTGTGCTAGGCACTAGGGATAAACTACAATGGAGTAGGCACAGTGGGTCATAGCAGGGTAATCCACTCATTCTCATCTCCAGTGTGCATAAAAGTCTTCTAGAGGTGGTGGTTTTAAGTGAAGTCTAAAAGATGAAATGTCAGCTAGGCAAGGGGACAGAAGAGTAACTGAGGTAGAGAAGACAGCCTATGTGAATACTGGGAGATGAAATGGCACAGAGGAGATTCTTATATCACACAAGTGCTCCTCATCGCAGTAGAGAAAGCTTAAGGTGGAGAGTTGAGAAAGAGGAAGCTAGAGGAGTTAACAGGGTCTCCAGGGGCTGGGTTAGGAAGCTTGGACTTACTTTGAGGGTGACAGGAAGCCCTTTTTAATGGTCTTAACTATGGATGTTTTAAGGGTTTTAAAAAAGGTTTTTAAGTAGGGATGTGACCTGTACTCTGAAACGAACACTCTAGTTGTAAATGTGGAGAATGAATTAGAAAAAGCCAAGATCAAAGGCAGAGAGACCTCTGAGGAGCTGATGCCTAGAAAGGACGATGGTGGCTGAGCCAGGACAGGGGCCAGGAGGATGAAGCAATATAGACAGATTTGAGGGATTTTTAGGAGACAAAATGAACAGACATGGTGACTGATTGAATGCAGGAACCAAGCGGCAAGGATTAGTTAAGGTTGACACTTGGAAATCCCAAAGCTTTCAGAACACGAGTGTAACGACGGACAAAAATGGCAAAGGTCAGAAAGACACAGTTCAAAAAAAAACCAGAAATAGCAGAGTCAAAATAGACATTTGAGAAATATTTGATATCAGTTTTAATGAAAGATATGTAAATTTCTAAGGAATATAATTCATCATCAATCAAATTGTATGTATTAAATGTACATTCAGAAATATGTAAATTACTTTTAGGCTCAGTTTTATGCTATCTGGACACACTGGTGAATGAGTGATCATTTATCAGTTTATGTTTATTCTACTGGATGGATTTAACCAATAAGTCTTTTGTTCCCTTTTAGCTTTTTTAACTGATACATTAATAATTGTACATATTTATGAGGTACGTGGGATATTTTGATACCCACATACAATATATAACAATCAAATAAGAGTAATTAGGATATCCATCACCTGAAACACTTATCATTTCTTTGCACTGGTAATATTCCAAATATTCTCTTCTAGCTATTTTGAAATATACAGTAAGTTATTGTTAACTATCATCACCCCACTGTGCTATCAAACACTACAATTTATTCCTTCTATTTTTGTGCCCATTAGCCAACACCTCTTCATTCCCTCCACCCCACTACCCTTCTCAGCCTCTGATAGCCATCATTCTACTCTTTGCCTTCATGAAATCAACTTGTTAAGCTTCTATATATGAGTGAAAACATGCAGTATTTGCCTTTCTATGCCTGGCATATTGCATTTAACATGATGTCTACCCATGTTGCTACAAATGATGGAAGTTTCATTTTTATAGCTGAATAATATTCCATTATGTATATATACCATATTTTATCTATTTATTTGTTGATGAACACTAACTTTGCTTCCCTATCTCATCTAATGTGAATAGTGCTGCAATAAACACAGAAGTGCAGATAATATACTAATTTCCTTTCTTTTGGATATATGCCCCCTGGTGGGATTGCTGGATTATATGATAGGTCTATGTTTAGGTTTTTGAGAATACTCCATACTGTTTTTTATAGTGGCTGTACTAATTTACATTCTCAACTGTAGTGTATTAGTGTTCTCCTTTCTCCATTAGCATTTGTTATTTTTTGTCTTCTTAATAGCAATTTTAACTGGGGTAAGATGATATCTCAGTGTGGTTTTAATTTGTGCAATGTGGTTTTAATTTGCCCTTCATACGAGTGATGTTGAACATTTTTTTATACACCTGTTAGCCATATGTATGCTTTTTTTTGAGAAATTTCTATTTAGATCATTTGCCCATTTTCAATTGGATTATTTGGGTGTTATTTATTTGTTGTTTTGCTATTTTATTATTTGAGTTCCTCATCTATTCTGGTTATTAATCCCTTTGCAGATGAATAGTTGGCAAATATTTTCTCCCATTTTGTACGTTATCTTTTCACTCTGTTGACTGTTTCCTTTGCTGTGCAGAAGCTTAGTTTACTATAATTTCATTTATTTATTTTTATTCTTGTTGTTTGGGCTTTTGAGGTCTCACCCAAAATATCTTTGCCCAGGTCAATGTCCTAAAGCATTTCTCCAATGTTTTCTTACAGTAGTTTTAGAATTTCAGGTCTTACATTTAAGTCTTTAATCTGTTTCAATTTGATTTTGTAAATGTTGAAAAACAGGAGCCTAGTTTCATTCTTCTGCATATGGATATCCAGTTTTCCCAGCACCATTTATGGAAGGCACTATCCTTTCCCCAATGTATGTTTTTGGCACCTTTGTTGAAAATGAGCTGTCTGTACATGTGTAGATTCATTTCTAGGTTATCTACTCTGTTGCATTGATTTATATCTCCGTTTATATGCCAGTGTCATGCTGTTTTGTTTACTAGAGTTTTGTAGTCTGGTAGTGTGATACCTCTAGCTTTGTTCTTTTTGCTCAGGATTGCTTTGGCTATTTGAAGTCTTTTGTGCTTCCATTCAAATTTTAGGATTTTTTTTTTCTATTTCTGTGAAGAATGTCTCTGGTATTTTCATAAGCTTTGGATTGAATCTGTAGATTTCGGGTAGTATGGAAATTTTAACAATATTAATTCTCCCAATCCGTAAGCATGGACTCAATTTTTTTACACTCCTCAATTTCTCTCATCGGTGTTTTATAATTTTTATTGTAGATATCTTTCACTTCTTGGGTGAATTTCTAGTTTTTTTTTTTAGCTATTATAAATAGGGTTGCTGTCTTGATTTCTTTTTTAGATTGTTCACTGTTCTCGTTTCCTAGCTGTTTTATAGATATTTTCTTTCTTTTTCCCTCCTTACTGCCTTCCTTTGTAGTTAAGTGATATTCCCTAGTAATATCTTTTTGATTCTTTGCTATTTATTTTTGGTATATCTATTTTAGGTTTTTGCTTTGTGGTTATCATCAGGTTTACATAGAACATCCTATCATTATAACAGTTTATTTTAAATTGACAATGACCTAACTTTGATCTCAAATAAAAATCAGTAACAAAAACAAACTCTGCACTTTAACAACCCCCCTCCAACATTTTGACTTACTAATGTTTCAATTAACACCTTTTTTGTTGCTTATCTCTTAACCAATTGTTGTAGTTGTTATTGATTTCAACAGTTTTGTCTTTTAGTCTTCCTACTTGAAATATAAGCGGCTTACTATGGCCAGTGAGATGGCTCATGCCTGTAATCCCAGCACTTTGGGAGGCCAAGGCAGGCAGATCACCTGAGGTCAGGGGTTCAAGACCAGCCTGGGCAACATGGAGAAACCCCATCTCTACTAAAAAATACAAAAATTAGCTGGGCATGGTGGTATACACCTATAATCCCAACTACTCAGGAGGCTGAGGCATGATAATCACTTGAACTTGGGAGGCAGATGTTGCAGTGAGCCAAGACTGTGCCACTGCACTCCAGCCTGGGCACCATAGTGAGACTCTGTCTTAAAAAAAATAAATAAATTAATTAATTAATTAAAAAAAAACAGGTTTACTTACTCCAATTACAGTATTAGAATATTCCAAATTTTTCTGTTTTATTTCTTTTACCCTTGAGTTTCATATCTTCTAATGTTTTCTTGTTACATGTTGTTATTGTTATTACACTAATTTCTTTCAGACTTAAGGACTCCCTTTAACATTTCTTTTAAGGTAGGTCTGGTGTTGATTAATTCCCTTAGCATTTTTGGGAGGTGTTGGTGGTGGGGGTTCTGGGAAAATATCCTGTTGAAGGATAGCTTTGCTAAATACAATATTCTGGGCTGACAAATTCTATTCCCCCAACCCCCATCCCCCCTGTAAGCACTTTGCTTTCTCCTGGCCTGCAGGATTTCTGCTGAGAAATCCACTAAAAGCCATATTGGCATATTGGGGCACCATTAAATGTGATATGTCTCTTTTCTCTTGCTACTTTGAGTATTCTTTGTCTTTGATTTCTGCTAATTTATGATGTACTTTAGAGATTTCCTTTTTGGGTGGAATTTGATTGGTGACTTCTCAGCTTCCTGTACCTGGCTACTGTCATTTTTCTCCAGATTTGGGAGATTTCCAGCCATTGTTTTTCTTAAATATGCTTTGTAGGCCTTTTTCTCTCTTGATTCCTTCAGGAATTTCTATTATGTGAAGGTTAGTTTGCTTGATCATGTCCCGTAATTCTCATAGGCCTTCTTTACCCTTTCTCACTCATTTTTCTTTTTGCTCTTCTACTTGAGTAATTTCATTGTAAGTTCTGTCTTCAAGCTTGGTAATTCTTTCCTGTATTTGATCAAGGCTGTTAAAACTTTTTCATAAATTTTGTAGTTCAGTTATTTTATTTTTTATTTCTAGGATTTCTATTTGTATTTTTCAACTTTCTATTTCTTTGACAAATTTCTCATTTTGTTCCTGTATTGTTCCGTAAATTTTATTTAGTTTCCATCAATATTTTCTTGTGATTTCCTGAACTTCTTTAAGAGAATTATTCTAAATTCTCTGTTTGACATTTCACAGATCTTCAATTCTTCTGGGTCTATTGTTAAAGCTTTGTTTGTTTCCTTTGGTAGTGTTGTATTTCCCTGAGTTTTCACAATCCTTTTGTCTTTACATTGATGCCTGTGCATTTGACAACAGAGCCACTTCTTCCAGTTTTTCAGGTTTTTGATGGTGTTTTACTTATACTACTTTGCATTATAACTTAAACACTGGCCTGTAGTTTCTGGCTATTCTAGGAAGGACTATAGTCAGCACCACAACTAAAACATTGCACTGGAACTAATTCATTGCCCTGCTATTGTTTCCTGGTCTGGGTAAAATTTATAGTGAGCACTGGAAGTTAAATGTTGCCCTGGAGTATATTGCTCCCCTGCCATTGTTTTTCATTTGGAGAAGACTTGATCAGGCATCAGATCCTAATCCTGACCTTTTAGTTGTTTCTGGACCAAGGCAAGGCTCCACCTAAGTACTTGGGCTTTGTGAAGAACTGAGCCAGGAATTTTAGTTTTCCCATGGACTCTGTCCCCTGCAACAATTTGATGCTGGACAGTCTCTTCTACATGGTGGCCCCACTGACTGGAATGCAAAATAGCCACCAAGATCTGCACACCAGTTTCTATAATTAGTGCTCTGCTCTTTGACCCCAATTCATTCCATATGGGTCAGCCCTTCTGGCACTATCAGCATTTCTCGCAGGATGGGACTGAAGTGAGCTTTCTGCAAACATTCCCAGATTTTTAGCGAGATTAAATGTCCACCGGCAATTCCCTCCTTTCACCTCAGAAACTGTTGGTTTAGGGAAATTCTCTATTAGTGGCATTATGCTGGCTTTGGGGAGAGAATGTGCACTAGTCTGAAACGACTGTTTCTCTTAGCTGTTGTGGCTTCTCTTTTTTCTGTGGTCCCAGTGGGTTTCTCCACTTTTCCCCCCAAGTTCTGGTAAACTTATGATGCTATTCTTGTCTTTGAATATTTTCTTTGTATTTTTGTGAAGGGAGTGATACCAAGGAATCTTCTATTCTGCCATCTTTCTGATGCCACTCCTCCAGAATCTCTCTCAACTAACAAGTCTTGATTGACCACTCACTATGTACAGGCACCATGGCAAGTGCTAGAGATGCAAGTCAAATGAGTCCTCTTCTTCCCCTCAGTAAAATACAGACACATGCATATTTATCATGGTAGTTATTACTCTAAATTCTGAAGATATGAGCATTAAAAAATCTATGCTTTTCCTAAAACACAGCAACAAAAAAAACAAACCAATTACATATGGACATGCAGAATAGGATAATAGATATTAAGGACTACAAAAGGTACTAAGACTACAAAAGATAGTCCTTTGTAGTCTTCAATGTCTATTATTCAAGGAGGGCGGAAGGGGTGTGAGGGTTAAAAAATTACCTATTGGGTGCAATTTCACTATTCAAGTGATGCGTGCACTAAAAGCTTGGAGTTTATGACACAACATTGTATGTAATAAATCTGCACTTGTACCCACCCCCTAAATATACAAATTTAAAAAAAAAAATGGGCAAAGGACTTGAAATAGATATTTCTCCAAAGATGATCTCCAAACCAACAAATCACTGGTTACATGGCAGTGTTATTAAGCGGTTTTTTAGCATAGGCACTACAAGAAGACAAAAGAGTAACAAGTAAATTAGACTTGAGGGAAGGGAAGAAGTATCAGAAGAAATGACACGGAAGCCAAGGTTCTTTTGGGTTATAGGATAAATATGAAGAAGTGGACGTTAACATTCTACCATAGCAACTCAGGAATAAATATAAAAACAAGTGTTTCTGCTAAAATCTCCAGTCTTCTCCAATTGGACAAGTCAAGATTGTGCTCACAGAAAGATTTCTCCTTAAGGGCATGCAGGGGTGTAGGTGTACTGCCGTCCAGTGGCAAGATAGAAGGCACAGACTAATTGTTTTTCATATCCTTCTTCTAAGCCACTACTGAGAAGATTTGAGGGATTTGGGGGAAAGGAAATGTCACAAAATAAATCAAAGATGGTGACCATGAGAAATGGACAGAAGTTTTGTTTAACCTCCTAAGAAGAGAAACTGCCTTTATTACGTAAGTATTTTTCTAAGAAGCACTAATTTGTAACTATATGGCTGTCTCCTTTTTTTCCTTTCCCAACCCCATTATTGATGAACACAAGGCTTAACTTAAGTACCAAGAGAAGCCAAGTAGACTGAATTGGTCCATGGCACATTCATCCAACTAAGTGGTAGAATCCAAAATTCACCTCTTTGTCTTTTACGCAATCTCAGTTTAAATATAGAATTGTATTTTACCCATCAGTATTAATTTCCAACTCTAGCTATTGGTCATTACTTACATCAAATCTTAGAATAAGATCATTGGATGAAAGCAACCCAGGACATATTTATTCAACAAATATTTTTTTCACGGTTGTTGTTATTCTATGTTCTGAAGATATCAACATGAAGAGACCTGTTCTCTTCCTACAACTCAACAACAAAAAACAACCTAATTTTAAAAATTGGCAAAGGACTTGAAATAGACATTTCCTCAAAGAAGATATATAAATGACCAACAAGCACATGAAAAGATGTTCACCATCACTAATCATTAGGGAAATACAAATCAAAACCACAATGAGATACCATCTCAAACCCATTAGGATGGCTACTTTCAAAAAACGAACCCAAAAGTAAGTGTGGACAAGGACGTGGAGAAATTGGAGCCCTCATGCACTGTTGGCAAGACTGTAAAATGATGCAGCCCTTATAGAAAAGTGTGGTAATCCCTCAAAAAATTAAGAGCAGAATTATATGATTCAGCAATTTCACTTCTGGATGGATATACATCCACAAGAATTGAAAGCAGGTCATGATGAGATATTTACACACCTATGTTCATAGTAGCATTATTCACAAAAGCCAAAGGTGGAAGCAACCCAAATGTCCATTGACAAGTGAATAAAGTGCAGTGCATACATACAATGGATTATTCAGCCTTAAAAAGGAAAGAAATTATGATACATACTACAGCACAGATGGACTCTGGGGACATTATGCTAAGTTAAATAAAAAGACTAATGCTGTATGATTCCACTTACATGAGGTACCTGGAGGAGTCAAATTCATCCAGACAGAAAGTAAAACGATTGCTGCCAGGGGCTGGGTGGAGGGGAGAATGGGAAATTTGTGTTTAATAAGTACAGAGTTTAATTCGGGATGGTGACAAGAGTCCTGGAGATTAAGTATGTTCACATTGTTATGTGAATATTCATATAGCATTGTTTATATTCATATTGTCATGTGAATATACTTAACTCTAGTAAACTGTATACTTAAAAATGGTAAAGATGGTAAAATTTGTGTCATGTGAATGCTACTGCAATTAAAAAGAGAAGGACCTGTTCTCCATCTTCAGACTGCTCACGTTTTTGTACTAGTGAGGTGCCTTACCACTCCTCAGTCTAAGGCTTTCCACTGCTATTCTGTTTAGGTACTTCGTCCCCATATAGTTGGCATGTCTTCTGTGTGGACGTGGCTTTTCTGCTTTCTCTATAATGTGCTAGTCTAAAACTTCTTTAATTTGCAAGCCAGAAACCAGAGGCTTAGTGAATGAGACTTGTTCAGTGTCAGAAAACTACTGCAGAGCCCAGGAAGATCTTGATGTATCCCACTGGCTCACTTGAAGTCACCCTTCTTTTTCTTCTGAAAGAAACTTTTGGTTACACTGTCCCCAGAACTCTCAGAAGGTCATCAGCTCAAACAAACACACTGGCAGTTAGTGCCAGGCAAAATGGGGTACCCTTTCTCCAGGTTCAAGCTCATCAGGATCCTCCTTCTGGCTGTTGAGACAAAGCAGGTGGTCTCTAGAAGGAGTGTCTCATTTCCCAGTGCCTCCAACCCTCTCCTCTCAAATGGAATTAAAGAGCCCTCTTGGTAGTGAGACCCTGCCCCAGCCATTATATCAGAGGATAGCAGGCTCAGAAGACAGCAGCCTTCTTTGCATGAGTCTTCACATCTACCTTGACCATATCATTCAGAAGGACTCAGAGCTGCTGAGGCTCAAAGTTAGAAATGGAGATGGGTTTTCTGCCTGCTTTTGATCCTGACATCCAGAAGTGATCTACCCTTACAGGACTTGAGTGCCATGGTAATTCATGCAGGAAAGGTGGAAAAGGCGAGAGGAGAGAGAGAACACACCAGCTTTGGAAATGAACTGGTAATTTAAAAGTCTGCGTCATCTCCATCAGCCTCTCTGGGAGTTTCCTAAATGACTACAACAATAAGAGGATGGAAAGCAGTGGGTTATTCAGCCCACAGCCTCTCTGGCCAGGCTAACTCTCACTGCCTAGTGTCATTTCTCTCTGCCTTATGCCCTGATGTTTGGAATCCAGCCAGAGTCAGGCTTATAGGTACTTTGTAGGTCACTTCGATAATGCTATTTTCAGATTCAATAATAGAAATAGCTCATACAAGCTTCTCACAGTTATTCCTGCTCTTTTTATGGATGGCACCACAACATGGTTCGGAAGAAAGAGAAAATAATCCTGGATCAGGTCAGGGTCCTGGATCTGTAGTATGACGTGTTGGCTCACAGGCTTTATGCAAGTTACTCAGCCTCTTGAAGATGTAGTATGTGTATTATAAAATGGTACATTGCAGTATCTGCTTCAAAGGATTGTTGTAGCAATCAAATAAAACAATCTATAAATAAACTATTCACTGCTATATAAACAGAAGTGAAAACATGTAGTCCTCATGCAAAATCCAGTCTGCTCCATTCCTTGCTCAGCTTGTACACTTTTAAATCATTGGAATGACTTCAGACAAGGTTGGACTCTCCAGATACCACAGTCTCCACTTCTCCATATTGTCTCACATCTAGCCTACTTTTTACTCATAATGTTGTCTTGAAAGTCTGCATCTGAGACCCCAATAAGGTACTCTAAAGATAAGCAGAATACACCATTGCAGATGAGGCATAGGACCTATAGTCTGGCAGATCCAGAAATGTGACTTTGCAGGCACATCAAGAAAGGGGCTTTAATCAGAGGCAGCCTCAGACTCACTGGGCTGATAACAGCAATGTCAAAAACCAGAGTGTCCAATTATGAATTTGCAATGACAAATAAAATGGTCCTGAAGATTAGAATCCCTTGTCCCTACCTTTATATTGACAATATGCTACAAGCAAAGCATCACTACAGTTAGAAGGTTCCTTGACCTATATAACACTGGCACTAAAATAAGTAAATCAATAAAGCAGTGGTACATGCTAGGAAGTCCAGAAATAGAATTTAGCATACATAGGAATTTAGTATCCAGTAAAGGTGGCATTTCCAACCAGTGAGAAGGTGATGGATTTATTTTGTAAATGCAGTTAATTTGTTAGCTGTTTGTGAAAATACAGTTACTTTATATTGTGCTCTTCACACTATAAACCAATATAAGCTCCAAATGGATAAAAGCACTGAAATTTTTTATTAAAAACAACGTAGAAAACCTAGAAGAAAATATAAATGAATACTTATCCGCTGTCATGTAGAAAAGACATTCCTAAGCATAAAAGGAAAGGAAGAAACTCTAAAAGAAAAAAATTGTAAGTTTACTACATAAACATTTAAATACTTCTAAAGATCTGAAGATGCCACAAATAAAATTAAGAGGAAACAGGCCAAAAAAAAAAAAGGCCAGGAGCAGTGGCTCATGCCTGATGCCTGTAATCCCTGCACTTAGGGGAGGCCGAGGCAGGCTGACCACTTGAGGCCCGGAGTTCGAGACCAGCCTGGCCAACATGGCGAAACCCCATCTCTACTGAAAAAAAGAAACACAAAAATTAGCCAGGTCTATACCTGTAATCCCAGCTACTCAGGAGGCTGAGGCAGGAGAATCGCTTGAACCTGAGAGGCGGAGGTTTCAGTGAGCTGATAGCATGTCACTACACTCTAGCCTGGGTGATGGAGTGAGACTCTGTCTCAAAATAAAATAAAATAAAATAAAAAATAAGAAAATCAGCAACCTGGGGCCAGGCATACAGTGATAAACAAAACACATGGGACCTACACCTTCACAGAATTTTCAACCCCATGGACAACAGACATTAAAATCAAGACCACCTTCAAATAAATCATTAGACATAGAGATAAGTCCCTCTGAAGCCAAAAAATTGAAAGTCATACCAGGGAGCTCTCCAGTTAATAGTCAAGGAAGGTCTCTCTGAATGTGTTATTTGTTCTGGGGACTAGGAAGATGAGTAGGAGTGAGGACAAGCGTGGGGAGTAAGGACCAAAGCCAAGAGAAGACCGCTGTGGCATGTGGCGGCAGCAGCCAGAAGGACAGTGGAGCACAGGGTTGAAGTGGGAAAATTGCAGGAGGAATGACCGGACAGGTAAGCAGGGCTATGTACGCTGACTTAAAATTTCATACTTTTAACTGAGTCTTTGAATGGTTCTTATAAATCACTAAGACAAGAACTATACTCCAATAGGCAAGAGGGCAAAGTGGGCAATTCACACAACAGGAAATGCCAATAAATTTTTAAGAGACCAAAAGTCATTAAGGTAGAAGGTTGACCAGGGCTGAGAAAACAGAAAGGGATGGCCAATGGGTTGAAGCCATGTTTTTGGGGTGATGGAAATGTTTTAAAAACTGGATCCTTGTGATGGTTGCATAACTGTAAATTTATTATGAAATAATTGAATTGCACATTTAAAATGTGTGTATTTTATGGTATGTAAATTATACCTCCATGAAGCTATTTTTCAAAATTATTGTTCAACCTCTCTAGAATCAAATAAATGCAAATTAAAATACAATATAATTTATGTTTCAAATTTGTACACAATTTAAGGAATAACAATATTCAGTGTTGGTAAAATGGAAAATGGGCATTTATATAGAATTCTAATAAATTTGACAATAACTATAAAAGCCTTATTACTTGATCACATACCTTGGAATTTAATATGATAACCACAAATCTATAAAATATTTTTGTATGACAATGTTTATCACATAAATATTTGTGAAATAAAAAAAAACAGAAAAAGTATAATGTTGAGCAGTAGATGATTATTTAAACAGGAAATGGTACAACCCTTTTTAAGAATATGCTATAGAAGAATGCATAGAGGCCAGGCATGGTGGCTTATGCCTGTAATCCCAGCACTTTGGGAGGCCAAATCAGGCAGATCACTTAAGGCTACGTGTTCTAGACCAGCCTGGTTAGCATGGTGAAACCCACCTCTACCAAAAATACAAAAGTTAGCCAGGCATGGTAGCACACAACTGTAATTCCAGCTACTTGGGAGGCTGAGGCAGGTGAACAACTTGAACCCGGGAGTTGGAGCTAGTAGTGAGCCGAGATCGCACCACTGCTTTCCAGCCAGGGCAACAGCATGAGACTCCATTTAAAAAGAAGAAGAAAAAAGAAGAAGGAAGAAGAAAGAAGAAAGAACAATAAGAAGAATGCATAGTTACATGAAGAAGAGGTGATACATTAAGTCAAAAATTACAAAACAGCATAGTATGACAGTATGATCCCTATATGGGGAAATCAGACATACTTCTACAGAAAAAGTCTTAAAGGGAAGGAATCTAGGTATCAGTGTTAGGTATCAATTAGCTGTTACCACAAAATGCTGTTTAACAGAACATCCCAAAGCCTATAAGAAACACTTGTTTTTTGTGCGTTATTAGGATGTCTCTCCTGAGGGAAGCGAGGCAATAGGGCTGCAGGGGAGGTCCTGGTCCACATGTCTCTCCAGTGCCTATGCTATCCAGGCATCTTTTATCATGGCAGAAGCATAAGAAGGCAAGCCCAACTACAGGAGCACATCTCTAGCCTCTGCATGCATCACTTCTGCCCACATTCCACGAGGCCAAAGCAAGTCACAGAGCCAAAGCCCAAGGCAAGGGGTAAGGAGATGCACTTGCCAGTCAGGGGAGACACTGCAAGTTATTGGGGGCCCAAGAATGGGGAACAATAATGCATTCTACACAATATCAAAAGCTTAAATGTGATTATTTCAGAGTGAAGGAGACGTGTTGCTTTGTTTTGTTTACTTTTACATATTGCATTACTCAGCTCTTTTCTAGGTTTATTTCCTGCTCATGTTATACTCGTCTATGGGACAACAGTGGCTCTATCTCACAGGTCCTTCTACACTCAATAAAAGAACTTCTCCCAAGTGAGGCAGGCCATTCTAAAGCAGTGGAAAAACAACAATGACAGAAATTGGAAAGGTTTTTAAAGCCTCTACTGGACAGCTGAATGTCACTTCCAGTCACATTCCATTGGCCAAAAACCTCACAGAGCAAGCCTGGCATGATCAGTCAAAGAGAGGATCACACACCTGTAGTAGGTAGGGGACTGCAATTCACATAGCAGTGGATGGGAGTGAAAAGGCCATGAATAGTGAAAATAGTAGTATCATCTACATACTTACTAGCATTTCCAGCTTTTCTATAATGGCCACGAGTGGTTTTATTTTTATCTAATTATTTCTTTCTTTCTATTAGAAGCTAGATATGAACAGAAAATTTACTTTTTCAAATTTCCTTGCCATTTTTAAGGTTTTATCACACATGCTTTTATTTCATGCATGCCTTAGAAGGCATTAGCCCCTGCCCTCTTCTCTCCATCTCCCTCATTGCTCAGTCACCAGAACCCAACATCTTCAACAGTTATAGCATTCAGTTACTATTAGGTTGGTGAAAAAGCAATTGTGGTTTTTGCCATTACTTTTGTCTCCACTCCTCTAAGTTGCGTGCATATCTAACTACTTCTTGAGTTTTACCAATTCTAGGCTGTCTCTCGACTTGTGGTATGAAAGGTAAGACATGAGTTTGCTCTCATCTCCACAAGCTCACCACATACACACATTCCTAACTAGTCCCCATGTACCCCCACTGGAGATGTACTGTGATTGGTTGGCATATTCATCTTCACCCGGTGTACATTACTATTATCACCATACAGACACTGGGCATGGCTAGGCCTCAGGGTACACTGTGAATCTTTTCCTTCTCAGCACTATTCCATTCTGTCTCAATTTTTGTTTTTGTTTCGCTTTACCTTTTTCGTTTGTTCATCTCTGTGTATTTATCACAATTTCAACCCCAACCATCTGCCCAATGTCTAAATCTCCTCTCAATATAGTTGGACCCATCAAACATTCCAGCAGTTTCATTTTCTTAAAGAACTCTCTCTCTCTCTCTCAGAGCCCTGTGAGCTACTCCAATCTGGCTTACTTGCCTTTGATGCATCCTAGTATCTCCCTTCACTATCATCCTGGCATTTGTCTATCTTCGGTGTAGAAATTCCTGTTTCCTATAACTCATGTCTTCCTCTCTGTTAGTTTACTGTCTCAGTTTGGCAGAGCAAATTTCCCAATAGTTTCCTAAGAAAAGGTGCCTTAGGGGTAAATCTTTTGAAACATTTCACGTTTTTATTCTCTCCATACATGTAATTGATAAATTTGTATCAATGCTATTGATACAGCATTCCAGGTTACAAATCATTTTGCTTAAAAAATTTGAGTAGTCCTAAATTTCTGGTGTTGCTGTTGTAGTCAGAAGTCATTCTGTTTGCTTATCCTGTGTAGGCAATCTACATTTTTTCCCCTCCTGGAAACTTGTAAGATGAACCTTCAGTTCCAGTGTTCTAAAATTTCCTAAAAAGATGTGCCATGATGTGAGTCTGTTATCACTCATTGTTTGAATCTTCACTGGCTCTTCTCATCTGCAAGTGCATGTCTTTCAAATACAGAAAATTTTCTTAAATTATTTTTTGATGATTTCCTCTCTTCTATTTCCTCTCTTCACTCATTATGGAACTATGATTCAGTTATTAGTCTTTCAGGACAAGCTGTCTCATTTTTAATGTTTTCACCCCTGCTTTTCATCCTCTTCACTTTTGGCTCTACTTTCTCTGAGAATACCTTAACTTTATCTCCCAGCCGTCATACTTTTAATTTCTTAAAAAAAAAAAAAAAAAAAAATCTTGTTCTCTGAATATTCCTTTTTAAAATATGATGTTCTCGTTTCAGGATTGCACTATATTCTCTTATTTCCCTAAAGATATTTGGATGATTTTACTTTTTGTATTCTCTCTGTAGTCTCTGTTCCATCAAGTTACCTTTTTCTATTTCTTTATTCTGGTGTTGAACTTTCTAGATGGAAGCTTTCCTCAGATCTATCTCTAACTTTCCTTGTCATCTCCTTATCTTTAAGACTGGGTGTCTGAGAGCATTGGGTATGTGGATGAGTCTTGTGGACTATCACACTGGAGTAATCTGGTTGGCCTGTTACATTGGAAAACCCCCAATTTGGTAACATTATATCATCGTACCTGAACTGGTGCAATCTCTAGAGAAGGTTTTTCTAATCTCTTGATTGAAAGATAAAAATAGGGTGGGCGAGGTGGCTCACACCTGTAATCCCAGTACTTTGGGAGGCTAAGGCAGGCAGATCACTTGAGGCCAGGTGTTCGAGACCAGCCTGGCCAATATGATGAAACCCCTTCTGTACTTAAAAAAAAAGTTAGCTGGATGTGATGGCACATGCCTGCAATCCCAACTACTGGGAAGGTTGAGGCATGAGAATCACTTCAACCTGGGAGGTGGAGGCTGCAGTGGGTTGAACACCACTGAACTCCAGCCTGGGTGACAAAGCAAAACTCTGACTCAAAAAAAAAAAAAAGAAAAAAAAAAAGATAAAAATACAGCTGACAGTGTACTACTGGAAACCAAGTAGAAAAGCAGGCTAAGGGTAGGGGTCTCACCTGATGCCTCTATTTTCAGCAGTGCCCATACCATCAGCTGTGCTTGGATAGTTCCAAATACCATGATCATCTGCTTTATCCTTCTAGGAATAAACCTCTGGTGTTCAGCAGAGGTGAGGGATTCACAAAGCTGGACAGAGTGGGAAAGGGGATTTGGAATCTAAATACTTACAGACTTGAAACCAGTCCTCCTAATAGTAGGCTTTCTCTCCACCCCTTGTTACAGGGCGTGCCTGCTGCAGCCAATTCTTAAATCATTTGAGGCTTTAAAAACATAAAGCTAGCTGCTCTCCATTTTCTCACTGCCTCCGTAGTATTCTAGTTTCCTGTGCCTGGTAATATAGTATTAATCTATATGCTTTCCACCTTCAAATGTTTGTTTCTGTTATGTCCTCACTCATTCTTGTTCTTCTTTATGCCTTTTTGAAAAATCCCTTTACTGTGAATTTAGTAGAGTTTCCTAAGGAAGCAAAATGAGATGCATGTGTTTAATTTCCCATTGTTACCCGCTAGTTCTTGCTTTCATAATTAAAAGAAAATTGCTTATAAGGAAATTTGCCCGGTAATTATAAAACCAGAACAAAGAGAGGTAAAATAATTGAATTTTTAATGGAATCAGATTAAGGTGGCCTCATGCATCTATCTACTACCTGGAGATAGGTGATCCAACCAATAGGACCCTGAGATTCAAAGTTCATGCCTCTCCTGGACAACACTCAGATGGGCACTGCCCGTGTTGTCCCGTGAGTCTTCCCTTCCTATGATTCCATTTTTCACCAGCCCTTTTTAATACCTTTCTTTCAACATGTTAATATATTCAGGCAAGCTACTGTCAAATCTGACAGACCTGGGAGGCTTTTTGTATGCCATTACCAAAATCCTTCATGAGTTGATATTATCTTTAACACACAGAGGGAAAACTAAGTTCTAAGGTTTTTCATTAAGACACTTCATTTTAAGGCTAACAGAAACATCATCATCTTCTTGTTTATATATCCACAGACATGGCTAAATACAAATCTAAAATTTCAAGCCAGCAGATTTTAAAGCTAAGCCATATGTGTCAGGGGAAAGGAAATTATTATAACCCCTCTGGAAGAAGAAAAAACTCCCTGAGCATGAAATATCAAACATCAAACATAAATTCAAATCACTCAATGTTCATTGATTTATTTAATGGAAAGCTAGTGCACAGCCATTGCATAAGAAGTACTACCTTGGCCCCACAATGACAGAAGATAAAGAACAAACATGAAGAAGACTAAGATACAATTGCTGACCTCAAGGACATTACAAAATAGAAATTTAAAGAAAAGCAAGTACTGAAATATTAAAAAATAAGTGTGACATGATATGAATAAACCAAATAATGCAAAAGAAGGCAAGAAGTTGGAAACAGAGAAAGGAAAAATAGAGCAACAAAAAATAGTACAATTATAGACTTAAATCTAAAGATATCAATAATTATATTAAGTATAAATGGTCTAAACCTATAGACTAAAAGACAGAAATTGTCAGAATTGACTTAAGCTATGTTTCAGCTGTGTGCTATCTACAAGAAACTCATCTGAAATATAACAATATGGGAAAATCAAAGTAAAACAATAGGAAATGATACACTAAGAAATACTAATAAAAAAGGAAGCCAGAGGCCGGGTGTGATGGCTCACGCCTGTAATCCCAGAAATTCCAGAGGCTGAGGTGAGTGAATCATTTGAGGTCAGGGGTTCAAGACCAGCCTGGACAACATGGTAAAACCATGCCTCTACTAAAAATACAAAAATTAGCCAGGTGTGGTAGTGGACACCTGTAATCACAGCTACTCAGGAGGTTGAGGCAGGAGAATTGCTTGAACCTGGGGGGCGGAGGTTGCAGTGAGCTGAGATCATGCCACTACACTCCAGCCTGGGCAACAGAGCAAGACTCTGTCTCAAAAAAGAAACAAATCTGGAATGGCTATTTTAACATCAACGCAGACCTCAGAGCAAAGAAAATTGTAAGAGCTAAAGGATATTACATAATGATAAGAGAATCAATTCACCAAGATGACATAGTAATCCTAAATATGCATACACTTAACAACAGAGCTTCACAACATAGAAAGCAAAAACTGACAGAATTAAAAGGAAAAATAGACAAATTCACAATTACAGATTTCAATACTCGTCTCTCAGTAATAAACAGAAAAATTAGACAAAGTCAGCAAGGATATAGAAAAACTGAACAGGTCACCAAAAAACGGAATTTAATTGATATTCACAGAACATTTAACCCAAAAACAGAATAGACATTCTTTTCAAATACAAATGGAAAATTCATCACAATAGACCAGATCCTGGATCATAAAACAAACCTTAACAAATTAAAATAGTTGAAATCAAAAAAAGTTAATTCTGCAATTATGAAATTAAATTAAAATAAATAACAGAAAGATTCTAAGAAAATTACTAGTTACTTGAAAATTTAACAATATACTTCTAAGTAATCCTTAGGTCACAGAATTCTCAAAAAATATTAGTTTGAATTGAACTGAAATATATAAAAACATAATCTATCAAAGTGTGTGGAATGTACATAAAGCAATTGCTTAGAGAGAAAATTATAGCATTAAATGCTTCTGTCAGAAAAGAAGAAAGGTGTCATATCAATAATCTAAACTTCTACTTTAAGAAAAAGAAAAGCAAAACATTCCTAAAGTAGGGAGGAGGAAAAAAGTAGTCAAAATAAGCTCTGAAATCAATGACATTGAAAACAAAACTACAGAGAAAAATCAATGAAACCAAAAAATTTCATGATCAACCTCTAGCAAGGCTGAAAAAAAGGAAACAAAAAAGTTACATATTGCTAACATTAGGAATAAAGAAGAGAATATCACTAAAGACTCTACAGACATTAAAAGGATAATAAATAAATTCCATGCACAGTTCTATGCACATCAATTCGACAACTTGAATGAAATTGTCTAATTTCTCAAAAACTAGTATCTGCCAAAGTTCAGCAAAAATGAGGTACATAATCTGAATAGTCCAATAACTATTAAAGAAATTAAATACATAATGTTAAAACCTTCTGAAATAGAAAACTCCAAGCCTGGATGGTTTCACAGGCAAATACCATCAAACATGTAAGGATTCTACACAATCATAAGGAGGAATCATAAGGAGGAAACACTTCTCAACTCTTTGAGTTTTATGAAGTCACCATTATCTTGATACCAACAGTAGACAAAATTTAAAGTTACAGATTTATATTTTTTAAGAAAATTTAATCACGAAATGTTCTTTTGTGACACAAAAATTATCAACAAAATAGTAGTAAATCAAATGCATCAATATAATTTAAAAAACAATGTGCTATGACCAAGTGAGGTCTATCTAGGAATGCAAGGCTAGTACCATCTAAAAAAAAAAAAAAGATCATATCAATTGGTGTAGAAAAAGCATTTGAAAAATTTAACATTCTTTCATGATAAAAACTCTCAACAAACTAGGAATACAAATAAAATTTCTCAACCTGATAAAGGGTATCTATTAAAAACCCTACAGCTAACAATGTTTAATGCAGAAAAAATGCTTTTCCCAAGATCAGGAACAAGTCAATAATGCCCATCTCATTATTCTTATTCAAAATTGTACTAAAAGTCCAAGCAAGTGCAATAAGGTAAGAAAAGTAAATTGAAGACAAAGATTAGAAAAGAAGAAATAAAAAAGTCTCTATTTGCAGACAACATGATTGTCTATGTAGAAAATCCCAAGGTATCGAAGAAGAAAAAGAGGAGGAGGAGGGGGAGGACAGTAAGGATGATGACTCCCAGAACTAATAGTAGAGTTTAGCAAGGTTACAGAATACAAAGTCAATACACAAAAATTTATTGTATTTCTATATACTAACAATATATTACTTGAAAACAAAGCAAAATCATTTAGAGTAGTTCCAAAAATCAAATACTTTAGTATGAATCTAATGCAAAGAATCTCTATGCTAAAACCCACAAAATGCTGATGAAAGAAATCAAAGGAGAACTAAATAAATGAAGCTTATGGCTTGGAAGACTCAGCATGGTAAAGATGCTGATTCTAACCAAATTAATCTATCAGTTTAATGCAATTCTATTAAAATCCCAGGGAGACTTTTTGTACATATTTTGTAGAACAGACAGGCTTATTCTAAAATTTATATGGAAAAATCAAAGGAAGTAGAATAGCTAAAATGATTTTGAAAGAGAAGAATAAAGTTAAAGAAATCAAGCTATTCAATTTTATTACTTACTATATAGTCACAAAAATCAAGACCAAGTGGTATTTATAATGAGACAGAAACATAGATTAATGGGACAAAATAGAAACCCCGAAACAGACCCACAGAAACATGGACAATTGATTTTTTAAAAGGTGCAAACACTATTCAAGGGAGAAAGAACAATCTTTTCAAGAAATGCTGTTGGAAAAATTAGATAGCCATCTGCAAAAAAATAATAAACCTCAAACTAAACTTTGCACCATAAACAAAAATTAACTCAAAGTAGATCATAAATCTACATATAAAAAGATTATAAGGGTTTTAAAAGAAAACATACTGGAAAATCTTTGTACCCTGGGAGTTGCCAAAGGTTCATAGACATGCACCAAGAAGCGTGATCCAAGAAAAATTGTAAATTGTATAATATTAAAATTAAAGCTCTTAAAAAGACGCTGCTGAAAGAATGAAAAGACAAGCTACAGCCTGGGAGAAAATATTTGTGGCTCATGTATCCAACAAAGTACTTGACCCAAAATAAAGAACTCTTAAAACTCAATTGTAAGAAAACAGAAATCCCCATTTTAAAATGGGCAAAAGACTTAACACATAATTTACCAAATAGATGACAAGTACATGAAAAAATTGTTCAACATCATTAGGCATTTGGAAAATACAAATTAAAGGCACAATGATATCCCACTACACGCTTATTAGAATATTTTAAATAAAAAATATGGATGATACCAAATGCTACCAAGAATCCAGAGCTACTGGAACTCTCATACATTACTGGTGGGAATGGAAAAGAGCACAGCCTCTCTAGAAGTAGTTTGGCAGTTGCTTATAAACATGTATCTCCATATGACTCAGTCCTGGAGGTTTACCCTAGGGCATTGAACAATGAGGTTTATACAAAAACCTACACATGAATGTTTGCAAAAGCTCTATTCATAATCATCGATGACTGGAACCAATCCAAACATCCTTTAAAGGATGAATGAAGACACTATGGTACATCTACATGATGGAGCAGTACGCAGCAGTAAACCAGAACAAACTATTGGTTGATATATGGAATAACTTGGATGACTCCCAAAGGCCTTATGCTGAATGAGAGAAACTAGTCTCAAAAGCTTACACAGTGTATGGTTCCATTCATATGACATTATCAAAAAACCAAAACCGTAGTGATGGAGGATGAATCAGGGATAAAGGAAGGTGTGACAATCAAGGGATACCCAAGGATGTTTTGCAAGTGACGGAAGTGCCCTGTATCCTGACTGTGATGATGGCTACACCAATATATGTATATATATATACACACACACATATACATATATACATATACATATATGTATACACATACGTATATATGTGTGCATTATGTGTGTATATATATGCATGTATATGTCTATGTATACATACGCAGGTCTGTGATATATACATACATGTATATGTGTGATATATACATATATGTGCATGTACACACACGTATATATGTGCGATATATACATACATGTATGTCTGTATATACAGATGTGTATAGGTGTACAGTTCAATGAATTTTAGCATATATATGCTCAATTTTACTGTATGACAATTTCTTTAATTGAATTAAAACTAAGCAATGACAAACCAATGGTGAATGGGGAGGAGGGCATTCCTAAACTCTCTTAGCCTGTCTGGGATGTGGCTAGGACCAGATGCTAAGCTTTGGAGCCCAAGTGCAAGGCATAATCCCACAGTCTGTATCACCTTTAGACCCTGAATCCATCTTGCAAATAGGTCCAATTTACACTCACCCACCAAGAAACTCGGGTCTTCCTTCTCAATCCACAGCTCTAGAGAAGCCCTATTCCTGTCCCTCCTCCGATCTGCCCTGAAGGTTCCAGGAAGCAGACGTTCTGTAACAAGCCGGAGGGAAAAGGAAGCAGGAGCCCACTCGCAGGTTCTCCCACCCCCACACAGCTCTCAGCTGCACCTTCTAAGGAAACAAGGAGTGGGTGGGTGGCTCTCAGGGATGTCACAAAGGAGGAGAGCAACTGGCAGTACAGACTCATTTGTGAGCATGTCTGTGGCTATTTTTGCCTTGTGACTAGAGGCCAGCCGGGAGTGGGCCAGCTGGGCCCATGGCCATGTGTATTTGTGTTTGTAGGAACATGTGCGTATGGGAGAGGACAGTGAGAGCCTTTCTCAGAGAAACCAAGCCGAGTGGGAGACTGCCACTGACGGGGTAGTTGTAGACAAATACAAAACATCAAGCCAGCAATTACTGCAATCAGACGCAGGGGGTTGTCCACCTGCGTCAGCAGAGCTGCCTCTGCTTCCCACACCTGCTACAAAGGAGCCAGTAAACAGTGGGGCCTAGGGTAGCAAGCTTTGTGGCTGGAAGGGTCTCTGTGGGCTACCTTGGTGTGGGTGGTGAAAGCCCTTCTTGACACCGTGAGGATGTGACACCTGGAAATGGCTCACAGTTGGACTTGTCCAATAAGAAAATCAGGCATATAATGAAGTTTGATTCAAGCTCCAGTTTTCTGATGCAGGCCTAGCCTATGTTCTCCCTTAAGACCCTCCTAATTGCTTCCTCCCCTTCTCAAAAAGCCTAACTGGTGGAAAAGCCCCTGAGTTCTTCTGCCCCTGTGTCAGCACTAAGAGCTCGGAAAAAGGGGTTCATTTGGAACCATCTGGAGAAGCAGTGGGTTGGGGGCAGGAGAACCACTGACCTGTACCCTTGGTTAACAAGAAAAGCCAGGGGAAGACTCAAGGAATCTGGCATTCACCAAAAGACCCTTGGGCCAAGTCCAATAGTTTTTAATCTAGGTACATCGTGACTACCTGTGTATTGTTTAAAAAAATACAACTTCGCAGTCGTAGATTCCCTGGGGTTGAAGCCCTGGAATCTGCATTTCCATGCACCCTAGGCGCTAAGCTTGGAAACCAAGGAGCTATTGGCAGGGATGTAGGCCAAGGAGATGGGAAATGGGAGAACTAGGCACACTTGTATCGTCCCCTGTACGTTCAGCACTAAGCCTGCTGGCCTCAGTTTTCTCATCTCTTAGATGGGAATAGATGGGGTCTAATGTAACCACAGGAGCTGGGGACTGGTATGCTTTGACCTCTGTGGAGCATTGCTAGGACATTGCTCTCACAGTGTTCATTTACAGACAGAAGGATAGCCCTTCTTGGCCGGGCATGGTGGCTCACACCTGTAATCCCAGCACTTTGGGAGGCTGAGGCACATGGATCACTTGAGGTCAGGAGTTAGAGACCAGCCTGGCCAACATGGCGAAACCCCATCTCTACTAAAAATACAAAAATTAGCCAGGCGTGGTGGTGTGTGCCTGTAATCCCAGCTACCCGGGAGGCTGAGGCAGGAGAATCACTGGAACCTGGGAGGCAGAGGTTGCAGTGAGCCAAGATCATGCCACTGCACGTCAGCCTGGACAACAGAGCAAGACTCCGTCTCAAAAACAAAAACAAAAAAGGATAACCCTTCTTCAAGACAAGTAGAGAGAGCACTACTGTTCCTAATGCCCAAGGTGAACATAGGAAACAAAGGGGTCTGGAGATACAGGACCCATCAGAATAACTCCTGGGTGGGCCTATGAGCAAGAACAGGGTCTAGGCCATGCAATCTCTCCCGTAGGCATGTGGCAGCGGAAGCTGCCCTGCCCAGATCTGCACCCAGGCCTGTCGAAGGCCTTCTGTCCAGAGCTCAGGGCCATGGTCATTAAACTTGAGTCTGTTCTATTTTCCCCAGCCCACAGACACTGTCTTCATCCTGCCTCTGAGAAGCCAAGACCTTCGCCAGGGGGCTGTCAGGAGGGTCATACAAAGCCGCTGGTAGCAGGGAACTCTGAGAAATCAAATGTAAGGTATTTTTCTCCTTCCTCCCCAAAACCACACATTCCCCAGGATGCTGGGTCCTTCCCACACTCAGAGCTAAGAGGCGGCAGCAAAAGTTAAACCTGGGTGTGGTGCAGTTATACCTATAATGGTGCAAATTACATCATCTGTAACCTTTTTTCACAACGGGCTGGTTTCAAACAGCTGTAATTTATGGATGTTCTTCCAAGAGGAATTAGTCAATATATTTGTTTTCCCTTTGATATATAGCCACAGGAGCGCGTCAGGCATGAGGTTTATTAAGCCTTGCCAATTTTCTGGCGCTTCTCAGCACTATAGATTTTGCTTGTGGAGTGGGCTGGTTCCACCCTAACATAGAAAAAAATCATTTAAATAGTGAAAAGCCTTCCAGCTCTCAGAACACAGGGCGCTCTAGGGGACCAGCTACAGCTTTGGGAATGAAGACAACTTGTTCTTGCAGTTGTAGTTGCTGGGGGAGTTACAGGGCCTGGCAGGAGGGGTGGAGGCTGCAGGTCACCTCTGTATCCTAGCTGTTCTCTAGGTGGGGAGATCTGTGGGCTGAGACTGCAGACAGCCACAAGGCCTAAGGGGGAGATGAATTCTCCTGCCACTGCATCTTAAGCCATTTGAAGAGTGAAGGTCAGCCAGAGCCAGGGTGTTCTGGCCCCCCAGAATGGCCCCCAAGTCAGAACATGATACAGTCAACCCTGCCCCTTCTTCCACTACCCCCTTGAAATAGGACACAGCTTCCAGAGTTAACCGAGGGTACCTGTAAGCTCTACAGAGAATCCCTGGGGGAAAAGGCATCCCCAACCCCTTCATAAGGTCAAACATGTAACCCAAGGTTAAACAATCTAACCCTTTGAAGTAGGAATGGTGGTCCTCAAAAGCAGATTCACAGGTACTGCCTCACCTATGTGATTCAGCAGAACTGGGGTGGGGCCCAGGACTCTGCATTTCATACTAAAGCCCTCCACAAATTCATTGAAACCCATTGATTACACCACCTCAGTTTCTCACTGCTTAAATGAAAGGTTTTCCTGCGTTTGAGCAGAATGGTGTTTCTTTAGGTGAGGCAAAGTGAAAGACACAGATACCAGTAAAAAAATTACAAACTATCAAGAACAAGGCGAGAGATGTGCCCCTTAATCAGACTACGCTGAATATACCCACTGTAATCCCCACTACAGGCCAGACACTCAGCTGACATTACCTCAGTTGACCAAACCCATGCTCCTGGAAGGTAGGTTCTAGCAGTGGAGAGGTCAGATGACTTGGCCCGGGGCACACTGCCAGCCAGGGGCAAAGCCACAATGTGGAGGCCAACCTGTCCAGCTGCCCACCCTCCCCAGGCCCTCTCCATTCATGTCCTCACCCCAAGTAAAAACCCCCACCTCTCCCTGAAGAACTTATTTTCAGGCCGGAAGTACTGCTTTCATTTTCCTCTGCTCTTCTTTCCTTGGATCTGATGGCTTTCTTCTCTAGAAGCCACCTCTTCCTTTGTACAATGTCACATCTGGCCATTTTGGTCTCTGGAGCCAGACCACTTGCTACAAAGTTGAAGCCCACCACTTTCTAGCTGATTGATGTTAGGTAAGTTACTGAGCCTCTCTTAGCCTCTCTTCCCTCATTTGAAAATGATCATCATCCTTATACCCACCTACAGAATGGCCCTCTGGTTTATGTGAGTTAATGTACAAAATGTGCTAAATGTGAGCTTCACACACATGAATTCACACACTTTAGAAGCACCAAACTGATAGGTTAGCAAGAAGTGAACATGCTGAGTGGGATAGAGCTGACTGGAAAAAAGCCCACGGCTGGGAACAGATATCAGGAAGGAGACGCAACATGAAAATGAGAGACAAACGGGACACACATTGTCAGGGATGGATGCGGATCAGGGATCCAGTGAGGACTGAAAATCAGCCATCACCTCATCCGAACAACTGCACAAATGACCACATCAAAGCAAGCACTCTATATACATGCACCCAGGCACACACATAGACACAGACTGCACACACACACACACAGACATGGAATTAGACACTCATACACAGAGACACACACACGCATACACACACAGACATATGCACAGTTACACAGACACACAGACACAGACATACATAGATACAGATACACACATACGGAAATGCACAGACACATACATACATAAATATACAAACAGGCACAGACACACAACACACATTTATACAGACACACACAGTACAGACATATAAACAGACATACACACATGTAGACATGCATACAGACATGCACATAGACACATAGAAATGACAGAGACAAATACATAAGCACTCATGCAGACACGCAAAGACACATGCATGCCTCCACACACAACCACACAACCACACAACCACACACACACACACAGCTCCAACAGCATGTTTTCAGCCCATCTGGCCTGCATAGTTTCCGCAGGCATGGCTGTGTAAATATAGGGGAAGAAATCTAAGTTCTGTTGATAAAATCAGGGTTCAGAAAGAATCAACTGACTTTATATTTGCACAGAAAACCACAGGTCTCTGAGGCTCCCAGGAGACTGTAAAACAAAATCCGTGTATGTTTTAATCCTATACATATTGACTCTGCCAAGAAAACTGACTCCACAGAGCAGCTGAATCCACCTAGGCAGCACCTGAGCTCCCAGGAGCCAGAGTAGTGTTGACTTATGCTAATAGCTCCACTGTAAAAGCCCCTCCAGGAAAGCCTGAGACCACCAGGGAGAGGGAGAGATGGAGGGCTGGGATCTGGAGGATAGCCTTGCAACAAGCTGGGCACCTGATCTCTTCACAGACTTCTTTCCTCTCATCTTGTCCCCCTGACACATGCCTGCCTAGCACCTAGGAGTCTCCTTGGCAATCACCAAAATTACAATTAAGTAGACAAGGGTTGATGAGTGCTTGACTGTCTCTTCCCTGCTAGAATATAATGAACTCCAAGGGACCATGGAATGTGCATGTTTTGCTCACTGCTGTACTCCAAGGGTCTACCACATGGTAGATACTCAATCAAAATAAAAAATTAGAAATGAATTAACAAATTGTCAGATGATGCTGGGGTCAATGAAGGCAGCTAGGTGCCAAAGACAGTCATCACAGTTTCCTACCCATTTGGAGGGGCTCCTGTCATCCTCCCCTGACAGAGCTCAGGTGCCCCCATTCCAGGCCTGCCCCAAACTCCCTTTTGTCCACCCCCCATCTCAGTGCAAGGCTCACCTGAGTCTTCTCACCCCAAGTCTTGCATTATCTCAATGCAAAATGAGAAACCACAAGATTATACATCAAATTTGTGAAAACTGAAATGGAAACTTACCAAAGGGATATCATGGGGGAAGAGGTATTATCAAATGGGATGGAGATGAAAATCACCAAGATGAGCCTTTGATAAAATTAGGAAGATGTTTGTTCCATAGTCTGATTCCTCACTGTGCTCCTCACCCAGACCCGTCCATCCCACAGCTTCAAACAACCACTATCCACCTCAGGTGCCAAATTACAGAGCCTTCACATTCCCCCTCCATCCATTTCACTGTCCCTGACAAAAAAAAAAAATGTGTTATCAGATTAAAGCCTTAGTCAACAGCTGGATTTTATACCAAAATACATGAAGACTTTTACTTCCAACCAAGATGGCATAAAAAGGATCAAATTTACTTTCCTTCCTGAAACAAACAAAAACAGACAAAACATATAAAACTATGGTTCTCCGACACTGGACACCTGGTAGCACTGGACAATGATCCCTGAGAGACAGGAAGCAAACAGGATGAGCCCTATCATTGTTCTACCTTATAACCTGCAGAAAGCCTCCAGGGTAAGTGATGAGACAGAAGCAGGGAAGAGGGATCCAGAAGGAGCCCAGTTGTCCCCTAAGTTGAAAAGACATGCTGGGAATCCGGGGTAGATCAAGGTGTGGTGGGCAGCCTTGAAACTTTAAGATGACTCCCAATGATCTCCAGTCCAGTATTCACACCATGTGTCATCTCCCTCATTGTTCCAAGACTAGCCTGGGTGACTAATATCATGGGTGCAAGCCATGGTATATGAGGATGCCAGGTTCTAAAAATACTGGAAGAGTGTGGCTTTCATCTTGGAGGATCTCAATCTCTCTCTCTATCTCTGATCACTCACTTTGGCAGAAGTTAGATGCCATGACACATGAGAAGCCCTATGAAGGCCCACATGTTGCCTTCTGACAACAACCACAGGAGTAGGCTTGTAAGCAGATTTTTCAGCACCTTCAGAGGATCACAGCCTTGGCCAACAACTTGTCTACAACCTCGTGAGAACCCTGAGTCAGAAATACCCAGCTAAGTGGCATCCACTTGAAACTAACATATAAAATCCACAAAAGGTGTGTGAGACAATATTTGTTGTTTTAATGATATCATTAGACTCTACATAAATCCAAGATGGGCATCAAAAATAGGTTATGTTGGTAAATACAAAATACTTTCATCTTTATTCTATAGATATTTAAAGTAACTGCTTAAAGCAAACATAGTAACATTATATTGTGGGTTTTAAATATAAATGCAAATATAGGACAATAATTTGTACAGAGGCCAAGAGGGGAAAAATTGGAATGTACTGCTACACAGTCCATATACTATATGTGAATTTGAGCAATATTACTTGAAATTAGATTATAAAATGTAAGAAAAAAAAGAAAACTACAACAGTAATTTAACCATTAGAAAAGGGAGAGTATAACTAAGCTGCCAACAAAACTAAGCTGCCAACAAAGTAGATAAAATGGAATAATAAAAATTAATTTAAAAGAAGGCAGAAAAACAAAGGAAGAAAAGATGGGACAAATAGAAAATAAATTTCAAAATAGATTTAAACTCAACCATATCAATAATTATATTAAATGTGAAGGATAAAATTTATCCCAATTAAAAGGTGGATTCCCAAATTAACAAGCAAGACCAACTATATCCTTCTACCTACAAAACAATTCATTTCAAATATAAAAACACCAATAGTTTAAATTTGAAAGCTTAAGGGGGAAATCCAAGATGTTAATATTTATCAAAAGAAAGCTGAAGTGGAATGGCTTTATCAATACCAGACAAAGTAGATTTCACAGCAAATAATATTACCAGGCATACAGGGTGTCAGTTTACACTGATAAGGGTCAACTCATGAAGAGACTCTTATAGTTTGTGCAACTAAAAACGGAGCTTCAAAATACATGAAGCAGAAATTGACAGAACTGCAGGAAGAAACCGATATATCCACAATAATAGAGACTTCAACACAAGGAGCTGAGTGGAGGTGGAGGCACATGTTAGGCCCATCATATCCAAGCCATGAGATCAGGATTTCTGGGGTGAATGGAGGAAAGAGCTAGAAATCAACAAGAGATTTCTGGCCTAAAGGGCAGAGGATAGCCCAGGTTTGATTGTTGAAGGAGAATAAACCAGAGCATAAGCCATCTTTAACCTCCTCTCATAGCCACGATGGCTTTGACTTCAAGAAGTCTTTCAGAGTAGGCATTGCCCACAGGACGCTATCATTCCAGAGACAAGCTCTGCTTCCCCATGCCAGGATCTCCTACTCTATGCCCTACAGATTCCATTATTGAGCCAGGAGTGGAAAGTTATTACTTCAAAGATTTCCTGAGGTATAATTTCCGTATAATAAATAGCCCATATTTAAAGTCTAAAACTGGCTGGGCACAGTGGCTCACACCTGTAATCCTAGCACTTCGGGAGGCCAAGTGGGTGGATCACTTGAGACCAGGAGTTCAAGACTAGCCTGGCCAACATGATGAAACCCCATCTCCACTAAAAATACAAAAATTAGGCCGGCATGGTGGCACATGCCTATAATCCCAGCTACTTAGGAGGCTGAGGCAGGAGAATCGCTTGAATCTGGGAGGCAGAGGTTGCAGTGAGCTGAGATCATGCCACTGCACTCCGGCCTGGGCGACAGAGCGAGACTCCATCTCATACATAATCTAAAATTTATATCACTTTTTTATGCCTGTAAAACTATCACCCCCACCACGCTGATAATGAATATATTCATCACTTTCAAAGGACTACTCATCTCCCTTCATAATCACTTCCTCACACCTACCCTGACCCCACTCCCAACTACAAGCAATCAGTAATCTGTTCTCAGCACTACCAATTAGTTGCATTTTCTAGAATTTTATATAAATAGAATCTTATAGTATATTCTCTTTTCCATGGGCTTAACTCAGTATAATTTTTGACAGTCATCCTATTGTTTTGTGTCTTGATATTTCCTTCTATTGCTTGGTAATATTACATTGTATGTTTATAACAATTTATCAGTTCACCTGTTAGTGACTATTTGGGTCTTTTCGAATTTGGGGCTGTAACAAAGTTGCTATGCATCTGCCTGCAAGTCTGTGAATGAGGTAAGCTTTTTTTTCTCTTGGGTATAAACTAAGGAGTGGAATGACTGAGCCAAATAGCAGACGTCTCATTAGCTATTTAACCCATTTCTTAAAGTGGTTATCAACTTCCAGTAGCAGTGTGTGCGAGTTCTGGTTAATCCACTTCTTCACCAACCCCTGGTATAATCAGTCTAATTTAAGCCAGTCTAGTGGAAGTGTAGTGATATCTCACGTTTTGAACTGGCATTTTATTAACTAATGATGTGGAACATCTTTTCATGTGCTTGCTTTCCCTCCATATATCTTCTTTTGTGAAGTATTTTTAATTCTTTTGTTCATTATATTCATTGAATTCTTTGAGTTATTATTGAGTTGTAAAGCATAATAAGGAGAAAAAGAGTAATAGAGAGGGCTATTTTTGACAGCCAGACAAGCGACATTTAAACAGAAAAACTAAAAGAAGTAAAGGAGCAAGCCATAAGCATTTCTGGAAGAAGAGCCTTGCCAAGAGGGTGAGATGCAAAGGCCCTGAGGCAGAAAAGAGCACGGTGTGCTTGAGGATTAGCAAAAAGACCAGTAGAGCTGGAAAAGAATAAACAAAGGGAGAGAGGGAGAAGATAAGGAAGAATTTGTACAAATATTCTATTTCACAGTGCATTAAATGGGACACCAGATCTTAAAAGACCTACTGCATGGTAGACATTGTTTTAAAAATCAGTTTAATCCAATTATTTACTCACTAGACTATACCCACTCTACACCCTTTTTGAGCTTAAACCCTGGATTCTAGCTTAGAAGCAACTCTTTACCATGCTAGAGATTTTGTTCCCTGATTTTGTACCTCCCTGGGGGCCTGCAGATGTCTCCTCTTACTGGCCAGGCCCAGCCTTAGAGGGGCAGGAACTTGGAACATGCAGCAAGGGAGGATCATTTAATCAAGAATTATTTAAACTTCTTACTGGACTTCATTTACCATTATAATGGGGCATAAAAGTTTAAGGGCTTTTGCCCAAAAAAAATCTATGATCCAGCTCTATACAAGTTCTAATAAATCTGCAAAGAGGGAATTTATAATCTCTCAATAAATGTGTCTTTTCTGCAATGTCTTCTGAAAACTTGAAAATCGCAGATATAAATCTCAGCTTTGGGTTTCATTTTTCTCTCCTTAGGGAAATGGAGTTCCAGACTCACACAAGGCTGCCTCCGGGTATCCCCTCTCTTGTTCCCAGTTGCTTTCCTCATTCACCTACCACCTCCTCCTCCCCTTTCCCACAGCTTAACTCCCCATCTTGGGGAACCCCAGAGTGTTCTGGAGGGGCACAGAAGTAGATGAAAGCCCCTCTTGCCCCTAGTTTCCTCATTTTGGAAATGAAGACGTTGGGCCACGTGGCCTGGAAGACCTCTTCTTGTTCCGGTCCCTGGTGGGACCCAGCCTGTAGCCAAAACTGCCATCTTTGGAGGCTTGTTGGATGGGGGCTAAAGAGGTAAAGGTAGGATGAAGACAAGAGTAAGGGGCTTTCCTGTGACCACTCAAGGCCAAACACGCCCTCAAGTGGTCAGTGGAGAAAGCAAATATGCAGACCTTGGTATATGCTGCTGCGAGGATGAGCCTGGGAACATCACGGCAAGTGAAAGGAGACAGCCACAAAGGCCACACATTGTAGGAGTCCATTCATATGAAATGTCCTGACTTGCCAAATTCAAAGAGCCAGAAAGTAGATTAGCAGTTGCCAGGGGATGGCATAAAGGATCTTGGGACTCACTGCTAAGGATGATAGGGTTGCTTTTGAGGGTGATAGAAATGTTTTGGTATTAGATAGTGGTGATGTTTGCAAAACATAGTGAACATGCTAAAAACCACTTTAAAATAATAAATTTTATATGAATTATATCTCAATTAAAAATACATATAGCTCCTAAAATCTACAGACCTTGGCAAGCTGAGGACAAGTGAACAGAGGACCTGCCTCAGTGGGGACCAAAGAGCTCCACCAGCTTAGGCAAGAGGCGAGAGGGTCTAATCTTCCTGGCTGCAGGAGAGGGCAGCCAGACAGGCTTCCCTAACCCAGGAGACCCCTCCTGTCCAAGCAAAGCTGCTTCCTGAGTTGGAGAACCTCATCAAGGTTGGCGGGCCCACAGCCCAGGAGGCTACAGCCCAAATCCTAGATGCAGTGCACCTCAAGGTACAGTCCCAGGACCATCTGCATCAGAACTACCTAGGGACCTTGTTAAAAGAGCAGATTCCCAGCCCCCTCCCACAGCTACTGAATTGGATTTTTATTTTTAACAAGCTCTCTAGGTGATTCTTTTACACACTAAAGTTTGAAAAACATTTTGAGCTAGAGTGCCTTTCAAACTCTAAAGTGCATACAAATCACCTGGAGATCTTATTAAAATGTAGATGATGCTGATTCAGGCAGCCTACGGTGGGGCCTGAGATTCTGCATTCCTAATAAGCTCCTACACAATGTTTCGTGTTGCTGTTGCACGAATTCTGCTTTGAGTGGCAAGGATTAGAACAGTTCTTAAACATGCTGGAGTCTCACAGAGATTCTGAATTTGTCTGTATGGTGGCCTAGACATGAATGTTTTGTAAATTTTCCCAATTCTCCCCCAGGTGCTTCTAACAGGTGGCATGGTATTAGATGGGGATCAATATTCCCATCTAATGATGTACAGGGGGACAGAAGTTCTAAGCAGGTGTCCAGGTTGATTAAGAAGTGTAAAATCAGGGGAGCCCATGTCTCTGGGGATCAACACTGCAGAGAGGGTAGAAACTGCTTTGACTCATGGGCTGTACTAGCAGGTGGTGTCTGTGGCTCAGCCCTGACATCTCAAAGAGTGAGTATGGTGATAGAATTGTTGCCTCCAAGCCTCAGCGGATAGTAAGAGCAGGGAGCTCTGCCAGGTTCTTTGCTTCAGTCCTACTTGGCTCAAAGCCTGGGCCTAAAAGTGGAGTCCATCAGTAGATTCAGCTTCGGAAAGCTACATGGGCCGAGGCAGGGGCCCAGTGCCTCCTGCCTTACCCAGGCATCCCAATTATTGGAACCACCCTGAATCCAGGAAGGTCTTTGATGGGGAACATCAGCAAGGCATCATTTTCTTGGTTCTTTCACCCTCAGCCACTCTGCACTGTCCCTAGAAGCAATAGCAATGGGTTTTGATTGGAGATGGTTGAGAAATGGGGACCTCCACCCCCATCCAGGCTTGCATGGGGGAATTCTCAGCACTGGGGGAAAGAGATGCACACCAAGGAGGAAGAAAGATGCAGACAGCAGGTAACTGCAAGGACTGTGTGCCGGAAAGTCAGAGACAGATGTCAAATGCAACACACAGGCAGGTTTGGCAAGATTGTGCCTCAGTGTTATGGAGCACAAACACAGGATGTATTTCAGTGGGAAATGAAAATGTGTCTGTAATTAACGATCCTCTAGGAACACACAGCCCTTATTAATGTTGCAATCTGGAAAAACATAATTCACTAGACATCAGGCTTGACTCACCAGCATGGGTTTTCAGCTGGAGGAGGGTTCAGGGAGAGTAGGAGGTGAAGAGGAGGAAGCATGATGATGGGTTCCCAAAGGTCCCAAAGACAAGGCACTGGGAGGGGCAGGGGCTGAGCTAGAGAAGTCACACTGATGGGCTGGGACACTGTGGAGGAAACAAGTGTATTTTTGCCAGCCCTAAGCACCCCACCTGGCATGAGGCTGCATGCATAGGCTATGAAGCCAGATTCCCTGCGTTCAGTTTCCTGCTCCTCCCTTTTGCTGCATGACCTTGGCCAAGTTGCTGGATGTCTCTGTGCCTCCGTTTGCTCACTTGAAAACAGATCATGAGAATTGTACCTACTCATAGGATTAAGTCCTTTAGCATAATGCCTAGCACATAGTAGGTGCTAAATAGTAGTTTTGTATTGTTGTTGTCAGGTTTTATCTGTGTATCAACAAGAACGAGGCTGGGAACATGCGGTGCAATGAGGATTTCTGCAGGAACCCTATGTGAAGCTATCTGCCCAACCAGCTGCTTTTGTCTAGTGACACAAGAGCAAAGCAGAAATGATATGTGTTCCATTTGGCATACAAATGGGATCCAATGACAATAATAATACTAAATTAGGGGAACAGAGTTACTTCCATGCCTGGGCCAGTAGCCAGCAAGCAGTGGAAGGCTGAACTGGTTAAACTGAAAGAACATTGGAAAGGGATCCAAGAACCCTAAGTTCAATGTATCTTAAAAAAAAAACAAAAAACTGTGTACTCATTATCATCCCCTATTCCCACATTTAACTTTCCCTTCCCCCTCCACTCCCTGTGTTAACAGGTTACCCCAGCATCCACACTATCTCCCCAGCCCAAGAGCTGTGAATAACTCACAACACCTCCATCAACCTTATCCTCAACAGTGTCCAAACCGTACCTACTTTACCTCCTAAATATCTCATTTGTCAGCCTTCTTCCCAATCCATGTCCACTGTCACTGTCTTCGTTCAAGCAAATCTCTCACCTGGATATGCCAATAGTCTCCTAACTGGCCGTACACTGTCGCCCATTCCTCCAATCCATCCACCTCCCTGCCACAAAAGTCACTGACTTTTGTATAGTTAATCGTGTTTGTTTCCATGCTCAAAGTCCTTCACTGACTTTCCTTGCCTGTAAGATAAATGACGATGCCCTGTCCAGGCATATCAGACTTTTTATCTGGGCTGTCCCCCTCCCCATTGTATTTCCTGAATGACTATATTCCCCAAACACACTAGGCAATTTTCTATTTCCAGGACCTCTTTTAGAATTATCTTATTCCTAATTTGCCAGGAGGCTGGGTGTAGGGCTAGTTACTAACAATCTTCGTTTCATTCTTATCAGAAAGGGCAGCGGTCAAATCCAGATTTGTGTCACCTGTTAGCCACTGTCTCAACCAGCCAGATGCTCCCCCTGAGCCTCCTTTCCTGCCATGATCTGTTTCTGACAACATCCTACTGAGGCATTCACTAAGACAACTTAAGAGATTGATTTAGGGGAAATTATTATCAAGTTGTATGCAGAGGCATTGTACCTAATTTTTTTTCTCTTTTAAAATTAGATTTGTCATGATGCATTTGTATTTATTTATCTTAGAGGAAACCTTACTAATTCATATATAGTATGTATAACTTACATTTATAGGTAAAGCCAAAAATAAAATCACAAGGCTATATTATTTTTTAGTTGTCCATACTTTAGAAAAGCCAAGCCACACAGGCTGACCTGCATAATCCTGGGACTAGCTCCCAGAATTGCATACACATCAGGGATCTTGAATTCAGGCACTTAGAAGAGCCATATTATTGGTAGTCAGGAACCGGAAGGGCTTTAGACATATGAAAATCACGCCTGTAAAGGAGGTAGCTTCTGCTCAACTCCAGACAAGTGTTTCCATGCAGGAATACAGGTTCTGTGTTGTCAACTTCTCCAAAAATGTAAAAGAAGTTAGAAGTTTGGTTTGCTGTTTTTTTGGTTTCTTAAGGTAGGTATTTAGATTGAGACCTTTCCTTTTTTCTAATATGGGCAATTAAGCCTATAAATTTTCCTCTAAGCACTGCTTTAGTCACGTCCAGTAAATTTTGATATGTTACATTTTCTTTTCCATCAGTTCAAATATTTTCTAGTTTTCCTTGTGCATTCTTTAGCCCATAAGTTATTTATAAGCCATTTTGTTTGATTTCAAAACATTGGCTGATTAAATTTATTTTGTTTTTAATTCTGTTATATACAAGGAGCATACTTTGAATAATTTTAATCTTTAAAACTTTACTGAAATATATACTAAAGGCTAGCATGTAGCCCTTTTTTGGAATTTTTTTTTTGGAGTCTTGCTCTGTTGCCCAGGCTGGAGTGCAGTGGCACCTTCTCGGCTCACTACAACCTCCATCTCCTGGGTTTAAGTGATTTTCCCGCCTCAGCCTCCCAAGTAGCTGGAATTACAGGTGTCTGCTGCCACACCAGGTTAATTTTTGTATTTTTAGTACAACCAGGTTTTCATCATGTTGCCCAGGCTGGTCTCGAACTTCTGACCTCTGGTGATCCACTCACCTCGGCCTCCCAAAGTGCTGGGATTACAGGTATGAGCCACTGTGCCCAGACTAGAAAATGTTTTAAGTGCTCTTGAAAAGAATACATAATCTTCTCTTTTGGGTTGGTATGTTCTATAAATATCAATTAAGTAACATTAATTGGTAAGGTTATTCAAGTCTTCTATTTTGTGGCTGACTTTTCATGTTTTTTCAAATATTGTAAATGTGGTATTGAAATCTCCATCTCTAATTGTTAAATTGTCTACTCCTTTCAATTCTGTTTTAGATTAATATACTTGGGGCCTTTTTTTGTTATGTGCATGTCTATTTTAACTGTTATAGCTTCCTCATACATTGGACCTCTTATTATGAAATGTCTCTTTAATATTTAAAATCTATTTTGTCTAATAATGATATAGCCATTCCAGCTCTCATATGGTTGCTATTTGCATACTATATTTTCAACCTGTTACTTTCCAATTCGTTGTTTTTGAATCTGAAAGGTTTCTTTCATGGGTAGCATATAGTTGTACTTTGCTTATTTTAATCCAATATGACAATGTTTCCCTTTTGATTGGATCACACAGTTCATTCAAATTTAATGTAATTATGTCTGGATTTACATCTGCCATCTTGATTTTTTTTCTATATTTTCATCTTTTTCCCCTTCTATTGCCTCTTCTAATGCTTCTTTTAAGCACTTTTTTGTGTTCAATTCTTTTGCTTTTAATCTGTTTCAATTCCTCTACTGAGGAATTAACATTTCTCATTGTTACATTGTAGATTTAACAACATATTCTTCAGTTGTTTTCTTGCTCTGTGGATTATAATATGCATCTTAATTTATTACAGCATACTTCTGGTTAATTTTGACTTAGAGTAAAACACAACTTTGCTCCAGGATAGCTCCATTTTCCCCTCATCCCCTGTGCTGTCATTTTCATATATGTTACATCCATGTTATAATCCCAAAACAGTGTTGTATTGCTTTATGTTCTTTTAAATAAACAGAAGTAAAAAAAAATATCTACACAATCTTTTGTATTTAGCCACATATTTCTAGTGCTCTTCATTTCATCCTGTGAATTTTAGTTATGTGTCATTTTCTTAGTCTGAAGGCTTCTTTTAGTGTTTCCTGTCTGCTACTCTCAGTCTTTGTTTCCTGGGAATGTTCTAATTTCAGTTTTGAAGTATGCTTCTAGCAGATATAAAACTGCTCCTTAACAATATTTTTCCCAATGTTTAGAATGTCCTTCCACTGCCTCCTGGCCTCTATTGTTTCTTTTGAGAAGTCAGCAGTTTAAAATATTGTTGTTCCTCTGTATATAATGAGTCATTTTTCTCCTGTAGCTTTCAAGATTTTCTCCTTGTATTTGGCTTTCATCTTTTTAAATATGTGTTTAAATGTTTATCTCTTTGTGCTCATCCTATTTGAGATTCATTGCATTTCTTCATTTCATAATTAAATGTTTTATACAAAATTTTAGAAGTTTGGGCCATGTTTGAAATTTTTTATATCTTGGTATTCTTGAAGCTGTCTCTTGGGTCTCTAAGTCTCTGCTCATTTTTCTATTTATTTTTAAATATGTATACTGGATTTTTATTGACCTGTCTTCAAGACCACTGATACTCTCTTCTGCCATCTCAAATCTGCTATTAAGCCCATGTAACAAATTTTTCATTTCAACTATATTTTTCAACTCCAGAATTTCCATTTGTTCTTTTTAAAAAGTTTTGTCTTTATTGAAATTCCTTATTTGTTGAATTATTGTCATCACTTCTTTAATTTTTAAAACATTTATAAAAGTTGTTTTGAAGTCTTTTTCTGTTAAATACCCTATATCTGAGCCCACTTAGACTTAGTTTCTGTCAAATGTGTTTGCCTGAAATGTTTGCCTGAACCTAAGTCACACTTTCTGTTGAATATTCCATGTATTTACTCAATATATTTGAGCAACTTGGTCAAGCTCTGATGCTCCACACTGAGCCACTGCAGCTTCCCTACCCTGGCACATATCCTTACCAGACTTGGTCCTGCCCGTGTTTTGAAGACTGAGTTGTTGGAGAAGGGAAGGTGCTAAAGGGGATAGGAAAGGGGAAGAAGAGCCCTTTACTTCTTTGAGCCTCAGTTTCCCATTTGTAAAACAGGAAAACAACAACTATGTCACAGGTCAGTGCAAAGATAAAAAAAGATTTTACATATAAGAGTTATACACACATACAAAATTATATATTTTATACACATACACACATACACACAAGCATTTTGTACATTCAAAAACATTATGCAAACATGATGAAATAATATTTATAATAGTAATTTTTTTTTTTTTTTTTTGAGACGGAGTCTTGCTCTGTCACACAGGCTATAGTACAGCGGCATGATCTCAGCTCACTGCAACCTCCGCCTGCTGGGTTCAAGTGAGTTTCCTGCCTCAGCCTCCCAAGTAGCTGAGATTGAAGGCATGCACCACCACGCCTGGCTAATTTTTGTATTTTTAGTACAGACAGTGTTTCACCATATTGGCCAGGCTGGTCTTGAACTCCTGACCTCGTCATCCACCCGACTAGGCCTCCCAAAGTGCTGGGATTACAGGAGCAAGCTACCACGCCCAGTCTGTTATTTTATTTATTCAGCAGTCAAATAATTAACCAGCCACAAGTGTGATGGCTGGGAAAAGAGTAATAGGAAAAAAAAGAGAGAGAAACAAGTACCTAGGAAATCTATGTACTTAACGAAGAGAAAACCATAAGAGGAGACAGAAAAAGAGAAAAGAAAAAAAATAGGGAGAAAAGGAAAGTAAATTAGGAAAAGAGAGGAGGGGAACAAAGAAAGGGGTAAAGAACAGCCTTTAAGCTTCCTCCCTTTACTCTCTCCAGAAACAGAGCACAAAAGTCATCATTAGGCTTGTTAACCTTGTAGTAAAAGTTTTAAAGATCCCATGGAGCCCTGTAATCAAATTATTCTAGTTCTATAAATAAGACTCCCCTGAGAAGCCAGAGTTACTACTTGGCTGAAAGAGGAAAAACCATGGTCCTGCCTGCAAAGTAATGGGAAAGGTGAAGTTGTATCCAGAAAACTGGTTGACTCATTACCTGCCATTCCCCTTCCCCGTCTGCTCTTCCCCTTACAGAAATGCTGCCCTGCTGGCTTACTTTATCCTTGCAGCCTCCTATGTGTCTCCAGCAGCCTGACCAGGAATTCAAAGCAATCTAAGAGAAAATGGAAACCTTTTAACCTGTTGGGATGTTGGCAGGAGATGGGTTGACAAGCAGCAGTACTTCCTGCGGTTTAAGGTAGCTGCTTTTAGCTTTCAATCTTGTCTCAGATATTCACACTCATTATCTCTGTGATTGATCATGGATATATTCCCAGAGATTTCCATGTTTTCTCCAATAATTTCATTTTGAATATTTCTCCAATCATTTCTCAAAAGATTTAGAAGGTTTTATCTTCATAATCTAAAACAAATAAAAAGCATATTTCATATAACCAGATACCTACAGAGTAATCCGGCACATCATTTTCATGCCCAAGCTTAAATTTGTCTTAATACAGTAATCACAAGTAAGAATTACCATGCTAATTGTGTTGAACTAGTGAGAAAAGAATAAATTATGCTTAGTTACCAAACAGAGGCTAAATACTGTCATTGAAAACAACTGACACTAAGGCAGCCAGTATGATTGCAAGTAATTCATTCTCATTTTCAAAAATCCATTGCATGTTGTTAATTTTGTTTATTTGAACTTTATTGGTTTTGTGGATTTGTTTGTATTTAATTTATAAATTTGATTTGCTTTTATAGAATATCACAATACAAGCATAAGGAGTTTACGCCTAGTTTCATGTTTGTAAATATGTAAGATATAATTAAAAATACTTTGAGTCAACAGTTAGAGAGGAGGGAGTGCAAAGGTATTCTTTTTCTAAAAGGATTTCATATATTGCTAATTTTAGGTGGGGTGGGGAGTGGCAGGTATTATTTCCTTACTCATTACCACAGCCCAACAAGGAAATAAGTGGGAAAGTGTGATTATCTAAGTTGACTAGAACCAATGTTCAGACAAGCTGAGTGACAAGTTCAACATGAGCAGCTTTATTAAGCAGGTACTGGACACTCCCACAGGGCAACCCACTCATCTGTATCAGGCAGGCTTCTCTCTTGTCAGGAGTCATGACATCATACAATCTAAGCATAAGAGAGACTAAATGACCATCTTGTCCTGTTCCTACCCAATATAAGAATCTCGCCTACAGTATTTTTTCTGGGTGGTCTGCAAGCCTTTACTTAGAAAGAAACAGAGACAGGGACCTATAACTGTCCCATTATGAAGTCTTTTCAACATAGCAATGTGGTGTACCAAAAAGGGCACAGAAAATTATCACAGGTACAGAGTTTGAGTCACAATTCTGCCATGAGCAATGGATATGTTTAGATAACATTCATTGGAAGTACTATTCTGATTTATTCCTCCCAAAAACCCTATTGCGATCTATCAGGTTAATTAATTTGGTACCAATATCATCCACATTTTACAGAAAGGGAAACCAAGGCACAGAGAAGTAAAAGTGATTTCCCCAAGTGCTTATAGTTAACTATGTAATAGAGCTAAAATGAAAACCTGGGTAGTTCTGATTCAGGAGTCATTGATTTATGGCAGCCGTCAACATATGCCCTGAAATCTCCTGCAGTGGGGAACATAATGGACAGGAAACCCAGCTATCCATCACCCAGACAGTGACTGGGAGAGGCAGTGACCTCAAGCTAGTTCCACCCCTGGGAATCACATGTTTCCTCTGACAGGCAACTTTAGCTCAAGGACCCACACCCCTTGTCTTAGGCAAAACTTTTCAAAAAGTGTGCTGCAGTCTGAGATCTTTACTATCCACTTCTTCCTTCCCTCTCTACTTTATAGAGGAAAGATTTTGTTGCGTGCTCAATAACAGGCCCCCAAACTTTCCACATCCTAATTTCCAGAACTTGTGACTATGTACCTCCTATGGTAAAAGGAACTGTGCAGATGTGATTAAGTTAAGGATCTTCTGCTGGAGATTATCCTGGATAATTCTGATGGGCCTCATTTAATCACCTTTAGAAGACATGGCAAAAGTGTCAGAAAAGATGTGACAATGACAGCAGGGGTCAGAGTGATGTGACTGTTAGCTTTGAAGTTGGAAGTGGCCATAAGCTAAGAAATACAGATGGCTTCTAGAAGCTGGAAAAGGTGAGGGATTCTCTCCTAGAGCTTCCAGGAAAAACATAGCCACACAAATATCTTGACATTAGCCAGTGAGACTTCTCACCTCCAGAACTGTAACATCATCAATTCGTGTGGTTTTAAATCACTAAGTTTGTGATACTTAGAGCAGCAATAGGAAACTCATAGGGACCTACAGCATAGTGTGACTGCTCTTCCTGCTTCATCTTCCTGCCTTTTTTCCCCTCACAGGTGTTTCTCCTCAATTATATATTGTATGTCTAATCTTGTCTTGACATCTGCTTTTAAGAGGACCCAAACAAACACAAGTGGTACCAAGAGCGAGCTTTTAGCAAACAGGCAATGAGTGTAGGACTTTGGACTGGCCCATTCACCACACTCCTGATCCCAAATGGGAAGTGGTGCAAGGCGAGGCCACAGCAAAAAAAGGAAGGCCCAACTGCTCAAAACTCCACTGGGGCTGAGCTAGGAAAACATCTCAGTAGACGAGAACACTATTGCAGGTGAAAAAAAATGTTCTGGTGGACAGAAGCACCATTGCACACACAACGATTCATGCATTTCTAAATATGTGGAAACAGTGTCTACAAAGAAGCTAGAATTGGTTGGTTACTGCTAAATTGTCCTGATGTTCTGCAAAGGAATGATGAGAAACAAGCAGTTAATGGCTAGGGGTGCATGCGTTCTTATACTCTGCTATGGAAGAGCATACACAGCTGAGCAACATTTGAGTGCTCAGACAAGGAAGGTATGTTATGGTAAGATCAGAACCCTAGTGGGGAAAACCTGTGGCACTGAGAAATGAAGATGTTAGTCCTCCAGGCTGCCTTAAATCCTCAGAGTTACAAAAACTAGGGAAGGTTCTCACTCTTCCCTAACAAGAGATAGCACTTTCACTGGGACTCCTTCCTGAAAAGCAGCAGGTACCTTCCTCAGGAGCTTCCTCAACCTGCTCCCCACAAATGCAAGTACTGGCTGCTAGGCTGATAACTAGAATTAATTGACTACAGATATACTGAGCATAATAAGGGAGGAAAAGGACTGCACCAAAGATGTTCCAAGAATCAGCTAGCAGTTGCAGGCAGGAGCCAGAGAAGTACTACTAGATTTCGATTTTAAGGGTGCCTGATCAAGAGGGTCAGAATGTAAGGCTGAATAAGAAGGGATTCATTGCCTTGGGGGTTCTTTCTTGGGAGACATTGTAACAGGATGTCTGCTGCTAAGAGGTGGGGGAGGGGATCTCTTAGAAGCCTAGAGAAAGAGTCAACACTGGTAAAGTGGAAGTGAGTTGTTCTGGAAGAAAATAGAGGAGGGAATAAGGAGGATGAGAAAGTGGACATACTGGCAGGGATATATTATGGAAGGTCAGTGACCTACCACCAGGAGACTGTGGCCCATGGAAGGACCTTAAAGGCATACTAGGAGACTTGACTCACAGGGCATTATGGAGACAGTTTATACAGCATGGTGTCCATAAGGGAAAAAAGACATGCAACTAACATTATGATGCTTATCATCAAAACTCCCAAAAAGGCAACCACAGAGGAGGTGGTGGCTGACCGTGATCACCCTAAGAAGTCACAACCTTGTAGTCAGTTCTCAAACCCGAGCCAATATGCAGGTCCAAAACCCACTGAATGACAAGGAAGGACCCTGCAGTACTACGGCGAGAATATATAGTTGACCCTTGAACAACACGGGGGTTATAGGTACTCTGTTACTCCGTTCTCACACTGCTATGAAGAAACACCTGAGACTGGGTAACTTATAAAGGAAAGAGCTTCAATTGACTCACAGTTCCGCATTGCTAGGGAGGCCTCATGGTGGAAGGCAAAGAAGAAACAAGCACCTTCTTCACAAGCAGCAGTATGGCGTGAGTGGAAGGGGAAATGCTACACACTTATAAAACCATTAGATCTCGTGAGACTCACTCATTATCACGAGAAAAGCATGGAGGAAACCGCCCCCAAGATCCAATTACCTCCACCTGGTCTTGCCCTTGATATATGGGGATTATGGGGAATAGAATTCAAGATGAGATTTTGGGTGGGGACACAGCCAAACCATATCAGGTACCAACACCCCAACCTGTCCAATTGAAAATCTATGTATAACTTTTAGACTCCCCCAAAACATAACTACTAATTGCCTACTGTTGACTGGAGGACTTTCTGATAACATAAACGTAGATTAACACATATTTTTGTATTTTATATGTATTATATTCTGTTGGGGTTTTGTTTTGGTTTTGTTTTTGTTTTTTGAGAAGGGGTCTCATGCTGTCACCCAGTCTGGAGTACAGTGGCACAGTATCATCTCACTGCAGACTCACTTGAGCCTCTTGGGCTCAAGTGATTCTCCCACCTCAGTCTCTCAAGTAGCTAGAACCACAGGTGTACACCATCATGTCTGGCTAATTTTTTAAAATTTTTAAAAATTTTTGTATAGACAGGATCTCCCTATGTTGCCTAGGCTGGTCTCAAACTCCTAGACTCAAAGGACCCTCACACCTCGGCTTCCCAATGTGTTGGGATTACAGGTGTGAGCCACCACGCATGGCCATAATCTGTATTGTTACAATAAAGTAAGCTGTGAAGAAGAAAATGTTAAGAAAATAGTAATCAAGAGAAAATGTATTCACTCTTCATTAAGTGCAAGTGGATCATCGTAAAGGTCTTCACCCTCATTGTCTTCATGTTGAGTACCCTGAGGATGAAGAGGAAGAGCAGGGGTTGGTGTTGCTTTCTCAGGGGTGACAAAGGTGGAAGAGGTAAAGGAGACGGAAGGGTAGGCAGAAAAGGCAGGCATGTCCCATGTAACTTTTATTGACAAAAACCCACATATAAGTGGACACACACAGTTCAAATCCATGTTGTTCAAGGACCAACTGTAATGTGATGATTCCCTCAGTTCTTTCCCAAAGGGATGGGTGGCCATTTAATTGGGCAACTGTACACTGGAGAAATGGGGAAACTGAAGTATTTTGAGAATTATTAGACACAGGGTCTGACCTTAGCATTGATATTCAAATATGCAAAGCATTAACCTGGTCTTCCTGTTAGAGTGGGTATTTAGAGTGGCCAGGTAATAAACGGAGTCCTGGTTGAAGTCTGACCCCAGGAAGGTCTCTGAGCCCCACCCAGTAGTCATTTCCTCTGGCCACTGGTATGTAATTGGAATTAATATACTTGACATTTGGAGTAACCACCATATTGGGTCCTTGCCTGTGAGGAAAACGTTATCATAGTTGGGGAGGCCAACTGGGAACTTCTGAAACAGCTCTGGCACTGGCCACAACAGTAAATCAAAAACAATATTGCATCCTGGAGCTGATGACAGAGATTGGTGCCATCCTTAAAGGCAAAAAATGCAGGAAGAGTGGCCCCTATCTACCTCCAGTGTGACACTGTGGCCTCTGTAGAAATTAGATGGACCCTGGAGACTGGATGCAAACTAACATCCCAATCATCGCCTCAATCACAGCTGCTGTCCCAGGCATGGGGTTTTTATTACAACAGATTAATATGGTTTTGGGTACATGGTGTGTGGCCATTAATTAGGCAGATGTGTTCTTTTCCACTCTGATCTGAAAAGAGAAATCAGAAAGTTTGTATTCACATAGGATGGACAATGATAATTATTTTAGGGTTAACCTCAGGGCTGTGTTACCTCTCCTACCCTCTGCCATATTATCATCTGAAGAGACCTGGACTTCCTGGACACCCCACAGAATATCACACTCATCCATTACATTGATGGGATCATGCTGACTGAACAGGATAAGCAAGAGCTACTCTTCTGCAGGTCTTCCTAAGGCTCATGTGTTCCTGAGGGTGATAGATAAGGCTGATGAAGATTCAGGGATCTCCCATTTTACTGATGTTTTTAGGGTACCCAGTGATCAGGGGTGTGCCAAGATATCCTCTCCAAAGGAAAGACAAATGACCAAATCCTGAATCTCAGCCGCAAGAAGGAACCACGGTGCCTGGCTAGGCTTTTTAGGTTCTGGAAGCAATGCATTCCATACCTAGGAATACTGTTCCAACCACCATACAGGGTACTATCACAGCTACCAGCTTCAAGTAGGACAAAGAGCAGCAAAGGGCTCTGTGGAAGTTTCAGGCTGCCGTGCAAGCAGCCCTGCACTTGGGCCATACACTCTGGCAGATCCTGAGGTACTAGAGGTGTCAGTAGTGGGAAAATACACTGGATGGAGCTTTTAGAAAGGCCCTGGAAGAAACCCATACCATAGGTTCTTGGGATCTGTAACAAGGCCATGCCATCTACAACAGAAAATTATACACCTTCTGAGAAATAGATCTTAGCATAATGCTGGGCTTCATTGACCATGAGGCACAAAGTGATCATGTGTCCTCCAGCACTGCTGACTACGACCTGGTTCTCCTGGACCTGCCAGTCAAAGTCAGACATACCCAGCAGCCATCACCACAAGATCAAGGCTGGATCAAGCCTAAGCAAGTTCTGAGGTCATACATGAGCTGTGTGAGCAGTTGGCCCAGAACACCATGTCAGCAACCACAGTCACACAAGCCATGTGGGGGTCCAGTATGACCAGCTGAAGGAGGAGCAAAAAACCCCAAGTTTGGCTTATGGACCAGTTGGTTTGGCATATGTGTGCAAGCCAAACTCAATGATGGCTACATTATAGCTTTATTCATGGCTATCCTAAAAAACAATGAAGAAGAAAAATTGTCCCAGTGTATGGATATGTGGTACAGCTTTTCTTGTACTTTGTGTGGAAGGGGAAGCAACCCAAGGTGAAGATATGTACAGATTACTGGGCAGTGGCCAATGGAGCCTAGAAGAGAGGAGACTGAAAGATCGGTGACAAGGAGGTCTGGGGTAAAGGCATGTGAATGAACACATTAGGAGTGGACACAAAGTGTGAGTATTTTTGTACCACAAATCAATACACATTAGAAAACATCCACAACAGAAGAGACACTGACCAAGTAAATAGTGAAAATGATGTAGTCATCTTGCATTAGGCAGCCTTCATCACTGGCCACGTTGAAACTAGCATGATGAGCACATAAATGGAGTAGTTATAGTGGCAGAAATGGAGGCCACACAGGGTTCCGGAAGCATGGACTCCCACTTACCAGATGAATTTAGGTCTTGTGGCCTCCGAACATCCAGCCTGTCATCAACAGAGACCAATGCTGAACCCTTGATATGTCATTATTCCCCAAGAAGACCAACAGCCACTTGGTGGTACATTGACTATAGTTGGCCCAACACATCCTAAAAAAAAAGCCAGCAGTTCATACCCATGAGGACAGAAACTTATTCTGGGTGTGAATTTGCCTTTTCTGCTCTTAGAGCCTCAGTTGGTGCCACTATCCAAGGGTGTATGGATGTCTGATCTACAGGCATAGAATCTCATGCAGCATTAACATCCAAGTAGGAGACCCACTTCTGAGGTGTGGAAGCAGATCTATGCTATGGTTTACATGTTTGTCCCCACCAAAACTCATGTTGAAATTTAATTGCCATTGCAACAGTATTAAGGAGTAGGACCTTTAAGAGATGATTAGGGCACAAAGGCTTCACCCTCATGGGTGGGATTGGTGCTGTTTTAATAGGGCAAGTCTGGCCCCCTCTTCCTCTCTCTTACCTTCTAACCTTTTGTCATGTGATGACGCAGCAAGAAGGCCCTTGCAAGATGTTGGTAGCTTATATTGGGTTTCCCAGCCCCTAGAACTGTAAGCCAATAAATTTCTGTTCATTGTAAGTTGTCCAGTCTCAGGTATTCTGTTAAGTAGCACAAAGTGGACTAAGACAACCTGTAACCACCCAAAATCAGTTGGCCTCATAAAATGCTGGAATGGCCTTTTAGAGGCCCAGCTGATGTGCCAGCTCAGAGACAACACATAAGGGATGGGGCACCATCCTTCAGGGTACAGGATCTACATTATATCAGAGACCACTGAGGTACATTATGGTACCCCAACAGGAAGGTCACACGGATTCAGGAACCAAGACAGCAGGAGTAGTCCCAATGAGCTCCTGGGGCACTTTTATGCTTCTTGTCCCTGAAACCCTGAAACTTTTAAAAGGGTTGCAGGTCCTGGTATCCAAAGGGGACACACACTTTCCAGAGCACACAAAACAGATCCCATTGAAATACAAGTTATGGCTGCTGCCAGGGCCCTTTTGTTTCCCTGTGTCCATGCCCCAGAAAGAGACCAGTCAATATACTGCTGGGCCACGGGCCCTGAGTATTGGTGCTTTCATACAATGGCAGCATTGAGGAATATGTGTAGAACCCAGCTAATTCAGTTGGGTACCTCCTGGTATGTCCGTGCTCCCTTATAATGGTGAAACTCCTTGTATAGCCACCTGTTCTAGAAACTCAGACACCTCAGGAATGAAGGTGTGGGTCACACCACCAGTAAGCCCCCCAATATCTTCTGAAGTTACTGCTGAGGTTGAGATAATTTAGCATGGACAGTAGAAGAAGAGGGAATACCAGTTGCAGCCTTGAGGGCAACCACAGTAATGGGGCTCTAGTTTGTCTCACTAAACTCCTTCTTAAACCATGCTTCCCATGGGCCTGACACAAGGATTTTAGCCAAATGTTATACTACACAATCTGTAAGTCACAGATTTACTCAAAGTTTTAGTTTCCTTTTCTGAAATGGGAATGGTGTTCACAGGGAAGGTTATGTGAAATGTGAAGGCTATGTAAAGTTTTTGGTAATTTTTGTGCTGGATTTTGAAATCTCATCTTGCTAACCTCCATGGTCTTTGTTCCATCTTCCAGCTCCAAACAGAACAAATCTAACCCTTCTCTTGTAGTCACCCTTCAGATATAGCAAGTCCTCCCTTAATGTTTTCTATAGGTTCTTCAAAACTGCTAATTTAAGTGAAACAACATATTATATCACAGGTCCTCAAATAATGCTCTTTCATTCAATGCTTCACCATAACATTGGATAAGGAAAACAAATGGGTCTTGTTGGGCATCGTTTTGCTTAAAGTCATAGTTTCCAAGAACCTATTGATGCCATTAAGTGAGGACTTATTGCACTTGAAATTAGCATTGCTCATTAGCCACCAGACCAGGCCCCAGTCTCAAGCTTACACTCTTTCTTCTTCCTCCTGCTGTTAAGTTGATCAGCTTTCTGTTTGCTGCAGTCATCAGTGTCCTTTTGAAACATGGCACCCATAATGACTCCCTGCACTCTTGATATGGACTGACAGGTACAGAAAACAGAGAACCTGGCCCCTCTGGGGAGCTGGTAGATGTTCACCTGTATTGCAGCCAAGGTCTGCATCACAGAATTAGTACTCTGATTATATGATTAATCTAAAAACCCTTATCTGTCCCTAGAAGCTGCAGTCCTGGCAGGTTACCCCTATTCTATACATATGTAATTGATTTTTTGAGCATGAAAATTGGCAAAACTTTGGAATCTGAATTTTCAGTGGCTGACGTTGGATATCTGCAATCGATATCTCCCTAGCATCCTTTCCACTTTTGGAAGGTCCTTCTCTCACTCTTTGTGATTCTTGAGAAGTTGCTGTGGCAAACACCTACTAGCTTTCCCCCCTTACTAGCTTTTCCTCCCTTTTCTCTTTCCAGAGACGTGACGTTTATCATATGGCACATGGCTCTGTGCTATAGAGGGGTCCAACCCCTTCCCCAGCGCCTAGGACTGAAACACTATTGCCCTATCACAACTATCTGCAAAGATTGGGTAGGCAGTTGGCCAATGATGCAATACTGACCAAGGAAACATGACAGTGTCTGCTCAGAGACCCCTAAAAAGACTTCTAACAGGTAATATTTAAAAAAAAAAAAAAGGAGGAGAAAAAGGAGAGAGAGAAAGGTGAGAGAGAAAATCCTTCTGTCAAAAGAAAAACCTTGGACAAATTAAAGAGTTTAATTGAGTAAAGAGTGATTTGTGAATTGGGAAGACCCCAAACCAGAATAGGTTCAGAGAGGCTCCAGTGCAGCTGCGTAGTAGAGGAAATTTATGAACACAAAGGGGAAAGTGATGTACAGAAAACGGAAGTGATGTATGGAAACAGCCGGATTGGTTACAACTCGGGAATTATGTTATTTGAACTTAGTTCGAACAATTGGCCACCTGTGATTGGCTGAAATTCTGTGCAATCAGAGAGAGAGAGCAGGAGAGGAGGTTACAGTCTGTTTACACATCCAGTTAGGTTTTGTTACACATCCAGCTACATGGTGGAGGAAATTACCATGGCTCACTATGGCCGGAGAAACCTTTACACCAAACTTAAAACATGTCAGGAGGCAGCTTTAGACTAAACTTAACTAACCTTCTTTGCAGCTTCAGGAAGTGGTTGCTGGAACATCATCCCTGGCCCACCTGACCCATCTGAGAACCATGGGGAAGGGGCAGTGGGGAGGCAGGTAAGAAAATGGGCCACAATTTTAAGATGACAACATGATTTCTGATTATACCAACTCTGCAGCCGCCCTGCCTGGCAATGCTTTTAAATGGGAGATTAAAATGCCCTTATTGTTTCAGAGGATTCGGGGCTCCCAGAGTTTCCTCTCATTTCTAGGAATCGATTTTTGGGCACTTCACTGATCCCATGAGCTGGCCAGTATTTCTACCAAGGTCCCTTTTTACTATTAAACGTGCTGTGTTAATTTCAGTTGCTTAAATCTAGAACCCCGCTCAGGTACTGTTTGTAAGGAAAGGGAAACAAGACAGAAAGGTTAACACGTGTCGGGAGAGGAAAGGACAGCCACACACATGTCACTTAGCCTGAAAACAAACAGCCATTTATGTATATGGAAGTACATTAATTGCCAAAATTGAACTAATGAAAGAGACATAATTAGCTTCTGGGAATGGAAGAAACCAAGTTGATCTCCTAATGAGGTCTGAATAGGCCTCTCATTAGCCACATGGCTGGGGACTGACATGAGGTGGCAGAGCTCAGACAGAACACAGAAAAGAACAGGTTGGAAGGCAGATGGGGATGCAGGGGGCCCTGGGTCCTGGATCCTCCAAGGGAACTTCATCCCAACAGGAATAGAGGAGCTACCCAAGGAAAAAAATGACCCATAGATAGGTGAACGGACATTTCCCCATAGCCCCTGCTCTTGCTCATAAACCTACTTCCCTCATGAGCTTTTTTTTAACCCTCAAGTGAAAAGGGCCACCAATTTTTCCCACAACCCTCCACCTATTTCCTCCTAGGGTATACTTCCTGGATGCCCCTAGCCTCAGAATCAGCTGAGCTGTTTCTGGGCCCCATTCAGACTTACTTAATCACATCTCCGGCAGCCAACGACAGTCATGCCCTACATAATAACCTTCTGGTTAATGATGGATCACACAAACGACATTGATCCCATAAGATTATAATGAAGCTGGAAAATTCCTATCGCCTAGTAACATTGTTGTTCTCATCATAAAGTACAACACATTACTTACATGTTTGTGGTAATGCTCAGGTAAACAACCTACCATGCTGCCAGTCATATAAAAGTCTAGCTTATATGATTATGCACAGTACATAATACTTAATAAATGACTATTATCATTTATTGGTTTATGGATTTACTATACTTTTTATTGTTTAAGAGTAGTATACTCCTTCTACTTATAAAAAATATTTACCTGCATAATGTCATCAGGCAGGCCCTTCTAGGGGTATCCAGAAGAAGGCATTGTCATAGGAGATGACAGCCCCATGCATGTTATTGACCCTAATGACCTTCTACTGGGACAAGATATGGAGGTGGAAGACAGTGATATTGATGATCCTGACCCGGCATAGGCCTAGGCTAATGCATTTGTTTGTGTCTTAGTTTTTAACAAAAATGTTTTAAAAGTTTTTTGAAAGGCCAGGCACAGTGGCCCACACCTGTAATCCCAACACTTTAGGAGGCTGAGGCGGGTGGATCACCTGAGGTCAGGAATTCAAGACCAGCCTGGCCAACATGGCGAAACCTTGTCTCTACTAAAAATACAAAAACATTAGCTGGGCATGGTGGCAGGCGCCTGTAATCCCAGCTACTTGGGAGGCTGACACAGGAGAATCGCTTGAACCTGGGAAGCAGAGGTTGCAGTGGGCTGAGATCATGCCACTGCATTCCAGCCTGGGTGACAGAGAGAGACTCCATCTCAAAAAGATAAATAAATTAAAAGTTTAAAAAAAATAAAACTTTTTAGAATAGAAAAAAGCTTATAGAATGATATAAGAAAATATTTTTGTACAACTATACAATGTATTTGTGTTTTAAGCTAAGTATTATTGTAAAAGAATCAGAAAGTTTAAATTGTTTTTAAAGTTTATAGAGTAAAAAAGTTATAGTAAGCTAAGGTCAATTTATTATTGAAATTTTTTTTTTAATTTAGTGTAGCTTGAGTGTGCAGTGTTTATAAAGTCTACAGTAGTGCACAGTAATGCCTTAGGCTTTCACATTCACTGACCGCTCACTCCCAGACTCACCCAGAGAAACTTCCAGTCTTGCAAACTCTGGTAACTGCCCTATACAGGTGTACCATTATTTTTATTTTTTTGAAATGGAGTCTCACTGTGTCAACCAGGCTGGAGTGCAGTGGTGCAATCTCAGCTCACTGCAACCTCTGCCTCCCGGGCTCACACCATTCTCCTGCCTCAGCCTCCCAAGTAGCTGGGATTACAGGCATGTGCCACCACGCCCAACTAATTTTGTATTTTTAGAAGAGACAGGGTTTCACCACGTAGGCCAGAATGGTCTTGATCTCTTGACCTTGTTATCCACCCACCTAGCCCTCCCAAAGTGCTGTGATTACAGGCATGAGCCATAGTGCTGGGCCTCTCATCTTTTATACTGTATTTTTACTCTACCTTTTCTATGTTTTGATACATTTAGATTATCAAATAATTATCATTATGTTATAATTGCCTGCAGTATTCAGTATGGCAGCATACTGTATGGGCTTATAGCCTAGGAGCAATAGGTTTTACCATCTATACCGTAGGTTATACCACCTACAACATAGCCTAGATGTGTGGTAGGCATTCTATCCAGCTTTGTGAAATAAGTGCACTCTATGGTGTTAGCACAATGACTAAATCGCCTAACAGTGCATAGGTGACACATGACTGTACTGTTCTTTCCATCCAGATCAAGACAGGTACACTTTCTTCAATTCTCCCAAACTGTTTTCTACTACATTTTGTTAGAATGATTTCATCAAATACACTAGGTCAAGCACTGCATTAGGGGCTCCATCCCCAGAGCCCAGTGCAATTTCTGGGGCACAGTGAAGTTCAATGCACTCACTGAACATCAACAAACCTAGCTATCATCCTCTCTGTGTTCGGCACTGTGCTGGATACTTGACACATATTTACTCATTCAATCCTTACAACCACTCATTTACAGATTCAGAAAATAAAGCTCAGAGAGGTTCAGAGACTCGCTCAAGGTCACATAGTCAGCCAAGTATGGAGCTGCTTCAAGCAGGCCCTCTGCACATTGTCCCCTACTGTGCTACCTTCATACAACTTGTAGCTTCTCAAAAAGACAGGCTTACAGAAAAAGAACCATGTTTCCATGTTTCCATATAGCTCATTGCTTTCAATTGTTTGTCTTTTTTTTTTTTTCTTGATGGTGTCTCGCTATGTTACCCAGGCTGGTCATCTCAAACTCCTACGCTCAAGCCATCACCTCATCTCAGCCTCCTGAGTAACTGGGACTATAGGCACACACCATTGCACTTGGCTAGTCATTGCCAGGTTGACGCAAATGTAATGATGCATCTTGCCATTAAAAGTAATGTCAACAACTGCAATTATGTTTGCGCGAAACTAAGAGTAAAAAGTCATTCACCTCAAAACATTTTTGGAACAAAACAAGGTATGATGAGTCAGGAGAGCATCGTGTTGAAGACATGGAGGGAAATGGCATGGGTTTGGATCAGGGCTGCAACTATTGTGGCCCCTCCCTAAGGACCGAGTTTCCTCATGTGGTTATTAAAATGGAACCAACAAACACACGCAAAGCATTCAGAACAGTGTCTGACACCGAGGGAGCAACAACAAATGTTATGACTGCTATCTAAATAACAGTAATACAGAATCACGAGCCCTTCCAGTTTAAATGAACCTTAGACAACACCATTTTTCAACTGAACATGGTAACATTAAGGCTTTCTATGATCATTTAACGCACCCTCATATTGCCTGTTATTAAAACACTTAAAGTATAATAAATATATATAAAAGAAGAATATGCAATAAAAAAATAAAATAAAATAAAACACAATCCACATGTAGAGGTGACTACATTACGGCCATGTGGCCTAAACAGATTCTGACGATAGGAACAGATCATAAGGAGTGGCATGGCTTTTCAATCTTTTGTTGGTAGTTTTTTTTTTTTTTTTTTTGAGATGGAGTCTTGCTCTGTCGCCCAGGCTGGAGTGCGGTGGTGCGATCTTGACTCACTGCAACCTCCGTCTCCCGGGTTCAAGCAATTCTCCCACCTCAACCTCCTGAGTAGCTGGAATTACAGGTATATGCCACCATGCCCAGCTAATTTTTGAATTTTTAGTAGAGACGGATTTTTGCCATGTTGGCCACACTGGTCTTGAACTCCTGACCTCAAGTCATCCGCCTGCCTCAGCCTCCCAAAGTGCTGAGATTACTGGCGTGAGCAACTTGTCCCCAGCCAGTACTTTTTTGTTTCTGTTTTTGACTATAAAATACAGCTTTGTCTAAATTGTAACTGATTTTTAAAACATATACACTAAACCTAGTGCTTAACAAATGAAGAGATAAGTATAATTTGATGTTCTTTTCACTGATTTCTGTTATTATCACAGCATAATCTAACTATCATTTCATCACTGGGCTTCAAATTAGTTATAAACATATCCCTCTTGACAACATGGAAGACGCAATGTAGGCACTGAAAATGCACACATTTGTCGCCCTGAAGAATCGTATAAGGCAACACTAGAGGCCTGCGGAGGGTCTGAAAGGAGAGGCTAAGGAAAGAGGGAGGCACATACAGGCCAGAATAGAATAAATATTTAAGAAACTTGCAAACCACATGTGTGTGTGTTGGGGAGGGCTGATCAATAAAGATTTTATAGAAAAGCTACCTTGTGGGGCGAGCCTTACCGAACCCTTGGGACGCCAACAGGTGGAGATGAAGAAGTATGGTCCAGGTGGGGAGAGCAGCTGCCCCAGTGCCTGGGGGCATCCAGGTTCCTCCTGCTGGGCTCTGCACAGCTTCCTGCTGCCGCCCTCCTCTGCCCTGGCCCAACGCGGCGGGGGGGCCAATTAAAGGGGGCGACCTGGGTGCTCCCCTGGCCCCTCTCTGCTGTCTTCGTGTTGCCCCCATTCCCTGGCCTGGTGCCCACCTGCCTTCTCTCCCTCTCCTTCTTTTTCTCACCTTCTCCCTCCCCGACTCTTCATCTTTTTTTCCTTCTCCCTCCCCCCACTCTCCCTCCCTCTCTTCCCCCTTTCTTTCCTTCTTTCCCTCTCCTCTCTCCTGTATCTCTTTCCGTTCTCACTTTTTCTCTCTCCCTTCCCTCTCCCCCCGACTCTTTCTCTCCTTTCTCCCATCCCTTCTCTTTCCCTTTTTCTCCCTGTTTTTCTGCCTTTCTTTCCTTTCCCTCTCCTCCTCCCTCTCCCAATTCCCTTTCTCTCATCTCTCCTCTGTGTCTCTCCCCAGTCTCTTTTATCTCCTTCTCTCCCTCTCTCCCTGCTCTCTATTTCCCTCTCTCTCCCCACTTTCTTTCCCCCGCTCCTCTCTCCCTCTCTCCTTTGTATCTCTCCCCCTCCTTTCTCTCCTGCTCTCTCCTATAATTTCTCCTTTCTCTCCCCTCTTTCTTTCCCTCTCTGTATCTCCCCCCTCTTTTTCTCTCCTCTCCCTTTCTCCCTCCACTTTATTTCCCTTTCTCTTCCCCCTCTTTCCCTCCCTCTCCCTTCTGTCTCCCTCTCCCTGTTCCCCTCTTTCCCTCTCCCCCCAGCTCTCACTCTCCCTCTCCCTCCCTCCCTCATCTCACCCAATCTGGATACTTCATGACCGATCTTTTTTTAATTCTATGGGAAAAAATGTTTCCTCTTTATGATCAAGAGAGAAAAGCATTTCTCCTCCCCAACAGATCAACTATTTGAAATGCACATGAACTGTAAGGTTCTCTCAGCACAGAAATTGGTCCCTAGAAACTGACATTTTCCCCCTAAATTTTCTTACGGCACCAGAACTTTGTCTATCCTTATTTACCATAAAAACAACATTGTACACTCTAAAAGTCAAGACATGATAAACAGCAAAAATCTCACCTATAATCTCACCTTAAACCTAACATACTCTTCCCAGCCTAACAAAATCATTAGCAATTCTTGGATTCCCTCCAGGTCTTCACTCATGCACTGACTTCATGTAGCTGTAACTGTCAGCAAAACTTATTTCACGAAGAGCGTCTATTCCTACAAACTCAGGTTTAAAGCATTTTAAATGAATTCAGTGTAACAAGATGAACCCAAGTGACACCAATTTTGAGATTTTTTTTGAAACCTGGAAATTCAAACTGCAGTGGGCTGAATTGGAGCTGCCTCACCTGGACAGGGTGTTGTGCCCCTAATTAGGCTAGAAAACCCTACCTTGGGTAATTTGATGATTGATTGTATTGGAGCTCAGAGCCTGCAGGTGGGGGTAAGCTTCTCTTGAAACAAGGGAAAGGTCAATCCTGGGACTGCGAGGGGTTGAAAGGCCAGTCTTGGACAGCTGTGAGCAAAAGAACTTCCTCCTCTCTCTAGGCTGAGGGATAGAAATTGGGCCAGCATCTCCACACCCCAACAACTTCCAAACGCTGCTCTGGCCATAGGGAGGCAGGAAGTATCCCTGGTGAGGGACAGTCCTGGGAGGGTCCCAGGATGGCTCTGGGCCTATTTTGTGCTTATAAGTTATTCTCCATACTCTTCTTCCTTCCATTATCTGTAGACCTCCACCCCAAACCCCGAAACGGAGTCTCTGTTGCCCAGGCTGCAGTGCAGTGCCGTGGTCTCAACTCACTGCAACCTCCGCCTCCCAGGTTCAAGTGATTCTTGTGCATCAGCCTCTAAGTAGCTGGAATTACAGGAGTGCACAACGACTCCCAGCTATTTTTTGTATTTTTAGTAGAGGCAGGTTTGACCACGTTGGCCAGGCTTGTCTCAAACTCCCAACCTCAGGTGATCTGCCCAACTCCTCGGCCTCCCACAGGGCTGAGACTGCAGGCGTGAGCCACCACACTGGGCCTATCCTCAGGCTTTTACTAAAGACACTTAAAGGTTACAGCCTGGTCTTTCTTATTTGAGTTAGTTTCCAATGACTGCTGAACAGATTCACAAACTTGTCTTAACACAACAGAAATTTGTTATCTCGCAGTGCTGGAGGCCAAAAGCCAAAATCAAGCTGTCGGCAGGACTGTGCTTATTACAAGGGCTTGGGGAGAATCCTTTCTGTCTCCCAGCTTTAGGCCCCTGTCTTCTTGGCTTGTGGCTGCATCACTCTACGCTCTGTCTCCATGTGGCCTTGCCTCCGTGCCTGTTTTCCCTCTTCTTCTCCTATGTGAACACCATCACTGGAATTAGAGTGCACCCCGGTAATCTAGGATGATCTCATCTTGAGATGCTTAATTTCATTACTTTGCAAGGATCCTATTTCCAAAGTCACACGCAGATTCCAGTCGGACATGATTTTTTTTGAGGGAGGTCCATTCAACCTGCTATCATTGTGGTGTGGGAAATTCAAGACGGAAACTGCACCACCTTGGAGACAGACTAGTGGAGAGCAGTGTCCCTTCCCCTACAGCCAGGGCTGGGGGAACAGCTGGGCACAGTGGAGGTCTCACAGGGCACCAGGAGTAAAGCAATAGGCAGGGCTATGACAGGAGACTGAATCCCAGGACCTGGGGATAGGTCGTATCTTAGGAATATCTGCCCACGAAGGCAGTGGGCAGCAGAATCCCACTTTGAGGTGCCAGCACTGATTCTCATTCCTTCCAAGATGGTAAACCATTAGGACGTCTGGATCCCTCCCTAAGATCAACCCTGGAGGAGCTGCAGAGGAGAAACAGGGCACAAGAGGACCAGACAGGGCTGTGGGGAGCAGGGAAGAAGAAAACAAACCGTTAAAGTGCTGTTGCTCCCTCTCCCCCCAACATCCCCCTGGGACATACAGCAATGGCCCCCACACCTGGAAGGACTCAGGCTCTGAATCCAGCACCTTCAGGAATCAAGTGAGGGCACCCCAGACGCCCTATGCTTGAGAGAGACTGACGAAAACAGGTGGATCTAGGTAAAATCAGTCTCTGCTACCCTCCTCATCTAAACCCTCAGCGCAGGTGAGTCGGGATGCAAATGTAAGGAGAGTTCCCTCCTGATGCTGCTTCTCCCCCAGCATGAGGACAGAAGAAGGTGACCGGGTAACTGTCACCTTCTTAGGAGCAGGGGTGGAGGTGCCACTCCAGCTCTCTGGTGCTGGACAGTCCTCCCCAGGCATATCTTCTTCATTACATCCACACTAAGCTCACAGGGACTCACAGTTACAGGGTCTATTTCTCTGAATACTCATTTCCTTACAAAATACCCAGTATCTCTGTTGGTGAGGGGAAGGCACATATGTCAAAATAAAAAGACATTGTAAGGGCCCAATCATTTCAAAACAAAAACATGTTAGGTTATGGTGTGCACCAGAAGTAAAATAATTAGAAGCAAAATAATTAGAAAGCCAATCATTTTAAATTAGCCAAAAAAAACTTAAAAGGAGGTTGCAAAGAATAATTTTCAAACAGTTAAAGATATGACTCTCATACAAGTCATAGTGAAAAATGTATTTTAACTCAGACTTAACTCCAAAAGAATGCTAAAGTTGGTTCAAATGAGAATTTGAAAGATGGGGTATATACGTATAGGCAATGGAAGACAGATTACTAGAATATGATTTCTAAATCAGACACCAAATCAGTTAATATCTTACAGAGCAAAAGAAAACAAAAATAAAACCTTTAAGGTATTCTTTTCTACTAGACAGAAATTAGTTTTTGTTTATCAGTTATTGACAGATTAACCTGTAGCTTCACACAATATGAGCCCTAAGCAGTTATAAAGAATAAGTCAAAAGCAATTATCCTAAGAGTTAGATAATCTTTGAATGGAACTAAACAATGCTCCAGTATGACACTAAAAGGGCTTGCGCTTTTCCTTTGCCTTAGTTCCAAGTTTCAGACAATTTTTCTTAAGAGAGATAAAAGTGGCCAGCCCCAGTGGCTCACACCTGTAATCCCAGCACTTCGGGCAACTGAGGTGGGCAGATCACCTGAGGCCAGGAGTTCGAGACCACCCTGGCTAACATGGTGAAATCCTGTCTCTACTAAAAGTACAAAAAATGAGCCGGGTATGGTGGTGTGTGCCTGCAGTCCCAGCTACTCGAGAGGCTGAGGCAAGAGAATCGTGTGAACCTGGGAGGTGGATGTTGCAGTGAGCTGAGATTGCACCACTGCACTCCAGCCCAGGCCACAGTGCAAGACTCAGTCCCACAAAAAAAAAAAGAGAGAGAGATAAAAGAAGATAGGAGACAGGAGATTGAATGAAGAATGAAAAGGCAAATTAATAGAAAATATAAAAGAAGTTAAGAGAAATGGAGAATAGAAGTTAAAGTGCTGAAATTTCAATTAACAAGAAGTACCAGAAAGAGAGAGAAACAAATAAAAAAGAGAAAATATTTGAATAGTGAGCTATATTTTCTAAAATTGTCTTTTAAATAAAGATCTCAGATAAAAAAAAATCCATAAAGGAAGAGATAAGGAAAAGCCCACATTCAGACATACTATTAAAAAGTTTAAGGATATATCCCTAATTATATATGTGGAAATTATAAAAATTTACAAAGGAAAAGAGCATATAGCATTCAAAAAACAAAAATCTAAAAACAAGAAACAGATTTTATAAAAAGCAACACTGAATGCAAGATGATGATAATAGAGTAATAATTTCGAAGTATTCAGAAAAATATCCATAAAATTTAGAGTATTATATTTAGCCAAAGAGTCTTTTGAATATGAGGGCATGACACTCCCTAATTATATATGTGGAAATTATAAAAATTTACAAAGGAAATTTGTAAATTTCGTAGGCACACATGAAAACCCTGAACAAATTTCAAACTGTGTCATACAGACCTTGGTTTCTGAACATAGCTCATTTATGTTAAATATAAACCAAAAAAATAAATTCCTACAATTTGAAAATTCAGAAATGCATTGTGCTTAGTTAATAAGTTAAAGAAGAAATGATAATAAAAATTATGTCTTATGTAAGTTTTTATATTTTTATTTTTTAAGTGTAAATTGACAAATTATAGCTGTGTGTACCTATGGGGCACAAAATGATGTTATTATTTATGAATACCATGTGCAATAATTAAATCAATCTAATTAACATGTATCTATCACCTGAAGTAAACTCATGCACCACATAGTGATGTTTAGGTCAATAAAGGATCAAATATATGACGGTGGTCCCATAAGATTATAATACTGTATTTTTTCTGTACCTTTTCTATGTTAAGATATGCTTAGATACACAAATATTTACCATTGTGTTACAATTGCCTGCAGTAATCGGTACAGTAGCAAGAAGCACAGGTGTGTCGCCTGGGAACTATAGGCTGTTATCATATGTAGTATGTTATGGGTGTGTAGTGGACTATACCACCTAGATTTGTGTAAGTGCACTCTATGATGTTCATACGATATAATTGCCTAACCATGCATTTCTCAGAATGTATCCCCATCTTCATGAATTTCTTACATTAGCATTTTGTAATCATTCACCTCCTCCTTGGTTAAATTTATTTTTCTACGTATTTTTTAAAGCTATTGTAAACGGAATTGGTCTCTTGATTTCTTTTTCAGAAAGTTCATTGTTAGTGTATAGAAATGTTACTTGTTTTATTGTTGATTGTGAATCCTGCAATTTTACTGTCTTTGTTTATTAGTTCTATCAGTTTTTTGTGGGTTTTTTGGTAGAATCTTTAGGGTTTCCTATACATAAGACCGTATCAACGAACAGTGACACTTTCACATCTTTCTTTCCTATTGAGATGCATTTTACTTTTATCTCTTGACTAACTGCTCTGGCAAGGACTTCCGATACTTTGTTGAGTAGAACTGGCAAGAAGGAGTGGGAATGTTTGTCTTGTTCCAGATCTTAGAAGAAAAGGTTTCAGTTTTTCACCATTGAGTACAATGTTCGCTGTGAACCTGCCCCACATGATTTTTATTGTGTGAAGGTGCATTCCTTCTATACCTTATTTATTGAGAGTTTTTGTCATAAAAGGGTATTGGATGTTTTCAAATGCTTTTCTGCATCTAATGAGATGATCATATGGTATTTGTCCTTCATTCTGTTAATGTGATGTATCACATTTACTGAATTGCCTATGTTGAACTATGCTTACATCCCAGGGATAAATCTCCTTTGATCATGGTGAATGATCATTTCAATGTGTTGTTGAATTTGAATTTGGTTTGCTAGTATTTTGTTGAGAATTTTTACATCTGTTTCATAATAAAATGTTCAATGATTCAGAATTGAATGACAATGAAAATAATTGATAATGTATTAACAATTGATAACCTATGATAATGATAATCAAAACCTTAGGGTACAGCCAAAATAGTAATTCAAGATGTAAACACCTGTGTTGGAAAATAATGAAACCTCAAATTAATGAGCTAATTGTTTGTTATTTCAATGAACAAAACAATAAGCCAAAAATAATAAATAAAATGGAAGAGATAATAAAAATACTAATGGAAGTTAACAAAATAGGAAACAAACGTATAATACAGGATGTCAGCAAAGCCAAAGTTGATTTGTCAAAAACAAAAAACTTGAGAAGCCTCTGAAAACTAACAAGAAAATGAAAGAAACCACAGTGAAAAATATTGTGACTAAAAAAGGGGAGAATCTGCAAAAAAGTACTTGGCATAAAGAGATTAAATGATATGCCCATGTTCATAGCAGCACTACCAAAAATAGCTAAAACACAGAAGCAACCCAATGTCCATCAACAGATGAATGCATAAACAAAAGGTGGTATATACACACAATAAATTATTCAGCCTTAAAAAGGAAAGAAATTCTGACATATGCTACAACATTGAGGAATCTCAAGGACATTATGCTAAATGAAATAAGTCAGTCACGAAAAAACCAGTATTATATGATTCTGCTTATATGAGATACTTAGAGTAGTCAAGATCACAGAGACAGAAAGTATAATGGTGGCTGCCAGTGGTAGGGACTTATATTTTAATGGGTACAGAGTTTCTGTTTTACAACATGAAAAGAACTATGGGAGATGGATGGTGGTAAGGTTTGCACAGCATTATAAATGTATTTAATACTGCTAAGTGGTACACTTAAAATGATTAAGATGGTAAATTTTATGTTATGTGTATTTTGCCACAATAAAAAAATTAGAAAAAAACGTAAGTGATAATAAAATAATACTACCAACAACTGCTTGCCAGTAATTTTGAAAACTTAGATACAGTGAAGAAACTCTTACAAAAATAGTAACGAACTAGAACAACTCAAAAAGACATTATAAACAGCTTTAGAACTATTAAAGAAATTAAAACTGTGCCTTAAAATTTCCCACAAATAAAATATTTGACTATTGATATTTTTCTAAACTTTTAAGAAATAAACAACTATGAGTTTTTCAAATATTTGCAAAAAATAGAAAAGGGGGCATGTTCCCTAGCTTATTTATGAGTTCAGAATAGCCCAAATACTAAAACTACAGAAAGCAAAAATTTCATGCCATTCCATTTTTAATATGAATGCAAATAGTTTTTAAAATATTTAAAAAGTCCAAGTAACCTAAAAACATATTTAAAAGAAAATACACTTTGACCAAACTGATGTTATCCCAGGTATGCAATAATAATTTAATACTTTGAAAATTAAGAAACGTAATTCACCACATTAAGGAATACATATATAATTTTTTAGTTAATGCAGGAAAATAATTTGATAAAACTCAATATCCACTCATAATAAATTATCATTAAATTCATAGTAAACAAAAACTTTCTTATGAAGAATATCTGTTTTAAAATCTAGGTAAAATATGATCCCATATTTGTAGATTGTAGAATAATTACAATTCCCACTTATATTCCAGCTTGTACTGGAAATCTTAGACAGCAAAATAAATCAAGAAAGAAATTAGACTCATAAGGATTTGTAGAGGATGTAGTTTTTTAAGTGGACAACCAGCAAGAATATATGGATAAATGACAAGAATGGGCGTATTTAGCAAAGTGTCGGATATATAATAACATCAATTGATAATGCATCAAGAAACAACTGGAAAATATAAACCCAGAACACCATTTATAATGGTATCAGAGAATAGCTAAGAATGTATTTAACAAAAGACATGCAAGATTCTACAAGGATAATTTTTAAATTGTATTAGATATTTTAATAGAAGCAAAGAAACGGAGAAATTGATTTGAACAGAAAATAAACAAAATAGGCCGGGCGCAGTGGCTTACACCTATAATCCCAGCACTTTGGGAGGCCGAGGTGGGTGGATCACCTGAGGTCAGGAGTTTGAGACCAACCTGGCCAACGTGGTGAAACCTCATCTCTACTAAAAATACAAAAATTAACCCGGCATGGTGGTGGGTGCCTGTAATCCCAGCTACTTGGGAGGCTGAGGCAGGAGAATCAACCTGAACCCAGGAGACAGAGGTTGCAGTGAGCTGAGATCGCACTACTGCACTCCAGCCTGGGTGATAGAGTGAGACTCCATCTTAAAATACATATATTCTTCAAAATATTATTTAAAGAAAGTGAAAAAAATTTACAAATTGGGAGAAGACATTTCTATTATTTAGCTCCAACAAACAATTACATATAGAAAATAAGATTCTTTCAAATCAATAGAGAAAGTACAAATGATCAGATAGAGAAATAGACAAATGTACAAATGGATATTTCACAGAAGAAATGCATGGCTAAAAATCATAAGATTTATTTAATTATAGAAATGAATACTAAGATCACTATGAGATACCATTTTATAGTTAATTAACTGGCAAAATACATACCAGTCTAGCAAAATCAAGTGTAAAAAAAGATGTGAATTCATAGGATCACATTGCAACTGAGACTGATGCAATAAATTGCATAAATGGTTGTCCATCAGTGGTTTTTCAAAGTGCAACTACTTTAAACAACAGTTTGGTAATGTTTCCTAAATTTGATCATTTATACAACCTATAACCCAGCAATTCCACTCCTAATTAAATACTCAAAAGAAATGTATAAGCATATACAATAGGAAATAGATACAAATCATTCATATTGTCACTGTGCATCTTAGCAAAAAAAGTTGAAACTACCCGAATGCTCATCAATGGGAGAATGAATGAACCAAGTATAAAAGGGTGAAATGATCACATATTATAAACAGAGGAAGTGAATAAGCTATAATTTGTGAAAATAGAGATAAATCTTAGCAATTTAATGTTAAATGGGAAAGTTACCCCCCAAAGATTACATAAATCTCTATATCATTTTTACAGTCTAAAATAACTAAAATCAAAATAGACTTTCTAGGACCACAAAGAGGTGAAATAAAACCATTTTTAAAATAAAGCAAAAACGATGCATACAAAATTCAGGATAAGAGTTGCCTCAGACGGAAGAAACCAGAAGAAGTGAAGAGGCGGAGGTACCCTTATGGTTAGATTAGGTTTATTATCAATGGCTGAGCTTTTATTTGCATTGATGGTGAGTGCTCATTATATTATTAAAAATAACTAAATAAATCCCTGTGGTGAAACTGAGTGATGTACTAAGGATAGAATTGATCCAATTCTGTGGACCTAAGGTCCACAGAGAGTTTAAAAATAGGAAAAACATTAAAATGCAATTTGGTGAAGATATTATCAGATGCGAAGTCACTTAGGAGTAAGGGAAAAGTTGCAAAAGAAAAAGTAAAACGGAATGAAATAAATAAGCAGGAAGTAAAGAAATACATAATAGATGGGAAGGGACTTTCACCACCATCTTTTGAGTCACACATCCAGATGTTTGCTGATCCACAATACCACTGAGCCATTCTCGCCTTTGGCGATAAAGGCAGTTAGTGTGAAAACGCGCTGTTCTATTATAAAGAGATACTGCTAAGTTGAACTCTTCTTTCTGGGGCAGCTTCTACTAGAAGGCAGTTGCTAAATGTTTCTAGAGGGAACCAGCTGTGGGAAAACTATTAATTAGCCTCAGTCATTATATGCAGATTACATTGGTTAATTCAATATATAAAGCAGATAGGAGGAGTTGGGGTGATGTTCTTTTGATATGGTAAGAAAAGCATACAAGGTTTTATTATTCCCAGTGGAGCAGAAAGAGGATTTTCACTCAGAAAAAGCTGAACGTAGCTCCAAACTAAACAAATAAGACAGGATAGGCTGGGCACGGTGGCTCACACCTGTAATCCCAGAACTTTGAAAGGCCGAGGTGGGTGGATCACCTGAGGTCAGAAGTTCAAGACCAGCCTGACCAATATGGAGAAACCCCGTCTCTACTACAAAATACAAAATTAGCCAGGTGTGGTGGCACATGCCTGTAATCCCACCTACTCAAGACGCTGAGGCAGGAGAATCGCTTGAACACGGGAGGTGGAAGTTTCAGTGAGCCGAGATCGTGCCATTGCACTCCAGCCTGGGCGACAGAGCAAGACTCTGTCTCAAAAAAATAAATAAATAAAGTAAAAGAAAAGAAAAGAAAAAAAAGAAATAAAACAGGATATTCCTCGATTTGGGGAAGGAACAGACTATCCCTGAAGGAGGAGGTAATCTGTCAGCTGAGATATGCTTTGAGTCTTTAGAACCCCCAAACTCACAAAGCTGAGGTCCAAAAATGGGTAGAACATAAACAACCAAAATAAAGTTTTGTGTGAGTTCCAAAACATAAGTTGATATTTAGAATAATTACAGTAAAGATTAGTCAGAAATTACACATAAATGTATCATGTAATTTTTTTCATTAAAAAAATCTAAACTATCTTAAATCTTCCTATCACTAAAACTAAAAGGAGTGATCTTGAACTCCTAGGTGTCCAAGGGTCTGGCAGTGCCCACTGCAACCACGTTTTTTATTTAAAGTGCCATTTTTAATCTTAAAATTTCAGACCAATTTTGGATTCCTCTCTATATATATTCAGGTTTTTTTTCAATAGTAAAACATTTAAAATGACTTACTAATAAGCAAAAACTAATAGTTTGGGTGTACCACGCTAAGTCTATCGTCTTACATCCACTTGTTTATTAACACATATTCTATCTTGAGAAGAATCACTATAATTAACTTTTTCTGATTTACCTTTTGCCTGAATGTGATCTTTTTATTTAGTAAAAATATGTTATTTCAGATGTGTACTTGGAAATTTAGAAATATAATTCTCAGAAGGTTGAAAAGAAATGAAATAAGTGCCCCAATTCAGAAACGGGCCCTTCTGTTTGCTTTTGGTACCCACTCATTTTCACATCTGTAAAATATGGATATGAATACCTACCTTTGATAGAGACTTGGCTAGCTGTTCACCAAACCCCTTCCACTCTTCCTGGGAGTAGACTACATTTCCTAGCTTCCCCTGCAGTCAGGCGTGGCCACGTCCCTGAGTTTTGACCAAAGCAATAGGAAGAAGAAAGGATGACTCATGCAGGATGGGAAATAAAACAAAAATTTTAAGAAATGCCAAAGTTATTCCTCTTTCTCTCTCTTCCCTTTTCGTCTTTTTTTCCACACCTAGGGCCACCTTGGAAGCCATGTGTTAACACTGAGTGATCCTCATCAGCCAAGTCCCTAATGCATGGAAAAGAACCTCCTGACCCCGGTCCCCACAGACAGGACTTTTCCTTTGCAAGAAATAAGGATGTATTGTATTAAGCCACAGTGTTCTTCTAACACAGAAGATTAAGCAGTGCTTAAATTAACATATACCTCCCCCAAAAAAACATGGTCAAGAGTGAGATAACTCACATAAAGTAATTAGCACCTAGTGTCACGGAGTGTGGATTTCTGTCAATGTGAGGCCATGGGACCCTGGAACAATGCTGCCACATCCTATCAATCTATTTCTTAAATTGCAGGGTAAAGTTAACCATAAACAACAAAGTCATGGAGTCAAGCTGTCACAATTGACCACCATTCCTAAGGCATTTGAATTGTATGTATTGACAGGAAAAAGCAGGAAGGAGTGAAGACAGAAGATGGGGAGAATGTAACCTGAGTTGGAAGGTGTAATATTTAAATGTATTTGCAAACCTGGTTTGGGCCAAAAGGGGTAGGAGGAAGAGAAGAAGCATTTGCTGAGATCTACTATATGCCAATTGGAGGACTACAAAATTCACAATTCACATCTGTTGTCTTATTTCTTTCTCATAATCCCAAAGATAATTCTAAAGGTACACATTATTGTCTTCATTTACAATTAAGAATTGATGCTCCAAGAAGAAAGATCTCACAGTGTGTAGGCAACAGACCTGGGATTCAAACCTATATTGGTGGGTGTTAATGTCCTTGTTCTTTCTGATGTAAGCATGTAACCTTTCCACATCTCTGATTCTGTGCTCAAGGTGGGCCAAGGCATGCTGCTTGTAAGACAAGGTGCCTGTGATGACACAAGTCATTAATGCAAGTGTTAAGTGCCATGCATGCACAGAAGCCACTTAAAATGGGTTTTCGGAAATGAAAGCTGGGCTCAAACAGAGCCCACTTTCAAGGGGGCCTGATTTAAGTGGCCAAACTCTCAAGAAGAAAGGCATTAAAGGAAGAGCCTTTCTGCTGGGCTGGCAAAACTTTAGGTTCATGAATTCAGGAGGAGACTGAGGAGGAGAAAACAGCGTTTTAGAATGCAGCCTCAGGAGCTGCCTGCACCTCTCAGGCCAGGAGGTTGGCTTTTCCAATTGTGCGATTCAGCTATTCTACCCAGCCCCATCTCTCATTTTCAATTAATCTGCACTAATGAATTCAACAACCAAAATGCATTTGCTAATTGAGGTGCTTGCTGGCCAGGTCATCCCCACTCCCTTGTCTGACAGCTGGTTCTCCCCACTGTACCAGGGTAAAGTAGGGTAGTAGAGGTTTCTGCTCTCCTCATCCCCTGCTGCCCCTGAGGGGAATACCCAGTGGGCAAGAGAAGGCCCAGCCTGGGAGAGAATGCTCATAATATATTACTAAGTCACAGACAGAAATTGCTCCTCCGGGCACAGTCCTTCACTTTTTGTTTCCAAGTGAAAGCTCATGACCATCCCAGCCATGTTATCTCCCTGGCCCTTGGAAGCTGTCATGTAATGGAAAGGGCATTAAACTCAGGCCAGGAAATTCTTGATACAGAACCCAGACTGTTGTTTATAACTGGGTTGACTTTGGAAAGTGACTGCCTCCCTCTCAGTTTGCTCATCTGGAAAATGAAACTAATGGAACTGACCTTGGAGTCATGGTGAAGTGCCCGTGAATGTAATCAGAACATCTCAGTTTCTTCTTCTACACTAAGGAGCATGACCAGTTGGGCATGGGGAGATGGTACCCTAAGGGATGCCTGAGCTTACCACTGGGTGGTAAATGTACAGAGTACAAAGAATGGGGGTGAGGGTGGGTCAGGGGGAGCTGGGAGTAAGGCGTCTACTGGCAGGAGATGGGTTGGAAGTGATGGCAGTGGAGGAGGTGGGTGGCTGAGGACTTGAGATGCTCATTGAAGGAATAAACAGACAAGACAGGGGAATGAGACTCCAGGCAAGAGTGGAGAATGAGAAGGAAGGAAGAACAGAACAAAGCAGAAAGACAGAGGTAAGCTGGGGGCTCAGCCTCCCCTTCTGTTCCTGCATCTCACCCTCTGCGATGGCAGCCTTACAAAGGATGATGACTTTTGCAGGTGCCACCTGTGAAGATGGGCTAGAAGACTCTCCAAAAGCCATGTGCAGCCTTAAGATTTCTTTTGTCTTTTTTTTTTTTGGCAAAAAGGGCCTGACAAAACCAGCCGCCTGGCCAGGATTCCTTTGTCTGTGTGGATGCAGAGAAAGGGAATCAGCCAGACCAGGGGAGTCGCTGTCACAATCACCTGGGAACCAGCTCTGGAGGCAGAAACCCAGACCCTCCCCTGATCATAGCACTGCCCTCGGGGCTGAGGATTTTAAAACAAAAAGAAAGAAAGAAAAACGCCTCAGTGCCTTTTCCCAGGGGAGAGAAGGGGCTTAGGACACCTGGGAAGTAACCTCAGACACTGGGGTTTCCCTAAGTCAGAACTATGAGCCACCAAAGGGAAGGTTCTGGAAATTTGCAATTCTAAGGATGAGCTGTAGGACAAAACCAGAAACTAGTCCGGGGCTGAGAGTCAGTGAGAAAAGATACAATGCGATCCAGTCCGGGGCTGGGAGTCAGTGAGAAAGGACCACACTGGGATCCAGTCCGGCTGGGAGTCAGTGGGAAAGGACCACACTGGGATCCAGTCCGGCTGGGAGTCAGTGGGAAAGGACCACACTGGGATCCGGTCCGGGGCTGGGAGTCAGTGGGAAAGGACCACACTGGGATCCGGTCCGGGGCTGGGAGTCAGTGGGAAAGGACCACACTGGGATCCAGTCCGGGGCTGAGAGTCAGTGGGAAAGGATCACCCTGGGATCCAGTCTGGGGCTGGGAGTCAGTGGAAAAGGACCACACTGGGATCCAGTCCGGGGCTGGGAGGCAGTGGGAAAGGACCACACTGGGATCCAGTCTAGGGCTGGGAGTCAGTGAGAAAGGACACACCAGGATCCAGTCCGGCTGGGAGTCAGTGGGAAAGGACCACACTGGGATCCAGTCAGGGGCTGGGAGTCAGTGGGAAAGGACCACACTGGGATCCAGTCCAGGGCTGGGAGTCAGTGGTAAAGGACACACTGGGATCCAGTCCGGGGCCGGGAATCAGTGAGAAAGGACACACCAGGATCCAGTCCAGCTGGGAATCAGTAGGAAAGGACATACCGGGATCCAGTCCGGGGCTGAGAGTCAGTGGGAAAGGACCACACTGGGATCCAGTCCGGGGCTGGGAGTCAGTAGGAAAGGACCACACTGGGATCCGGTCTGGAGCTGGGAGTCAGTGAGAAAGAACAACACTGGGATCCAGTCCGGGGCTGGGAGTCAGTGGGAAAGGACACACTGGGATCCAGTCCGGCTGGGAGTCGGTGGGAAAGGAACACACTGGGATCCATTCCGGGGCTGGGAGTCAGTGGGAAAGGACACACTGGGATCCAGTCTGGCTGGTAGTCAGTGGGAAAGGACCACACTGGGATCCAGTCTGGAACTGGGAGTCAGTGGGAAAGGACCACACTGCGATCCAGTCCGGGGCTGGGAATCAGTGAGAAAGGACACACTGGGATCCAGTCCGGGGCTGAGAGTCAGTAGGAAAGGACCACACTGGGATACAGTCCGGGGCTGGGAGTCAGTGGGAAAGGACCACACTGGGATCCAGTCCGGGGCTGGGAGTCAGTGGGAAAGGACCACACTGGGATCCAGTCTGGAACTGGGAGTCAGTGGGAAAGGACCACACTGCGATCCAGTCTGGGGCTGGGAGTCAGTAGGAAAGGACACACCGGGATCCAGTCCGGGGCTGGGAGTCAGTAGGAAAGGACCACACTGGGATCCAGTCCGGGGCTGGGAGTCAGTGGGAAAGGACCACACTGGGATCCAGTCTGGAACTGGGAGTCAGTGGGAAAGGACCACACTGGGATCCAGTCCGGGGCTGGGAATCAGTGAGAAAGGACCATACTGGGATCCAGTCCGGGGCTGGGAATCAGTGAGAAAGGACCACACTGGGATCCAGTCTGGGGCTGGGAGTCAGTGAGAAAGGATACACCAGGATCCAGTCCAGCTGGCAGTCAGTGGGAAAGGACACACCAGGATCCAGTCTGGGGCTGAGAGTCAGTGGGAAAGGACCACACTGGGATCCAGTCCTGGGCTCTGGCAGTCAGTGGAATGCTAAGTGTAGTATCCTTCCTGGGAGACTGCCTGTGGGTCAGCCCAGGGAAACACACAGTGACCGCGGGTGGTGTTGCCTTTGCTGCCAGAGACATTATCCCTGATCCTGGAACGCGGGTGCTGTCCAGGGACTGCAGGTTCCAGCTCTTCCCTGCTGCTGGAAAGGGATGTAAGTCACCCAGGCTATGTTTCTGAAGCCAATTGCCCTCTGTGGACACCTAACTCAGGCTGCCAGTTATCTGCCTCTGGATTTATCATGGTTGAAATGAGGAATCAATTTCTTAAAAAAATCATCTGTCCCAAGGAAGATAGTTCAGATACCACCGAGCATCAAAGAGGAAGAAATGGCTGGAGGTTGGGGGCGGGGAGGGCATTTTGACTCTCTTGAGGGCCTCCAGTCTCAAACCTGTGAGCAGGTATCAAAGAATATTGGCTGCACTTCATTCATTCATTCAATAAACAGTTATTGAGTGCCTCCTTCATGACAGTTTCTCTGCTATGTATATTCTATGAAAACGACAGATTTCCTGCCTTCAGAGGTCTGGGGAAGGAGAAATTAAGCAAAGAATAACAAAAGGTGGTATGTGACATGCTTGGGCATACTAACGGCAAACAATGATGACAAGAGATAGGTGGAGCAAGTGATCATACACATTCTTTAGTTCAAACTCTCATTTCACAAGTAAGGGAAGTAAATCCTTGAAAGGGGAGTATTTGTTAATTTTTTAAAAAGAATTTTGTAGAGACGGGTCTCACTATGTTGCCCAGGCTGGTCTCAAGCTCCTGGCCTCACTCGAGCCTCCTACCTCAGTCTCCCAAAGCATTGGGGTTACAGGTGTGAGCCACAGTGCCCAGTTGAAAAGGGAATTTACTTAGAATAATTTAGTGCTGGTGGGAAGTGTTGCAGGTGCTTCCAGGTATTCTCATCTGGCTGGTGTTAATTCTTAGGAACTAGTGAAGAGATGGAAATCTTGGGTTCTGGGTTCAAGCTCTTCTAGAAAACCTTCACAAATGACATCAGCCTTAAACAATCCCTCCTTTTTCTGAATTCAAAGCTCTCTGTTGTCTGGCTTGCTCAGATTTAACACAGCATGTTCTGGATACTGTGCACTGACCAGACGCAGCTCTTACATAATGAACTGTTTGGCTCAGTAAGCTCGGCTACCAAGCTTAGGAGCTAGAGTTACTCAACTTCCAAACAGAGTCTCACCCTCTATGGAACAGGGAGTTAATATTATCCTCAGAGAGGTGAGGACACTTTGATTATAGTCTCAGAGATCTTCTTTAAGGTAATATTACCACTAGAACTCCACTCTAACCTCGAACATTCTACTCCTCCAAGACTAGACTCCAGATTTTGCTCTTTAAAGTCGTACTTTGTTCCCTATAACCTGGACTGGGTTCTATCTTATTTCCCTTACTCTGTCTTGGCCCAGAACCAAGGAGCTAGATTTCTCTTCCCCAGATTTCTACCTCCTAATGTATAGCACCTGCTGCCTCCTGCCTGCCCTTGCCAGAGCTGACCATCACCAGTCCGGACCTTTGCACCAAGGGTCTGTTCTCTGAGTCACATCCGATATACCCCAACCTCAATCTGTGCATAGATTCCTGGTTAACTCACATGTCACCTGTCCTTTCTTCTCATTCACTAATCTATTGGTTTCAGACTCAACTTTCAACCGATTTCCATGTATAGATTTCCCTCACATTACAGATCCACGGCTAACATCCACTCTTCCTCAAAGTCCTAGTTCTAGATTCTTGGCAACATGCCACACTTTGGTCTTCTTTATAGTCCACCCAGGTTTCAGGTGTCGTAGATTAGCAGTGGTCTTTGAATGATGGGCAGATCCTTCCTGGATGGTCATCTCCAGCGTCGCTGGGGCACTTGGTCAATCTGCAGCCGCTCTGGTGACAGCATAGGGGCCCCAGCACCACATCCCCCTTCCCATCCCAGCCTAGTCCACTGTCCACAACTCCAATTCCAGGCCAAGGTTGATGCTTTCAACTCTTGGCTGCTCTCATCTCAGTTGCTCAGAAATCACAGGGATGTTGTCCATGCTCTAGAGGAATAAAAAATCACCACCACTGTTCAGGTTCGACATTTTGCACCCAGGTTCCCACCGCACCCTGCTCTCCCCTTCTATTCATCTTCTCCTCTCCTCCCCCTTCCCTCCCACTACCTACAAGGAAAAAGTAATAACAAATAGGAAGGCTAATTCTAAGTTTGTGAGCCCCAGCATGTATGCTGGCCCGCCTTGAGTCCTGTTATTTTCTCCTGTGTCTGGCTTTGACAAGACTGATGACATTTACGTTTTCCAAAAGCTTCAATAAAAGGCACTTTAGCTGTAATCACCTCCATTTAATTTCCTCGGTCAAATTTTTTTTTTTTTTTTTTTTTTTTTTTGCTTAAATCACACAACAGAACTCAGGCCTGAGCTGCTCTGACAACTTGTCACTAAATAGGGATCAGCCCAAATGGGCTGTCTTGAGAACCAAGGACAAAAGGGGGGAAAATGGACTAAGTGGCCTGAAAATGAAGTGAAAGGCTGCAGAAAAAGAGGAGATTGGCAGGAGTCAATTTGTTAAAGTTCTAGAACAGGTGGCTTGGTGCTGTGTGGGGCCCAGAATAAACAGAAAAGATGTTATTTCTACTTTTTTTTTTTGAGACGAAGTCTCGCTCTTGTCTCCCAGGCTGGAGTGCGGTGGCATGATCTTGGGTCACTGCAACCTCCGCCTCCTGGGTTCGAGCGATTCTCCTGCCTCAGCCTCCCGAGTAGCTGGGATTACAGGTGCCTGCCACCACGCCCGGCTAATTTTTGTATTTTTTAGTAGAAACGGGGCTTCACCACGTTGGCCAGGCTGGTCTCAATCTCCTGACCTCAGGAGATCCGCCTGCCTCGGCCTCCCAAAGTTCTGGGATTACAGGAGTGAGCCACCGCACCCGGCCAAAGGATGTTATTTCTCTAGAGAGGAATAAGAGGGTGCCTATGTCTGGCCGGGTGCAGTGGCTCACACCTATAATCCCAGCAATTAGGGAGGCCAAGGCAGGTGGATCACTGGAGGCCAGGAGTTTGAGACCAGCCTTGCCAGCATGGTGAAACCCCATCTCTACTAAAAATAAAAAAATTAGCCAGGCATATTGGCATGTACCTATAGTCCCAGCTACTTGGGAGGCTGAGGTGGGAGAATCACCTGAACCCAGGAGGCAGAGGTTACAGTGAGCCAAGATTGCGCCATTATACTCCAGCCTGGATGACAGAGCAAGACTCCATCTCAAAACAAACAAAAAAAGGGTTCTATGTCTGGAAGGAGAAAATAACGCCATTGCCCATGGGAGTCTTCATCCTAGAGAGGGAATGTGGCTGGCACAGGGTACCCACCTTACGGTAGAACCCAAGGGGAAGGGATGAATGGATACCTTTCTTTTGCACAACAACTCTGAATAGCAGGATAGTGTGCTGGGGAAACTAAGGCCCAGACTTTTTGCCCAGAGCTGCACAGTGACTCAGAACATGAAGGAAAGACATTCGATGAAACAATGCATTCATTGTTAAAATAAATGTATTCACTGAAGAACTATGTGCATACAGAAAAGTATTCAAATCATGAGGGCTCATCTCAATCAGTTTTCATAAAGCAAACTTGCACCGCCACCCAGATCAAGGCAAAGAACATTTCAAGAAACTCTGCTCCTGCTCTCACTTAGTCACTCACTCCCTGAAAGGTATTATCATCCTCATTTCTAAAACCAGTGATCAGTTGAGCCTATTTTTGAATTTAATATAAATGGAATCATATATATAATATGTACCTTTCTGTGTCTAATTCATGTTTGTAGATATGGTGATGTCATTCATTTTCATTGTTATATCATATTCCATGTAATTATATCACAATTATTTATTCATCGTACTATGGACAGATCTTTGTGTTCTTTCTAGCACTTGTGAGTAATAAGACTGTGAACATTATCTCTGGCTTGGTGCACGTAAGCATTCACTTCTGTTTGGGTGCACATGTAGAGAAGAATTGCTAGTTCATGGGATACGTGTGTGCAGTCAGCTTTAGTAGGTCCTGCCAAGCAATTTTCCAAAGTGGTTGTACCAGTTCATTCTCTTCCCAGCAGAGTATGAGAGGCCCAGTTGCTCTATGTTCTTACCAGCACTTGAAGTTTCAATTTTATAGCTTGATATATAAATCAGATAGCTTGATATATAGCTGGTTCTTACCAGCACTTGATGTTTCAATTTTATGGTAAGTGTGTGTGGTTTTAATTTGCAGTTCGCTATTGACTAAAGTTTTGTACCTTTCCACGTGTTACTGACCACTTGGATATCTTTTGTAAGCCTTCTGTCTATTTTTCTAAGGTGTGTATTTTTCTAATGTATTATTTGTCTTTTTCTCACTGATTTATAGTTCTTTATATATTCTGGAGATGAGTTCTTTGTTGCTTACATGTATCCCAGCAGAAGTTGTGGCATGTCACTTACAGAACTTCATGCCACCAATCTCAACCCTTTACTCTTTTTCTCACCCATCTCCCAACTTTGCTTTTGATCTGATGTCACTTGTCCCATTCTCTCTATGATCAATCCAGGCTCCCACAAATATGTCTTATTCTTCCTCTTCTCCAAGTGGCCTAAGCATCACACCCAGAAGCAATGTGGCTAACAGCAGACAGATGCAAGTTCATCCAGCCCCTGTGCTCCAGCCCTGGTCCATGCAGCAGCCCTAAAATAGCCCCAAGACTCAACCAGGACTGTGAGCCTAATAAGGGTCAGGGGATGTGTGGCGGTGAACCCTACGGAGAGTAGAGGACAATGCTTTCACCTTCTCTGGGCTCTAGAACAGTGTGGGGGCCAGACATATCAGTGGGAGAGTTTCTGCCGAAAATGGTAAACACTGAGAGAAAATGGACTTTGTATAGAACATTTGTTTCATAGGTTGAAAAGGCTACTAGTCTGGCTGGAAATCAGGGGATCAAAATCTTACCTTGTCACTGCCTTGGTTGAGTAGCCTATGTTGGTTTACCCAGGATTGTCCCAGTTTTAGCTTTTAAAGTCTTGCACCCCGTGGAACCCTTCAGTGCCAGGGTAATTGATCACCCTGTTGCTGCCTTCTAAATAGCTGTGTGTTTGAGAAAAACAACTTTCTTTCTCTGGGCTTACTTTCATCTGTAAGTTGATTTGGGAGTAGGATAGAGGAACTCTACTTTTCCTTTTATATCTGATTCTCTTTATTGTTGTTGCTCTTCCAGGATATTCCAATAACTTACAGTCAAGAGGCAGATGCAAAAATTCCGTGATGGAGGTGGGTGTGGTAACCTTGCCAAAATAAGAATGGCTACAGTGCTGCAGGCCACCACCATGTGCCAGGCACTGTACTCCAGGTTCTAGGGTCAAAATACCCTTTCATCTTCATGTCATCCCTGGGATATAAGCATCAGTGTCACCATTTCATTTATGTATGAGGAAAGAGAGGCTCAGAGAGTTTGAGCACTGTGCCCAACACAACACAGCTATACAAAGGACTAATATTTGGCCTCTGACCTGCCTGTTTCCAAAGCCCTGGGGTTAGTTGCTGTGTTAAACCAACCTGCAGGTAACTGCTGGTAACTGTATAGGGAGTTACCCTGCTTTCCTGATATCAGTTGTAAAACAATCCTCTCTCACCCACCTGCCTTACACCTGTCCCATGACAAAGTGCCTTCATAGGCATCATCTCATCTGATAACTGCCTGACAAGGTGGTCAGGAAGTCAAGTAAGAGCCTTGAATAATTTTTAAAAATTTTTAATCAAAGGAATTGTTATTAATAATGTTTGGAGAAAGGAGAGGTGTATTGTGCAGCTTGGGTAACAAGGATGTGGAGATTTCAGAAAATGCTTCCCCTCTGAATGAAGCTATCCAAACTTCTTCTATTTGTCTAAAGAGACTGAAGTTCCTTCAGAAAGAGAAAAATATTTAAGAATTAAAGAGAAAGCAAGAGCCGAGGGACCCAACAATCAATTTCCAAGAGTCTACTTCCATAAGCACAAGAATTTACTGGAAATATACAGATTTGGACATTTAAACTGTGTTTCCCAAGCTGTTTTCACATCTCAAATGTTATGAAAATCCATGTCAGATTCTCTCTCAACACAGAGATTGGACTCTTTGGTCACTGAAAGGCTAGACAAGCATTGGTCCAGATAACTAGTAAAAGAAAACAAAACAACAACAACAAATATCAAAGTAATAATAGGACTAGAAGAGGTAAGTAAAAAGCCCAGGAGAGGAGACTAAATATTGTCTTGGATGGGCCTGTGCCTGAGCTGTAGACTCTAAGAGGATTTTTAGATGTCAAGGGAAAGGAAATTCCTATTCCCAGGACCTCCTCTTGAGGTCTTAATGAAAGCTGTAGACCTTTACCCCAGGAAAATGTACAAACATACAATTGCACACAGAGAATGTTACATCTGGCTTCAGGGGGTTCACAGATCCAAAGCCCAGCCCCAGGACCTTGAATCATCGCCAAACCCTCATTTTCATGAGAAGGAAACTTAAGACCCATAAACACAGAGTGGCTTCCTCAAGGTCAGCAAGTTGGTGGATTATAGACTCAAAAGGGCCTCACAGGTTTCTTGTCTCTAGACCAGAACTATTCCCATGGAAGGAAGCTGGAAGAAACTCCTGTCTTCAACTCCAGAGTCAAAGTCTATTGGACCCCTGCAAACATCCTAAAACCATCTTCAGTCTTGCTGTCCATATCGGAAGGTCCACTGATGTGCGCACCCACCTGGGTGTGTTTCTGGTGTGATACCTCACAACGAAGATGCACTGGGATTCAGAGAAAGCTGAGCTGCCTTCCCTGAAGCTTAAAGAGATTCCCCAAGCCATTCCCAATCAGAATAAATGGGAACATATGGCCAAAACAAATTCCATAAATGAAACTGGCCATGATTCTAAACCCACTTTCCAGACAGCAAAATACACCTCATCTTTGTACTAGCTCCCAGAACAGAAGTCTTCCCCAAGAAAGGGGGTGGCTTGCCTTTTATCCAGTGGATATCTAAGAGCCTCCCACCCCTACTTCTTGAGGCTAAGGCAAAAAGGGTCGTGATTGTGTGTGAATTGCTGTGTCAGCACTCCTGGGGGCAGAAGAGGGAAAATGCCAGGTGGTGTCACCAGGAGATGAGTTCACAGCCTAACAGGGCCCAGTGGGGATGAGTTCCGCAAGGGGAAACTCTCCATCTTCATTCTTATGTTCCCTGGCTGAGCAGGAGGTTCCAACAGCTTCGTAACAGCTGGCTGATGCCCAGAAGGCAATGAGCAGATAATATAGATAAAGTCTTTGGATGATTGCAAACTTGATTATTTCTATCAATGTATTATAATTCTTGGAATGGCCTACCCTATTTTCAACCAGCCCCGCTTCGCCTGCCCTCCACTACCTGGCTCTCTAGTTGTCTCCTGCTCATTTTCTTTCTCTTCTTCTCACCCTTTACACAAGGCTGTCCAATTAATTTACTTACAGAAAACAAAATCCACCGTTGGGAGCTTTTGCTTTCAAAGGCCGATTCCCTGCTGCCTTACAACTGCTTCTAACAGCAACGAGTCCAGAGAAAGTCATTAGGAAGGAGGCAAGGCTCTCCTCCACCGCTCCCTCATGGCTTCAGGGTGCTTGTGTTCTTTGCTGGTGCTGCAGAGCCGTCACAAGCACAGGGAGGCAGAGGTGGAAGAGCCAGAGAGAGAGGGAAGGAGAGGTTTGTTCCAGGGGACTAGTGTGTGCTCGGGGAAGCAGAAGCTCCAAGGTCTGGATTTTCATTTCCAGAGAAAACAGCTGTGGCCACTGAGAAAACCTTCATGTCTAATTTAACCCAAGCTTGCATCTCCAGTTGCCTGCTATTAAAACACCTGGTGGGTGGGTTGGTTGGTTGGTTGGTTGCTGTTAAAATAGATACCTGGCTGGTTGATTGGCTGGTTGGTTGGTTGGTTGGTTGTCAGTTTTAGGTCAATGTTTATCTGTGAACCTACAAGATTACTGAGGGACCACCACACCTATTGCCTTCCTGACCTCAGCACTTCCATTCTCTCCTTTTGGCTCAAAATTTGGCATAAACAACAGAAACAACTCCAAAACATTGCAGCTTACTCACTGCATCAGGGACTTTATTGTGACATCTAGTAGTTTTCCACTGTCCTGCCTGGGATGCAGCAGCTTGTGTAACAGCTTTTTTTGGGGTATCCCTCTGCCTCATCCGGTTCCTCAGGTCCCACACACCTACATCACTCTCCCCCAGAAAAGGATGCTCCTGCCAGCTTCTGCAGTATTTTCCAATCCTCCCAGTGACTCCAGCACCAGGGGCTCCCAGGCTATGAATATTCACCATTCTTCCCTGTAAGTCACATTCAATGAATCAGCAACTCCCCCGTTCAGCCTTTTCTGCACATGGCATCCAGGACTCTGCTTGTCTTCCCATTTCCCCTATACCATCTTAAAGGGGATGAGCTCTTTGTGCTTTCTTTTTAAATTATATTATTGTGTTTTACTTAACAGACCCTATGCAAGGTTCAGCTATATACCAGACAGTTTCCTAAGCATTTTGTAAATATTGACTCATTTAATTCTCATGCCGGTCCTCATTTTACAAGTCGAGAAACCAAGGCAGGGAACATTTTGGTGACTTGCCCATGGTCACACAGCCACAGTGGCAGAGCCAAGATTCTCAACCAGGCTAACTGCCTCTCAGTCCATGCTCTCAACTGTGGCCCTATCATGCTTCTCTTCTGCTGCTGTGGCCAGATCCTGCCCGCCCCAGGAAGCAGGTGCCTTGTCACCATCCTCTTTGCCTCCTGTTGCTCCACCCCCACTTATGCCATATTTGCTTCAGGAATGTTCTGTGTCAAGGGCCATTTCCTCTCCATTCTCCTGACCTTCTTCCCTATAATTGCTGGCTCCAAAATGAACAACAGAAGCCATCAGCTTGCATACATCCAAGCCTTATCTCTTCACTTCCCATATCTCCCTTGTGATGAACTACAACAATGATGCCCAGCTGTGCTCAAAAGCAGAGGGCTTTAAACCTGCAGGGACATTGCTGGCCACACCTAGGGTCAAAACTCAAGGCCTTCTGAAATGCCCACCCTCAAAACCCTTGCCAGCAGAGTCCATCCCTATGAATCTGTCCAAACCCAACAAGCAAACACCTCTTAATTCACTCAGCTTGCATTTGCATAATGTCCCATAGCCTACACTTCAAATCTCCACCCCAGTCCTGTCATCCGTCTCTGCTTCTAACAACTCCTCAGCCAAAGGCAGCCAAAAGTAGGTAGCCTAAGGTAGGTAGATAATATCAGTATCTGACCTTGGCTTCTGTCCTTACACATGAGGCTTAAGGGGCTTAGCCGGACCCTGGAAGGGTCTGACTGTGGTCCATTTACACTTGGAGTCTTATTACTCTCACTCAGGTGCCCCAAGCTTGAATGGCCCCTCTGATGCCCTGTGCTCAGCCTGTGCCAGGCTTCTACAGGATAAGCCTAATTAAAAACCACCCCATCTTCCCGCTTCCACTAGGAATAGCTACTGTCTGCTTCTCTTCCAAAATCTGCATCTCATTCGCTACCAGTACTTTCTCCCTGTGGGTCCTTTCAGTTTTCCAGAGCCTATTAAAACAGCCATGTCTGTCTTATTTTTATGAGATTCGGTTATGATATATGCAATTTCCTTCCTTTCATGTCCAGGGCAATTTACTCTTCCTCTTCTTCCACATGTCACATGCTTTCTGTCCTTCTCCTGCATTCTTTCTTTTCCCAGGCTGGGATTTGAGTTTGAGATGGATATTGCCACCGTCATCCCCTATTACTCAAGTTTGGTGGGATGGGAGGAAAGGGACTTCTTGTGTTTCTGACTTGGAAACTGGGTACTGGGTATATTATTGAATTGGCCTCCACAGAGGAAAAGAAATGCAAGCTATGGCCACCGGATACCAGTACGTGAGTTGGGGTAGGGGGAGCAAACTTGAGATGGTTTTAGCTGCAATGCACTGGTTTTTGCATCTACTTTACAATTCCTATCTTAGAAATAGGCAACTCCAGACTAAGAGATGCTGTTGAATAAATGATGGATGGGAAAGGAAAAGAAGTGGAAGGGAAGAGAGGTGGAAGAAAGAGAAGGATGAAAGGAGGAAGAAACAAAAGAAGGAAGGTAGAAGGGATAGAAGTAAGCTTTACAGGATGCTTAGAACAAGCTTCTAGCATTTCATTAGCTACCCAGGACATCAACCAAACAATGACTAGCCGGGTTTAGAGTGGCAACTCTGTCTTCAAGTTATGAATCTTAGCAACCATAATTCTAATCATTAGCATCTATATATTTTCAGTTTACAACCACTGTACTAGCACTTGTTAACACAAATCTGGCTCCCCTAAGACTAAATAGCTGTTATGGCCTGGAGCTAGAAAGCAGCTCTTTGGACTCAAAGGCCTGTTCCCCTGCACTGCACAGCCACAGACAGAGAAGGGTACAGCCACATTCTGTCCTGTGCTTTCAGGGTGGCCCAAAGAGCTTACCAGCCAGAAAACAGTTGTGGTCAGGACTGCAGTACACTGGAAGGCTATGTTGGCCTTGGCCTCAGCAGTGTCATTTGCAACCCAGATTCTCCAGGTTGCTCAGTAATGCTTAACAAATGGAAACCACCTAAACTACTCCTAAAGCTCAGGGCTAAAAGACAAGCTCTCCTAAATTTGTCTCAGATGCTCCCTTAGGATTGAGCTCACCTTTCTGGATTTCTGATAAGAAAAAGTGAGAAGAGGTAGGAAGGATGCAATTAGTAGCAGCCAAGAATATTGGCTCTGGAGCCAGTCTGCCTGGGTTCATATACTTGCTGCACCATGCCCTAGTGAATTGTGAATTGGGGGCAAATTACTTAACCTCTCTGGGCCTCTTGCTTCTCATCTATAAGATGGAGATGATAATCACACCTGGATCACAGGGCCTGTTGTGAAGATTAAATTAAAACATGTAACTATCTACAAGACAAATTGGCACACTGCCAGTGTTCCATAAATAGTGCTGTAATTAATTCAATTTTTATTGTTGGTACAAAAAAGGTATGATCTTACCTATGGGTAAAAGGAAATTTGGAAAAAGTTCCTGAAAGAGTAGAAAGGACACAACTTACCCCTTTTAAAATCTTACACTGAAGCATTGTGTCAGTTAGTTATAGCTGCATAACAAACCACCCCAAAACCCAGTG